>NC_054483.1:105861715-106461715 GCF_017639515.1 Carcharodon carcharias
ACACACACACACACACACACACACATAGGAACACACTGGGCAGGATTTACACACACACACACACACACACACACACACACAGTGACACACGGGGCAGGATTTGCACACACGCACACAGTAACACACTGGGCAGGATTTACACATACACACACCCACAGTAACACACTGGGCAGGGTTTACACACACACACACACACATAGTAACAAATTGGGCAGGATTGACACACACACACACGCAGTAACACACTGGGCAGGATTTACACACACACACACACACACACACACACACAGGAACACACTGGGCAGGCTTTACACACACACACAGTAACACACTGGGCAGGATGTACACACACACACACACACACACAGTAACACACTGGGCAGTATTTACACACACACACACAGTAACACACTGGGCAGGATCTACACACACACACACACAGTAACACACTGGGCAGAATTTACACACACACAGACACAGTAACACACTGCGCAGGATTTACACACACACACACAATAACATATTGGGCAGGATTTTCACACACACACACACACACAGTAACACACTGGGCAGGATTTACACACACACACACAGTAACACACTGGGCAGGATTTGCCCACACACAGACACACAGAGTTACACACTGGGCAGGATTTACACACATACACAGTAACACACTGGGCAGGATTAACACACACACACGCACTCTGTAACACACGGGGCAGGATTTCCACACACGCACACAGTAACACACTGGGCAGGATTTACACACACACACACCCACAGTAACACATTGGGCAGGATTTACACAGAGACACACACAGTAACAAATTGGGCAGCATTTACACACACACACACACATTAACACACTGGGCAGGACTTACACACACACACACACACACACACACACACAGTAACACACTGGGCAGGATTTCCAGACACACACACACATAGTAACAAATTGGGCAGGTTTTACACACACACACACACACATTAACACACTGGGCAGGATTTACACACACACACACACACGGTAACACATGGGAAGGATTTACACACACACACAGTAACACACTGGGCAGGATTTACGCACACTCACACACACACACACACAGTAACACACTGGGCAGGATTTACACACACACACACACACACAGTAACATAGTGGGCATGATTTACACACAGACACACACACACAGTAACAGGCATGCTTTACACACACACACACACACACTCAGTAACAAACTGGACAGGATTTACACACACACACAATAACACACTGGGCAGGATTTACACGCACACACACACACACACAGTAACACACTGGGCAGAATTTACACACACACAAAGTAACACACTGGGCAGGATTTACACACACACACACACACACACACAGTGACACACAATGCAGGATTTACACACACACACACAGTAACACACTGGGCAGGATTTACACGCACACACACACACACACACACACACACAGTAACACACTGGGCAGGATTTACAAACACACACACACACACACACACACACAGTAACACACTGGGCAGGATTTACACACACACACAGTAACACATTGGGCATGATTTACACACACACACACACACAGTAACACACTGGGCAGGATTTACAAACACACACACACACACACACACACACACACACAGTAACACACTGGGCAGGATTTACACACACACACAGTAACACATTGGGCATGATTTACACACACACACACACAGTAACACACTGGGCAGTATTTACACACACACACACACACACACAAACACAGTAACACACTGGGCAGGATTTACACTCACAACCACAGTAACACACTCAGCAGGATTTACACACACAAACACAGTAACACACTGGGCAGGATTTACACACACAACCACAGTAACACACTCAGCAGGATTTACACACACACACACAGTAACACACTTGGCAGGATTTACACACACACACACACACACACACACAGGAACACACTGGGCAGCCTTTACACACACACACAGTAACACACTGGGCAGGATTTACACACACACACACACAGTAACACACTGAACAGTATTTACACACACACACACACAGTAACATACTGGGCAGGATCTACACACACACACACACACACACAGTAACACACTGGGCAGAATTTACACGCACACACACACAGTAACACACTGTGCAGGATTTACACACACACACACACACAGTAACAAATTGGGCAGGATTTACACACACACACACCCATTAACACACTGGGCAGGATTTACACGCACACACACACACAGTAACACACTGGGCAGAATTTACACACACACACACACACAAAGTAACACACTGGGCAGGAATTACACACACACACACACACACACACACACACACACAGTAACACACTGGGCAGGATTTACACACACACACACACACAGTAACACACTGGGCAGGATTTACACACACACACACACAGTAACACACTGGACAGGATTTACACACACACACACACACAGTAACACAGTGGGCTAGATATACATACACACACACACACACACACACACACACACAGTAACACACTGGGCAGGATTTACACACACACACACACACACACACACACACAGTAACACACTGGGCAGGATTTACACACACACACACACAAACACAGTAACACACTGGGCAGGCTTTACACACGCACACAGTAACACACTGGGCAGGATTTACACACACACACACACACACACGCACGGTAACACAGTGGGCAGTATTTACACACCCACACACACACACTAACACACTGGGCAGTATTTACACGTGCACACACACACACACAGACACACTAACACACTGGGCAGAATTTATACACACACTCACACACACAGTAACACACTGGGCAGGATTTACACACACACACACACACACACACACACACACAGTAACGCACTGGGCAGGATTTACACACACACTCACACAGTAACACAGTGGGCAGGATATACATACACACACACACAAACACAGTAACACACTGGGCAGGATTTACACACACACACACAGTAACACATTGGGCATGAATTACACACACACACACACACACACACAGTAACACAGTGGGCAGGATTTACACACACACACACACACACACACACACACACACACACACAGTAACACACTGGGCAGGACTTACACTCACTCACACACAGTAACACACTGGGCAGGCTTTACACACACACACACACACAGTAACACACTGGGCCGGATTTACACACACACACACACAGGAACACACTGGGCAGGATTTACACTCACGCACACAGACAAACACACTGGGCAGGATTTACACACACACACAGTAACACATTGGGCAGGATTTTCTGCTTGGTGTGCAGGCACGCACCCGAGCGTGAAATAGTGCGGGATGATGTCAGGCGAAATATTTTTCACTGATGACATTACGCAAATCGGCCAGGCAGCCTTTGGATTTTTTTAGGAAACCTCATGCACAGGAGGTTTCCGACATTAAAGAAGTGTTTTCAGATAATTTTTATTATGTTCCCGTTCATGTGAGTGAGTGCTATGTGGGGACATTTTTTTTTCAATTTTCAGATCTTTAATTTTGATTTTAAAATTCTTCAGCTCCCTGAGGCAGCCTTCAGGAGCTTTCAGTGCACGCTCCCCCGAACACATCTGCAGACGTTTGTACTCGCACTCCTCCTGCCCCCACCCGGCAGTGCTGAGCATCTGAGCACACCTTTCACAATTGCCATTAACTGACCAGCCAGCGTAAAATCGCGGCCAGAGGAAGATCGCAGGCAATAGGCCAATTCCCGGCCACTCCTGCCCAACCACCCGAAAATCCTGCCCACTAACACTCTCACACTAACACTCATTAGCACACATTCTCACACATGTTCCCACCCTCTCACACTAACAAACTCACACCCTCCCACACTCACAGACTAGCAGACACTAACTATACCAACACACACACACACACTCCCAGTCTAAAACACATGAGCACGTACATCCTCATACACACTCATGCGCACTCACACACTCACTAACACACTCAGTAACACACGCACACACTAACATACACATGCTTGCACACAAGCACATGCTAATACACTTACACACACTAGCACATAAACCCAGACACACACACGCATGCACACATGCGTTTAGTCACAGAATCACTATTGTTACAGAGCAGAAAGAGGCCATTTGGCCCATCATGTCTGCACCAGCTCTCTGAATAGGCAATTCAGTTAGTGCCACTCCCCTGCCTTTTCCTTGTAACCCTGCACGTTCTTCCTTTTCAGATAACTGTCCAATTCTCTTTCGAATGCCTCGATTGAACCTGCCTCTACCACAATTTCAGGCATTCCAGACCTTAACCACTCGCTGCGTGAAAAAGTTTTCCTCAGGTCTCCTTTGCTTCTTTTGCCAGTTACCTTAAATCTGTGCCTGCTCATTCTCAATCCTTTCCCGGGCAACAGTTTCTCCCTATCTACTCTGTCCAGGCCCCTCAAGATTTCGAACACCTCTACCAAACCTCCTCTTAGGCCTCTCATCTCCAAGGGAAACTGTCTCAACTTCTCCAGTCTATCTTCATAACTGTAGTTCCTTCCTTGAACCATTTTTTTGAATCTTTTCTGAACTCTCTGTGAAGCCTTCACATCCTCCCTAAAGGGCAGCGCCCAGAACTGTACATAATATTCCAGCTGAGGCTGATCTAGTGTCTTATAAAGGTTCAACATAACCCTCTTGCTCTTGTGCTCAAAGCCACTATTAATAAATCCCAGGATACTATATGCTTTATTAACTGCTCTCTCAACCTATCCTGCCACCTTCAATGATTTATGCACATTTATGCCAAGGTCCCTCTGCTACTGCACCCACTTTAGAATTGTACCCTTTATTTTACATTGTCTCGCCATGTTCTTCCAACCAAAATGAATCATTTCATATTTCTCTGCATTGAACTTCATTGACTACTTGTCCACCCTTTCCACTAACACATCTATGTCCTTTAGAAGTTCTACACTCTCCTCCTGACAGTTCACAATGTTTCCAAGTGGCATATCTTACTCAGATTTTGAAAATGTGCCCTGGACACCAAGGTCCAAGTCTTTAATATATATCAGGGAAAAGCAAGGATCCCCTGGGGAACTCCACCACAAATTTCCTCCAGCCCGAGAAACATTCATTAACCACTACTCTCTGTTTCCTGTCACTCAGCCAATTTTGCATCCATGTGGCCACTGTCCCTTTTATTCCAAGAGCTAAAACTCTGCTCATAAGTCTGTTGTGCAATACTGTATCAAAAGCCTTTTGGAAGCCCATGTATACCACATCAACAGCATTGCCTCAACAACCCTCTTCAAAAAACTCAAGCTATGCACTTCCTGTGCGGACCGGGGGCTGGGGGGGTGGTGGTGGTGGTGGTGGTGGTGGTGGTGGTGGTGGTGGTGGTGGTTGGGGGGGGGGGGGGGGGGGGGGGGGGGGTTGGTGGTGGTGGGGGGCTGGTGGGGGGGTGGTAATGCCAAATGCAGAAGTACGCTCCGATCTCCCTAAGACTAAGTGTTGCCTCAGGGAGATCGGTTCCCAAACTGGAAAAGTTATTCTGTCGAAAATTTCATTTGCCATCTTATGTCCCCTCATTTGACAATGTCACATGAGTTGGGACATGGACAGAACTTTAAATAAAAGTAAATCTTAATTTTTTAACTCAGTCATGAAACCTCATCCCCCCCGTGGATGAGGTTTCGTGCTTTTTCAGGTGACTGCCAGCGCTCCAGACCTGCCCACAAACCTTAAGGGTGGACGGGCAGGTCCACTAATTGCTTTAATTGCTTTTTAAATGGCCTCAATAGGCCGTTGACAGGTCGGCGGGAGCACAGCTGGCACGGCTGTGCCCTTGCCCACCTGAAAATGCAAATGACGTGGGATGATGTCGGGAGTTCCGTCCGATGTCATTTTACGCAACGGGAATCGGGCCCCACCCCCCGACAGGAGAATTCATCCCCATGAGGCGCTGTGGGCCATCAGCAGCTGCAGAATTGTACTCGCCCACAATCTGTAAGCTCATGGCCTGGTACATCCCCCACTCTACCATTACCACCAAGCCAGGGGATCAACGTTGGTTCAATGAAGGGTGCAGGAGGGCACGCCAGGAGCAGCACCAGGCATACCTAAAATGAGGTGTCAACCTGGTGAAAGCCTCAACACAGGGCTACTTTCATGTCAAACAGCTTAAGCAGCAAGTGATAGACAAAGCTAAGCGATTCCACAACCAACAGATCAGATCTAAGCTCTGCAGTCCTGCCATATCCAGTCATGAATGGTGGTGGACAATTAAACAACTCACTGGAGGAGGATAAGGCTCCACAGATATCCCCATCCTCGATGATGGGGGAACCCAGCACATCAGTACAAAGAATTAGGCTGGAGCATTTGCTACAAACTTCAGTCAGAAGTGCCGAGTGGATGACTCATCTCGGCTTTCTCTGGAGTCTCCAGCATCACAGATGCCAGGCTTAAGTCAATTCGATTCACTGCACCTGATATCAAGAAATGATTAAGGGCACTGGATACTGCAAAGGCTATAGGCCCTGACAATATTCTGGCAAGAGTACTGAGGACTTGTGCTCCAGAACTTGCCGCGCCCCTAGCCAAGCTGTTTCAGTACAACTACAACACCGGCATCTACCTGGCTATGTGGAAAATTGCCTAGGTATGTCCTGTACACAAAAATCAGGACAAATCCAACCCGGCCAATTACCACCCTTCTCGATCTAGTCTACTCTCCATCGTTAGTAAAGTGATGGAAGGGGTCTTCAACAGTGCTATCAAGCTTAGCAATAACCTGGTCACTGACGCCCAGTTTGGGTTCCACCTGGGTTACTCGGCTCCTGACCTCATTACAGACTTGGTTCAAACAGGGACAAAAGAGCTGAACTCCAGAGGCGAGGTGAGAGTGACTACCCTTAACATCAAAGCAGCATTTGACTAACTGTAGCATCAAGAAGCCCTAACAAAACTAGAGTCAATGGGAATCAGGGGGAAAACTCTCTGCTGGTTGGAGTCATACCAAGCACAAAGGAAGATGATTGTGATTGTTGGAGGTCAATCATCTCAGATCCAGGACATCACTGCAGGAGTTCCTTAGGGTAGTGTCCTCGGCCCAACCATCTTCAGCTGCTTCATCAATGACCTTCCTTCCATCACAAAGTCAGAAAGTGGGGAGGGTTCATTGATGATTGCACAATGTTCAGCACCATTCACGACTTCCCAGATATGAAGCAATGCATGTCCAAATGCAGCAAGACCTGGACAATATCCAACTTGGGCTGACAAGTGACAAGTAACATTCAAGTGCCAGGCAATGACCATCTCCAACAAGAGAGAATTTAACCATCGCCCCTTGATGTTCAATGGCATTACCATCACTGAATCCCCCACTATCAACATCCTGGGGTTACTACAGACCAGAAACTGAACTGGACTAGGCATATAAATACTGTGGCTACAAGCACAGGTCAGAGGCTAGGAATCCTGCAGCAAGTAGCTCACTTTCCTGACTCCCCAAAGCCTGCCCACCATCTACAAAGGCACAAGTCAGGAGTGTGATGGAATACTCCCCACTTGCCTGGATGAGTGCAGCTCCCACAACACTCAAGAAGTTTGACACCATCCAGGACAAAGCAACCCGCTTGATTGGCACCCCTTCCACAAACATTCACTCCCTCCACCACCGATGCACAGTGTCAGCAGTGTGTACCATTTACAAGATGCACTGCAGGAACTCACCAAGGTTCCTTGGACAGCACCTTCCAAACCGACAACCACTACCATCTAGAAGGACAAGGGTAGCAGATAGATGGGAACACCACCACCTGCAAGTTTCCCTCCAAGTCACTCACCATCCTGACTTGGAGATATATCGCCGTTCCTTTACTGTCGCTGGGTCAAAACCCTGGAACTCCCTCCCTAAGAGCACTGTGGGTGTACCTACACCATGTGGACTGCAGCAGTTCAAGAAGGCAGCTCACCACCACCTTCTCGTGGGCAATAAATGCTGGCCTAGCCAGTGTTGCCCACATCCCATGAATGAATAAAAAAAATGTAATTTTCCAGTCCTCTAGCAACACCCCTGAGTTTAAGGAAGACTGGAAAATTCTGGCCAATGCCGCCACAATTTCCATTCTCACTTCCCTCAGTATGCTTGGATGCATCTCATCCAGCCTTGGTGCCTTATCAACTTAAGTACAGATAACCTATCTAATACCTCCTGCTTATCAATTTTAAATCCCTCTAGTGTCTGAATTATCTCCTCTTTCACCATAAACTGGGTAGCACCTTCTTCCTTGGTGCAGACAGATGCAAAGTATTCATTTAATACCTCAGCTATGCCCTCTGCCTCAATGTGTAAATCTCCTTTGACCACTATTTTAATATTTATATGCCTATAGAAGGCTTTCCCTTTTATGTTGGCTGCCAGTCTCCTTTCATACTCTTCCTTTGCTTCTCTTATTTGTTTTCTCATTTTCCCCTCTGAACCTTCTATATTCATCCTGCTTCTCAATTGTGTTATCCACCTGACATCTGTTTTCCTTCTTCATCTTAATCTCTTACTCTTTTGTCATCTAGGGAGCTCTGGATTTGTTTGCCTTGCCTTTCCCCTTTGTGGGAATATATCTTGACTGTGCCTAAAATATCATTTTTATCATTTTTCCTGCCAACCTTTGACTCCAACTTATTCGGCCCAGAATCGTTCTTATCCCATTGAAGTTGGCTTTCCCCCAGTTAATTAGTCTTACTCTGGATTGTTCAATGTTCTTTTCCAAAGTCAGCCTAAACCTTATGATACAATGTTCATGGTCTCTTAAATGTTCTCCTATTGATACTTGATCTATCGTTCCCAAGAACCAGTCTAGCAGTGCCTCCTCTCTTACTGGACTGGAGACATCCTGCCGTAGAAAATTCTCCTGAACATGCTGTAGGAGCTCTTGCCTCTGTCTGCCCTTTGTACTACTGCTATCCCAGTCTATAGTCAGATAATCAAACTCCCCCATAATAACTACGCTATAATTTTTGCAGCTCTCTATAATTTCTTTGAAGATTTGTTCCTTTGCATCCTTCCCACTGGTTGGTGGCTTATCAACTACACCAAGCAATATAATTGCATCTTTTTTGTTCTTTAGCCCTAGCTAAATAGATACTGTCCTTGACCCCTCTGGGTCATCCTCTTTCTCCAGCACTACAATGCTCTCCTTAATCAATACCACCACCCCTCCTGTTTTTTTCCCTTTCCTATATTTCCTGAACACTTTGTAACCAGGAATATTTAACATCCAGCCCTGCCCTTCTTTGAGCCAGGTCTCTGTTATAGCCACAGCATCATATTTCCACATGGTAATCTGGAATGCCATGATTATGGAATGCCATGAGTTACACGCAACTCTGTAACTCACCAATCTTATTTAGCACACTCCGTGCATTCACATACATGCACTGTAACCCTGATTTAGACTTTATTACTTTCCCCCTTCCTCTGACCCCAACTAATAACTTACTATTCCCTCCTCTAGTGCCATCTTCCAGCATACTGTGCACTTTGGTATTCCTTTCTGATAATACCTCCTGGTTCCCAGACACCTGCCAAGTTAATTTAAACCCTCCCCAGTAATACTAGCAAATCACCCCACAAGAAACTCAGTCCTGGCTCTCAGTCACACACACACTTACACACTCACTAACTCATACTAACACACACTCAGTCACACACACACTTACACACTCATTAACTCATACTAACACACAGTCACACACATACACTTACACACACACACTCACTATCTCACACTAACACATACACTCAGCCAAACACACACTCACTACCTCACACTGACACACTCAGCCACACACACTAATACATACACACACACTATCTCATACTACCACTTACACTAAGGCACACACACATTTACGAATTCACACTGACACAGTCACACACACCCTAACTCACACTAACATGCTCAGCCACACACACATGTTTCACCCCTCTGATCTAAGACCCTTTTCTCTTTATTCCCAGAAACCTGAGCAACAATAAGATTACGGAAATTGAGGATGGAACGTTTGAAGGTGCTTCTTCTGTTAGTGAATTACACCTTACAGCCAATCAGCTCGATTCCATTAGAAGTGGGATGTTTCGGGGTCTTGATGGATTACGAACTTTGTAAGTATCTCAACAGGACCACTGGGACACATATTCCTTAAACTGCCAGCTGTTTTGCTTCCCTGAAAGAAATGCTTTGTTGTTATTTACCTCAATGGCATTATATTACTCAGTAATATTGATAGTCACTGCCATGATTCACTGCCAAATGCCATAATTCACATTTGAGCCAAGTGTGTCAGCATTGGTAATCTGTGGGAACATCATTACGGACTGAGAAACCTGTCTTTACCCAGGCTGGGGGCTCTAGATAGTAATTAGGAATGGGAATATTGGCCTACTTTCCCCACACCCTCCCACACTAACACGATTGAAAAAGAAAAAGCTTGCATTTATATCACGCCTTTCAAGCTGTTCCAACACACTTTAGAGCCGGTGAAGTAATTTTTAATATATAGTCAGTATTATAAGCTAAGAAACCTGGCCACTAATTTGTACACAACAAGATCCCATAAATGTGACAATGGACAAGGTCATTTATTTTTTAAGTGATGTTGATTGAGAGATAAATATTGGCCAGAATACCTGGGAGAATTCCCCTGTTCTTCCTACAATTCGTGCCTTGACACCACCCAAGAGGGTAGAGAGGACCTCAGTTTAACCTCTCATCTGGCAGGCACCTCTGGTGCAGCACTCCCTTAGTATTGCATTGGCAGGTTAGCCTAGAACTTTGTGCTCTGATCGCTAGAGCGGAGCTCAAACCCTTCTGCCCCAGAGGCAGGAGTGTTACCCCTGTTCATTGCTCAAAGCAAGCCAGAGGATGTGACAGGTCTGTTATATCCATGCAATGCAGCGTATTACACTGCTGCTAAGGTTTAAGATGAGCTGTCTATTTAATGCTACCAAATTTACTTGCTGTGAATACATACTTTCTGAGGTCTTTTAAAGACTATTTGTTATTAGGCACAGCAGTTTATGTATTTATTCTTGGGACATGGGCATGGCTGGCAAGGCGGAATTGCCCATCCTAGTTACCCATTGAGAATATGCATTCGGCCTTCTTGAGCTGCTGCAGCCCCTATGGATGGTGTGTGACTTCGAGGTGACACTGTTCCTTTGCACCTACTGCCAATAAGGGTTAACATAAAGTCAGTCAAAGGCTAAATGTTATAAGGCACATTCCTAAGGACAGTCAGAGGCTAATTGCTGCAAGACAAATCCTGAGCTCAGTCAGAGGCACATTCTGAGGCCACATGGATGTTTTATAGTAATATTTGGATTAATCAGGTACAAGACTGCAGGTGTAATGCTCTCAAGGTTGGCAAATGTACTAGATCAAAAAATTATAATGTGAGGCTTCTATATAGATGAATGGGTACAGTTATAAATATAACATGGATAATAGTGACTTTTTTACATCAATCTTTCATCCTGTTGCTTTGATTCCATCTCTGTTGTTGTTTAAAGATGTCACATGACACAGGACTGCGACAATGTATTGATTTTGTGATGTGCAACTTGAAGGAATATTGATTGTGTGATGGACTGATGATTATTACTAGGGTACTCAGAGTGAATTACAGGAAAATTCAATATCTGGTGTTAGATTGTAAACCAGTACATCTCACGTTTCCCCAGAGAGCTTCTACTCATTACTAAAGATCGTAGATTGGTCGATTTTTCCTCAAAGGACACTTCCCTGAACACACATACAGAGAAACAGAGAGGCAAGGAGAGGCAGAGAGAGAAAGAGACAGAGAGAAACCAAGAGTGAAAAAAAAGACACAGCAAGAGAGAGATACAGTCTAATTGTTGGCAGGTACATTCTGAGGTCAGTCAGAGACTAATTGTAAGGGATATCTGGAGGTCAGTCAGAGGTCAGTCAGTCAAAGTATGGGTGTTGAGAAAAAAAGAGAGAGAGAGAAACAGATGCACACACACAAAGAGACAGAGAAACAGAGAACAGGAAGAGAAAGCGTAGAGGCAGTGAGAGAAACAGAAACAGAGAGAGGGAGAGAGAAAAACAGAGAAACAGACGTTTGCCATCTCCAACTTGCTCAGTGGAGAGATTAGTAAGCACTGTGTATATTATATGTAAGTCAATGTCTGTGTGTAATGGGTTCTATGGATCAGTAATTGCTCCTGCTCATCTAGTTAATTCTCATCAATAATCAGTCACTAACCACCCCCGAGCAGACACTCTTGCAAGAATTATCTTTCCTTTTTCCCCTCAGGATGTTGAGGAATAATCGCATCAACTGTGTCCACAACGACAGCTTCACAGGATTGAGTGCCGTGCGCCTGCTCTCGCTCTATGACAACCACATCGCCACCATCACACCAGCTGCCTTCGACACCCTCCACTCGCTCTCTACCCTGTGAGTATGGAGAGTTCCTCTCTCCTTCTGTTTGAGGCTTTATTTTACTCTGGTTTATTTATGCCGCAAAGTATTTAGTAGCTTTGATTAAAAGAGGGCTAACTCTACTTCACCCTGGATAAACTAACACTTTTATAAAGAGAAATATTTTCCTTCCTCTTGGATTGAAGAAACACTTCATTCAAGGAGGGAGTTTTGACTCTTGCATGGGAATGCGGCTGCATGACTGGTCAGGCCTGCTCGGGAGCGTCAGAGACCCAGCTGATTGATGAGTGCAGTGAGCAGTCGTCATGTTGGGCAAAGACCACCAGAGCTGGTCAAATACAGTAAACGATTTCAGGAAGTCCACCATGACCTGTGCCACCAATCGCAATCACACCAGCCCAAAAGGCATTCAACTTCCTCCTCCTCCCCATAGCAACTCTGGACAGCAGAAATGCAGTATAACATAGAATTTCATAGAATTCACAACACTGAAACAGGCCATTGAGCCCAACTGGTCCATGCTGGTGTTTATGCTCCATCCCAGCCTCCTCCCATCTTACTTTATTTCACACTTTCGGCCAATCCTTCTATTCTTCTACTTGTAGCTTTCCCTTAAATGCATCCATGAGATTCACCTCAGTTATTTATTTTTTTTTTATTCATTCACGGGATCTGGGCTTCGCTGGCTGGGCCAGCATTTATTGCCCATCCCTAGTTGGATGGTCAGGATGGCGTGTAGCTCAGAGGGGAACTTGCAGGTGGTGGTGTTCCCTTGTGTCTGCTGCCCTTGTCCTTCTACATACTAGTGGTCATGGGCTTGGAAGATGCTGTTGAAGGAGCCTTGGTGAGTTTCATCCTGTAGATGGTGCACATTGCTGCTATTGTTCATCAGTGGTGGAGGGAGTGACTGTTTAAGGTGGTGAATGGGGCGCCAATCAAATGGGCTGCTTTGTCCTGGATGGTGTCGAGCTCTTTGAGTGTTGTGGGAGCTGCATTCATCCAGGCAAGTGGGGAGTATTCCATCACACTCCTGACTTGTGCCTTGTAGACAGTGGACAGACTCTGGGGAGTCATGTGGTGCATTACTCGCTACAGAATTCCCAGCCTCTGACCTGCTTGTGTAACCACAATATTTATATGGCTGGTCCAGTTCAGTTTCTGGTCAATGTTAACCCCCAGGATGTTGATAGTGGGGGGGTTTCAGTGATGGTAATACCATTGTCAAGGGGTGTAGGTCAACATGCTTCATGTGTTCTTGGACATTAGAATTACTACCGAGATGCATGGGAACAAAACTACACAGGTTGGATTGGTTCAATCAATATCTAGTTTATTGCTCCTTATAACACAGTACAAGGCTTCAGTTACATCAGGTTCCCAAATATGTATATACATATATACTTACTAATGTCCATTCAGTCGGTCTTCCAGCAATGGAGTAGGTCGGTGACAGTAGGTGACCAGCCTGCTGTCGCTTCCCGGTGTCTTCTTGATGTCTTCGCCTCGATGGTTTCTTCTCCAAGTATTCTTCTTGTGGGGGGGGTGCAGCTTATATAGGGTCTTTGTTGCATTATCACATTAAGTTCTTCAACCTTGCCTTTTTACCATCTCAGCAGTTCCTTGTTTTTCAAGTGACTACATGTGGGCAGGAGCTTCTCAAGACCACAGTAACACAATCAATTGTCGCAGAACTCAGTAACACAATTAATTATCATCTGTCTCAGTAACACAATTAATTGTCTCAGGATTCAGCAACACGATCAAATGTCTGCCATTGTTTGGTCAAACCCAGCAATTTAGCAATGTCCATCTGTTTGTGTATCAGAGTCCCACCTACAACCTGCTGAGACCACTTGATTTATTATCACTTTTGAACAATCAGTAATATTGCTGAATTCAATGGCCTCCTAAAGGGGAGATGAATAAATTCTCTCTTGTTGGAGATGACACTTGTGTGGCGCAAATGTTACTTGCCACTTGTGAGCCCAAGTCTGGATATCGTCCAGGTCTTGCTGAATTTGGACATGGACTGCTTCAGTATCTAAGGAGTCGTGAATGGTGCTGAACATGGTGCAATCATCAGCGAACATTCCCACTTCTGACCTTATATTGGAAAGAAGGTCATTGGTGAAGCAGCTGAAGATGGTTGGGCTGAGGACACTACCCTGAGGAACTCCTGCATTGATGTCCTGGAACTGAGATGACTCACCTCCAACAATCACAATCATCTTCCTTTGTGCTAGGTATGACTCCAACCAGTGGAGAGCTTTCCCCCAATTCCCATCAACTCCAGTTTTGCTTGGGCTCCTAGATGCCACACTCGGTCAATGGGGCCTTGATGTCAAGGACAGTCACTCTCACCTCACTGCTAGAGTTCAGCTCTTTTGTCCAAGTTTGGACCAAGGCTGTAATGAGGTCAGTGTTGTAGAAGGTGCTATGCCAGATTTCTAGCAAGGAGGAGCCTCAATCATATTAGGGTATTTATTTAAAAACTAGTTTATTTTCACTATTTACAGTACATTTGTAGTGAGCTATCAGGAAGGCACATCGTCCCTCTGGGCTGTCTGTCTGCTCCCTACTGTGCCTGGCAAACGGCTGCCTGACATCAGTGCCACATCTTCATGTGCTGCATGGATTAGCATATCCATTTTGTTAACCCTTTATCCTACAGCCAGGTGCTGAGTGGTCCTGGTGTGTCAGTGAGCAGGTTATTGATGAGCAGGTGCTGCTTGATATCACTTTGCTTCCACCTTTGCTGATAGGCGAGAGTAGACTGAAGGGGTGATATTTGTCCCTATTGGATTTGTCCTGCTTTTTGTGGACAGGACATACCTGGACAATTTTCCACATTGCTGGGTAGATGCAAAGATAGTGAAAGATTTTTTGACAAGATCAGCTCAAGATTATCATTAGAAGATTATTTGTCCACACTGAGGGTCATTAGGACATGAAATGAATTATCACAGGTGGTTACTAGAGCTGTACCATCATTTAAATGAGAATTGGATAAATAATTTGAAAACAGGGGAGAGGCAAGGGACTGGGAAGATGGTGACAGCACAATAGATACTTACTGTGCCGTGTTTTCAATACTTTGATGATTTACCTGTGAAGATTGTTGCACACTTACATCACTAACTAACATAATATTCTAAGTACAAAAGTAGGCATAAAGGCACACATGTGTTTGCATGTTTACAAACATATGAACATATGAAATAGGAGCAGATGTAGGCCCCATAAGCCTACCTCGCCATTCAATAAGATCATGGCTGACCTGCTTGTGTTTAGAATTCCACATTCCCATTCACACATAAGTGCAAACACATATACACACGCAAACTCACGCAAACATAATTAAACACATCTGATTACATTCACACAGGTGACATATATGTACGAATAGAGATGTCTGAGCATGCACACAATGCACACACAGAGACACACACACAGATACGTGCACACACACAGACACACACAGACACGCTCACACATTCATGCACACACAGATGCACGCGTACACATGCACACACATACACATAGACTTATGATCAATCACTCCTCCCGCTGCAAGTTTACCTGTCTGCCTTGACATTCTGATTGCAGCAATCTCCTTGCAAACTCCTTCAACTGTAACTGCCAACTGGCCTGGCTGGGAGAGTGGTTGAGAAGGAGGAAAATAGTCAGCGGAAACCCACGATGCCAGAAGCCGGACTTCCTGAGAGAGATCCCCCTACAGGATGTGGCTTATCAGGACTTCCGCTGTGAAGAAGGTAACAATCACCTGCGTTATTACTGGATAAATTAAGTGTTTACTTTTATCTTGTGGACTTCTGTGCTCATTAAAGCGAAGGATCTTACAGCTGCGGAATGGAATCCATTTAACACTCCCAGGACAGGTACAGCACGCGGTTAGATACAGAGTAAAGCTCCCTCTGCACTGTCCCCATCAAACACTCCCAGGACAGGTACAGCACGGTGTTAAATACAGAGTAAAGCTCCCTCTACACTGTCCCCCATCAAACACTCCCAGGACAGGTACAGCACGGGGTTAGATACAGAGTAAAGCTCCCACTACACTGTCCCCATCAAACACTCCCAGGGCAGGTACAGCACGGGGTTAGATATGGAGTAAAGCTCCCTCTACTCTGACCCCATCAAACACTCCCAGGGCACGTACAGCACGGGGTTAGATACAGAGTAAAGCTCCCTCTACACTGTCCCCCATCAAACACTCCCAGGACAGGTACAGCACGGGGTTAGATACAGAGTAAAGCTCCCTCTACACTGTCCCCCATCAAACACTCCCAGGGCAGGTACAGCACGGGGTTAGATACAGAGTAAAGCTCCCTCTACTCTGACCCCATCAAACACTCCCAGGGCACGTACAGCACGGGGTTAGATACAGAGTAAAGCTCCCTCTACACTGTCCCCCATCAAACACTCCCAGGGCAGATACAGCACGGGGTTGGATACAGAGTAAAGCTCCCTCTACACTGTCCTCATCAAACACTCCCAGGACAGATACAGCACGGGGTTAGATACAGAGTAAAGCTCACTCTACACTGTCCTCATCAAACACTCCCAGGACAGGTACAGCACGGGGTTAGATACAGGGTAAAGCTCCCACTACACTATCCCCATCAAACACTCCCAGGGCACGTACAGCACGGGGTTAGATACAGAGTAAAGCTCCCTCTACACTGTCCCCCATCAAACACTCCCAGGGCAGATACAGCACGGGGTTGGATACAGAGTAAAGCTCACTCTACATTGTCCCCATCAAACACTCCCAGGGCAGGTACAGCACGGGGTTAGATATGGAGTAAAGCTCCCTCTACACTGTCCCCATCAAACACTCCCAGGACAAATACAGCATGGGGTTAGATACAGAGTAAAGCTCCCTCTACACTGTCCCCCATCAAACACTCCCAGGACAGGTACAGCACGCAGTTAGCTACAGAGTAAATGTCAGTGATATGAAGTTGTGGTTTTGATGCAGGATATGAGGAGAGCAGCTGTGTCCCTCGCCCTCAGTGCCCTGCGGAATGCACCTGCCTGGAGACTGTCGTCCGCTGTAGCAACAAACATCTGAAATCTCTACCGAGAGGCATCCCAAAGAACGTGACTGAACTGTGAGTGAGAGAGGATCAGACAAAACCAGCTGTGAGAACTGGATTCTCGCTCACTGCTTTGTCTTAACTACGCTTGTATTCACACCCAGTAAGATATTACTGCAGTAATCAGATTGTCGCTCTACGTCTTCACCAGTGCTTGACAGTGACTGAGGTAGGGAGGATTAGTACGCACAAAGCAGAAAGAGAGAAAAACTGAGTGAGAGGGTAAAAGAGACGAATCAATCAGGCATGAAACAAACATATAATGTCAATTTCAACAGAGCCCACGCAGCGGGTAACTGATGTGATCAGATTACCAGCATGATTTTACTGTCCCCATCAGTTTAACACTGTGCAGATTGGTTAGTCTTAACCGAGTACACATTTTTTTTAATATATTATTCGTTCATGGATGTGGGTGTCGCTGGCTAGGCCAGCATTTATTGCCAACCCCTAATTGTCCTTCAGAAGGTGGTGGGGAGCTGCATTGGTGAACCGCTTCAGTCCATGTGGTGTAGGCACACCCACAGTGAGGTTAGGGAGGGAGTTCCAGGATTTTGACCCAGTGACACATTTCCAAGTCAGGATGGTGAGTGACTTGGAAGGAAACTTGCAGGTGGTGGTGTTCCCATCTATCTGCTGCCCTTGTCCTTCTAGAAGGCAGCGTGTGGGTTTGGAAGGTGCTGCCTAGGGAGCCTTTGTGAGTTCCTGCAGTACACGCTGTAGAAAAATAAAATGGAGACCAAGAAAGGATTTGCATTTATATAACAACGTCCATGACCTTGCAATGTCTCAAACTCCTTCACAGCCAATGATGTACTTCATTACTTCATTGGAGTTTAATCTGGTGATGGTTTTCCAAAGTTCCTTAGATTCTAGAACAATGCCAGCAGATTGAAAGTTAGTAAATGTAATATCACTATTCAAGAAAGGAAGGAGAGAGAAAATGGGGAGCTGCAGGCTGATTAACCTGGCATCAGTCATTGGGAAGATCTATTATTAAGGAGGTGTTAACTTAGAAACTCATGGTATGGTTAGGTAGAGTCAACATAAATTGACAAGGGAGTTCTGAGGGGCCCATACATCCGAGATTATCCAACTCAGTGCAGATCAGATATTCAACCTTCCAAGTTCCTGCAGCTCAACAACAACAACTTGCATTAATATAGTGCCTTTATCATCATAAAACTCCCCAAGGTGCTTCACAGGTACATTACCAAGCAACAATTGACATCGAGCGAAGAAGGAGATATTATGACAGAGGACTAAAAACTTCATCAAAGAGGTAGGTTTTAGCACTGTCTTAAAGGAGGAGAGAGAGGTAGAGAGGTTTATAGAGAGAATTTCAGAGCTTAAGGCCCCATGCAACTGCAGCAATTGGAAACTGGGGATGTGCAAGAGGCCAGAATTTGAGGAGCGCAGAGATCTCGGAGGATTGTAAGGTTAGAGAAGGTTACAAAGATAGGGAGGGGTGGTGCCATGGAAGGATTTGTACACAAGGATAAGAATTTTAAAATCTAGGCATTGCTGGACCGAGTACCAATGTAGATTAGGGATCACGGTGGGTGATGGGTGAATGGGCTTTGGTGCAAGTTAAGATGTAGGCAGCAGAATTTTTGAGGAGCTTGAGTTTGTGGAGAGTGGACGGTGGGAGACTGACCAGGAGAGCATTATTCGAATAGCCGCAGAGGTAACAAGGATGTAGAGGAGGGTTTCAGCAGGAAATGGACAGTTACATGCTTGTCTCACCCAATGGGCATAATTATAATTGAACAGAACCCATTTCATAAAAATTCCACCGGCCCTAATTCTTTGCTTTGTCTTCCAGGTACCTGGACGGTAACCAGTTCAGTTCAGTTCCCACCGTACTCTACACCTTCAAACATCTACAGCTGGTGTAGGTATTCTGGGGAGGGCTAGAGGAAGAGGGAGGGAAGGGTGGTGTTGAGGCGTGGTAGGTTGGGTGGGGAGGGGGGGGGATGGTGAAGGTGGGAGGGCATGTGGGAGCGAGATGATGGGCGGGATCTTCCGGTCCCACCGCAAGTCAATGGACTTCCGGCCGGGGCACCGCCCGCGATAGGGCTGGAAAATCCCAGCTGATGCTTTTCCAGGGATGGTACTGAACATGGGAATTTGGGAGTGGGAAGGGTCCATTTGATTTGCGATGACTCATTTTAAGCTCAACGTTCCCCATCACTAGGCTTTGAAAAATACTGGGTTCCCAGGAGTTGCAGAGACCAGCAAGGGAATGAAAACTCAATTACATTGCTCTGCGCCCACTGAAATTGGTCAGGGCCCGGGAATGAGGTGAATCGGGACATTCCTGCCTCGTCATCCTTGTCTGTCTCAAGGGGAACCCACAGGTATCTGCAGAGGCCTCAGCTTTATCCTGGGAGCAGGGATGAAGCCTGGGCCTCGCGATTGGCCGGAGATGGCAGACGGGGGTAATCTAAGGCCTTTAGGTGGCCGTGTGGGAAGGGAAGAGAAATCAGCTGTCTTATTTCTGGAGGCGAAGTGGTGTTTGTACACACCGTACGCACTCCTTAATGCGCTTAAGAGAGGATTACTCAAAGCTAGCCTGCAGAAACAATGGGCAGTATTTAATGGAGACAACGGGGGCTTCCTGTGGTGGGCACTGCCCAGGATCAAGGATCATAGGGGAGGGGGGTTGTGGAGGGCGGAGGTCCTGTCTGCCGGGATGAATGGCAGTACCACCAGGAAGGCAGTGGCTGCTGCCCATACCACACCCACTCAAGGCCTAGGATCCTAGGCCGCAGGTGAGTGATGGCGGAAGAGGGGTTGCAGTTTGGGGGGGTCATGGGGTGAGGGGTTTTGGCAGGAAAGATAGAGGGTAGCTCTCAGCAGGTGCCCCCTACTTCCCGATGCCTAGCCCCTCGATCAGGCAGGGACTGTCCCCTTGGTGCCTGCAAGCAAACAAGCCTGGGTTTGCTTGTTGGGATCGCCGCATGGTGAGCCCCCTGCCTGCTGCTGGGTTAATACCAGAGGAGGTGGGATGAGGCCTTTAGGTGGACATTAATTGTCCACTTAAGGGCCTCAACTGGGCCTTCCTACCACAGACTTCCAGGGCAGAGGTGGGTAGGCAGTAGGGTCGCCACCCACTACCCTCCCACCTGATTAAATACACCTGGCTACCAAACCCGCCATGGAGAAGGGCAGCAAAGGCTGCCCAATATTTCAGTGAGTGAGCAGGTAATCTATGGATCTGGCTCCCGAGGGAGACACTGGGAGCAGATAATATTGATTAATTCAAATGCAAATTAGACAGATATCTTTCAGAAAATAACATTTTGGGTATACAGGACCTGAGGAGTTTGAGACAAAGAAAAGCACAGCACAGGAACAGGCCCTTCGGCCCTCCAAGCCTGCGCCGATCATGTTGACATGTCATGTGGTGAGTGTAGTGATTCTTGGGAGAAACAGGTGGTTTTGGACCAATGGTTCCCAAATCTCTCCCCCACTGGGGGTTTTCCTTACCTCATGTCTGGGTCTATTGTGGACTCATTGATAGAGAATGGTCACTGTGATTAGTCAATAACTCCATTATTATTATATTATGGGGCTGTCAGGGTGGGAGAACACAAACTAGGGCCAGGATTTTATGGTCCCACTGCAGTGTGTCTCCCCCCAGTGGATGCCGTGAGCCAGTTAAATCTCCATTCAGTTCAGCGGGACCATAAAATCTTGACCTAGGTGAACCTGACTTTTTTTCTTTCAGTTCAGCTGTTCCTATGTGATGAGCTTTCTGCACACAGTCAGATGTGAGGAGCCTTACTATTTGGACTCAGTGCTGTGCCTTGACACCAGGAGGTACAACTTGCCCTTTGACCCCCAGTGCGAATGCTTCCCAAGCTGCGGCTGCCAGGTGTCCACTGGGACATGGTTGGCTGGGCCAACGGTCACTTGGAGCCTTCAAAAGCCCCCATCCTTCCCCCTGTGCTCCTCCGCCCACCCTGCACCATTGAGCCACCTCAATGTGCACACTAACCTGTGCACTTCATCCTGTGGGGGAACATCAGTTGGTTTGCCCAGGTTTTCAGGTGCGAACCAGAAGATTCTAGGTTGAGGGCCACCCAAAACTGGTCCTGATTTAATAAGCCTGCTGCTCAGGTCCACCCCAATTTCCAGCCAGTTGCCTTCCCAGCAGCGGCTCTAAGTTAATTACTTGGGGGGGGGAGAGGAATGGGAGGGGCACCAAGGACAGGTCAGTAACCTTCAATAGTGCTAAAGAGCCCAGGCTGATCTCTTCTGCTCCTCCATGTTAAAGTAAGTAATTTTAATAAACTTTCCTGGAAACATCACTGGTTAAGCTGCATGTGGGCCAGGTAAATCCTGAGTGCACAAGGCCCCAGGCCTGCTCTGGTCACGGCCACGATGAATTTCTGTCTTGAAGTGCAGTCATTGTGGTAATGTAGGGAAAAGTGGCAGCCAATTTGCACACGGAAAGCGCCCACATACTGCAATGTGGTAATGATCAGGTAATCTGAGTTTAGTGACATTGTTTGAGAGATAAATATTGGCTAGGACTCCCCTGCTGTTCTCCAAAATAGTGCCGTGCAGTCTTTGGCATCCACCTGAGAGGGCAGACAGGGCCTTAGTTTAATGTCTCAGTTAAAACTCAGCATCTCCAACAGTGCAGCACTCCCTCAGTACTGCAGTGGGAGCGTCAGCCTGGATTTTTGGACTCAAGCTCAAGTGAGATTCGAACCCACAACCTTCTGACTCCGAGGCATGAGTGCTGCCCCTTTTTAGCATATTCTAGGCTTCCAGTACCTGCTTGAGTCAGTAGCCAGAGACACCACAACTGTGCCTGAACCAGAGGTGAGAGTTTGGCCCCCCTCCCAATTTGGACCTCCTTTCCCACATGGAAAATGAGTGGTGACAAGGTCCAATCTCACACTCCCACAGTTTTCAATCGTTGATGCTAATCATTTCATTCCTCCCTCCACAGGGATATGAGTAACAACCGGATCAGTTCCTTGACCAATACATCTTTCATCAATATGAGCCAGCTGACAACACTGTAAGTAGCTTGTAGCCATAGATAATGCTGATACAACAAGTTGTGAGGAGGATACAAAGGGCAGGGTTTTCCGGCATACCCGCTGCCAGGATCATCCGGTCCCGCTGAAAGTCAATGGACTTCTGGCTGGGCTGCCGAATCTCCTGCAGCGGGTCCCGCCATTACAGAGCTGGAAAATACCGGCCAAAGAGTCTGCAAAGGGAAAAAGATTGGTTAAGTGAACAGGCAAAAAATTGGCAAACGGAATAAAATATGGGAAAATGTGGGGTTGTCTACTTTGGCAGAAAGAATGAAAAAGCAGAATATTATTTCTGTGGAGAGAGATTGCAGAATGATGCAGTGTAGAGGGATCTGGGTATTCTTGTACATGAATCAGATAACGTTAACATGCAGGTACAGCAAGTAATCAGGAAGGCAGATGGAATGTTGGCCTTTATTGCAAGGGGGATAGAGTATAAAAATAGGGAAGTCTTGCTAAACTGAACAAGGCATCGGTGAGATTGCACCAAGAGTACTGTGCACAGTTCTGGCCTCCTTATTTCAGGAGGGATATACTTACATTGGAAGCATTTCAGAGAAGGTTCACTAGGCTGATTCCTGGAATGGGCGGGTTTGTCTTATAAGGAAAGATTAAGCAGGTTGGGCAGATACCCACAGGAGTTTAGAAGAATGAGAGGTGATCTGATTGAAACGTATCAGATTCCGAGGGGCCTTGACATTGTGGATGTTGGAAGGATGTTTCCTTTTGTGGGGGAGTCTAGAACTAGGAGACACAGTTAAATTTAAGGAGTATCCCATTTACAATGGAGATGATAAGGAATTCCTTCCCTCAGATGGTCATTAGTCTTTGGAATTCCTATCCCCAGAGAGTGGTAGAGAGACTTTTGCTTGAAAAGGGAGTCAGGGGTTTATGGGGAACAGGCAGGAAAATAGAGTTAAGGCCACAATCGGATCAGCGATGATCTTATTGAATGGCCAAGCAGGGATGATGGGCTGAATGGCCTACTCCTGGTCCTATTCTTTATGATCTTATGATCGCAGACATCCGCTACCAGCCCATGGTCGCCGACTCTTGTTGAATGTATTCCTGGAGGTTGCATCACATGACCTTCAGCCCACCAACCGCCCAACCTGGTCGAAGAGTCCTTCTTTCCCCTGATTTCAACAGTTTTGGAACCAATGAACAAAGAAAATAAATAAAAACCACACCATTATTTTCTTTCATGCCACCTATGTCACAGGGTTTCCCAAACTGTGGGCTGTGGCCTCCAGTGGGGTCGTGAGATGGGATTTTGGGGTCCTGAGCTCTGAGGCAGTAATGGCTGCCATGGAGCCCGGAGTGATTTCTGACTGCTGCAAGGACCCCTTAAATCCTCATGTTTTTTTTTGTTGGTGGGCTCAGCTTGTTGGACTGCTCTCTGGGGCCCAATCGCTGTGGCAAAAAAAAAGCTTGTGAGAAAGTTGGATTCTACCCTGTCAAACCCTTTTAAGAATTTTGTACGTTTCAATGGGATCACCTTTCATCCAGAGGTGAAAGTGCTACAGTTGCTACACATCAGGATAGTTGGTACATCCCAGAGGAGGAAAGAGAATGTGGGCTGTGGGATGAGTCACAAAGTGACAATAAAGTCATGTTTTATTTTCCAGCATCTCACTGTTGCATTTTCTTCCCCCTGTCTTTTTATTTTCCAGGATTCTCAGTTATAATTCCTTACGATGCATCCCTGCCTCTGCATTCCAGGGTCTCCGCTCTCTCCGGCTCCTGTAAGTCCCGGCTGGGAAATACTTAGCCATCTTACAACTCAACACTCACTGGTTAGGTCTCAGCTCAGGTACTGTGACCCATTCTGGAAGCCAAAATTTAGGAAGGATGCCAAGGGTTTCGAGATTGTGCAGAGGAGGTTTACCAGGATGGTGTCAGGGAAAATGGACTTCAGAAATTCGGAGAAGCTGGGATTGTTCTCCTTAGAGCAGAGAAAGTTAAGAGAAGGTTTAATAGAAGTGTTCAGAGAGTTGTTAGCGAGAAATTGTTTCCACTTGAAGGCATTGACCAAAGGGCGTAGATTTAATTGGCGAAAAAACGAATGGGGAGAATGATTTCAGAGCTCAAAGGGTTAAATCATGAAAGACAGGTGCATAGACCTGGTTTGTCTTCCTGAGTTTAGAAGATTAAGGCTTGATCCAATTGAAGTTTTAAAATGTTAAAAGGATTAGTTAAGGTAGATATGGAGAAACTGTACCCTTTGTTGAGAGAGTCCAGACCGAGAGATGTAATCTTAAAATGAAAGCTGGGTGGTTCCTGATAGAAATCAGGAAACACAAAGGGTAGAGGCAGCTTGATACTGTATCCTCCAACAGCTTGTGGATGCTGGGGGTTAAATGAAGCTTTCAAGACTGAGATCGACAGAGCTTTGTGTGGTAAGAGATATGATCAAAGACTGGTAAATGGAGCTGAGGTGCAGATCAAACAGGATTTAATTCAATAGTGGTACAGGCTCGAGGGACTGAATAGCCTCCTCCTGCTCCTATGTACACTGATAATAAACCTTGGCCCAGATCTTCCAGTCTCCAGATTGTTGTACCCTGGACATATCCCGGAAGATGCACTGGGACTCCTGGGGAATTGCCCTGGAAGTTTCAGCTTCCGATTGGCAACTCCCATCCCGTCAGGAACCCTCAGAAAAAGTCTCTAGCTCTGAGATATAGAGTCAGAGACTTTGGATGGTTCTGACTCGCTTTCCAGAATAGTTACCCAGGAAATGTTAGAGAGGAAAGAAATCATATCTAAGACCATAAGACATAGGAGCAGATATTAGGCCATTTGGCCCATCGAGTCTGCTCCATCATTCAATCATGGCTGATAAGTTTCTCAACCCCATTCTCCCGCCTTCTCCCCGTAACCTTTGATCCCCTTACCAATCAAGAACCTATCTATCTCGGTCTTAAATACACTCAATGACCTGACCTCCACAGCCTTCTGTGGCAATGAATTCCATATATTCATCACTCTCTGGCTAAAGAAGTTTCTCCTCATCTCTGTTCTAAAAGGTCTTCTCTTTACTCTGAGGCTGTGCCCTCGGGTCCTAGTCTCTCCTACTAATGGAAACATCTTCCCCACGTCCACTCTATAAAGGCCTTTCAGTATTCTGTAAGTTTCAATCAGATCCCCCCTCATCCTTCTAAACTCCATCAAGTATAGATCCAGAGTCCTCAAACATTCCTCATAAGTTAAGCCTTTCATTCCTGGGATCATTCTTGTGAATCTCCTCTGGACCCTCTCCAGGGCCAGCACATCCTTCCTGAGCACATCTAACTCCTGGGTAACTATACAACTGACCTCTCTGACCTTACAATGTTTCCCCTGACCCCCTGACACCCCCCTCAACTCTCCGACTCCCCCGCCCCCAACCCTCTGACTTCCCCGGACACTCCGACAACCCCACTGACCCTCCGACTCCTCCACTAACCCTCTGACTCCCCACCGAAACTCTGACCAACCCCCCCAACCCTCAGACCTCCCCCAAATGCCCCTAATCCTCTGCCTTCCCCCCACCCCAAGCAACCCTCTGACTCCCACCCAACCTGATTTGACCTGACCTCACCACCCCACCCACCCTGCCACCTTGAAGAGCCCCCGGTTTGGAAGTCCGGGCGAGAGATGCCGAGCTCCGGCGCTGTGTTATAAAGATAAGAACGGAATGGCAACCCGAGCGTGACTGCCACTCCTCGGAAGATTTGGCCCCTTGCATCCAACTGGGTGCAAAATATTACTCTGGCAATTGGCTTCCCAGCTGGCATAGACTCGCCTCTTTGCCACCTTCTAGATCCTAACACAAAGTGAGTTGATGCAATCTTCTTTCAGTCCTTGATGAACATGCCCCTAATTTGGCATTAAATTAACAAAGTCACATTCACCTCCTGTGCCCACTGACCTACACTAGCTCCCTGGCCACTAATGTCTCAGAAATAAAATTTTCAAATCCCTTCATGGCACGTCCATCCCTATCTCAGTCAACCCCTCCAGTCCTACAACCCTTGAGATCTCTGCGCTCCTCCAATTCTAGCCTCTTGAGCATGCCTGAGTTTAATCACTCTACCATTGGTGGCTGTGCCTTCAGCTGCCAAGGCCCTAAGCTCTGGAATTCCCTCCCTAAACCTCCTTCCCCTTCTTTAAAACCCTCCTTAAAATCAGACCAAGTTCTTGGTTACTTGTCCTATTATCTCCTTATGTGGCCCAGGGTCAGAGCTATCTGATAGTGCTCCTTTAAAGCACTTTGGGGCATTTTATTATGTTAAAGGCACTATATAAATGTAAGTTGCTGTTGTTAATGTCACTTGAAGACCAGGGGACAAGGAAATGATCAGGGACAGGAACTTACTGATGCAATAGGAAAGCAGCCTGTGAGGGAGTTACGGTAACTACATCCCAACCACAGACTGCACCTTAGTGGGGGAGTGCGAAGGGAAGGGAAGGAAACTAGGAAAGTAAAAATAAATGAATGCATAAGGAATTGGAACACTGAGTTACTGAGGAACTGTGTGCAGCTTCTGTGTATGAATACCAGCCAGAGCTGCCTATATCTGAGTGCAGAACTGTCTATATCTGAGTGTCAGGATGGCTTGATGTGGTGGGAAGGGGAGATATCTGTGATGCTAACTAATTGCCTGTCTGAAACACAATCTCCTTCATGTAGTGTTGCTGACTTTCAGTGACCGGGAGGATGGGCAGTGACAACAGGTCAGAGCCTGAACTCTTGATACTCTTTTTTGAGTAAACCTGTTTCCATCTGTTTCAGATGAAGTTACATTGTTTCATAGTTTGCCATTGTGAGATTTGAACTCTTGATCTTGGGGTTACAAACCCAGTACCATAACCACTTGGCTATTTAGGCCAAGCCCAGGTCAGAGCCTGAAGGGGGAGTGGCAAGGGAGTGTCTCTAAATTAGTGTTGCTTTACTGAGGAGTGGTTTTTAAAATTAATTCCAACTTCTAGCTCTCTTGCAAGTAGTGTTTATTTGCTGGTTTCTTCCCTCCAGATTCCTGCTGGAATACCATTCCAGAGGGGCTTGACCTCTTTCAATCCCTTGCCCAAACCTGAGACAGTAAGTCCAGGTCGACTATTTGAACAAGGAGGTATTACTGCTGTAGTTGATCCTAGTCTGCCCTGATGCTCACTCCCCTCTCCCCTCCACTCACCCACAGACACGCTCACACACTCATATTCTAATACACACACAAAAACTCATAAACATTCACTCACAAACACACACTCACACTCATACATACACACTCATATACGTATGTACTCATACATGCACTCACACACACTCTCATACACACTCATACACACACATGCATACACAAACACACGTACACAAAAGCTCACAAACACACACTCCCACATGCGCACACACCTTCACACACACGTACACATGTACACATGCACTCACACACACTCACACATGTTTCCCAGTGTAGAGATCAGGTGCTGGTTCAGGCTGCTGAGGTCACATCATATTACATTCTGCTGCCCCTGCTTTAAACCTAATCGTTTCTCTGCCTCTGTCTCCTTTGTTAGGCTCTCGCTGTGTCCTAACTGTCTGTTTCTCCCTGTCTCTATCTCATTCACTCTCCTCTCTCTGACTCTCTCTCCGACTATCTATCTCTTCATCTCTCTCTATTTCTGTCTTTCCCATCATGTTTTTGCCAACTCTCTCTCTCTCCAATTCTCTCTATCTCTATTTCTGTATCTCCCTGTCTCTGTCTTTGTCTCTCTCCATCTCTTTCTCCAACTCTCTCCTTGCCTCTATCTCCATTCAATCTCTTTATCTCTGTTTCTCCCTTTCCTTGTCTCTATTTCTCTTTCACTGTTTCTATCTCTGCCTCTCTCCATTTCTCTCTCCGACTCTTTCCCTATCTCTCTTTCTCTCTACCCCTCGCCATTTCTCGCTCTGACTCTCTGTCTATCTCTTTCTCTGCCTCTTTCTCCATGTCTATCTCCATTCCTCTCTCTGCCATTGTCTCTTCCTTGTCTCTGTTCTCTCTCTCATCCTATCTCTATCTTCCTCCAATTATTCAATTATTCAGTGTATTTAACTATAAATTAAATTCGATTATTCAACCCGCTATCCAAGAATAGGAGAGAGAAAACACTGAATGATAGGCCAGTTAGCCTGACATTAGTCGTAGGGAAAATCATTATCTGATTGGGCACAGTCAACATGGATTTATGAAAGGGAAATATTGTTTGACAAACCTTTTAGAGTTTTTTGAGATTGTAATGAGCAGGATGGAGAAGGGGAAACCAGGGGACATACAGCATTTGGATTTACAAGAAGATATTCAATAAGGTGCTGCACAAGAGATTATGGCACCAAATTAGTGCTTATGGGATTGGGGGTAATAAATTAACTGGATTTATTTTTATTTATCCTTTCATGGATGTGGGCATCACTGGCAAGGACAGCATTTATTGCCCATCCCTAATTACCCTTGAGAAGGTAGTGGTTCATCTGGTATCTATAACAATTTGATACAACTGAGTGGCTTGCTTGGCCATTTCAGAGGGCATTTAAGAGTCAACCACATTGCTGTGGGTCTGGAGTCACATGTAGGCCAGACCGGGTAAGGACAGCAGATTTCCTTCCCTAAAGGGCATTCATGAAACATGTGGGTTTTTAAAATATTTGATGATAGTTCATGACATCAACACTGAAACTAGCTTTTTCAATTCCAGATTTATTAATAAATTAAATTCAAATTCCTTCAGTTGCCGTGATGGGATTTGAACTTGCATTCCCAGCACATTAGTCTGGGCCTCTAGATTATTAGTCTAGTGACATTACCACTACAGCATGTGTGTTAAGGACTAGTTATTAGACAGACAACTGAAAGTAGGAATAAAAGGGTCATTTTCGAGTTAGCGGGCTGTAACTTAGTGGATTGCCACAAGGATCAGTGCTGGGACCTCAACTATTTACAATCTACATCAATGACTGAGTGAAATACTCAAGTTTGCTCATTAAACAAAGTTAGGAAAGCTGTGAGGAGGACACAAAGAGGTTGCTGAGGATCTAGATAGGTTAAATGATTTGGCAAGAATAGGGCAGATAGAGTATAATGTGGGGAAATGTAAAGTGATCCACTTTGGAAGAAAAACTAGAAAAGCAAACTATTTTTTACATGGAGACAGACTGAGAAATGTTAGTATTCACAGGGACCTGGGTGTCCTACTTGAATCACAGAGAGTTAACATGCAGGTAAAACAAGCAATTATGAAAAGCAAATGGTATGTTAACCTTTATTGCAAGGGATTGGTGTATAAGAGTGAAGAAGGCTTCCTACAATTATACAGGACATTGATGAGATCACATCGGGAGTACTGTGTACTCTCATAATCTCTTTAGCTAAGAAAGGGATATACTTACCTCAGAGGCAGTGCAACAAACGTTCACAAGATTGATTCCTGAGAAGAGAGGATTGTCCTATGAGGAGAGATTATGTGGAAGGGGATTATTCTACCTGGAATTTCAAAGAATGAGAAGTGATCTCATTGAAACATAAACTATAAAACTTATATATAAAATTTGTGAAGGGCTTGACAGGGTAGATTTTTCCGCTGCCTGGGGAATCTAGAACATGGGGTCACAGTCTCAGAATAAGGTTAATTTGCTGTGAATATAGATCTCTCCCTCTGTCTGTCAATCTTGCTTTTATTTCTCTTCCCACATGATCGCCTGCCTCTGCCTCTCCTTAGTTCTCTCTTTGTATACCTTTCTGTATCACTCTCTCCCTCCTTCACTATCTCTGAATAACCATCACTTCAGATGCCTCTTCCCTTGTGTCACACAGAGACATAATTTAGGATTTAATATTTCCGCTTCAAAAAAAAAACAAAACAAAAAATCTTTGGGAAGAGTGTATTTCGTTTTTTTTCCCTTCCTCGTTTTTGCACCTTTTTGGAGACGGTCCCTTACCCATGCTGTGTACAGCCCTGCTGCTGCTCGGAGAGCAACTTCAACAGTCCAGTTCCTAATTCAGTCACAAACTGGCAGATTATTTAACAGGCCAGTGCTTTCATTAACACCCAGAAAATGTGTCACCTGACAACGTGCTGAGTGCTCCTGGCAGTAGCGAATTTACTAATTACAGACTTCATCTCTCACTGAGTGAGGTGATGGCTCAGAAGAGGTTGAAGCATGCAGTCTGTTAATTTGACATTTGATGCAGAATGTCCCCAACTAGTAAAAGGATGTAGACGCACTGGAGAAGGTGCAACAAAAAAGATTTGCACGGATGATAACAGAACTGAGATGTTATAATTACCAGGAAAGGCTGAACGGGCTGGGTTAGTAGAAAAGAGGTAAGGTGTGGCCTAACAGAGATCTTTCAAATTCTGAAGGAATTTGTTAGGTTAGACGTAGAGAGGGTGTTCTCATTTCTGATGAGTCCAAAACTAGGGGCCATAAATACAAGATATTGTCTGATAAATCCAATGACACATGTTCCAGTAAATAGATGTGTGAGGATAAAAACAACTTGCATTTATATAACACCTGTTATGGCTAGGTGAGAAGGGGTGAACTGGCTCTCCATTATTCAACCCCCTTAGTTGGTCACAACAAAGGTTTAAGTTTCTTTTTCACAAGGTTATGCTTTTTCCAAATCAGAATGTATGTAACTCTTTAAACTGTGAGCAATAAGCACCCAATCAAACCTGAGTCAAAGAAAGCAAATTTATGAACCACTAAACCCGAGAAAAATAACAAAAAGCATTCGGCCTTCATGCAGCCATTCCAGCCACCTCCCTCCCACGCCCCCCCCACACACACACACACACACACACACACAGCTCAAACGCACACACAGCTCAAACACATTCACACACCACACAAAGGCACACAAAACATACACACATACACTCACACACGCGCACACACACGCACACACCACACAAACATACACTCACACACACACATACAACATAGAAACACAGACACACACAAGCACACACACACAGCTCAAACACACTCACACACCACACAAAGGCACACACACACATACACACATACATTCACACACGCACTACACAAACACACACACCACACAAACATACACTCACTCACACACACACACACACACACACCACACAAACATACACTCACACACACACACACACAACATAGAAACACAGACACACACACACATACACACACACTCTCTCTCTCTAAGGTATCAGAAATAAGGGGAGTGAGAGTCCAATAAAAAAAGTAAAAAAGTTTACAATTACGTATCCTTTGCTTGTCCTTGAGGCTTAGCTTTTAAACGATCCAGCCGAGGTTAGCTGGTTTCTTAGATATGATTAGATGTAGCAAGTGTTGCAATTATTACGAGATCTTGATTTGCTGGTAGGTTTCTGGTAGAGTTAGCCTCTCAAACCGGGCAACACACTCATTCCAAAAGAGAGAGAGGAAGAGAGAGCAGCCCTTAGTTTGTTTCCTCTGCTGAACACTTTCTTGACACCGCCTGTGTCACTTGCAACCTCTCTCCAGTGGCTGGGCAGCCTTGCCTTGAAATACTTCACCCATTGTGTATTTCCAAGAGGTTTTGGGTGTGCCTGCCTGTCTGACAGTCATTGTTTCAATATCCAATACTTTGCATTTTTAATGTCTCTTCCTTAGATTGTTACGAGTTCTGATGGACATCTGGATTAGAGAAAATGTGTCTCTCTTCACACTCCCCTGAGGGTGATTTGTTTGTTTCTCACCTTCACCTTGGAATGCGGACTTGCATATTTTAGCACTTTACTCTGTGTAGTTCAAATTGCAAAATTTGCAGTCAGTTGAAAGTTGAAAAATCACATTTTCAATAATTAAGGGCCAGAGCCTCGTGACACCTCCCCATCACAAAAAGAAATGAAATGAGATTTACTCTTATTTCATTACAAGGTATAAAAACGCAAAACAGAAAAAAAAACACATTAACTCCCATTCACTCTTTTAGCTTGGTCTGGATTATTCTATTAGCTTTAACTAGGTCTCTTTAAGTTCTGGGCAATATGTCCATGATGAGGTAACACATTCTATTTCTCTACATTGTGGATGATTTTAAAGTGATAGGGCTGGAGACACAAACTCCAATGGAATAATCTTGCATTCTTAGTTTTGAATTTTTCCACTGATGTCAAAGGGTTGTGAAGTATGGTTATAATGACATAAAGGCACCAATCACTCATATGGGATTGGGTAAACATGTTGTGGGTTCTTTTATTTAGACTAGACATGTGGGAACATTTATAGATGGGTAGAAAGCTTGAAGTTATCAGCAGCAGAGCTGTGTGTGTGTCCTCTGCTCAAAGGCTAAAGTGAAACTAAGATTGGATCGCAGGACACACTTCCCTTCTAGTGATGTCATGCTGTTATCCCTTAAAGGCATATTACAACATCCCCCTTTCTTTTTAAAGATACTTTCCCCCTCCCAATGAAGTATAGCTATTTACAATATATGTTCATTTTTAGTTACCATTACATAAGTGTATAGGACTGGTGCATCTATGAGTCTCTAAAACGTAGCAGTAATCTGCTGGTATACCCAGCTCTTGTAACAGTAACCTTGTCTGGAGGTGTCTTTAATTACTCACAGTGATCTGTGGGATCGTCATTCTTGGATGTTGTTCCTGGTTGCATTTGGATCTTGTCCTCAATGCAATAGGACTGCACAGTGGTGAGGAGCTGGAATGGATCTGATTTGTCCTCAGTTACGCCTCACCATTGCACCTTTGTGTGTAATGACCTCATAGGAACAGGGTTCTGAACAAGTCCTTGTTACCTTGGCTAGTTGCCACGTACCTTCCATGGGATCCTGGATGCAAACTTGTTCCAACTGTAAACTTGGCAACTCTGTACCTGCATTTTTATAGTGCGCATTGGTCATCTCCTCTTGCAGTTTTAAAAGTTGATCTCTAGTTTCTGAGAGTAGAAGGGTAAGAGTAGGTAAATTGGCACGCATTGGTCTACCAAACATGAGCTCTGCTGGTGATGGAATAGTTGCACTTAAAGGTGTTGTTTTGAGATATAACATTGCAATGCATAGATCTTGCTTGGTCTGTCTACATTTGAGAATTAGGGATTTTACTGTGCAAATCATTTGTTCAGCTAGGCCGTTAGATCTTGGGTAATGAGGAGAAGAAGTAGTGTGATTAATATTCCACTTCTCACACATATCCTGAAATGGCTTACCAATAAATTGCAGACCATTATTCATAATGATCTCTCTTGGCATACCAAATAAGCTGAAAATAGCACATAGAACATGTGCGACAATTGACATATTGTGCAATTTTTGAATAGGGTACTTGGTAAAGTAGTCGACGATGATGATGAAGGCAGTGCCGTAGACATGAAAGAGGTCAGGTGCAACTTTGGACCGAGGACCGGTAGGAACTTCATGTGGAATGAATGGGTCTTTGTGTTGACTTGCCATATGCTCTTGACATGCCTTACACTTCTGGATGACAACTTCAAAGTCATTGTTCATACCCGGCCAATAGGCTGTTTCTCTTGAGAGTCTTCTTGTCTGATCTATGCCCATGTGTGTGTGATGGAGTTGTTGAAGAATATCAGGTCGCAAAGATGCTGGTATGATGACCTGCCTGCCTTTAAAAATGACTCCCTGGGAGATGCCTAGCTCATCCCGGTAAAGCCAAAATGGTTTCACGTGTTATTGGACATGCTGAATTGAATCAGGACATCCTTCAATGGTGGTCCTTCAATGGTGGCTTTCCACAGTGTCTATAGTGTGGAATCTTTTACTATTTGTGCTTGTAGTTGCTGGCAAAATGTATCAGACCAGTTGTTGGACTTGCATTCTCAAGTGTAATGTTTTAGCTCCCTTGAAACTGCCAATTTTATCAAAACATTTTGGATATTTCAATGTTAAGCCATGAAGCGAGGTAATACGAGTGGTTTCTGAGGTTGACTTGCCTAGTGAGGTCTGATGGGTTCCAAGGATTGTTACTAGTGTGAGGTCATGGCATGCCGGCCACAATGTAGAACACCCGTGACACCGAGGATTGAATTTACTTGCACTCCAGGACAATGGATCCTGCACATGGAATTAGTGAACTGTTGTACGCTAAAAGTTGCGCAGTAGTAGGTTTCACCATGGGCCTCTACGTCTGTGGAAACATATCTTTTAGGATCCGCAGAAGTAGGATGTTGGCACTTGCCCCTGTGAAAATCTTGGCCAATAACGAATAGTTGCCAACTTTCTTAGGACAGATAATTTGAATCTTGGCAAACACTCCAGATGGTGTGACAGCGTCTGTATTTTCCATGAGATTGATGGTGTGAAACATGTGTTCACAGCTCATTTTCTCGTTGTGCACATCATTGTAATTTTCTGGTTTGTCAGTCACCTCATGTATATGTTTCTGACGGGATACCGGATGGTTATTTTTATTGCTTGGAGGTACCTGTTGTGCAGGGTCTGTTTGGATCAGTGCACGGCTCTTCATAGCTGCATCAGTCTTTGCTCTAGTGCACTGCCGCTGCCAATGGCCCTTTCTGCCACATACCTTGCAGAATGGATAAGAAGTTGGGCATTTCCTTGGTGCATGCAGAAGGCCATAACTTTCATATGTCTTGCTAGGTTTGGGTGTTCTAGTAAGTGCATCAATAATTGAGGTTGTACTTAGAACCTGCAAGCTTCATTGACCTACAAGGATCGCTTCGTACTTATGTCCACCCTTGAGTAGCTCTTTGATGCTATATGTTCTGGGCTTGTCTAGCAGATCTTTCTGGAATGCTTCCACGGGAATGAATGTGATCACCAACTCAATGATTCTGCCTGCTAGTTCTGCATTTGAAAAATCACAGTACATACCCTTTTCCCTGCATCTGTTGACAAAATGGTCTATGGATTCTTTAGGCTGTGGTCAAATGACATGAACTCTAGTCAATGGATACTGAAGTTTAACCTGATTCTGAACCGGTTTTCCCATGTAATCCATATCTTTTGGGGATCCTTCAGCTCTTCTGCTGTTAAACCTGATGTGTTCAGCATGTGTAGATCTCCATTCCCAATTGCTAGGCTAATTTTTATGGCTTGCTCATCTGGTTCAGACACACCTGAATCAAGAAGCCATAGCTGTGAATGCTGTTTAAACATATAGGTCAGCTGCATTGCAAATTCAAACTGGGGAGTTTTGTGGACATTTTGACAATATCCCTGTGACTTTCCTTCTCTTATAATAGCTGGGATGCAGTGTTGCTGCAGCCATTTTCATGCGCTGTTCCAAAGCTCCGCTTGTTATAATCACAACCTTCTCTGGCCGATTTTTATGATGGCTTTGTTTGTTTATTTTTGGTTGACTCTCCCTCGCTCGCTATCAATCCAGCCCTCACCCTGGTCACTCACCTTTCCCGACTGAGCTAACCTAGTGCTGCTCCTCTCGACACACTGTCTCACTCACTGAACTGACAGGCTGTGTGCTGTAATCTCACCGCGAGGAGGGTTCTGCCTGCTTACCAGCTCTTTATTTGAGCGCTATCCTGGCACTGTCTCTTCAAAGCTTTTCTGTGCAGTCACCACGCTGCGATTTCAACACTCTCCAATGCTGCAACTTCATTGTGGTCTGACCAAAACATCAAGGGTTGTCTCATTCCATGTAGCACAATCAAAGGTTGTTCACCATGTCACACCTGTACTGATTCATACTGGCAGACTGTTTGACCACTGCTGATCACCATATCATGTTGTTATAACTGTTATATAAGGGATTGGGTAAACACATCGTGGGTTCTTTTATTTAGACTTGGCACATGGGAGCATTTATACGTAGGTAAAAAACTTGAAGACATCAGCTGCAGAGCTGTGTTTGTGTGTGCTCTGTTCAAAAGGAGAAGTGAAACTGAGACTAGATTGCAAGACATACTTCCTTTCCTGTGATGTCATGCTGCTGTCCCTTAAAGGCATATTACAATAGGCTGTGGTCTCCCTGTATCCATTTTGAACATATACCTCAAAGTGTTTGAGAGCCAGTAATAAACCTAGAGTTTCTTTTTCTACTGTGGAATATTGTTTCTGATGTTTTGGAGAAGTACCCGATTGGTGTCTCTATTCCTGGTTCATCCTCCTGGAGGAGAACAGCCCTTACCCTGAGGTCACTAGCATCGAGGGCTACTTTAAATGTTTGGTTAAAGTCTGAAGCTGCTAGCACTGGTTTGTTATTAAAATGGCTTTCAGCTTCTCGAAAGCTGCCTGGCATTTCTCAGTCCATACTACTTTTGCTTTTTTTCTGTAGCAGGTCTGTCAGCGGGGCAGCTACAGTGCTGAAGCTTGGGACGACTTACAGTAGAACTCACACATCCCTAAAAATCTTATGATTTCCTGTTTTTTTGTGGGAGTGGGAAACTGTACTACTGCTTGTACCTTTGCAGCTCTGGGCAGTACTTGTCCTTGACCCACCATATGTGCTAGGTAGGTCACCTGATCCTTAGCGAACTCACTCTTTGCGAGATTGACCACTAGATCAGCTGACTGTAATTTCTGGAAGAAGGCTTCCAGTTGGTCGCTGTACACCAGGAGGTCGTCTAGGTACACTATGCAACCAGATAAGCCGCCACTATCAGGTTCATCAGCCTTTGAAAGGTGGCTGGGATATTTCTGAGTCCAAATGGCATGACTCGACACTGGACACTGGTATAACCCACCCGGAGTTACGAAGGTGGAGACTTCCTTCACGTGGGCGGTCTAGGGAACCTGCCATCATCCTTTGAGTAAATCTGCCTTGGTAATATAGGCTGTGTTACCTACCCTATCTACACAGTCTTCCAGGCGAGGAATTGGGTAGGAGTTGGCTCAGGTCACTGCATTAACCTTTCGGTCGTCAATGCAGAGCCTTGTGGAGCCATCCAGCTTGGGCACAAGCACAATTGGGGAAGCTCCAGTTACTGCTGCTGCTAGTGATGTGACCCTGGAGTCACAGGTAGGCCAGACCAGGTAAGGATGGCAGATTTCCTTCCCTAAAGGACATTAGTGAATCTGATGATAGGTGTCATGGTCGCCATTACTGAGACTAGTTTTATATTCCAGATTTATTAATTGAATTTAAATTCCATCAGCTGCTCAAGGTGGGATTTGAACCCATGTCCCCAGAGCATTAGCCTGGGCCTCTGGATTATTAGTCCAGTGATATTACCATTGCTAGAATGGTGCAGCCTGGTTTGTCTCTACAGGTGTCTTTAAATGCAGTGAGCAGCCCTGTCAGGTTTCCTCGCTGATCTGCATTTAGGTGGGTGAATATGGTGTCCAATTTCACTAGAATTGCTGTGTTTGCTAGCCGGACAGTAGGGGGTTCAAGGTAGGCCTCACCCACGTCATCCTCAATTCATCCTCACTGTTCCGCTCATCCTCCAGGTCTATTGTTATTGGACAGACCGTTACCCGCTTGTCCCCTTCTTGGCAATGCTAGTGTTTTATCATGCTGACATGATGCAGCCTTTGTTTTTTCCTGTGGTCTGGGTGTCCGTTCGGTAGCTTACTTCCCGGAGCTTCTTTGCTACTCTGTACAGGCCACTGAGCTGGGCTTTTAGGGATTCACCCAGGATTGGTAGGAGCACTAACCCGTAGTCTCCTAGCAGAAAGATTCGGCCCTGGCATCTTTGCCTGTCTGTTTTTTCATAGCTGTTGGGGAGATTTTTAAGCGTCCTCGCACCACATCACAGAGTCGCTCACGGAACACAGTGAGGTCCTCTAAACTCCCAAAAAAGGTCTCAGATAACCAAACAGTGGGATCATCTGTCTGCAGTGCCACTTCAGCCTCCTCTGACCCAGTTTGTCTGGCCATAGACCGGGTTACCACACAGTCAGAGAAAATGCCAGGCACATTCCCCTGTAGCGGTTCTGTCTCCCTGACCTCAGTCAGCTTCTCTGAGACCACTGGAGATGTATTCACTTTTGATCCCACCAGGTCATTGCCAAGGAGCAAGTCAACTTGTCCACAGGCAAACTGGGGACGGCTCCCACAGTCATTGGTCAGAATGTAAAGAATGGCAGAGAATGACTAAAAGGTTAAGCAGGAGAAAGAAATTAGAGTATGAGAGGAAGCCAGTTAGAAATGTAAAAACAGATAGCAAGAGTTTCTACAGGTCTTTAAACAGGAAAAAAGTAAGTAAAGTGAGTGTTGATCCTCTAGGAAGAGACTGTAAAGAGTTAATAGTAGATAATGAGGAAATGGTGGAAGAAATGAGCAAATATTTTGCTTCTGTCTTCACTATAGAGGATACAAAAAACATTACAGTAATAGCTGTAAATCAGGAGGTGGAAGGGAGAGGGGAACTTGGTGAAATTACAATCACTGAGGAAGTGGTACTGAGCAAACTGATGGAGCTGCGGGCTGACAAGTCTTCGGGTCCTGATGGACTTCATCTTAGTGTCTTAAAAGAGGTGGCTAATGAGGTAGTAGATGCGTTGGTGATAATTTTCCAAAATTCGCTAGATTCTGGAAAAGTTCCATCAGACTGGAAAGTAGCAAATATAACCCCTCTGTTCAATAAGGGAGGGAGGCAGAAAACAGGAAACTACAGGCCAGTTAGCCTGACGTCTGTCATGGGGAAGGTGTTAGAATCAATCCTCAAGGAGGTTATAGCTGGGCACTTTGGGAATCTCAAGGTAATCGGGAAGAGTCAGCATAGTTTTGTGAAATGGAAATCATGTTTAACCAATTTATTGGAGTTCTTTAAAGGAGTAACATGCACTGTGGATAAAGCAGAGCCTGTAGACGTATTGTACTTGGATTTCCAGAGGACATTTGATAAGGTGCCACATCAAATGTTATTGAGGAAAATTAAAGTGCATGGTGTAGTGGGTAACATATTAGCCTGGATAGAAGATTGGTTGGCTGGCAGAAAACAGAGAGTATGCATAAATGGGTCTTCTTCTGATTGGCAGGATATGACGAGTGGACTCCCTGACGGGTCTTTGCTGGGGCCTCAACATTTTACAATTTACATCAATGACAGATGAGGGGAGTGAAGGCATAGTAGCTAAATTTGTAGATGACACAAAGATAGGTAGAAAAATATGTTGTGAAGAGGACACAAGAGGTTGCAGATGGATATAGTTAAGTCGAGCAGGTAGGCAAAATCTGGCAGATGAAGTATAATGTGGGAAAATGTGAAATTGTTCACTCTGGCAAGAAGAATAAAAAATCAGAGTATTACTTAAAGAGAGGACAGAGAATCCCAAGGTGCAGAGGGGTCCAGGTGTTCCAGTACATGAGTCACGAAAAGTTAGTATGCAGGTGCAGCAAGTAATTAAGAAGGCTAATAGAATGTTATCCTTTATTACGAGAGGAATTGAACAAAAAAGTAAGGATGTTATGCTTCATTTATACAGAGCATTGGTGAGACCACACCTCGAATACTGTGTGCAGTTTTGGTCTCTATATTTAAGGAAGAATGTAAATGTATTGGAGGCGGTTCACAAAATCACAGGATCACACAGTGCAGAAGAGGCCCTTCGGCCCATCGAGTCTGCTCCAACACATGAGAAACACCTAACCTACCTACCCAATCCCATTTACCAGCACTTGGCCCATAGCCTTGAATGCTATGACAAGCCAAGTGCTCATCAAGATACTTTTAAAGGATGTGAGGCAACCCGCCTCCACCACCCTCCCAGGCAGCGCAGTCTAGACCTCTGGGTAAAAATGTTTTTCTTCACATCCCCCCTAAACCTCCTGCCCCTCACCTTGAACTTGTGTCCCCTCATGACTGACCCTTCAACTAAGGGGAACAGCTGCTTCCGATCCACCCTGTCCATGTCCCTCATAATCTTGTACATCTCGATCAGGTCACCCCTCAGCCTTCTCCGCTCCAATGAAAACAACCCAAGTCTATCCAACCTCTCTTCATAACTTAAACGTTTCATCCCAGGCAACATCCTGGTGAATCTCCTCTGCACCCCCTCCAGTGCAATCACATCCTTCTTACAATGTGGCGACCAGAATTGCACACAGTACTCCAGCTGTGGCCTCACCAAGGTTCTATGCAATTCCAACATGACCTCCCAACTTTTGTAATTTCTGCCTCGATTGATAAAGGCAAGCATCTCATATGCCCTTTTCACCACCCCACTAACGTGCGCCTCCACCTTCAGAGATCTATGGACACACACGCCAAGGTCCCTTTGTTCCTCAGAACTTCCTAGTGTCATGCCGTTCATTAAATGCTTCCTTGTCAAATTACTTCTTCCAAAGTGCATCACCTCACACTTTTCATGGTTAAATTCCATCTGCCACTTATCCGCCCATTTGCCCATTCCATCTATATCTTCCTGTAGCCCAAGACACTTAACCTCACTGTTAACAACTCGGCCAATCTTTGTGTCATCCACAAACTTACTAATCCTACCCCCCCACATAGTCATCTATGTCGTTTATATAAATGATGAATAACAGGGGACCCAGCACAGATCCCTGTGGCACACCACTGGACATTGGCTTCCAGTCACTAAAGCAACCTTCTGTCATCACCCTCTGTCTCCTACAACTAAGCCAATTTTGAATCCACCTTATCAAATTACCCTGTATCTCATGTGCCTTTGCCTTCTTTATAAGTCTCCCATGTGGGACCTTGTCAAAGGCTTTGCTGAAATCCATATAAACTACATCAATTACACTACCCTCATCTACACACCTGGTCACCTCCTCAAATATTTCAGTCAAATTTGTTAGGCATGACCTCCCTCTGACAAAGCCATGCTGACTATCCCTGATCAAACCTTGCCTCTCCAAGTGGAGATAGATACTCTCCTTCAGAATTTTCTCCAATAGTTTCCCTACCACTGACGTGGGACTCACTGGTCTGTGGTTCCCTGGCTTATCTCTACAACCCTTCTTAAATAGTGGAACCACATTAGCTGTTCTCCAGTCTTCTGGCACCTCCCCCGTGGCCAGAGAGGAGTTAAAAATTTGGGTCAGAGCCCCTGCGATCTTCTCCCTTGCCTCCCTCAGCGGGGACTTGGGACACAAATCATCCGGACCTGGAGATTTGTCCACTTTTAAGCCTGCCAACACCTCCAATACCTTATCACTCCCTATATGAATTTGCTCAAGAACCTCGCAGTCTTTCTCGCCAAGTTCATTACCTTCATCCTCATTCTCATGGGTGAAGATAGATGTGAAGTATTCATTCAACACTCTAGCAATGTCCTCTGGCTCTGCCCATAGATTGCCCCCTTGGTCCCTAATGGGCCCAACTCTTTCCCTGGTTATCCTCTTCCCATTGATATACTTGGAGAATATCTTGGGATTTTCCCTAGTTTTACCAGCCAGAGCTTTCTCATATCCCCTCTTTGCTCTCCTAATTGCTTTCTTAAGCTCCACCCTGCACTTTCTGTACTCCACTAATGCCTCCGCTGATTTGCTCCCTTTGTACCTGCTAAAAGCCTCTTTTCCTTCTCATCGTATCCTGAATATCTCTGGTCATCCATGGTTCTCTGGGCTTGTTACTCCTTCCTATCACCCTAGAGGGAACATGTTGAGCCTGTACCCTCCCCATTTCCGCTTTGAATGCCCCCCCACTGCTCTTCTGTAGATTTCCCCACAAGTAGCTGTTCCCAGTCTACCTTGGCCAGATCCTGCCTTATTTTACTAAAATCCACTCTCCCCCAATCCAAAACATTTTTTTGCAACTTGCCTATTTCTTTGTCCATAAAAAACTTAAATTTTAACATGTTGTGGTCGCTATCACTAAAATGCTCCCCCACCACCACCTCAGCCACCTGTCCGGCTTCATTCTCCAGAATTAGGTCCAGCACTGCACCGTCCCTTGCTGGGCCCTCTACATATTGACCTAAAAAGTTCTCCAGTACACATTTCAAGAAATCTACTCCATCCAAGCCCTTAACACTATCTGAAGGATTTTCCTCTCGGCGATTTGGGGGCAGGGCCCACTTGCCGAGGGGAAAATGACACGGGATGATGTCAGGACAAACCCCCGACATCATCCCGGTCCATTTAAATCTTCAGGAAGGCGAAATCAGCCAATTAAGGCCATTGACAGGCTCATTAACCTTGTTAAAGACCCTGCCCGTCCAAGCTTAAGGCTGGTGGGCAGACCAGGAGCCCCAGCGAGCTCCAGATTATTCATGAAACTTCATCCACTGGCGGGGTGAAATTTCATGTTCGTTTCGTAAAAATTTAACAAACTTTATGTTTTTCTTATTAACATGTCCCATCTTGTGTGACATTGTCACATGAGGGGGACATGTTAATAATTTTAATATTTTTCTATTTTTTGACTTTTGTTACCTGTCAGTAAACTCCCTGAGACAGCACTGAGTCTCAGGGAGCAGTGGGCACTTTCGTGTTCATGCGCGAGAGAGCACACTTTAATACCCCCGCACAGGGAGCGCATAGCACTTCCTGTCTGGCAGCCTGCTGGGCGGGCCTTAATTGGCCCGCCCACTCAAAATGGCGGCGGGTCTGTTTCGGTGGGGTCCGCTCACCCATTGAGGGCTAAATTCTGCCCTATGTCTTTCCTAATTTAATGTTGGGAAAGTTGAAATCACCTAATATAATTACCCTATTGTTATTGTTTTTACACACCTCCGCAAATTGTGCACATATTTGCTCCTCAATTTCCCACTGACTATCTGGGGGTTTATAATAAACACCTAACAATGTGGTTGCCCCTTTTTTATTCCTAAGCTCTACCCACAAAGCTTCATTCGATGCCCCCTCCAAGATATCATCTCTCCTTACTGCAGTAACTGACTCCTTAACTAATGATGCAATGCCTCCTCCTCTTTTACTCCCTCCCCTGTCTCGCCTAAAGAGTCTATATCTCAGAATGTTGAGCTGCCAATCCCGCTCCTCCCTCAACCACATCTCAGTGATGGCTACTATATCACAATTCCACGTGTCCTCACAACATCCTGTAATACTCTTGGCATTATGTAGAGGCCATCCAGCCTTGCCTTACTCCTTTGAAGCTTAATGCAGCTGTACTCCCTCTGACTTAATTGTTTTACTGTATTATGATGTGTCCCTATTCTGCTAACATTCTATGTCCCCTCCTCCTCCCAAATTAGTTTAAACTCCTCCCAACAGCACTAGCAAACCCGCCCGCAAGGATGTTAGTCCCGCTCTGATTCAGATGTAGTCCGTCCCAATTGTACAGGTCCCAACTTCCCAGTGATCCGGGAATCTAAAACCCTCCCTCCTGCACCAACTCTTTAGCCACATGTTCATCTGCGCTATTCTCCTATTTCTGTGCTCGCTAGCACGTGGCACAGGGAGTAATCCAGAAATTACAACCAGAGAGGTCCTGCTTTTCAGTCTACTGCCTAACTCCCTGAATTCTTGATGAAAGACCTCATCCCTCTTTCTACCTATGTCATTAGTACCCACATGTACCATGATCTCTGCCTTATCACCCTTCCCCTTCAGGATGCCCTGCAGCGTTTCAGTGACATCCTGGACCCTGGCACTAAGGAGGCAACATACCATCCCGGAGTCACGTTGATGGCCACAGTAGCGCCTATCTGTTCCCCTGACTATAGCATCCCCTATTACTATTGCTCTTCCTCCCCTCCTGTACAGACAGGCTGCTTGTGGTACTAGAAGCTTGGCTCTGTCTACACTCCTTGGAGGAACCAGCGCCCTCATCAGCCTCTAAAATAGAATACCGATTTGTGAGCGGGATCCCAGGGGACTCCTAAACTACCTGCCTGTTTCTCTTGGACTGCCCGGGGGTCACCCATTCCTTTCTTTCCTCAAGTCCCTTCAACAACGGTATGACCACCTCTCTAAACGTGCTATCAATGATGCTTTCAGACTTGGGGATGCTCCACAGTGTCCCCAACTGCCGTTCCAGCTCTGAAACCCAAGCTTCCAGGAGCTGCAGCTGGACACACTTCCTACACACATGCTGGTCCCGGGCACTGGAAATGTCCCTAGCTTCCCACACAAGGAGCACACCATGGCTTTGAGCTCTCCTGCCATGACTTATCCCTTTAAATTAAACCTTTTAAATCAATTACTCTATGGCCCTTCTTTCCTGATCCTCGTTACTACAGAATATACAAACTCTAAACCAGAAAAAGACCTTAGAATATAAGCGATTAAAGTATTAAATACTTACCCGACCTTAGCCACTACTTACCAGTCATTCCTCTCCCTTGTAGCCTCTACTGCTGCAGCAGGGCAAGACCACTCTCTGAAGATTTAAGAAGTTGGATAGCAAGGAAAAAATGCAAAGAGCACCTCTTCCTCTCTGCACTGAATTCCCACTGTGCACCAAATTGCCAATACCCACAGTCACTCTGGCTGTGTCTCATTCAGGATGAGGTCTCTCTCCTGCTTGAGGTTTACTAGATTGATACCTGAAATGAGCGGGTCGTCTTTTGGGAAAAGGTTGGACAGACTGGGTTTGTTTCCACTGGAGTTTAGAAGAATGAGGGGATGGTTTGAGTGAAGCATACAAGATCCTGAAAGGGCTTGGCAAGGTGGACATGGAAAGGATGTTTCCTCTTGTGGATGAGTCCAGAACCAGGGGGCACAGTTTTAAAAATTAGGAGTTGCCCTTTTAAGAGACGAGGAGAATTTTTTTCTCTCAGAGGGTTGAGTGATTTTGGAACTCTGCCTCCAAAGGCAGTCGTGGTGGAGCCATTGAATATTTTTAGGTCAGAGTTAGATAGATGCTTGTTCAGCAGGGGAGTCAAAGGTTAGCGGAGGTGGATGAGAATGTGGAATTCGAAACACAAACAGATCATCCATAATCTTATTGAATGGCAGAGCAGGCTCGAGGGGATGAATGGCCTACTTCTGCACCTATGTTCATACGTCACCGGTCCTGACACAAGGTTGCACTCCAAGTGCACCTGGTAAAAGGGGATGGGCATGTACCCTCCTTCAATACCCTTTACCAACACCTTAGCACTTACTGCTCTCTCTGGCGGAAAGGTCATGCCTTTTCCCAGCAGTGGAGTTTGGCTGACCCTGTATCCCTCAATATCAGTATAGGTTTACTCCCTTCATTCTGGGGAAATGTGGCCACTCTTCCTCCTGATGCAAAATCCTTGTAACTCTCAGGGATTTTTAAAAACTCACCCACACTCACAGTAGCACGTCTACAGGGACTTGCTGCCTACTTCAGAGTCATAGCCTGGACTGCTCTGCTCTCTGACTGACTCCCATTTTCTGTGCCCCAAAAAAAGACCCACGGGATTTTCCAGCAACTTCCAGCAATCAGCATGGAGGCGCCCTGCCTTGCAGCAGTTAAAACACACAGGCTTGGCCGCACTCCACTTCTCAGCACCGTCCTCTCTGGACTGAGGAGGTGTTTCCAGCCGTCTCTCGTCTCCCGTGGGTGCTCAGTTTCCTATCCCTCTCCCACCTTCCATCCTTCTCAGGTGGCTGGGGGTGACTGGAGAAGGGTTTCCTTTGGGGGTGAAGGTCTGTGGACAAGTTCATGATCATCAGCCAGAGCTGCTGCCCCTGTCTGGCCCCTGTTACTCTCTGCCCCTCTGGGTGAGTTCTTATTGGGGAGATCGTGAACTCCTGGAGGAGAATTGTTTCACAAAGGAAAAACAGAATTACCTGGAAAAACTCAGCAGGTCTGGCAGCATCGGCGGAGAAGAAAAGAGTTGATGTTTCGAGTCCTCATGACCCTTCGACAGAACTTGAGTTCGAGTTGAAACATAAGCTGGTTTAAGGTGTGTGTGTGGGGGGCGGAGAGAGAGAGGTGGAGGGGGGTGTGGTTGTAGGGACAAACAAGCAGTGATAGAAGCAGATCATCAAAAGATGTCAACAACAATAGTACAAAAGAACACATAGGTGTTAAAGTTGGTGATATTATCTAAACGAATGTGTTAATTAAGAATGGATGGTAGGGCACTCAAGGTATAGCTCTAGTGGGGGTGGGGAGAGCATAAAAGATTTTAAAATATTTAAAAATAATGGAAATAGGTGGGAAAAGAAAAATCTATATAATTTATTGGAAAAAAAAGGAAGGGGGAAACAGAAAGGGGGTGGGGATGGGGGAGGGAGCTCACGACCTAAAGTTGTTGAATTCAATATTCAGTCCGGAAGGCTGTAAAGTGCCTAGTCGGAAGATGAGGTGTTGTTCCTCCAAAGGGTCATGAGGACTCGAAACGTCAACTCTTTTCTTCTCCGCCGATGTTGCCAGACCTGCTGAGTTTTTCCAGGTAATTCTGTTTTTGTTTTGGATTTCCAGCATCCGTAGTTTTTTTGTTTTTATTTTTGTTTCACAAAGGCTTTCGTAGGTGACTTCAATTTCAAGTGCCCATACCCTCCACCGGCAAAAATCAGGTTACTTAAACTGTTCAAATCCCAGGTACATCTGGTCAGGCCATATCCAGCCGGGGGGTGGGTAGGGGGTACAGAATTTCTGATGGTAAGTTTCTGGCACTAGCCGGTACACATTTAAAACAGCCCTTTTTGCTGCCTCATGGCATTTGGCACTTTCCTCGGTCAAGAGTGAATAAACCCCATGAGGTTCCCTATCAGCTGACCCTGCAACTGCAGGCCGGCCCCTTCAACTGCTATCCGAACCTTTCAGAAGAGATAAAGAAGCTGGTCACCTCTTCCTCAACAAACTTGGGGTTTAAGCGGGAAAACTTGAATATCTCAGCCCTTAAATCTGAGCTGGGAGTGGCGAAGTCTTCACTGGACACAGTGGGATCTTCCTTCTCAACTTGAGCTGTTTTAATTTAAACTCCTTTTCCTTTTCTCTTTCCTGGAATTTGCTGTCCAACTTCTGTTCCTGCCTATATCTCTCTTTTCTCCTTTCCTCAAATTCCAGTCCTAATTTCCGCTGCTCCGATCTTAAATTTTCTGCCGCTAATTAATCTGTTTCAATGCCCTCAATTTCCACCTCTAGATGTTCCACCACCTGTTTTAAGTTTTACATTTCTCTGTCTATCGGTCAGAACTCCACCTCTAGGTGCCGAGCTACACCTTTTAATTCTTCCATGGACAATGCCCTTAACCTCTCTCTAGTTATCTCATCTTGCTCTATGAAAGCTTTGACATTAAATGTGGACATTCTAGCACTTTAGTATTAGACCCAAGAAAGCCTTTTGCAGTTTTTAAATGGCTTTTGAAGGAACAATTTACTTTCTCCACTCCAATTCCTTCATCAGTCTGTGGGAACAATTGCAGACGTAAGCCCCCAATCTGGTTATAACCAGGTGAGAAGGGGTGAACTGGCTCCCCTCTATTCAACCCCCTTGGTTGGTCACAGCAAAGGCTTAAGTTTCTTTTCACAAGGTTATGCCTTTTCTAAATTCTTGTATTTAACTGTTTAAGCTGTGAGCAATAAGCACCCAATCAAACAAGGTTTTCTTGAGCCAAAGAAAGAACAAATTTATTAATCACTAAACATGAGCAAAATAATAAAAACATAACATCGAGCATTCAGCCCTCATGCAGTCATTAGGACACACACCCCCACACAAACACACTCACACACCTACACACACAAACACACACACACACCCCCACACATACCCACACACCCACACACTCCCACACACCACAGAAACATACACACACACAAACACACACACACCACAGAAACATACACACACACAAACTCACACACACACACACACACACACACACACACACACCCACACACAAACACACACCCACACACAAACACACTCATACACCTACACACACTCACACACCACACACACAAACACACACACACACCCCCACACATACCCACACACCCACACACCCCCACACACACACAACCACACACACACCCACCAATCCACACACCCGCAAGCCCACACATAAACACACTCACACACACCCACACTAAACACTAAACACACTCACACAAACATACACAACACAAACACACACACAAAACAAACACTTACGCACGCACCACGCGCGCGCACACACACACACCTGACAAACACACAAACATCCACTCATACACACAAACACACACACAGACCGCACAAACACACAGACCATACAAACTCACACACACACACCACATAAACACACACACACCACACAAACTCACACACATCACACAAACTCACACACACACCACACACACACACACACACACACACACAAACACTCACTCACTCACAGGTATCAAAAATAAGGGGAGTTAGAGTCCAATACAAAAAAGATAAAAGAATATATGGTTAAGTGTCCTTTGATTGCCCAAAAAGCATAGATTTTAAATGTTGAGGTCAATTTGGGTTAGTTACTTGGATGTGATCAGATCTAGAAGATGTTGCAATTATTACAAGATCTTGGTTTGCTGGTAGGTTTTTGGTAGAGTTAGCCTCTCAAACCCGGTAACACACTTATTCCAAAAGAGAGAGAGGGAGAGAAAGCAGTCTTCAGCCTGTTTCCTCTGCTGAAGACTTTCTTGACACCGTGTATGTCACTTGCAATCTCACTCAAATGGCTGGGCAGCCTTTGCTTTGAAACACTTCACCCATTGTGTATTTCCAAGAGGCTTTGGATGTGTCTGCCTGTGGCAGCCAATGTTTCAATACGCAGTACTTTCTATTCTTTAATGTCTCTTCCTTAGACAGTTATGAGTTTTGATGGATTATAGGAAACGCCTCTCTATTCACACTCCCCCTGAGGGTGATTTGCTGGTTTCTCAGCTTCACCTTGTATTTTTAAGCAGTTTGTCCCTTGGTTGTAAGATTTGCAGTCGGTTGGAAGTTGAAAAATCATAGCCAGAATCTTACGCTGTTTGTGGGGGAAATCACATGAAATCATGAGAGACGACGTTGGGTGCACGTCCCGATGTCATTGCGCTCGTAGATAACATTACGGTCAGCAGGTGCGCGTGAGAGTCAGAAGCGCGCCCACCCATAATTAAGCGGGTAATTAAGCCCATTAAGGGGCCACTTGTCAGTGATTTTAGGCGGCCCGTCCAGTTTTATGGTTGGTGGACGGGCCCAACGACCAGGTGGCCTTCTCATTTTCGCTACAAACTCCACCCAGGGCGGGATGAAATGTCCGGGGTTAAATAAAATATGAGGAGACGTTGGAGGGATGATCCGCCGTGTAGTCTGCTGCCTGGTGCTTGCATTTACAGTATCGTCACAGTTTGCAGCATTTATTGAGCTCATTTCATTTCTAAACTCCTGCAGCTCCCCTGAGGCAGCACCACAGCAGCCGCCAGCCTTCAGGGAGTGGGAGACCTCACCCCCCTCCCTTCTCTCTCAGCGCACGCCCTCGTCCCGCATTCCCCCCGGGCAACAGGGAACCTTTCTCAGCGCATGTTTCACGCTGGCCAGCCGCTGACTGACCAGCCAGCGTGAAATTGCGTTCATGGGCCAATCGTGGGCGGAAGCGCATTTCACGTCCACTTTCATGGGCCCACCAATCGCGCCCACCCGTAACGTTCAGGCCCATGTTTTCAAAAATGATGGGGCACAGCCAGGTGACACACCTTTAACATAATAAAACATCCCAAGATGTTTCACATAGATCAGACAAAATGTGATGTTGAGATACCTAGGGAGATATTAGGACAGGTGACCAAAAGATTGGTCAGAGGTAGGTTTTTAAGCACAGTCTTAAAGGAGGAGAGAGAGGCTTAGGTCCCCAGGCAGCTGAAGGCACGGCTGCCCTTGGTGGAGTGACGAAAATCTGGGATGCGCAAGAATTGGAGGAACACAGGGGTCTCAGTGGGTTATGGGGCTGGAGGAAGTTATAGAGATAGAGAGAAGACAGGGTTTAGTGATGTAGTCCATGGTGAAATGGTGGCCTTTTACTCAGCGCTGGTGGATGAAGGGTTTTTGGTGGATTCATTGGAATGAGGGGACATATTTTCACAGGAAAAGAACGGGAAGGGGAGGGGTATGTAGATGCCTAGGGGAGGCCAAATTTAAAAAAAGATGTTCCGCAGAAGGAGAGACTTTGCAAATTTCCATGTCCCAGTGGAACCATTCACTCACAGATGAACAAAATCAGATTGTTCACAGATAACGGATCACATTTCTTAAATATTTCTGTCTCTAGTCGATAATTTGACTTATCTAATGAGCTCAATGTGATCGAAATGGATCACCAGGAAACACTTCAAACTTGGAACGAAAACAGAAAATGCTGGAAAAACTCAGCAGGTCTGATAGCATCTGAAGAAGGGTCATACAGACTCGAAACATTAACAGTTTCTTTCTCCACAGATGCTGTCAGACCTGCTGAGTTTTTCCAGCATTTTCTGGGGTTTTTTTCAGATTTCCAGCATCCGCAGTATTTTTCTTTTATTTTACTTTAAACTTGGATCTAAAATATTCCCAAATGAGAATCCATGGGAAATCATAAAATCCATTGGAATCCTACACAATGGAATGAATGGCTTTGGGTTGACTCGATTGTTGTTCTATGTATTGGAGTGAATGGGAAGAGATTAATCCTTTGGGATTCTGGACAATGGTAGTGAATGGGAATGGGTTTGGTCCTTTGGCATTCTGGACGATGGAAGTGAATGGGAATGGGTTTGGTCCTTTGGGATTCTGGACAATGGGAGTGAATGGGAAGGGGTTTGGTCCATTGGGATTCTGGGCAATGGGAGTGAATGGGAATGGGTTTGGTTCATTGGGATTCTGGGCAATGGGAGTGAATGGGAATGGGTTTGGTTCATTGGGATTCTGGGCAATGGGAGTGAATGGGAATGGGTTTGGTTCATTGGGATTCTGGACAATGGGAGTGAATGGAAATGGGTTTGGTTCATTGGGATTCTGGACAATGGGAGTGAATGGGAAGGGGTTTGGTTCATTGGGATTCTGGGCAATGGGAGTGAATGGGAATGGGTTTGGTTCATTGGGATTCTGGGCAATGGGAGTGAATGGGAATGGGTTTGGTTCATTGAGATTCTGGACAATGGGAGTGAATGGGAATGGGTTTGGTTCATTGGGATTCTGGGCAATGGGAGCGAATGGGAAGGGGTTTGGTTCATTGGGATTCTGGACAATGGGAGTGAATAGGAAGGGGTTTGGTTCATTGGGATTCTGGACAATGGGAGTGAATGGGAATGGGTTTGCTTCATTGGGATTCTGGGCAATGGGAGTGAATGGGAAGGGGTTTGGTTCATTGGGATTCTGGGCAATGGGAGTGAATGGGAAGGGGTTTGGTTCATTGGGATTCTGGACAAAGGGAGTGAATGGGAAGGGGTTTGGTTCATTGGGATTCTGGACAATGGGAGTGAATGGGAAGGGGTTTGGTTCATTGGGATTCTGGACAAAGGGAGTGAATGGGAAGGGGTTTGGTTCATTGGGATTCTGGACAATGGGAGTGAATGGGAAGGGGTTTGGTTCATTGGGAATCTGGACAATGGGAGCGAATGGGAAGGGGTTTGGTTCAATGGGATTCTATGCTTAAATTGTAGTCATGCTTGTCTAATCTGGCCTTCTGAAAGCTGGGTATACTTTCCAATTTGGTTCACTACTCAACTGATCTGCTCTTTGTGACCCCATCCTTTTTCCCCATACAGGTCACTACATGGGAATGACATCTCCACTCTTCCCAAAGGAATCTTTGGCGATGTGGCTTCTCTATCTCACCTGTAAGTAAAGGATATGTTCATTGAACATAATATTAAACAATTGGTGTTAGTTCACCAAAGCTTTTTCATGTTTATCCGATCACAGAATTGTTATGGTGCAGAAGGGGGCCATTCGGCCCATCATGTCTGCACCATCTCTCTGAAGGCGCATTATGACTCAGTCCATTCTTCTGTCTTTTCCCCAAACCCCTGCACATTGTTTCTGTTTAAATAATCATCTAATGCCCTCCTGAATGCCTCGACTGAACCTGCCTCCGCCACACTTCCAGGCAGTGCATTCCAGACCCGAACCACTCGCTGTGTGAAAAAGTCTTTTCCTCACGTCACATTTGAGCCTTTTGCAAATTTAAATCTGTGCCCTCGCATCCTTGATCCTTTTACATGCGGGAATAGTTTCTCCCTATCTGCTCCGTCCAGCCCCCTCATGATCCAGTCAAGACAAGGATCTGTATCACTTACTGATCTCACCCAGGAGAGCTGGAGAGGCTCTGACATTGGCCTTGGCTTTGTCAGGGGGCAGGAGCGCAGTGTCGGGGAGCAAGTAGTCAGCTTCCTCCTACTGCTGACAATTTGGTTTTTTTATTCATTCTTGAGATGTGAGCATTGCTGGCAAGGCCAGCATCTGTTCCCCACATTGCCCTTTGAGAGCAGTTAAGAGTCAACCACATGGCTGTGGGTCTGGAGTCACATGTAGGCCAGGCTGGATAAGGACGGCAGATTTCCTTCCCTAAAGGGCATCAGATGGGGTTGTTTTAATGACAAAATATGATAGTTTCACGGTTACCATTACTGAGTGCAGCTTTATCTTCCAGATTTTTTTAACTTGAATTTAAACTCCACCAGCTGCCTTGGTGGGATTCGAAACCAGGCCTCTAGATTACTAGGTCAGTGACATTAGCACTACTCCAACATCTCCACTTTATGAATGCCATTGGAATTAAGTGGGTGTCAGATGACGGCAAAATCAGGGTCAAACGTTAACACTAGCAGCAGTGCAGCTCCTGACTAGATTCCCGAAACACAATGACAATATGAAAGACTTGCATTTATATAGCGCCTTTCACCTCAGGACACCCACAAAATGCTTAACAGCCAATGAAGTACTTTTTGAAGTAGCAACTGTTGCAACGTAGGAAACACAGCTGCCAATTTGCGCACAGCAGGATCCACAAATGCAATAACGACCAGACAGTCTGTTTTTAATGATGTTTGGCTGTGGGACAAATATTGGCGAGGACAGCAGGGATAACTCCCCTGCTCTTCTTTGAAATAGGACCATGGGACCTTTTACATCCAGATGGGGCCTCGGTTTAATCTCTCATCTGAAATACACCACCTCTGACAGGGCAGCACTCCCTCAGTACTGCACTGGGATTGTTGACCTAAGTCATGTGCTCAAGTCTCTGGAGTGGATTTTTAACCCACAGCCTTCAGGCTCGAAGGCAAGAGCACTCCCCACTTCAAAAGCACATCATTGGCTGTAAAATGCTTTGAGTTGTCCTGAGGTTGTGAAAGGTGCTCTATAAATGCAAATCTATTTAACTCCCATAGAAATTGTTCCCCTTTATACTCATGAAAGAACTTGCCTTAATATATCTTTTTATTTTAACCCCTGAAAAGCACTTCACATACAATGAGATATTTTTTGAATTTCTGTGAGTGAATGGACAGCTATCTTGAACACAGTATGATCCCACAAACAAGAATTGAGAAATATGCTCATGTGTTTTTGACAGTATTGGACAAGGAAGGGATTTGTCCTCTTCACATACAGCCATGGGATCCTTAACATCCATTAGAACAGGGCTTCAGTTTAACTCCTCAGTTAAGTAACAACACCTCTGACAGTGAAGCACTCTCTCTCAGTATTGGTTGATTTTTTTCTCTCAAGTGGGGCTTGAACCCACAGCCTTCTGACTCAGACAGTGATACACAGCTGACACAGGGTGCAATGTGCTGTACCTAATTGGGGAATTATACAATGGAGTAAAACTCTTCCTGAATCTCTCCCTTTCTCACTTTCTTTCAGTGCCATTGGAGCCAACCCACTCTACTGTGACTGCAATCTCCGCTGGCTTTCAGACTGGGTTAAAACTGGGTACAAAGAGCCTGGCATTGCCCGCTGTGCTGGGCCAGGAGACATGGAGGGCAAGCTCCTTTTGACAACTCCCGCCAAGAAGTTTGAGTGCCAGGGTAAGAGGTGTCTTTTCTCTCTCAATATACCTGGAGTTGTGAGCTGGCTTATACCATTACCCCCTTAAGCCCCTCACACCAGGAGAATCCCCTGACTTCATGTTGGGTTACACCATCATAGATACCCGCTGGGCTAAGTCTCGGCCAGCTATTTGGTAGTCTCACAGACTGTCCACCCACGCACCTTTCAGCAAGCAGTGATTCACTTAGACTCCAGATACAGCATTGCTCCAGATAGACTCCAGATTTAGCAGTGACCAACATAGATTCCAGGTTCAGCATTGCTGCAGATAGCAACACCAGATTCAGAAATGATTCACGTAGACGCCAGATTCAGTGCCATTCCTCCCAGACGGCAACAGCAACGAGCATTTATATGGCACCTTTAACACAATGAAACATCCTAAGGCATTTGATGGGAATGTAAATTAGATGCACTTTAACAACGAGAAACGGCAGGAGATATTAGGACCGGTGACCCAAAAGCTTGAATAAAGGGATAGGATTTAAACAGGGTGTTAAGAGAGCAAGGAGATGCAGAGAGGTTTAAGGAAGGACTCCCAGGGTTTCAGGAGCAGGCAACTGAAGGCACAGCCACCAATTGTGAAGTGATCAAAATCAGGGATGTGCAAGGGTCCAGAATTGGAAGAGCACAGAGAACTCAAAGTGTTGTTGGGCTGGAAGACGGTTACAGTAGCTTCGTGAGGGAGAGTTTTATTGGTTCATTTTTGCCTCACTCCTGTATTTGAAGTTTAGGTCCCTCATGGAGATGCTATCCTGTTACTCAGTTCCTCTCGATGTATTCTGGGTACACTGATATCATTGGTCATTACTAAGATAGAAGAGATTACTAGAATACTCACTGATCTGCCAGATCATTGCTCAAGGACAAAGGATTAAATGAAGTGTTGATATTTCACAACTAATCAACTTCTGCTCGAAAGTTAAACACCAGACTTGCTGGAGTCTCCCAGCAGGCGAGAGATTGCTTTCTGTGTCACACAACACCATGTTGTTCTAAAACAAAAACAGAATTACCTGGAAAAACTCAGCAGGTCTGGCAGCATCGGCGGAGAAGAAAAGAGTTGACGTTTCGAGTCCTCATTGGGGGAGGGGGGGGGCAGAGAGAGAGAAGTGGAGGGGGTTGGTGTGGTTGTAGGGACAAACAAGCAGTGATAGAAGCAGATCATCAAAAGATGTCAACAACCATGTTGTTCTACATAGGTCCAACAGAGCTGAGCATCTTGGCAAAGTGTAGCCCTTGCCTGTCCAACCCCTGCAAGAACCAAGGAACTTGCCAGGATGACCCCTTGGATTATTACAGATGCAGCTGCCCGTATGGCTACAAGGTAAAAGCAGCTTCACAGTGATTCTTCCGAACCCCTCGATTAGATTCCAGTCTGTAACTCACTCTCAGGTATCTGTTATTCTATATATAAACCACCCCGAACCCCTCGATTAGATTTCAGTCTGTAACTCGCTCCCGGGTAGCTGTTATTCTATATAAGAGACAAGTAAAGAAACAAAAGATGTGTCCAGAGGAGGTGTAAATGACTACAGCAGAATAGCAGGGGGGGGGGGGGGTGAAGGAAGCATGAATTTTGTACTTGTCTCATTATCACCTCCTTCTGCTGTGCACTATCACCCTTCAATCTTTATTTCTTTCTTACTCTCCCCCACCCATCCTTTCCCTGGCTCTTTACTTGTTTATAAATGGCGAGATCTGCAGGAGCTTCCTGTTCTGATGAAAGGTCCTCGACTGGAATCGTTAACTCTGCGTCTCCGCCTGACCTGCTCAAGCAGTTTGTGTTTTTAATTTCAGATTTCCAGCATTATGTTTTCGCCCTACTTGCCAAACTCCTTTCTTGCTGAATAAACTGGGGGGTGGGCATCTGGTCTTTTTCTGCATCTCCTGCAGATTGTCTGACTGCACCACATCGCGGTGAGAGAGGTCAAACAGACCGGCTGTCTTTTTCCCTTGCGTCTAACTTTGATTATAACTGGATTCAAGCCAGCTGATATAGGGTTAGGCAACCTGATAGGAATACAGGGACAGGAGCAGGCCATTCAGCCCCTCAAGCATGTTCTGCCATTCAGTGTGACCATGCTGATCTGTAATTCCAAACTCCCTTTCCCCTCCCTGGTTAACAAGAATCTGTAACCACAGGTTTAAAAGTAGCGGTTGACACAACATCAATTGTCATTTTGTGAAAGAGAGTTCCGAATTTCTACCACCCTTTGCATGTCGAAGCATTGGCTAACTTCACTCCTGAAAGGCCTGCTTCTAATTGGTCGTCTCTGTCCCTTAGTTCTCTCCAGGCTGTGGATACAGTTCCATACAGCACCATTGCCCCTGTGCCCTTTGAAAGAGCTGCACCTGCTCTTTTCCCCATAGCCCTGCAATTTTTACCCTTCAAGTATTTATCCAATTCTTTGAGTGTTACAATTGAATCTGCTTCCATCCTCCTGTCAGGCAGTGCATTCCAGATCTGGACAACTTACTGTGCAAAAGAATTTACCCCACCTTCACCCACCCTGCCCCCACCCCCACACCGCCCCCCCACCCCCCACCCCACCCCCGGCCACTCCCACCCACCACCTCCCCTAATCCCCGGATCCTATGCCAACTATATTAAATCTGAGTCTTCTGGTTACTGATCCTCCCTTCGGTAGAAGCAGTTTCCCTTTATTTACTCTGTCAAAACTTCTCCTCGATTTTGAACAATCACAGTGCCCCGTGCCGTCCGATCACACCCTTTCTTCACTGACAGTGGTCGCCAAGCCCTTCAGTGAGTGCAGAATCCAACCAGAAAGTGACATTGTTTTTTTTTCTCCAACTCTTCCAGGGCAGACACTGTGAATCTCCAATCAACGCCTGCATCAGTAACCCTTGTGAGAACGGAGGGACGTGCCATGTGAAAGAGAGTGACCACAGTCCATTCTGGTGAGCGGAGATCCGTTTGTACGCTGTCATCTCCCTTATTTTTACTGGATCCTAATCGATCCTGAGTTGAGCTCCCGACCTCTTTGTTGAGATTGCAAGTTCTTCTGTAATATGTTGGCTCTCCGACCTGCCTTAGCTCACCCGCTCCCGAAATCCTTATCCCTTTGTCATCTCCAGACTCGACCCATTCCAATGCTCTCCTGGCCCGGCTCCCACCTTGGAGGCTCTGTAAACGTGGGCCTGTCCAAACCTCTGCTGCCCGATGTTATAACCCACACCAAATTCCCTTCACCCATGATTGTGCTCGCTGCCAGTCCAGTCTCGATTTTAAAATTCTCACCCTGGCCTTCAAATCCCTCCAAGGCATTGCTTACATTGATATCTCTGTCATTCCCACCAACCCCTGTCCTACACTCCTCTCAGATCTCTGCAACCCTCCAATTCTGCACGCCCCCCCACCATTGTAACCACTCCGCCATCGGTAGCTGTGCCATCAGCTGCCTGGGTCCCAAGCTCCAGAGTCTGGAGGTGACAAAGGCGTAAATGAAGGAGTCAAAAAGTGAAGGCTGAGTGACTGCTCCTTCTGAGACTCTCGCTCTCCCCCACCCCCTCAAACACATAACTGTGACCCAGGGCTGTAACCTAATACAGTACAACATATGTTGTCCTGAGGCGGGTGGGCAAGACTGTGGAGTTGTGTAAATAATCAGAGAGATGAATTTCCATTGGCTTCAGGAGATTGGGTTTGAATTTGATCCACTGTGTAAACAGAGGCTAACATTCCCAGCTGCCGTGCTCAGTAAAATTCGTTCTCTATTCTTCGTCCTTTCATTGTTTTTTTCTTTTCTTTCTTCTCCGGTTTTCTCGCGTGTGGGGGTTGGGGTGTAGGTTGGAGGGGTTGGAATTGGTCTGTCACCAGCATCCCCCCCGAAACCCCTGATCTCCCTCAACACCACCCCCCAGCCCCCAGCCCAACCCTGTCCTCCCCATTCATTGTTCACTACACTGACAGGCCCCTGGGTGGGGGGGGTGTCTTTCAGTACAGGTGCAGCACCTCAGACAGTGCAGCTCGGCCAGAGTACCGAGGCTCTGCCACTGCAGTGTTCGCCAGTGCTGCCCCTTCGAGAGTGCAGCACTCCCTCAGTACTGACCCTCCAACATTGCAGCACTCCCTCAGTACTGACCCTCCGACATTGCAGCATTCCCTCAGTACTGACCCTCCGACATTGCAGCACTCCCTCAGTACTGACCCTCCGACATTGCAGCACTCCCTCAGTACTGACCCTCCAACATTGCAGCATTCCCTCAGTACTGACCCTCCACATTGTAGCATTCCCTCAGTACTGACCCTCCAACATTGCAGCACTCCCTCAGTACTGACCCTCCAACATTGCAGCATTCCCTCAGTACTGACCCTCCACATTGCAGCATTCCCTCAGTACTGACCCTCCAACATTGCAGCACTCCCTCAGTACTGACCCTCTGAAAGTGTACTGCTCCTAGAGAACTGAGTCTTCGACAGTGTAGCAGTCCCTCAGTACTGACCCTCCGACAGTGCGGCACTTCCTCAGTACTGACCCTCCGACAGTGCAGCACTCCTTCAGTACTGACCCTGTAACAGTGCAGCACTCCTTCAGTACTGACCCTCCGACAGTGCGGCACTCCCTCAGTACTGACCCTCTGACAGTGCAGCACTCCCTCGTTACTGGAGTGGAAGTGCCAAACTGACCCTGGGGGTTCCTCAAATGATCTGGATGTCGTTATTTCCCCATCGCTATGTTGAATGCAGCAATCACTGGGACGATTTTCTGCTTATTGTGTCCTTCAGTTGGTTTTACTGTTAATTGTGCGTGTGTTTGAGTTGATTTCAGTTTCAACCTCCCTTTACCCTGACAGGTGTACCTGCTCAGAGGGTTTCCTGGGGAACACCTGTGCCACCAATATTGATGACTGTGCAGAGAATGCCTGTAAAAATGGTGCCACTTGTTTGGATGGGATCAGTAACTATACCTGCCTCTGCCCTCCATATCACACAGGTGAGCAATAGATACTGCCCAAGGTGCTAGGGATGGAGGGAAGAGGGGGAGCTAGAAAAGACAGAATTACATTTCTATAGCACCTTTCACAGCCTCAGAACACCTCAGAGCATCATTCAGCCAATGAGATACTTGTGAAGTGTAGTCACTGTTGTAATGTTGGAGATGCAGCAGCCAGTTTACATACAGCAAGATCCCACACAGAGCAACGTGATAATGACCAAATATGTTTTGGTGATATTGATTGAGGATGAATATTGGCTGAGACACCACAGTTAACACCCCTGCTCCTCTTCCAATCGTCAGACTTTTACATCCGCCTCAGGGGGCAGGCAAGGCCTTGCTTCAACGTCTCATCTGAAAGACAGCACCTCTGACAGAGCAGCACTCCCTCAGCACCAAGAGTCACCGGAGGGGGACTAGAAAGAGTGATTTCTGAAAGCCTAGAGCGCTAACACTGACTCAGTGGGTGTGTAGGATGGGGGAATGGGGTCAAAGTGGAGCTGAGTCAGGGTGAGAGGTGAAAGTTTAAGACTAATATTCACCTGGGATGAGGGATTGAGTGTAGCACCTGTGAATGTTGGGTTTCTGCAGGGTACTCTCCCTCCTGCAACACACTGATCGCTGCATCCACCTTTGATTAAAGGTTTGGCTTGAGTAACTACAAATTAGTAATTCCCTTCAATGATACAATAAGCATCACTGACACCACACTGCTAATTAATAATCAGTGGGACTGAGGAGGCCCATTCTCCGATCCAGTGAATGAGTTCCCTGTGTCCAGTAATTCACTGGATTCCATCCTCAACTCCACCATCAGCACACGGTCACTGTGGCAGTTTCAGAGAACTACCTTGCTCTCACCCTCCTTTCTTTTTGAACCCATCTCTCGTAAGGACATAAGAAATAGCTGGAGTTGGAATTCGGCCCATCAAGCTGCTCCACCATTCAATGAGTTCAAGGCTGATCTTCTACCTTAACTCCGCCTTTCTGCGTTTTCCCCATATCCTTTAGTGCCTAAAAAATCTATCACTCTTAGTCTTGAATATACTCGTCAACTGAGCATCCACAGCTCCCTGAGGTAGAGAATTCTAAAGAGTCACAACTGCCTGAGTGAAGAAATTTCTTATCTCGGCCCAAAATGACCGACCATTTATTCTGAGACTGTGCCCTTGTGTTCTAGGTACTCCAGGCAGGGGGGAACAAGCTCCCAGCGTACACCCTGTCAGGTCCTTTAAGAATTTTATATGCTTAAATTAAGTCATCCTTCATTCTTCTAAACTCAGTTAGTGCCATGTACACAGTGCCCTTCAAGGAATGTGTTTCGATTAAAGAAATGAGGATGGAGCAGACACTTTTAAAGAACAAAGAAACATGCATTTCCATAGCACCTTTCACAACCTCGGGACACCCCTAAGTGTCTTACAGGCAATGAAGTGCAGTCACTGTCATAATGTAGGGAATGCAGCAGCCAATTTGTGCACAGATAGCTCCCACAAACAGCAGTGTGATAACAACCAGATAATCAGGTCTTCATGATGTTGACTGAGGGATATATATCGGACAGAAAACCAGGGAGAGCTCCCCTTCAAAATATTGGCCCTGGAATGGTTACATCCACCTGAGAAGCCAGACAGAACCTTAGTTTATCATCTCATTTGAGAGGCAGCTTCTCCAACATTGCAGCTCTCCCTCAGTACTGAACTGGGAGCATCTACCTACGTTTCATGTTTGAGTGAGTTTGAACCCACAGTCTTCAGGCTCAGAGGTAAGAATGCTACCCACTGAGTCACAGCTGCTGCCATGCTCACTGACATTGTGAAGATTTCTGTGTACCAGCCGCATCCTGAGCAGGTGTAACCTTGTCCTCTGTCTCGATGCAGGAGACCTGTGTGAGGAGGTGGTTGACCAGTGTACACCCGACTTAAACCCTTGCCAGCGGAACTCCAAGTGTGCGGTCACCACTGAGGGGCCCAAGTAAGTAAAATATTAGTGCCATGAAGATCCGATCAGGTCAGAGACACCGAACTTCGTAACTGGGGAGTGTGAGAACCGGTTCAGGTTTGATGAAATTGGTGGGTTAATGTGGGCAGTTTCATTAAATATCCTACCAGTGGGGACAGTGTAGAGGGAGCTTTACTCTGTATCTAACCTCGTGCTGTACCTACTCTGGGAGTGTTTGATGGGGACAGTGCAGAGGGAGCTTTACTCTGTATCTAACCCCGTGCTGTACCTGTCCTGGGAGTGTTTGATGGGGACAGTGTAGAGGGAGCTTTACTCTGTATCTAACCCCGTGCTGTACCTGTCCTGGGAGTGTTTGATGGGGACAGTGCAGAGGGAGCTTTACTCTGTATCTAACCCCGTGCTGTACCTGTCCTGGGAGTGTTTGATGGGGACAGTGTAGAGGGAGCTTTACTCCGTATCTAACCCCATGCTGTACCTGCCCTGGGAGTGTTTGATGGGGACAGTATAGAGGGAGCTTTACTCTGTATCTAACCCCGTGCTGTACCTGTCCTGGGAGTGTTTGATGCGAACAGTGTAGAGGGAGCTTTACTCTGTATCTGACACCATGCTGTACCTGTCCTGGGAGTGTTTGATGGGGACAGTGTAGCGGGTGCTTTACTCTGTATCTAACCCCGTGCTGTACCTGTCCTGGGAGTGTTTGATGGGGACAGTGTAGAGGGAGCTTTATTCTGTATCTAACCCCGTGCTGTACCTGTCCTGGGAGTGTTTGATGGGAGCAGTGTAGAGGGAGATTTACTGTGTATCTAACCCCGTGCTGTACCTGTCCTGGGAGTGTTTGATGGGGACAGTGTAGAGGGAGCTTTACTCTGTATCTAACCCCGTGCTGTACCTGTCCTGGGAGTGTTTGATGGGGACAGTGTAGAGGGAGCTTTACTCTGTATCTAACCCCGTGCTGTACCTGTCCTGGGAGTGTTTGATGGGGACAGTGTAGAGGGAGCTTTACTCTGTATCTAACCCCGTGCTGTACCTGTCCTGGGAGTGTTTGATGGGGACAGTGTAGAGGGAGCTTTACTCTGTATCTAACCACGTGCTGTACCTGCCCTGGGAGTGTTTGATGGGGACAGTGTAGAGGGAGCTTTACTCTGTATCTAACCCCGTGCTGTACCTGTCCTGGGAGTGTTTGATGGGGACAGTGTAGAGGGAGCTTTACTCTGTATCTAACCCCGTGCTGTACCTGTCCTGGGAGTGTTTGATGGGGACAGTGTAGAGGGAGCTTTACTCTGTATCTAACCCCGTGCTGTACCTGTCCTGGGAGTGTTTGATGGGGACAGTGTAGAGGGAGATTTACTCTGTATCTAACCCCGTGCTGTACCTGTCCTGGGAGTGTTTGATGGGGATAGTGTAGAGGGAGTTTTACTCTGTATCTAACCCCATGCTGTACCTGTCCTGGGAGTGTTTGATGGGGGCAGTGTAGAGGGAGTTTTACTCTGTATCTAACCCCATGCTGTACCTGTCCTGGGAGTGTTTGATGGGGGCAGTGTAGAGGGAGTTTTACTCTGTACCTAATGAATAGGAAGCTGCAGGTGTGAGGTCGGGTCCTACACTGGGTCCCTGTTCATCCTGATCCTAAGCCCTTGTTCTAATCTTGGTGCCATGTTTTGTAGGTGTGAGTGCAACTCTGGGTTTGTCGGTGATAACTGCAGCGTTGCCATTGACAACTGTGAGGATCACAAGTGTCAGGGAAACAGTGTCTGCATAAATGGAATAGACAGCTATACCTGCTTGTGCTCGGAAGGTTTCAGGTGAGTGATGAAGACATTTTACAGCTCTGAATGGTGCAATGTGAAGATATCTGAGTCTTGCAGCATACCAACATGTCAGTGGCAATGAAATAATGAATTGTATTTATAGAGTGTCTTTTACAATCTTAGTGTGTCCCAAAGTGCTTTACAGCCAATCAAATACTTTTGAAGTATAGTCAGTGTTGTAATGCAGCAAATGTGGCAGCCAGTTTGTGCACAGCAAGCTCCCATGAACAGCAAGGTGAAAATGACCAGTTAATGTGTTTCTGTGATGTTTCTGGAGGGATAAATATTGACCAGGGCACCAGGGAGAACTCCCCTGATCTTCTTTCAATAGGGGCTGTGGGATCTGTTGCCTGTGGGCTGGCAGAGTGGCATTAGTTTAACATCTCATCCAAAAAGACAGCATCTCTGACAGTGCAGAACTCCCTTAGTACTGCACTAGGAATGCCAGTCTGGATTTTGTGTTCAAGTCTCAAAGAGTGGGGCTCAAACCCATAACCTCCTCACTCCGAAGCAACAAGCTTCCCATGGAGCCACAACTTAAGAAAGCGCTGAGTGAGAAAGACATTAGAGATGTTAATTACAAAGCTACAGTCAACAGCCTTTGATACATCAGCTGGACAATGACACACTTGGACACACAAAATGGCAGAAGGCACTGAATACTGCAAAGGCTATGGGCCCTGACAATATTCCGGCAATAACACTGAAGACTTGTGCTCCAGAACGTGCTGCTCCCCTAGCCAAGCTGTTGCAGTACAGCTACAACACAGGCATCTACCGGCTATGTGGAAAATTGCCCAGGTATGTCCTGTATACAAGAAGCAGGACAAATCCAACCCAGACAATTAGTTCCCCATCAGTCAACTCTCGATCATCAGTAAAGTAATGGAAGGGGTCATCAACAGTGCTATCAAGCGGCACTTACTCAGCAATAACCTGCTCATTGACGCTCAGTTTGGATTCTGCCAGGGCCACTCAGCTCCTGATCTCATTACAGCCTTGGTTCAAACATGGACAAAAGAGCTGAACTCCAGAGGTGAAGTGAGAGTGACTGCCCTTGACATCAAGGCAGCATTTGACCGAGTGTGGCATCAAGGAGCCCCAGCAAAACTGGAGTCAATGGAAATCAGTGGGAAAATTCCCCATTGGTTGGAGTCATACTTGGCACAAAGGAAGCTGGTTGTGGTTGTTGGAACTCAATCATCTCAGCTCTGCAGGAGTTCCTCAGGATAGTGTCCTTGGCCCAACCATCTTCAGCTGCTTCATCAATGACCTTCCTTCCATCATAAGGTCAGAAGTGGGGATGTTCACTGATGATTGCACAATGTTCAGCACCATTCGCAGCTCCTCAGATACTGAAGCAGTCTGTGTCATACAAACATGTGAACATATAGATTAGGAGCAGGACTAGGCCATTCGGCCCCTCGAGCTTGCTCCGCCATTCAGTAAGATCATGGCTGATCTGATTGTGGCCTCAAGTCCACATTCCCGCCTACCCCCAATAACCTTTGATCCCCTTGTCAATCAAGAATCTATGTACGTCCACCTTAAAAATATTCATTGACTCTGGCTCCTCTGCTCTCTCTGGGAAAGAGAGTTCCACAGGCTCAAGGCCTTATGAGAGAAATAAATTCTCCTCACCTCTGTCTTAAATGGGAGACCCCTTATTTTTAAACTGTATCCCCTAGCTATAGGCTCTCCCATAAGAGGAAACATCCTCTCAGCATTCACCCTGTCAAGACCTCTCAGGATCTTATATGTTTCAATAAGATCATCTCTCATTCTCCTAAACTCCAATGGATACAGGCCCACCCTGTCCAACCTTTCCTCATAGGATAACCCGGTCATTACAGGAATCAGTCGAGTGAATCTTCTCTGAACTGCTTCTAGTGTAATTATATCCTTAAATAAGGAGACCAAAACTGAACACAGTACACCAGATGTAGTCTCTCTTGCCTATACAATGGTAGCAAAACTCCCCTATTTTTATATCCCATTCCCCTTGCAATAACCAACAAGATCCCATTTGCTTTTCTAATCACTCGCTTACCTGCATACTAACTTTTTGTGATTCATGTACCAGGACACCCAGATCCCTCTGTACCTCAGAGTTCTGCAATCTCTCTCCATTTAAACTATTTATTATTTTTCTGTTCTTCCTGCCAAAATGGACAAGCTCAAATTTTCCACATTATATTCCATCTGCCAAATTTTTACCCGCTCACTTAACCTGTCGCTGTCCCTTTACGTCCTCTTCACAACTTTACTGCCTTACCTATCTTGGTGTCATCAGCAAATGTATCTAGCCTACATTCAGTCCCTTCATCCAAGTCATTGATATAAATTGTAAATTGTTGAGGCCCCAGCACTGATCCCTGTGGCACTCCACTCGTCACATCCTGCCAATTTGAAGCTGACCCATTTATCCCTACTCTCTGTTACCTGTTAGCTAGCCAATCCTCTATCCATGCTAATATGTTACCCCTACATCCTGAGTTCTAATTTTGCATAGTAACCTTTGATGTGGCATTCTGTCAAATGCCTTCTGGAAATTTAAGTACAGCACATCCACAGCTCCCCCTTTACACGTTGCTCGTTACTTCCTCAAAGAACTCCAATAAATTAGTCAAACATGTTTTCCCTTTCACAAAACCGTGTTGATTCTGCCTGATTGCGTTGAGATTTTCTAAGTGCCCTGCTATAACATCTTAATAATAGATGTCCAAATGCAGCAAGAACTGGACAACACTCAGGCTTGGGCTGAAATGTTGCAAGTAACATTCACTCCACAAAAGTGCCAGGCAATGACCATCTCCAAAAAAAGAGAAACTAACCATCTCTCCTTTACATTCAAGACATTACCATTGCTGAATTCCCCACTATCAACATCCTGAGGGTTACCATTGATCAGAAACCGAACTGGACTAGCCATGTAAATAATGTGGCTACAAGAGCAGGTCAGAGGCTAGAAATCCTACAGTGAGTAACCCACCTCCTAACTCCCCAAAGCCTGTCCACCATCGACAAGGCACATGTCAGGAATGTGATGGAATACTCCCCACTTGCCTGGATAAGTGCAGCTCCCACAACACTCAAGAAGCCTTACACCATCCAAGGCAAAGCTTGATTAGCACCAATCCACCACCTTAAAACATTCACTCCCTCCGCCACCAATGCACAGTGGCAGCAGCATGTACCATCTAGAAGATGCACTGTAGCAATTCACCAAGGCTCCTTTGGCAGCACCTTCCAAAGTTGTGACCTCTACCACCTAGAAGGACAAGAGCAGCAGATACATGGGAACACCACAATTTGCAAGTTCCCCTCCAAGCCACTCACCATCCTACCTTGGAACTATATTGCCGCTCCTTCACAGCTCCCTCCCTTACAGCACTGTGGGTGTACCTACGCCGCACGGACTGCAGCGGTTCAAGAAAGCAGCTCACCACCATCTTCTCAAGAGCAACTAGGGATGGGCAATAAACGCTGACCCAGCCAGCAACACACTACATACTACAGAACAAGGCTTGATTCGCCATCAAGAACTACTTGCATTTATATGGCTCCTTTAATATAATGTAAAATATCCCAAGGCGTTTCATGAGATCAATTATCAAATAATATTTGACAGTGAGCCACGTAAGGAGATCTTAGGATGACCAAAAGCTTGATAAATGAAGCAAATTTGAAGGAGAGTCTTAAAGGAGGAAAGCAGTCTGGTGAGGCAGAGAGGTGCATAGAGGGAATTCCAGAGCTTGGGGCCTAGGCAGCTGGAGGCCTGGCTACCAATGGTGGAGCGATTAAAATCGGGGGATTCATGAGAGGCCGGAATTGAGGAGTGCAGAGATCTCCAGGTCTGTAGGACCAGAGAGCTAGGGAGGGGAGAAGCCATGGAGGGATTTGAAAACAAGGATGAGAATTTTAAAATCTTTGACCGGGAGCTAACGAAGATCAGCGAGCACAGGGGTGACGGGCAAAAGGAGCTTAGAGTGTGTGTGTGTGTGTGGATATGGGGAAGCAGAGTCCAGGTTTACAGAGATAGGGAAGAGCGAGTCAATGGAGGAGTTTGAGCTCAAGTTTGAGAATATTAATAAATTAATCGACGTTCAACATTAAGACTTCACAAAGGGACACTTATGTGAGGTATTAAAGGACCAGTGGGACAATACCACGGCAAGCAGAATGGAAATTATAGTATTTGAGCAAAGGCTGGGGGTAGTTTTTGACAAATCTGTTTTTATCAGCTGCAGCCTGTTCAGTGCCTCTATTTCTATCTGTGGTGCTCTGTCTCCCCCCAGTGGCCAATTCTGTGAGCTCCCCTCCCCGGCTCCTGCTCAGTGCCAAATGCAGGATTGCCTCAACGGTGGGCAGTGTGTGAATATTGGTGCCCGCGCCCTGTGCCAGTGCCTCCCCGGTTTCGGAGGAGCACGGTGCGACAAGCTGGTCAGCGTCAACTTTGTGGATCGGGACTCCTATCTCCAGTTCACCGAGCTCAAGAACTGGCCGCGCGCAAACATCTCGCTGCAGGTAAGTGTAAAAAGAGGAAGGAAGCGGTCTGCATTGAAATATCCAAAATTCTTAAGGGACTTGTCAGGGGAGACGAGGTTGTTTCTTCCTGGCTGGGGCATCTAGAACACCAGGTCACAGCCTCAGGATAAGGGGACGGTCATTTAGGATTGAGATGCGGAGAAATTTCTTCACTCGGAGACTCGTGAATCTTTGGAATTCTCTACCCCAGAGAGCTGTGGATGCTCCACCATTGAACACATTAAAGACAGAGGTCGATAGATTTTTAGATAGGGGCTAAGGGATATGGGGGTAGTGCAGGACGATGGGGTTAAGATAGAAGATCAGCCATGATCTTACTGAATGATGGATTTGAGGGGCTGCAGCTCCTATTTCTTATGTTGACAGAAAAATGTAACTAAAAGTTGCAACCAACAGGAAGTGAGGCTTGCGGACAGGAAGTGCACATCCTACACAAGATTCTTAATAACATGAAGGTGACTTCTGTTTCCTCAGGTCTCCACTGCGGAAGATAATGGGATCCTCCTCTACAACGGGGACAATGACCACATAGCGGTTGAACTTTACCAGGGTCACGTGAGGGTCAGCTACGACCCAGGCAGTTACCCGAGCTCTGCCATCTACAGGTAATGGGAAGTGGGGGCCAGAGGTTTTGGTTTAGCCAGTCCTCGATCTGCTGCTTTCGTCTCCAGCAACATCTCTCCCATTCTCTCCACCTCTCCCTGGCCCCTGGCTGGCTTTCCTTTCCACATCTTGCCATCTTGACCCCATGTCCATTGGGCATGGGCGAGCCCAGGTAGTGAACGCTGGAGGTCGTGGGAGACGGCAGGGCTCCTCACCGGCTGCTGCATTTGCCAAGCAAGCCTTGCATTCATGTGTCCCTCACACTGTGTACCATCTCCAGCAAAGATGGCAGATGGCAAGTTGCTGTGAGGCTTGTTTTATGTTTTATGTCCACCTGAGAGAGCAGACGGAACCTCCCTTTAACATGCAATTCCTTGCATTTCTATAGCTGCCTTCACATCTGCAGGATGTCCCAAAGTGCTTTCCAGCCAAGTGCTTTGTGAAATGTAAACACTGTTGTAATGCAGGAAACACAACTGCCAATTGATACAAAGTAAGGTCCAACAAACAATGTGATAATGACCAGATCATCTGTTGTTTGGAATGTTAGTTCAAGGATGGTGGTCTTGTGGTGCAGTGGGTAGTGTCCCTACCTCTGAGTCAGAAGCTCTGGGTTCAAGTCCCACTCTAGTTTTCTTGGCCTCAGGTGTGTTCGTAATGTGGCTGAAAAAATTGATTATCAACCTGAAAATCCTTCCATTTCGCCGATGGCAGGTTAGAGTGGGAGAGTCTCCTGGTCAGCCAGAGCATAACCATGGACCAACGCATGGAAGCCCATGGTCACCAATGCCCTTGTAGAGCATGGTACATGAAGAGAGAGAGTTAAAGGATAAATATTGGCCAGGACACTGGCTGGGGTGGGGAATACCCCTGTTCTGCTTGGAAATAGTGACGTGGGATCTTTTACATTCATCTGAAAGGGTATTCGGGACCTGAGTTTCCCATCTCATCCATAAGGCAGCACTTCTGACAGTGCAGCACTCCCTCAGCACTGTACTCGGATTTTCAGCCTGGTTTTTTTATGCTTAAGTCATGGTGTGGGACTTGAACCCACAACCTTCTGACTCAAAACCAAGAGTGCTATCCAATGAGCCATGTTTAACACCTTAATCTGCTCAAAGCTTTAAATCTATGGCGCTTAGTTATTGACCCATATGCCAATTTATATGCGGAGGAGGAAAGGGGGGCAAGGTTAGCCAATATATCTCTTTCTGTGCATCCTACAGCCTGGAGACGATCAATGATGGACAGTTCCACACGGTAGAGATTGTGACCTTGGACCAGATGGTGAATCTCTCCATCGATGGTGGGACACCCAAGAGCATGGAGAGCTCTGTCAAGCAGTCTACACTCAACCGTGAGACACCACTTTACATCGGAGGTACGATGGCAGCAGCCAAGGCAGGCTGGCTCATCCCTCATCCTTAACACACTCGGAATTCCTATAGTTAGGAACCCTCCCAACATCCTTTAAAATCTGCCCCTGGCAACGTCCGAGGCTCTTTCTCACTTAATTCAATTCTCGGGATGGTGGGTGTTGCTGCCAGGGCCGGTATTTATTGTCCAGCCCTAGTTGCCCCTTGAGGAGGCAGTGGTGAGCCCCTTGGGCCTTCATCTGCTTGGTGTGGGGTGGTGCGTCATGATGATGATGGACCTGTCGGGTGGTCAGTAGTATGGGCATGGGGCCAGGGCAGAATATGACAGGAGGCCTCTAAGGTGTTGGCACTACAGGGGATCTCAAATTTTCCTTGACCTAACAGGAACAGACACTGACCGCTCCAATTATCAGCACGAGTTTATTAAGTTGAATTAACATGCACAAAATTGATACTTAAAAATGGCAGTAGTATAACATTGAACACTTGCTCTCCAGAGTCTCTGGGTCGACTCCTTCTGGGTATGTCCTGTTGACGTAGACTCGCTTCTTGGCCAATGATGTCTGAGGCTGCCCCCCTTTTATCCCTCTCAGGGTGCTGTTGTCTTGTCACACTAACATGATCAGATTTGGGTTACACCATTGTTCCTCATCACCACAAGATAGCTGAGCAAGTTGACATGATTGAATTAGAGTTACATTAATGATCGCAACTTTGTGGACACACAATTGTTTGACCTTCCTTATCTTTGCCATTGTTCTGAGTACAGAAAAACATGCTTTTCCAACAGTTAATTAGACAAAGGTCAGAAATCCGTGCAAAATGGCACAGTCAACAATTACACATTGGCGACTTTTTGAGCAAGATTAACAATCATGCTTTGCTGCTTGACTTTACCATTACCATTTCAAATAAAATGTGTATTACAAAATTATTCATTAAAAACAAGCCATGCAAACACCCTGAACCCCACAGGTCCACCTGATGAAGGATACAGATCAGCCATGATTTCATTGACTGGCTGTACAGGCTCGAGGGGCTGAATGGCCTCCTCCTGCCCACATATTTCCTAGGCCCTGCGGTGCTTTTCTTCTCCTTGTGTTTATTTATTATATAATCATCAAGGCACCAACCAACGCGTAAGAGACTAGTTAACACAATGGTTCATTTATTAAGGATTTGAGAAGTTGGTAGCAGTACTAAGCGTGTACACGTGTCTGAGTTGGTAGCTTCATCAGAACAAACTGACACTAAGTCTAAATCATGTGATACATCATTTCCTGTAGTGACATATGCAGAAAACATGACCACACTCACTTAAAGGTGCACCACACAGTGCATTATAAAAATTTATAGGTAATAGTGCCTGAGACAAACTTCATCTCCTTATGCTTATAAGAAGTGGGAGTAGTAGGCCATTCAGCCCCTTGAACCTGCTCTGCCTTTGAATAAGATCACAGCTGGTCCTTGACATTAACTCCACCTCTCCGCCCGGTGCCCATATCGCTTGAGTCTCTTCAAATCCAAAAAACCTATCAATCTCAGTCTCGAATCTCGAACATCCACATTACTTCTCGGGAAGAGAATTCCAAAGATTCACAACCCTCTGAATGAAGAAATTCCTCCTCATCTCGATCCTAACCAGCCCACACCTCATCCCGAAACTGGGCCCTAAACTCTCCAGTCAGGGGAAATCAGCTTCTGCTGTATCAGCATCTTTAAGAATGTACATGTTTCAGAGAGATGGGTTTGTGCAGATTCATCTCCTGGGGGGGTAGCTTGCAAGGCGTCAGTTCTTAACGGTTGTGTTTCTGTTCCCTTTCCCGTGGTGCAGGGATGCCTGTCGATGTGAATTCCGCAGCATTCCGCCTCTGGCAGATCCAGAACGGGTCCAGCTTCCATGGGTGCATCCAAAACCTGTACATCAACAACGAGCTCCAGGACTTCACCAAGACACAGATGAAAGCTGGCGTGGTGCCAGGCTGTGAGCCCTGCCGGAAGATCGTCTGCCTCCATGGCATCTGCCAGCCCCGCACAGACTCTGACCCCGTCTGTCACTGTGAGCCGGGCTGGATGGGACCTCGTTGTGACCAGCCGCTCGGTGACCCTTGCCTGGGACACAAGTGAGTCACAGGATACGCCATGTGGCCTAACCCACGCCAAGGCCTGTTCACTCATCACCCCCCCCCGTGCTCACTGGCATACCCCCGGCTCCCGGTTAAGCTACGCCTCCATTTTAAAACTCTCAGCTTCTCCCTCCATGGCCTCGTCCTTCCCTGTCTCTGTCGCCACCTCCAACTCGAAACCCTCCAAGACAGCTTTGCTTATCTAATTCTGGCTTCTTGTCCATCAAACATTTTAATTACCTCATCATTGGTGGCTGTGACTTCAGCTGCCTTGGGCCTCAAGCTCTGGAATTCCCTCCTTAAACCTCTCAAACTTTCTTTCCTCCTTTAAGACGCCCCTTCTTTGACCAAATGTTTGGTCATCTGACCTAGTACCCCCCCCCACCCCACCCCCCCCCCCATGTGGCTTGATGTTAAACTTTGAAAGTGCCAACCGATTAGTTCCTCTTTTCCCACGGCCCTACAATGTTTTTTTTTCTCCTTTTCGAGTCTTAATCCAATTCCCTTTTGAAAGTTGCTGTTAAACCTGCTTCCACCCACCCTTCCAGGCAGCGCATCCCAGAAATGTACTGTGCACTAGAATCTAGGTTAGCCCTCTGAGTGCAGTACTGAGAGAGCGCTGCACTGTCAGAGGTGCCGTCTTTGAGGTGAGACATTAAAACGAGGCCCCCTCCTGTTTTCTTAAGTAAATGTAAAAGATGCCACAGCAACTATTTCGAAGAAGAGTTAGGATCTTTTCCCCAGTGGTCTGGCCAATATTTATCCCTCAATTAACATCATTAAGAAACAAATTATGCAGTCATTATCAGCTTGTGGGATCTTGCTGTGTGCAAATTGGCTGCTGCGTTCCCTACAAGCACTACATTTCTCAAGATATGTCATTAGCTGTAAAGTGCTTTTGGACTCCCCAATGGCTTTATTTTTATATATTTTATCAAGGATAAAAACTGTAGGTGTTAGGTTCAGATTTGTGCGATGGTGATTGAGTGGTTGAAATTATAACTTTCTCCACCAGATGCCAGTGTTTGTCTCCATGAATATTCAGACCCCAAGCTTGTAGTGTGGAGGAGGTACTTTCAGAATGAACTGTCGCTGCTGCTGTTAGCCCCCTCTTCCCCTCCCACTGCCCTACAACCCCACACCCCCAACATTGCTCAACCACTATTGGTACCATCCTGTGTGATACTGAGGCTTACAGGCCTGAAGGAACCCAACTTGACAGCTCGTCTGTGCGGGGTTAGTTGAATTAAGTAGAGCTGATATAATTAATCTCAGCTTAGGTAGCGGAGAGGACCACCATGAGATTCAGATCCTGATTTTGCCATCTTGGAGTGGAAAAAGTCAGCCTCAGCTAAGATTCACCCCAAGGTCAAAACTGTCTCTGTTCACTAGTGGCCAGCATCTGCAGAGGGCTCATGGAACCTGGTTCCCCCTAGAAAGGAATCTGTAGAGGAAGGGAAGAGTTCAACATAAAGAATCTTGTGGTTCCTTGGCTTATAACTTTGGAATTTCTTTTCATGTTACAGAGTAAAGCTCCATCTACACTGTCCCCATCAAACACTCCCAGGACAGGTACAGCACGGGGTTAGATACAGAGTAAAGCTCCCTGTACACTGTCCCCATCAAACACTCTCATGGCAGGTACAGCATGGGGTTAGATACAGAGTAAAGCTCCCTCTGCACTGCCCCCATCAAACACTCCCAGGGCAGGTACAGCACGGGGTTAGATACAGAGTAAAGCTCCCTCTACACCGTCCGCATCAAACACTCCCAGGACAGGTACAGCACGGGGTTGGATACAGAGTAAAGCTCCCTCTACAATGTTGTTCTGTGTTGCAGATGTGTACATGGTAGCTGCGTGGCGCTGGACCTAGTGACTTACCGCTGTGAGTGTGACGAGGGACACAAGGGAGCGCTCTGCAACCAGCAACAGGAACTGTTTAACCCCTGCAAGAGACTGCAATGCGAGCACGGACAGTGTCAGATCTCTGAGCTCGGAGAGGCCAAGTGTGAGTGTGAGAATGGTTACACCGGAGATCTCTGCAACCAAGGTACTGGCTCAGCTCAGGACTTGTGATGAGCTGGAGGGTGGGGAGAAGGCCACGGCTTTAAAGGGAATGAGTTTTTTGTGTGTTTATTGTTAGTTATATCAATGCAATCCGGGCAGAATCATACGAGCTAGAGTGAAAAGATTGAAGAATTTTCAGCTGGATTAAAGACACTGCAGCAGGTCATTAAATAGACAAAGGAAAACTTTTTAATGGACGTTTAAAAATAAATTGACGATTACATTCTATTGCATTGGTGCACAGGAGGTTTTACATTCATGATTATGCAAATTAGTTTTAGCGGAAGCTTAAAGGCAAACCTAACCAATGAAATTGCACCCGAGTGGAAAACTTGTCAGTCTCTGTTCAGTCAGTAACACTTTGTGCCTTGGGTTCAAGCCCAGCCCCAGAAACGTTAATACACAATCCAGCTGACACTCGTAGTTCCAGAACTGTGGGGGTGCATCACTGTCAGAGATGCCTTCTTTTGGATGAGATGAGACGTTTAACAGAAGGCCATCTGCCCTCTCAGGTAGACATTTTGAAGAACAACAACTGGGAAGTTTTCCTCTGTGTCCTGGCCAATATTTATCGCTCACCTGATACTTTAAAAACATAGTGTGGTTGATTATTTCATTGTGGGATCTTGCTGTACACAGATTGACTGGCGCGTTTCCTACATTACAACAGTGACTGCACTTCTTCAGTTGTAAAGCGCTTTGGGATGTCCTGAGGTTATGAAAGGCGCTATATAAAATGCGAGCTTTCCCTTTAGAAACAAGACTGACAGGTGACTGTGCAGTTCAGGGCTGATTTAAAGTGCTGTCAGTCCTGGGTGGTTCTAAGACTGAGACAGACAGGGAAAACCAGGTTAGGAAGTTAGATAAACGACAAAAAGAAACAAACAATCAACTACATTAAAGCTGAAACACAGTTCGTAACAAATAGCTCAAAGTTAAAAAGACAGTAAATATAACAATGAAGGAGAATATATATTTTTAAAATTTTACTTTCATAAAATTACATGGGATCTGCAGCACACAAACAGGCCATTCAGCCCCACTGGTCCATACTGGTGTTTACGCTCCACAGAATCCCACCCTTCCTCATCTCACCCATTCAGCCCTTCCTTCTATTCCTCTCTCCCTCGTGTGTTTATCCAGCTCCCCCTTAAATGCATCGATACTTTTCACCTCAACCATTCCCTGTGGTAGTGAGTTCCAAATTCTCACCACTCTCTGGATAAAGAAGTTTCTCCTGAAGCCCCAGTTGGATTTGCTGGTGACAGTCGTATATTAAAAAAGGTAAACCAGCCAAAATCTAATGTTACAGTAAGTGCTTTATTATTGTAATAGAAGCATTTGCTTCTATGCCACAGTTTATAAAAACTTTTCCATAGTGGTCCAGCTCAGCAAAATTATGAATAACCTGAACTGAGCTATCGGTTTATTTTAATCATTTTTTTTTTAAGAAAAAGATAACTTACTCTAATTGTTTGGGTTAAAACATCGGGTCAAAATTGTACAAAAATCATCTCAGGGTCATTTCAGAATAGAGGAGTCAAGGCTGGGGAGCGTCATACTGCCAGAGTCATGGTCATAGAACCACAGGAAAGTTACGGTGCAGAAAAAGGCCATTCAGCCCATCATGTCCGCACTGGCCAAGAATCGGGGAAGAAAAACAACTAGGCGCTCATTTTAATCGCACTTTCCAGCCCCCCGGTCCATGGCCTTGCAGGTTACAGTGCAGATCCAGGTACTGTTTCCCGAGCAAGGCCATTCAAGGCTAAGTAGAGAAGAGCCTCCTCACTGAAAGGCTGGCGGGCACTTGGGATCCTGTGGCTGCTGAAGGTCACCGGGACTGAAATTGATAAGATTTTTTAGTTGGACAGGGAAATGAACCAATATGGAACGAAGACAGTAAAGTGCAGTTGAGAAACAGCCCCTCGAGTCATTAAATGGTCTGAATAGCCACTCCTCTTCCTCTGTCAAGGGATAGGATGGTGAGGACAGGAGTGGATTATATCAGTACAAAACATAGTTTAACAGACTGGGTTGGATTGTGAGTAAAACACTGACAATTCCTATTTGGCCTCGCTTTTATACGGCTCAGACTGGTAAATCTGCACTTTGTGTTGGCTGCATAAATCCGTAATAGGGTTCAGTGAGTCACAAATCAATCATTAACCCAATTATTCCTTTGTCATTTTTAGAGCAAATGCTGAATAGATTTAAAGGGACTTTTCATGTACTTTAAATTGACACAAAATCCCCTGTTCAAACATGGCCAGAGTTAGATACAGAGTAAAGCTCCCTCTACACCGTCCCCATCAAACACTCCCAGGACAGGTACAGCACGGGGTTAGATAGAGAGTAAAGCTCCCTCTACACTGTCCCCGTCAAACACTCCCAGGACAGGTACAGCACGGGGTTAGATAGAGAGTAAAGCTCCCTCTACACTGTCCCCATCAAACACTCCCAGGGCAGGTACAGCACGGGGTTAGATACAGAGTAAAGCTCCCTCTACACTGTCCCCATCAAACACTCCCATGACAGGTACAGCACGGGGTTAGATAGAGAGTAAAGCTCCCTCTACACTGTCCCCGTCAAACACTCCCAGGACAGGTACAGCACGGGGTTAGATAGAGAGTAAAGCTCCCTCTACACTGTCCCCATCAAATACTTTCAGGACAGGTACAGCACAGGGTTCGATAGAGAGTAAAGCTCCCTCTACGCTGTCCCCATCAAATACTCCCAGGACACGTTTTCTTCATTTTCTTTAGCCCCTCCAGACCATATTAACTTGGAAATATATCGCCAATCCTTCACTGTCGCCGGGTCAAAATCCTGGAACTCCCTCCTTAACAGCACTGTGGGTGCACCTACATGGACTGCATCGGTTCAAGAAGCCAGCTCAGCACCAACTGCTCTGGGGCAATTAAGGATGAGTAATAAGTGCTGGCCCAGCCAGTGGTGCCCACATCCCAAAAATGAATTTGAAGAAAGCTGTTGACTGATTACAGTATTAAGATGGGAAAAAGAATTGTCCAATCAGGTAACAAAGAATGTTATGTGGAATGCGAGTGCCTAGGTGGCCACTTTTCGTAAGCCTCCTGTTCCAACTGGATGCGTTTGTGAAGGTGGATGTGCCAGGTGACCAATGGCTGAGAGTGGAGTAGCAGGGTGGTTAGAGGCGCAAGGTCATGTGATCGAGACCTCCGTGGAAATATGCACAACCAAAGTTTGCAACTGGAGAGAACCAGATGTCGGAGAGGACAACCTTTAGTGAGTATTCACATACCCTGGAATGAGACCCAGGCCCAGGGATCTTAGATCAAGGCCTGTTCCTTGAGAAAGACGCACCACCTCTGTGGAACTGAATTTGTCACAGAGACAGAAGATGTGTTGGTGTGTAGGGTAGGCACAAAAAAATCATGGGGACTTCATGCTCCAAGACCCAAAGATCCCTGCTACACCTCACTCTGGACATGCCTGGAATGCGGATGCCGATTGAGGGTAAGATCATGCCAAGCTGTGACACCCCCATCTACACTCATTTTGTTGATTCACACGTGAGCAATAGCTTCTCAGTCAAGGTGTCTGCGAGATGCGGGAAAGGAGACACTTCGAGGGAAAACCATTTTTAGAAGAAGCAGTCAATGTAATTTTTAATCCCATATCCTGGAGTGGCCTCCATGTGAACGACCAGCAAGTTAAACCTGAAAGGCCAAGAGAAGCTGTGATCGTTTTTCCTAAATCAAGAAATGTCCCTAGCATTCTCCCGACCTTGTTAAAATATGCTCAAGCACATGTCAACAGCTTGCATTAATACAGCGCCTTTATTGTGGTAATACATCCCAAGGTGCTTCACAGGAGTACAATTTGACACCAGGTTTCAGAAGGCAATGTCAGGACAGATGGTCAAAAGCTTGATCATAGAGGTAAGGAATGTATTAGACAAGGAGGGGGGAGAGAGAGGGAGGGAGCTTGAGAAAGTTAGGGAGGGAATTCTAGGGTTTAGGGCCCAGGCAGCTGAAGGCATGGCCACCAATGTTAAAGCGATTAAAATCAGGGATGCTCAACATGTCAGAATTAGAGGAGCTCAGAGACCTGAGTGTTGTTGGGATGAACAGATTACAGAGATAATCAGTGTAAATGAACAGGGTCCAAGGAAACTCAGAATGCTTTTGAAATAAGAAAATTTAAAGTTTTGACTCATTTCATCGTCATCCGTGCAAATTTCACACAGCATGAATGTGGAATCGAGAGATTTTTCCCATTTTTATTATGACTGATTTTTATGCCATGAACCTATTAAAAGATACAGATAATACAAAGCAGGTCTCAGCAAAGATAAAAAAAAAATGTTAACGCTTAAAAAAAAACATTGCAATGAAAAGACCGGGAAAATAACTAGTTTCATGCTGCCCCTGGACACGATGTCGAGACACCTGCCCTCTCTCTGCCCCGAACAAGACTGCTCAGAAGAGAATTGCGTTAGAGAGCTGGGGGAGGGGTCGGTGATGCGGGAGATAGGTTTGTGTGGGTGGAGATGTGCTCACAGTTAGGCGGATAAGCAAGGGTTTGACTGACGGAGGAGACCCGGGCATGCTGCAGTCACGTTTACCCCCTTCGATGGAAGTGACGTTCTTGTGCTGGCATCACAGACTAACATCCACATTCCGCCAACATTTACGAACACGGTTAGCAATGTGAAAACAACCAGATAATGTTTTTTGTGATTTGCTTGGGGGATAAATATTGGCCAGGACGCCTGGGAGAATTCCCCAGCCCTTCTTCGAAATAGTGCCACAGGATCTTTTACATCCAGCTGAGCAGGCAGATGGGTTTAATGTTTCATCTGAAAGACAGCACCTCTGACAATGCAGTGTTCCTACAGTGCTGCACTGGAGCGTCAGCCTTGAATTTTGTGCTCAAGCCCTGGAGTGGGACTTGAACCTGGAACCTTGTGATTCAGGGGTGAGAGTGCTACCAACTGAGCCACAGGTGACCTACACCCTGAATGACTCAGGCGTGAATGTGGAGCAGCCTCCAGTGGGTTCTGACTGATTTTCTCTTGTCTCTTCCCTATCCCACCACCCCTCCCTTCCCTTCCCTTCCCCTCCTCCCCATGCACCTTTGCAGAAGCGGAGTGTCGAGGGGTGCCCGTGCGAGATTATTACCAGCTGCAGAGAGGGTACACCATCTGCCAGAGCACACGACGAGTCTCCTGGGTGGAGTGCCAGGGATCGTGCCAGGGTCGGGGGTGCTGCATCGAGCTGAGAGTGAAGCGACGGAAATATACCTTTGAGTGTAGCGATGGCTCATCCTTCACTGAGCAAGTGGAGAAAAGCACCAAGTGTGGCTGCACCCGGTGCCTGTAGCTCCGAATGATCCCTCACCCGAAACAGAGTATATTATATATATTAAAACAAAAATACACACAAGTCAACAACATCACAAAGCAGCAAGATCGATGAAGGATGGTGACTTATTTGTATAATAAGACTTGTTTAAAGCAACCACAAAAATAAAATGAAACATTGTCCAATCAGGCAAGTTCTCCCTGGACCTGAGACAGAAATGTGCGTTCAGAAGAAAATAAACTATTGTGTTGCCTTGACACAACCAGAACATCACAACTGAAGTCCTGCAGCATCTGGAAGCGGTACCGAATGGTGGGGGAGTGTTTGGGGAGGGTTGGGGGGGGGGGGGGGGGGGGTGGTGTGCAGGGGGTGGGGAAGCAAGCACAATCCAAGATGCCAACACTGTCTGTCTCGTCTTTCTTACATTCTTGCAGAGTGGCTTGTCTGATGTTAAGGGGTGGGAGGGGGAGGGTTTGGTGGGAGGGGAAGGGATGGGGTGGGAGGGGTCTCGGGGAAAATCACACAAGAGAAAGCAAACCAAACAAATCAAGCTCTTTCACTTGCGCATGTCATAGAGGAATGAAATCTGCCTTTACGTTCCAGAATCATTCAAGCAGAAGGCTCAACAATATATATCCTCATCCCCCTCTCACATTCGTTAGGAGACAACGTGGATGGACTTTACTCTGTATCTAACCCTGTGCTGTACCTGTCCTGGGAGCGTTTGATGGGGACAGTGTAGAGGGAGCTTTGCGCTGTATCTAACCCCGTGCTGCACCTGATGGGGGTGGTGTAGAGGGAACTTTACTCTGTATCTAACCCCGTGCTGTACCTGTCCTGGGAGTGTTTGATGAGGACAGTGTAGAGGGAGCTTTACTCTGTATCTAACCCCGTGCTGTATCTGGTACTGGATACCTGAGTGAGTTTTACCCTCTCACACTATTTTCCCTCATCCCCATGAGCCAAAAACGTCACACAAATGAAAAGTCACCCAGATGGGCAGGTGAGTCGCATCTTGGAGAGAGTCTATGAACAGGCCAAGATTTGACATCACAATTCTTCACCTAATCGCCATCATGCGTCCGCCACACACCTCGCTGCAGCCTTCGCCTCATCCTCGATGTTAATATAACACACACATGATGTGCAGTGCAGGCAGTACTGTGAGCAATGATGGGTTAGTGACTTTCAAGGATAGTAAGATGCAGAGTCCTTGTGCAATGAAAGAAAATTCAAAATAACAAGTCATGTTACTGAACGAATAGCGTTACGAGGTTTTTTTTTAAAAACAGTATGATGCTTTGCTCCCCAGTTTTGTTGTATGGTTATAATATAAAATAAAATATTATTTAAAAACACAGTCAGAGCAAACTGACTTTATACTTAAAACTAGTCAGTGAAGAATACAAATAAAGAAGATCTGTCAAGGGGTCTCCGTGGTTTGATTACTGAAGTGACTGATTCAGTCACACCATGGTGGATCTGAGTGAGGGTTGCAATAGGGACACTGCAATTGACTTCAGCATCCAATCCTGGGTATTGGTTCCCATTGCCAGGGGGTTGTATTTTGCCTGACATTATGCGTTTGACTCTTCTCTCCTGCTTCAGTCTGCACTCACCAGATGGGCACCAGTGGGAGGAACACAGCGCCTGTGGCATCTGGCACTCAGTGGGACCCGTCACAAGTTAGGTTTGCCGACCCTGTAGGAATTAAAGATTAATTTCCAGGACACTGCTGCGAGCAAAACACAGGAACAGAAATAAAAGGGGCAGTAAAAACAAATTGTGCCTCAAAAAAATTCCTTGAATCATAGAGCTGTTACAGCAGGACACTGGGGAAAACCTCCTCTACTTCCTAATAGTGCAACAGAACCTTCTGCAACTACCTGAGGGAGCAGTTTAACATCGGCTCTGGCAGATTAACAGAAATTAAAAGCAAAGGAGGCAGAAGGTAGGCACACAGCCCGAGGAGGAAAAAAAAATCTTTTCCTTTCTTCTCAGGCAGTCTCTCGGGATCAAGGATGACTTGCTGCTCCTACTCCGGTTCGATGAGTTTATTAGCCATTTCAGAACCCAAAGTATGATCTGCAGACTCTGCCACACGTGGGGCAGGTGGTGCTCGAAAGGTTGGGTAGATAGGTTGCACGGAGGTTTATGGGCTTCCTCTGATGCCTCGACTTCACCTCTGCACGTTCCAGACAGAGTTTCTCAGGCTCGGTGCCTTCTTGAATAAGCCTTCTCCATTTTGGTTGGTCACAAGCCAGGGTCTCCCATGAGTCAGTGAGGATGTCTGAGCTCTTCAGGGATCCTCTGAGGACATCCCTAAAGCCTTTCCATTGCCCTCCTGGGGGTCTCCGAGTTCCAAGTAGAGCAGTTGCTTCTGGAATCTGGCGTCAGGCATAGGACAATGTGTCCTGTCCAGTGGAGCTGGTTTTCCGTGATTAGCCCTTCAATGCTGGGCTAGCTGGCTTGGGAGAGGACATTGCTGTTGGGCTACCTTTCTTGAGGGGAAGAAAAACACAAGAAGAGAAACTAACAGAGGGAAGACAAAAGCAAGATAAACATTTATAAAGGGAAGAAACAAGTGTAGAGACATAGGAAGCAGAGAGGAGGCAGACAAATGGGTCTCTTCCCTAGGCACACAAAGCACAAGTGAAACCCAGATCAGCAGACCTAAACATTCTGATAAGATTTACTACTAAGTACACACTATCTCTGAAGCTTTCAAAAGAGGCCACCGTTCTGTCAAACATATCACCAGAGTAAGTCAGGTGAGTAGAGTTCACAATAGATTTACCCACCCTCCCCCTCCAAACCTTGCAAAAATAAAAATTGCTAAAAGGATTTCTTGAGCAGTTGAAAAAAAATCTAAATAAAAAGATAAACTCATCCAGAGTAATATGCACATTTTATTCTGAATTGGTAATGTATTCACCCTAAGCTTCGATCTCTGTAGATTTTAGACATAGATATGAAGTGGATGGTCGATTAAAACTTAGATTTAATTCTTTTTGTTGGAATCTATTCCATCAAAACGACTAACGTTAATAATTTTGTTTGACCACTCACTGACATCAGAAGGGGGTCTATGAGAAAATTGGGTGCAAGCTGCATGGAAAGGAGTAATCACAGACTGGTTACAGCACAGGAGGCCATTCAGTCCATCATGCCCATGGCAGCTCTCTGCTAGAGCAACTCAGCTCGTCCCACTCCCCTTGCCCTTTCCCCATAGCCTTGCAAATGTTTTCTCTTCAGGTACTTACCCAATTCATACCAATATACGAAATAGGAGCAAAAGCAGGCCATTCAACCCCTTGGGCCTGCTCTGCCATTCAGTAAGATCATGGCTGATCTGCCTGTGTTTCAGATTCCATATTCCCACCTAACCCTGGTAACCTTCGATTCCCTTGCCTAACAAAAATTGATCTAGCTCCACCTTAAAAATATTCAATGACCCCGCCTCCACCACTTTCTGAGGCAGTGTTTCGAAGCCGCTCAACCCTCAAGAGAAAAAAATTTCTCCTCATCTCTGTTCTAAAAGGGTGACCCCTAATTTTAAAACAGTGCCCCCTAGTTCTGGACCCACCCACAAGAGGAAACATCCTTTCCACGTCTACCTTGTCAATACCATTCAGAATCTCAAATACTTCAATCAAGTCACCCCTCACTCTTATAAATTCCAGTGGAAACAAGCCCAACCTGTTCAACCTAACCTCATAGGACAAACCACTCATTCCAGGTATCATCTAGTAAACCTCCTCTGAACCACCTCCAGTGCATTTACATCTTTCCTGAAATAAGGAGACCAAAACTGCACACTGTATTCGAGGCGCAGTCTCACCAATGTATAACCGAAGCATAAAATCCTTACTTTTATGTTCAATTCCTCTCGTAATAAAAGATATGTTTTTTGTATCCACTATAGTGAAGAACAAAGCAAAATATTTGTTCATTTCTTCCACCACTTATTACCTACTATTAATACCCCATTGTCACTCCCTAGAGGACGAACTCTCACTTTACTTACTCTTTTCCTTTTAAAATACCCATAGAAACTCTTGCTATCTGTTTTTACATTTCTAGCTAGCTTCCTCTCATACTCTCATTTCTTCCTCCTGATTAACCCGTTAGTCATTCTCTGTTCTTTATATTTTGACCAATCATCTGACCTGCCACTGGTCTTTGTGCATTTATATGCTTTTCCCTCAAATTTTATGCTTCCTTAACTTCTTTAGTTAACCACAGATAGTGGGTCCTCCCCTTAGAATTTTCTCTATAGTAGGAATGTACTCATTCTGAGTATTTTAAAATATCCCCTTAAATGTCTGCCATTCTTTCTCTATTGTTCTATCCTCTAGCCTAGTATCCCAGTTCACTTCAGCTAGCTCAGCTTTCATGCCCACATAGTTGCCCTTACTTCAGTTTAAAATACTTAGACTTAGTCTTAGACCCATTCTTCTCCCTTGCAAACTGGATGTAAAATTCAATCATATTGTGGTTGCTGCTACCTAGGGGTGCCTTCAGTCTGAGGTCATTAATTAATCTTGTCACATTACACAATGCCAAGTCTAATATAGCCTGCTCTCCATTGGATCCAGAGCATACTACTCTAAGAAACTCTCTCGAAAACATTCTATGAACTCCTCATCCAGGCTATTACTGCCAATCTGATTTTTCCAGTTTTTATTTAAATTAAAATCACCCATGATTATTGCCATCCCTTTATCACAAACATTCAATATTTTTTCTTGTCTACTTTGTCCTACATTGTGGTGTCTGTTAGGGAGTCTGTAGACCATTCCCAGTAGGGACTTCTTTCCCCTGCTATTCCTCATCTTCACCCAAACCAGTTCTACATCCTGATCTCCTGAGCCAAGGTCATCTCTAACTATTGCACAAATGCCATCCTTGATCAACAGTGCTACCCCTCCACCTTTAACTAGCTTCCTACTCTTCTTGAATGTCATATACCCTTCAATATTCATGACCCAATCCTTGTGATCCTGCAGCCACACATCTCTGTAAAGGCTATCATCATATTTACTTACTTCAATGTGCGCTATCAATTAATTTTACGATGAATGCTACGCGCACTTAAATACAGTTTGAAAGCCTCAATTGAATCTGCCTCCACCACAGCCTCGGAGTGCATTCCAGATCCCAACCGCTCACTGCGTAAAAAATGTTTTCCTCATGGCATCTTTGGTTCTTTTACCATTTACCTTAAATCGATGCGCACAGACTTTTGATCCTTCTGCCAATAAGAGTTTCTCCCTGTCTACTCTGTCCAGGCCCATGGTTTTGAACATCTTTATTGAATCTTCTCTTCTCCAAGGAGAACAACCCCAGCTTCTCTAGCCTATCCACATAACTGAAGTTCCTCATCCCTGGAACCATTCTCGTGAATCTTTCCTGCACCCTCTATAAAGCCTTCACGTCCTTCCTAAAGTGCCCAGAATTGGACACAGCACAATGCTCCAGTTGAGGCCGACCCAGTGTTTATAAAGTTATGTGTTTTATGCTGAATGCATAAAGCCACAAAATTTCCAATGAATCAGTCTGTTTGCTCAGGGAGCTAAATAATCCAGGAAATTTCCAGGTTCAATCCCAGGCCCAGAGTTATTGAAACAAAAACAAAAATAGCTGTAAAAACTCAGGAGGTCTGACAGCATCTGCGGAGAGGAACACAGTTAACATCTTCATAAGAACTCTTTTACCAGAGTTATTGTATCCTTCCTATTGCCTCCAGGAATATATCTGGTGCCCAACTTTAAATCTGTGCAGCCATGAATTGAATTTCTGTAGCATCTTTCACATCAGGACATGAAGTACTATTGATGCGTAATCACTATCTTGTACCAAATGTAGCAGCCAATTTGCACACAGCACGAAATAAGTGACCACAGAATCTGCAATTTTTTTTAAAGGTGTTGAGCAAGGAAGAATCTACACCAGAGAACTCCCCTGCTTTTCTTCAAACAATGCCACAAGATCTTTTATATCCACAAGAACAGGCAGACTCACTGGAGGATTAATGCCTTATAGGGAAGACAATATGTTTGACAGCGCTCCCTCAGTACTGCACTGAACGGTTAGCCTAGATTGTTACTATTTGCTCTCTGCAAAAAACTGAGTCTACCCAAGGCTGGACACATTGCCATTCCCAACTCTCTCTAGCATACTTGCAGAAAGTAAGAGACCCAAAGCATCTTCCAATACTCAAGTGCAGAACAAGCCTCAGTGCCCGATCTTGAGGTAGCTCAATCTGTGGACTTTGCGATGCCCTTCATACTTTGCCTGACCAGCCTCAATGGTTAAGTGCCTGGATCAAGCTCTGCCAACCTTTCCTCCTGGATGACTTTCTGAACATACAGGGCTTCACATTCCAGTCTGGTGCAAAGCCAAGAATCAGTTGTGTGCTGGAGGAATTTTTGAATTGCAGGGCAACTCACACCATGTGTTAATGACCTTCTTATGTTTGAAAGATTCAGTGAAAGGGCGCATGATATTTTATTTTGATGTTGTAGACGGGCTCTCTGGGGTACTGCTTCAAGGGTCTCTTCCACTAATTTGTCCAATAGTCATGTGTTAGCCTCGTCTGAAAATTCCAATAGAGATCATCACACGTGCCCTGGAGTCCTGGCCAATATTTACCCTTTAACCTTTATGCCAGTTTGCTGTGCATAAATTTCACCTTTCCCTACATTACAACAGTGATTACACTTCAAAAAAGTACTTAATTAGGGTAAAAAGCTTTGGGCCTTCATGAGGTTGCTATATAAACACAAGCTTTCTCTTCTTTGACCAGGCCCCAGTCTGCACCCAGCAGCCACATGCTCTCACTCCCAAGAGTGAAGGCAGTGATCAGAATCGAGGAACCCAGACTGAATTCCCTATACTCAAGAATGATGTGACAAACCAATTAACTAATATAGCAAGGCCTGTGAACTGACCGTCTGCATATCCCTAATCTGCCTAAGAGGCGGAGATTCTAACTCTGATTTGGCTAGATGTACATTATTGGCATTGCCTTTAGCACAACAATTTAGTTCACCAATAAACATCATCTCAATGCAGAAAACAAGCATAGCATCAAGTCAAGGACAGAAATGGCAAGAACAAAAATAATCATTGAACTTAACTCAGAAATAGGCCATTCAGCCTAACTGGTCTATGCTAGAGTCTGTGCTTCATGAGAGCCTTCCTCCTACTCTACTTAATTTCAACCCAGCAACATAATCTTTTATTGAAAGTAATAAAACACTTGCATTTATATATCACCTTTCAGAACCTCAGAACTTCCAGAGTGCTTTACAGTCAAAAAAGTACTTTTCATGTGGTCACCATTGTAATGTAAGAAACACAGCGGTCAACTTGCACACAGGAAAATTCCACAGTCTATGAGACAATGATTAGATAAATGTTTTTTTCAGTTATGTTGATTGAGGGATAAATAAATAAATAGTGACCTGAACCCTGGGGAGAAATCAGTTACTCTTCCATGAATTAGCGCCATGGCAGCTTTTACATCCATCTGGTGGGACCTCGATTTAACAATTAATCTGAAAGATAGCACACCCTCTGACAGGGTAGCCCTTGCTAGATACTGCATTAGGAGTGAGTGTCGGCTTAGTTTTTGTGCTCAAGTCTGTGGAATGGGAATTGAACCCACAACCTTAACCTGGGCCAAGCACCTACTCTTTGTTGACTGAGAGGCACTGTGGGATGTCGAGAGGTTAAAAAAAGTGCTATTGAAATGCAAATTCTTTCTTTAACCTGGGAACTCTCTGCTTAGCTCCACACCTGCCAACTGTACCAATGAAGACAGCTTCAATATTCTTACCTAGCAAGCTCACATCTATGCAGTAAATAAACTCTACAGCAAAGACACCCAAGAGGGAAATAATCAAGTTATGCTTTAATAAGATTTAATAAAATATACACATTAGGAATGGCCAGAATAAACACAGCATGACTGATGCTAGAACATTTGAAAAACACAAATAAGAATTTTTTAAAAATCAAAAAACGCTAATTCAACTCTGGGAGAAATTGGAAAATTAAAATCTAAGACATGGCTTAATACATCAAGTTAGCATTGATTTCCCCATTACCCCAATGATCAGTAACAGGTGATCTAGTCTTGGATGGAGAGAATTGAAGAAAACAGGTTGTATAAAATTCCAAAACACTAAGTAAAAGAGAGAGGTGTAGAAGGAGCAGAAAAGCAAGGGGGAGGGGAAGAGAGGGAAGGCAGAGAAGGCAGGGGGGCAGGTAGACAGATGGAGAGGGACAGAGAGCGAGAGAGAGAGGAGACAAAGGAATCAGAGAGGGGGAGATGGGTAGAGAGAGAAAGAGAGGCAGAGGAGAGGGAGTAGAGAAAGTAGAGAGGAGCGCACATTAAATAAAGAACACCAACTTGCTATTGTGAAGTTGAAGCAAACAATGAGTTACAGATATACATATTGTAACACACGACAATATAATCCACATATTTTATAAATAAAGTTTTAAACTTTTTTCTTTAAATTTTAATAGTGAGGTATGAACCATGCATCAGACAGTATGGTGTTGTGGGGATTTTATTACAAATACTGAAACATGATTTACTGCCAGTCACAAGATGGGAAGTGTTGAGCTCTGTACATAATGTATGCACTAGCCACTGCAAGGATCTTTCCTCCCGATTAGATCACCAGTCCCACCAACGGCCAGTTGAAAATGCCCACTAGATAGACCTACACTCACCATATCCAAACCTTACCACCATGCAGTGAGGGGGGGGAGAGATGCTGGCTGTTTTCCTGATAAATTAACTCCATCCCTTCCAACTCACACCAGCAATGGGGTGACCAGATGCACCAGAGTTTTGGGGAGGGTGTTAAAGGCAACGCCAGAGCCAACAATTACTAAGTAACAGGACATGAATATTTACAATTCAGCCTTAGGAATTTTGCATTGGTGAAATTCAAGTACTCTTCAGCCTTTGGTGCCTGGGATAACCCCCTCAAAACCCAATGTTATAATAATCAAATTTATCATTTTAAAAAATCTCCTTAGGATCTACAATATCAAGGGCCCAAGCACTCCTTGACACCAAATATTCTGCCCAATACAAAACTGAATTTTTAAAATCTAATTTTATATACCATACGAGAGAGAGAGAGAGAGAGAGAGAGGGAGGTACACATCCACACAGTGTCTACTTGGCCTGACCTTTACAAAGCAGATATCTGATCTATGTCAGTTTGCTGTTGAGACCCGCATTAAATGGTTGCCATGGAGGACTGCAATAATAAGACTTCTTTCGCACTGGTTTTAGACCCCACTACACTGGTTCCAACAGCTGAACCGGCCATGGCACTGGGCAGACCCAGTCAACACAGAGTCCTTGTTATCACAATTGTTTTGATGCACTATTGCACGTGCAACAACAACCCAGTACATATTTACCAAGTTAATAATGAAGGATTGGTTATTGCTGGATCAATTAAAACCCTTTTAAAGTCTCTCCTTTCCCCCCAGCCCCCACACTCCAGCAAACCCCTACCCCAATTACAGCAGCTGCAAACTTATTCTTTAATTATTCTTATTGTAGAAGGCTCTCCCCTGCATTATTGACATTTCTGTTGATATTTAATATAAAACCTAAAATAATTAGCATAAATATTATTTACAAAAGCACAATCAGGTTCCTTTGAATTTAAAGAAAAGCTTCTTTTAAAAATATGTACTAAAACATTATGGTTTCTTCAGCATGAAAATTGATGAACATTATGGATTTTTGATAGGCATTACCCAATCAAATTAAGTTTAGAAATTTCTAACATTGTATATGTGCATAAACAAAATTACTGGTTATTCTACCAATGTGCCAATTAATAACTGAATTATCAATGATTGAGAAGGATACTAAAAAAATGCTTTCACATTTGGAAAGACCAGCTGTTTTGAGATGCCCAGATGGTGCAAATCTATTTCAATGACTGGGTCATTTATTTCCTCAATATGTCAAATCTTTTGTTTTAAATATCTGATAGGATTCCAGATATTGTTAGAATTGTAATCTTCAATTCTCTGCTTTTTCTAATCTATTATCTACAAAAAGATTTTATTCATTCGCTTCCACAGGCACTGGGTTACAGGGCTGAATTAATGACACTTTGCTTTTATTTATTGCACATCTTTCTAAGATTTTCACTTGTAACATTTTCTGTGACATTGGAAAACTTGGAACCCTCCTCTCATTGCCCATGGATCTTCGGATCACAGGAACAGGAGGAGGCCATTTAGCTCCTAGGGCTTGTTCCACCATTCAGTAAGATCATGATTGATCTGTGACCCAACTTCATATACACCTCTTGCCTCATATCCCTTAATACCTTTAGTTAATTTTAAATCTCAGATTGATAGATTTTTGTTAACAATTGACCCAACATTAATTGCCATTTATTGAGAAGTTCCAAATTTCTACCACCCTTTGTGTATCGAAGTGTTTCCCAATTGCATTCTTGAAAGCTCTGCTTCTAATTTCTAAGACAATGCCCCCTAACCTGAGACTCTCCATTCTGCAGAAATAGTTATGCTCTTTCTAACCTTAGGTATCCTTCAATCAAATCATTATTTAACTTCTCAAATCCAGGGAATACAACCCTAATTTGTGTAATCTCTCCTCTTAATTTAATTCTAGGTAAATCTACACAGTGCTCTCTCCAAGGCCAGTATATCCTTCTTAAGGGGTGGTCCTCAAAACTGCACATAGTACTCCAGGTGTGGTCTAACTAGGGCTTTGAACAGCTGAAGACAACTTTTACCCCTTTGTAGTCTAGTTCTTTAGATATAAAATTCAGCATTCCATCAGCAGTTTTGATTATTTCCTGTACCTATTCATGACACTTAAATGACCAGTGTACCTAGATCCTCAAGTCTCTTTGGATCTCCACTGTTTCAGGTTTTTCGCCATTTAGAAGTCACCTGTTCTATCTTTTTTAGGTCCAAAGTGGATGACCTTATATTTGCCTACAGTGAAATCCATTTGCCAGTTTTGCTCATTCACTTATTCTATCAATATCGCTTTGTAATTTTATCCCTCCATCTTCACTGGTTACAATGCCACCTATCTTTTGTATCATTGAGAAACTTGGATATGTGGCTTTCTATCCAATCATCTACATCATCTTGGGCACTGTTTTTCAAAATTCTGTTGCAGCAGACTGAACAGACAGAGACTATTTCCTTTAAAAAAGAAAAAGCTTGTGAACGAACAAGTCAGTGAGTAACCCACAGCCACAGCAAGACAAGAACTTTCTGAAATCACACACAAAGTTCATTGAATAGTTTGAAGTTTGTTTTGTTTCTGTGATGATTAATATATTCAGTCCTTGGTAAGTGTTAATCTATCTACTTTAAGCAGTATCTGTCCCTCAGTTGACAGCTTCTTGCAAAGTGCAGTAAATTGAGGTCAGCCTTCTGCCCTTCTTACTCCATCCTTTCTCCCTCATGTGGTCATCCAACCTCCCCTTAAATGCATCTGTGCTTTATGCTAGCGAGTTTCACATTCTTACCGCTCTCTAAGTAAAATGTTTCCCCTGGATGCCCTATTGGATTAGAAATGACTACTGTATCATTCACAAAAAAAATCCCAAGAACACCAAGTGGTAAATCTACAATCACACTGGCAAACTGTCTAGTGGAAAAAGAAATGACTCATTATCATCCTGAGATAGCGCCCTAACCATGCAACTCACTGTACTTGAGATGCTAATGTAACACCCGCACAGCAGAACTATGTTTCTGCAATTTCCAGGAATGATTCAGCATTTCAAGCAGGTGGGCAGTTCACATAAACCATCTACAATTCTGTGCCTGAGTTGCTGTCTGAACTGTTTATTCAACAAGAACGGCTTTAATGCTCTCTAGCTCTGTGTTCAGGAAACTGTGACTCATTGCTTCCACATACATTATAAATTTTTTGAAAATACCAGGGAGCATATTTCACACAACTCAACGTTTTCGTCTTAACACAGTCACAGCATTTAAGAGAGGCAGCCCAATATTCTAAGAGTTTAAAAACAATATCTGAACTTACAACTTTTCTGGCAGAGCTGATCATTATCACCGAGCATCAACCTCTCCTTCTCTGGTAAGTGTTTTGCTACCTGAAATTTCAGGAGGGATTTCAGAGTGATAAGTTTTGGAGAGAACAAAGCGCATGCTATTGGGATGAAACTTAAGCAAAGCTGCTACGTTACCCTCGGTTACCACATGTATGGTGCAAGACTGGTGCGGAAGACAATATCTTGGCAATTGAGAGCTATTACAAAGGACAATGCTATGGAAGTAACAGGCTACGAGATTGGTGCAGAGGACCTGGAACAGGTGGAAAAATGGAACAAAATGGGAAGGAAAAAGATGATTAGCTGAAGCTCAGCTTTATTACAGCCTTAGAAGAAACCACCAAACCTTTTCATTTGTTTCCCAAATACCCGCCTGCCAACCATCTGTTCTAAAGCAATGATGCTTGCTGGATAGAGTTCTTCGCTATTACTCAGGTGTGGGTTGAGACAGCAAGTAACCAATGGTTTGTAGAATCGTGGAGGTTGAAGACAAAACTGATCGAACCCCTGGTGTTGTGTGTATTTCTCCAGAAAGAAACCTTCCCAGATCAGGAATGGAAACTCTGGCTGGGCTTTCTGCCTCTCTCCCCCAAGGACATTGGAAGGCAACAGTAAAGTGAAGAGTGGGGATTAGAAGGTTTGGGGGGGGGGGGGTGGAAAGAGAAATGCTGCCCTGGCTAATATCCAGAAACTGAACCCAGGATCTTGACACACTGGGTAATCTCAAAACAGACAATCCTGGGTATGGCCTTCAATGCAATCTTTGTCTCAGTGTTTCACACAAAAGGGATAACAGAAACTAAGAAATGTCATCTCTCTGGTATTGTTGGTTCCTTGACGTTCTGCATCACCATGACAAATTTCCAACGTCAGACATTTTATCAATGGGGGCTGTGCTTTATTTTGAGGAAGAATGTTTAATAATAATTACTGGGATTAAGATATAACCATTGGGATAGCCCAACAGTTAGACTTGCAATGATTTTTAAAAAAATTATAGGTAAAATCTTGCAAATAAAGTCATATTATGCTGCTGAATGGAATCACACAGCACAAAAGCACTGACCCACAGAGCATGGGGATGTGGGTTTATAGACAATTTTTCCCAAAACACTGATCTCCCAATTGCATCTAGTCTGCTGCAGGAAGATGTTCAGTGGAAGTCAAGTAGGTCTACACAGTGTGAAATCATCGTATGAGAGTAGTACACCTCTGCCTCATCCCTGACACCCTCGCACATCCCATTACCTTTGTCCCACCCCTGCTAACCTTGTACAGTAAATGTCCAACGTGACACAGCAACCCTGCTGGAAAACTTGTGGACATCTTATGGTTTTGTCCTACTTGCTGGTGCAAGTGAGAGAACAACTTGCTTTTGTACAGAGCCTTAATGTCGTAAAACATCTTAAGGTGCTTCATAGGAGCGTAATCAAACAAATGCTGACAAAGAGGCACATAAGGAGATATTGGGACAAGCAACCAAAGCTTGGTCAAAGAGGTAGGTTTAAGGAGCAACTTAAAAGGAGGAAAGAGACATGGCACCTTTATGCAAGGGATTCCATATCTTAGGGCCCAGTGGTGGGGTGACGCAAAAAAGGCCAAAGCTGGAGGAGCGCAGAGCTCTTGGAGGTTTGAGAATGGAGAAAGGGAAGTACAAGGCCAAGGATGGTTTGAAAACAAGGATGAGAATTTTAAAATCGAGCTATTGCCAGATCAGGAGCCGATGTAAGTCAGGGAGCATAGGGGAGATGCTTGAACAACAGACACATCTACACCCAGATGAAAATTACACACGAATGATGGAAAGGATGATTGGTTGAGGTGGAAACCATGTTATATCACTACCATATCTAACCTATCCACCTATAACCATAGTGTAACAAGCCATTTCTCTCTCTCTCTAGCCAAAATGAGCTAAACAGAAAAAAAATCATGTTCATTGTATTTATTAAGTTTCAATGAACATCACGCAAAATAAATTAGTTTGAAATATGGGGACTGTTATCACAGAGGTAAAATATTATTTTATAACTCATTGTTGTTGGTGGGACTTTGCTGTGTGCAAAACAGCTGCCAAGTTTGTCCAAATAGTAACTGCGTGACCAACCTTAAATTGCTACCTTAATGACCCTTGGGCGCTTTAATTCTCGCAACTTAGCGGCCTCCTGCTGCATTATCTCAGGTTGCCATTGGCGCCATGGTTCAATCAAAATACCACCAGGCATCAATATTCAATACCATAACAATTATTATCCAAGTTAAAAAAAAACTCTTGCATAGAAATAAGGATGAACAGCAAGGTGCTGCGCGGCAGCCAATTGTTCATCATTTAAGTGGCACAAAGTTTTATTGCTTCATATTGGGATCAGTGGAGAATGAGCACCAATGAAGGTCATCCAACCTTTTTAGAAGCCAGGTGGAAAACTCCTGCATCAGGGCTAATGGGAACAGACCTAAGTTTTCCCCTTTAAAGAGCATTACATGATGCACATTTCTTAGTTCATGAGCCTCTTGCAATCACCCCACATCAAAACAGGAAGTCAATGAGGAGATTGTTTCCACTTGTGGAAAACAGCAAAGCCAGGGACAACCAAAAGAAGATAGTCAGTAAGAAATTCAGTGGGGGATTAAGAATGAACTGCTTGACCCAGAAAAACAAGGAGCTCTCAGCCACAGGGAGGGGCTGAGGGTAAAGATGCATTTAAGGGGAAGCTAATTTTGCATATGAGGGGGAAATAGGGAGTGATGCTGATAAGAGTTAGATGAGGAAGGGCAGGTGTGGGACATAAACAGCAGCATGGACCAGCTTGGCCAAATAGCCTGATTCTGTGCCGTAAAATTCTACATTTGATTATAAAAACTCTATTTCCAATCTCTTCTGGCAAGGTGCAGTCAGCCCTATTGTATTGTGGTGTAATGTTCTGTCACCCATTGAAACAGAATCAGAGGTGCTGGAAATACACAGCACCTGAAGAATTAGAGAAAGAGCCCAGAAGGCCACTTAAGCATGTCGTACCTGTGCTGGCTCTTGGAAAAAGCAGTGGTGTTTTGTCCCACACCCCCGCTTTTTATCTGTCACCCTGTAAATTTTTCATCTTCAAGTAGCTGTCCAAATTCTTTTTGAGAGAGAAAAGACAGGCTCATTATGTAGGTTCAGAATCTTTGTTGGAATAGATCTGTGCTCAAAAGGTTTTTCAAGTGTTGCCTTCCAGGATTTTCTTTTAATTTCAGATGTCCAGCAGGTTTTCATACATTTCTGATGGTTTATATACCAGACACTCAAGCATACCAGGAGGAAAGAGAGGGCAAGGAGAAGTGGGAAGAGAGGAAGGAGGGGGAAGAATAGGAGGAGGTAGGAAGGTAAGGTGAAGGGAGGGTTGACCTTTACATTGGACACTGGGGGGGGGGGGGGGGGGGGGGGGGGGGGGGTTTGAAAATGATTCCAAAAGAGCTAAACCACTCATCTAAATCACTTCAACTATCTTCCCACAAGGTAAAGCTTGGCCAAATCAGTCGAGCAGGGAAATCAATTTTGTCAAAATATTGGGGCAATCAGTCTATGAGTAGACACTAAAACTCTTGATTGCACCATTTAAACAAAACTGTTCATTCCAATTCTTTGTTCTCAATCTAGTTACAATAACATACGTTTTGTTTATCCCTGATCTGCCCTACAAATAACAGTGGACAGCGAGCTAAAACCCAATGCACTTTTCATTCAGGTTTTATTAATGACCTGCAAATCTGAGTTTGAGATCAAAGTCATATCTGGTGTCCTACTAGCTGGCTTCACAGGGACAAGTGCAATTTTCAAAGTGATGTGATCAGTACACTAACTAAACAGAGGGGCGCTGAAGAATGCTAGAAAGGGTGGTGAAAGCATATTCAATGCTAACTTACAGAAGAGAATTGTATATACACTTGAAAAGGAAAAAATATATAGTTTTCAGAAAGAGAGAAGGGTGAGACACTAATCAGATGGCGGTTTCAAAGAGCCAGCACAGTCAAATGGCCTCTTTCAATATTACATCATTCTGGAAGGCAAGATGTCTGGAAGCACATCTGCTTTTACCATTGTTATCGCAAAAGCACAACTAGTAAAAATAAATAATATATAGCAATAAACAGTAGCATGCAACTAGGGGGAAGTCAGGCTTAAACTGAACAGTAGCCTGATGGGTCCTTGCCTTATGATTAGTATTGGCTTCTAAGTCACAAGGGAGATGTGAAAGTGGGACAGCAAAAAGCCATGAAAACGATCTTGAGCATCAGAAGACTTTGAAAAGTAGCAGCTGTGGAGATAGATGATGTAGTGAGAGTAGTTTTCCAAAATTCCCTGGTCCAGGTATACTGAAAAATAGCAAATGTAACTCCTCTATTCAAGAAAGGAGGGAGACAGAAAGCAGCAAATAACAGGCCAGTTAGGGAAAAAGCAGAAATCTATTAAGGAGGGCACTTAGAAAATCTTGATACAATTAGACAGAGTCAACATATTTTTGTTAAAGGGAAATCACATTTGACTAATCTATTAGAGTTCTTTGAGGAAGTAACAAGTAATGTGGATAAAGGAGAACCTGTAGATGTGGTGTACTTGGATTTCCAAAAGGCACCTGATAAGGTGCCACATTAAAAGGTTACTACAAAAAATAAGAGCTAATAGTGTAGGGATAAAATATTATCACAAATTGAGAACTGGCTGGCTGACAGGCAGACAGTAGGGATAAACGGATCATTTTGGGGTTGGCAAGCTGTAATCAGTGGAGTGCCACAGGGATCAGTGCTGGAGCCTAACTATTTACATTCTATATAAATGACTTGGATGAAGGGACCAAATGTACGGTTGCTAAATTTCATGATAACAAGAAGGAAAGTAAATTGTGAGGACATAAAAGGGTCTACCCAAAAGAATTTAGATAGGTTAAGCGAGTGGGCAAAAAGTTGGCAGATGGAGTACAATGTGGGAAAATGTGAACTCATCCACTTTGATAGAAAGAATAGAAAAGCAATATTTTACTTGGAGAAAGGTTGCAAACTCAGTGATACAGAGGGATCTGGGCTCCTGGTACGTTAATCAAAAAGTTAGTATGCGGGTACAGCAAGTGATTAGGAAGGCAAATGGAACATTGGCCTTTATTTCAAGGGGAATGGTATATAAAAGTAGGAAAGCTTTGCTACAATTGTATAGGGCGTTGGTGAGACGGCACTTGGAGTACCATATATAGTTTTGGTCTCCTTACTTGAGAAAGGATACAGCAACATTAGAAGTAATTCAGCAGAGATTCACTTGATTGATTTCTGGGATGAAGCGGTTACCTTATGAGGAAAGGTTGGGTCTGTATCCATTGGAGTTTAGAAGGATAAGAGATGATTTATTGAAACATAAGATCATGAGGAGAACTGACAGAATGTATGCTGAGAGGATGTTTCCCCTTATGGGGAAGACTAGAAGCAGGAGGCAAAGTTTAAAGATAAGGGGTCTCCCTAAGAGATTTTTTTTTCTCTCGAGAGTTGTTTGGTCTGTAGAATTCTCTTTCCCAGAGAGTGACAGAGGCAGGGTTATTGAATATTTTTAAGGCTGAGTTAGATATATTCTTGATTGACAAGGGAGTCAAAGGATATAGAGACCACAATTAGATCAGCCATGATCTTGTAAAATGGCACAGCAGTCTTGTGGGGCCAAATGGCTTACTCCTGCTCCAAATTCATATGTTCGTAGGGCTCGAACTGGGGGAAGGCCAAAGAACTCCCTGCTTTCTAGCCTTGGAAGGAGGCAAATAGACAGGTCCAATGGAAGGATGTATATGGCAGTCAGTGAAGAGCATAGATTGTACTCTCAGTAATCAGCATACGGAATGGGCCCTGGGTAGGGTACTGGAAACACAAACACATTGTAATAATTTAACAGATGTAATCCCTGGTTAAGGGGGAAAAGAAAGTATGGGTCTTCTTGGGTGGTTAAATTGAAACAAATAGTCTCCCCTTACCCATCATGATTTTACGACTTTGGAAAGTGGGGAGGAGGGGAATACCTCACACCCACTGCGCAGCCATCCATGGACTGTGACACAAGGCATATGCAAATATCGAGATTTCAGGTACGCATTCAAACAGAACTCAAAACTCATTTAAAAACGAAGTCTTGCTTAAGATAACTTAAATAGGTGAAGCAATATTGGCTTTATTGACAGTGTGAGACCAGCACCAGAAAGATCAGTTAACATCCCAGATATGAGGAAGGGTCCTGAACCGAGCATAACCTCCCTACTTGCTGATGGGACTTGCAGTGTGATTTACCCCAGCCTTCCATTTATCTGGAAAATTATATCGACAGAGATTGGAGAAGCTGAGGTTGTTGGCCTTAGAGCAGGGAAATTTAAGAAACGAGGCTTAAACAGAGGTGTTCAAAATCGTAAAGGGTTTTGATACAGTAAATAAAGAGAAACTGTTTCTGCTGGCCAGGAGGGTTGGTAACCATTTTACAAATTTAAGATAACCGGCAAAAGAATCGTGAAGAAAGTAACTTTTTTTTTAAACACAGTGAGTTGTGATCTGAAATGCACTGCATTAAAGGGTGACGGATGCAGATTCAATAGTAACTCTCAAAAGGGAATTGAATAAATACTTATAAAGGAAAAAAATTGCAGAGCTACAGGGGAAGAGCAGGAAGAGTTGGACCAATTGGGTAGCTCTTTCAAAGAGCTGGCACTGACACAATGGACCAAATGGCCCCCTTCTGTGCTGTATAATTCTATATGCATGACAGCTTTCTTTTTACAGAAAGTGGAGGTGCAGCAAGTACAGAGTAGGTCTCCGTTGTGAATGCAAGCCTTTAATCTCAGGTACACGCAAAAAAATGTTTCTTTTCCTCTTCATCGTTAAATAAGGCACTGTTCTTTTCAATTTGCATTTGCAGCTCTCGTTATCAGTTTTAAGCTGGGGCAATATTTTATATATATATATAAAAAAATCAAACAGGAAAAAGAAAACAATACCATTCATAGCACCGTATAAAAACTCTATTCACAGTTGGGGGAAGCTCCCTGTATTTCTTTACAACAAGCTATCTGCTTACGTGCTTAAAAAAATAAAATTAAAATCACACTCAAGTTCTTTCCTCTGCGATTTCAAAGGCTTGCTTCAAGATTATAAAAAGCAGCTTCGACAATTAATGCTCTCTGCAGTCAACAATTTTCTTCTTTGTTGCTGTCGTTGTACAAAGACACAATAATTTACAGTTAATTCTTCGGGAGACGTGTTATTTTGCATCAGTCCGCTTGCGTTTGTTGGGAACCGGGTCTCTCTTCTCATTTAGTTTCCGTTTCTTTTTCTGTGTGGCTTCAGAGGAGACTTCACCCTTACGCTTGCGTCTGGCTGGGGTGGCCGCCTTGTTTCTTTTTTTGGCGTCAGTCTTAACCCCCCGCTTGGTCTTGGCCGAAGACCCTGCCGTCTTCTTGGCGGGTTTCAGCTGACGCTCTTTGCCGTTGCTGCCTTTTGTCTTTTTGGATTTGGCCCCATCTCTGCTTTGGGGCGTGCTCTTGCCCCTGGGACCAGTTTTCAGGCCAGTGCCAGAAGCCCTCTTTTCCGTGCCTTTCGGGGACAAAGCGTTGGCTTTGCCACTAGCAACAACCTTTTTGGGGACTGGCGCTTTGACAGAGCTGCCCTCCGCTCTGGACTTCCGATTTGCCGGTAACTGCTTGGGCATGGGTTTGGGGGACAGCGCAGGAGGGCCTGCCTCACACTTGCTACCCTTGACTCGCCCCACACGGAGTTCCTTGATGGAGGCATCCTTAGAAGCCTTCCTCTTCCCTTTGCTCTCCTCAGGTTTCCGAGAGGCAGTGGGGAGAGGGGTCCCACGTGAATCTAGCTGTGTCTGAGAGGTCAGCTTGGGTGAGACCAGGGGGTTCATACAGACACTCTTGTGCTTGGCTAGGAGCTTCCGCCCAGCTTGCTCTTTCCCCTGCTGCAATTTGTGGAGCTTACCCCTCATGTTGGAATACTTCCGCAGGATCCATGCGCTAACCGGCTTCTTCAGCCCTAAGTGCTTTGAGGGCTGGGATGTTGTCCTGTTGCCAGGAAATTCGCTATCCTCGACAGAGCCGCTTTCCACTTTGGCCAGAAAGAGGTCCCTAGGGGTCAGGCCTCCTCCAGTATCTAGCGAGAAGCCCCAATGCTGCTGCCCAATTCCATCTGCTCCAGTCACGGCATTCCTCTGCACATTGTCCAGCAGCGTCCGGGTCTTCCAATTGTTTCGAGCAGGTGAAGCCACGGCAAACTTTTTCAGGTGCTTCTTTAGCCGCTCAGCTTGGGGACTAGGAAACAGGCCAGCCATGGAGTTCTTCTGGAGGAAAGTTTTGGTTTTCATGCTCTCCACTGGATTCCGGGCACTGACATTCTTGACAATGATCAGAGACCTCGTCTCGGTCGTCTCCATGAACCACTTACAGATGCTGGCAAGGTTGAAATTGGTCACAAAGAGTTTCTGCACGGGGGATATTTTGTGGTCATACAGTCCTCTCGCTTTGCGTGCCCTCTTCTTGCTTTTCCAGATTTCCTTGAGCCGGTCGGACTTGCATTTCGCTTTCTGCATCACCGGCACTTCCTTCTCCATCTGAATCCAAGCCTTGTGAATGTTCTCGTATGTAGCATTCAAGGTGGTGATTAGTTCTTGATTCTCGTCCTCTGAGCACCAGTCCAAAAATTTTGGCCGACTCACTTCAGGAGTATCAATGTCGCTTAGGTCTAACAGTTCAGAATTCTCATTCTCCTGGAGGACTTCAGTGGGTTGATTTATATTCAGGCATTTGCTGTCCTCTTGTAGCACTATCATTTCTGGTTCTATGATGGGCACATTTGGGGATCTCAAGGTACGAGACCCGCCAACAACCTTCTTATCTCCTGGTGGCGCTTTTGGGGCCGTTACCTTGGCTGCTTGATGCAGTGGTCCAAAATTGGTTGATCTTTTCATAAGGCTTCCTCTAGCCCATTTTGAGTTCTCTTTACAGGTATCTGCCTTCCATGAACTTGACTGCTGTTGGTTCGTAGGACAGGTATCATCCATGGAGTCACTGGAAGACTCTGAGTCTCGATCTGTTCCAACATTTTGAACGGAGAAGGAAACTTTCCGCTCTACAGATGATTTAGTATCCACACAGACCTCAAGAATTCGACTTTGTCCATTGTGTGCTCTTTCACAAATAAAACTGTCATCCATCAGTTCTTCATCTTCAAAGCTTTCAAGCTCCTTCCCCAGAAGATCTTTGGAGACCTGCTTGGTTGTTGTCTTTCTTGTTTTGCAAAATTCTTGATCAGATGTGGTAGTAAGAGACTCATATACTATGCTCTCAGGGTCAATAATGCTTTGTAAAAGGATTTTGTTGAAGCAGTCTGTTGGAAACTGAACGAATGCCACTCTGTTGATCCACACCTCCCTTTTGTACCCCCTCTCCCCTTGACTTCTCAGGAGTTTTATGTTGAGACAGGGTACCTGTAGCCCATCAGTACAAACTGGCGGCTGCTCTTTAATGTCACTGGGACAGACCACAGTTTGTGGCTTGGCCTGCTGACTCCGCAAACATCTGTCCGAAGAAGCAAGCTCCAACTTTCTGCGATATTTCTTCTTCTCTGACGTGGCTGGACTAAGTACCTTCTCCTTGTGGTGGCTCGTATGCTTTTCAGACTCAGGAGTTCTCCCAATGCTATTGCGTCTTTCCCTCTTGTGGTCAATCATATTTTCATCAAGGTCTTCCAACCTACTCTTCTCTAAACCTGGATCATTCACTGCCATATTGCACCTCATATTGGCAGTTCCTTGAAGAGGAACTTTCATCAGTTCCAGCGTGGATTCGCCTGGATCATTGCAACTGCTCTCGTCTTGGCATCTGGAAGCTATTTGTGGACATGAACCTTCCTCATGAGTGACAGAACAAGCAACTGCTTCAGCTGGAATGGCGAGTGTCTGCCCTGATCTGTTGGGTCCTTCTTTCTCAGTTAATGATTTTTCTACCTGTACTTCATTCACTTTTTCAACAGATTCAATTGAATGTCCAACTTGCCAATCTTCTGCTTTCGGGCTGCTGGGAGTGTTGTGCATCATTGCCTTGTCAGTGTTTGATATTTCACTGTTGCCGGAGTGCTGATTGCTGTATTCCTGAGAAGGAATAATGTTAGCCCCGATATTACTAACAGGACTGGTGCTCTCCTTATCCAGAGAGGACAATGAAGGGTTTTGGCTCTGGTTGGTTGGATCTGGTTCTGAATTGTTTAGAGAGCCTTCTGTTGAGGATGTGTCCTCCATGTCACCTCTTTCCTTAACTAACTGTTCTAGTTCAGAAGGGCTCTCTCGGGTCTTCCTGCACTCCTTCAGCAGCCTCAATGGCTCAATGTTCTCACAAGCACCATGTTCGGCTAGTGAGCTGTCACCAGGAGTTCGGCAATGAGCACATGTTGTAGTGGGGTCGTCTGCTTGTGCATTCGAGACCAGCATGTTCTTGATTTCCACAGAATGGCTTTTGGAGCTGGGAGTGATGGCCTGATCCCTGGGCCTCCCCGGCTCTCCTCGTGGGCTGTTTGCACTTTGGGAAGGTGCCTCGGTCTCCTGCGATCGACAAGTCTGACTTGGTTCGACGACCAGCTCCCCTTTGCTCTCTGAGCAACGGAAATCTTGACTCTCTTCCTGCAAGACTTTCAACTGCATCTTTGAGTCCCCGTGAATGCCAGTGCCTGACCCCATAGGAACACCAATGACAGGCACACTAACTGGCAGGGTAAGTGCTTGCTTCAGAGTCACTGGGGCGGGTGGTGTGGGGATCAATGAGGGGCAGTTCCCCTTTCTCGCGTCTATTGTTGAGCTCTTGGCCAAAGTGCGGACAGTCTTTAACTCCCAATATTCTTCGTTACAGAGATGACCACGTGTGCTTTTCCTTGCAGTCTTCCGACTGGAAGGTAAGGACCTCTGAGCGTCAAAGCGGCATTCCGTGATGGGCTTGCTGATGTAAACAATGTCACATTGGTTGTCATGCTCATTCACGTATTGGCACATGGTGGGCAGCGAAGAACGAGCCCGCACCACAGACACCCTGGTGCTCTTTCTGGCTGTCTTTGTGGGAGGAACCTGCGGCTTTAATCTCAGGCGGCCATTGGTGTCGCGCGCAGCAGCACGTGGCTTTGAGACAGGCCAGCAATCTTTGGCGCTCGTGTCTGTTGAGAGCACATGGTTATCTTTGATAATTCTTTTGGTAGCATTGACATTTTCTCGAGGCCCTCCTTGAATTGACGTGTGTTTAATTGTTTTGTGATCCGAGGAGGCTCCAGAAGTACCCCGTGAACCACTCTGATTTTTGGTCAAATTCTTACTCAAGTTCAAAAGCTCCTCGGGGAGAGCTCGGAGAGACTCAACCTGAGCTTTGGCAGCAACTGCACCATCTGTTTTGTTCTCCTGGCTGTTAGAACATGCCTCTTCTATTCGGGCAAAGGTACTGATGTGTGCACGTTCGCTGGAGGACTGGTCCAGTTGTAAGTTACTGATCTCTTTCTGATTCACAGTTTCTTTTTGTAGAATTTCCACACTCCCCGTTTTATTACAGTCAGTAGTACATATACCTATAGAAGAGAACCCTGCCTCTACAGTGCAGTTTTTGATGCAATTCCCACTGCTACAGCAGCGTCTGGGTGTTGGTTTTTCAACACTGCTTGCTTCAGTTCCTACCATGAGTACCTCCTCATGAGGAGGCAGTTTTTCTTCCTTAACGCTTTCGCCATTTAACTCATTTGGCATTTGTATCTCTTGGTTTGAGGAAGGACGTGATTGCAAAGTGGATCCTCTCCCATTTTGGTCTTCAGGGCTTTTAGGCTGTAGATGGAGAGAGGCTGGGTTGGAGGCAGCCATGTCCTCACGTGGTGATGATTCCAACGGCTCCTCAGTTGGACTCACTTCACTGTGCACGTAGCTTAATACACTCATAAACTGTATCTGATGATGTCTGCACAGCTTAGCCATAAACTGGTCCAAAGAAGTCTGGGATTCTGTATTGTGTTGTGCCTCCTGCCTTGGTATCTTGTTGTTGCTAAAAAAAAGCAAACAAAAAAGGACATTTACATTTCTTAAAAGAACAGTTTTAGACAACAGCTGTGTGGCTTCCTTTTACCCAAATATCTCATCTCACTGGTTGCCACATGCTGTGACTCTCTTGTTCTCATGTCTCAATATATTTCACATTAAGTTAAAAAAAATCTGCTTCAACTAACATTTCATTATTTTTTTAAAAAAATCATTGCCCTCTGTAGCAGTGATCTAGCCACTGTTTGGCATGGAGGTAAATTACTCACTGGGCAAGGGCTGTGGTTTCACTGGTACAGAAACCCTAGATGGCAACACAAAGAGCACTTAGAATTGGAGGCTGAAGATATAAAACACATAGTAATGGTGGCAAAATCAAGGGACAATCATAGCTGTCAAGACAGAGATTGAAAGATTTCTGTACAGTAGGGGTATCAAGGGATATGGAACAAGGACAGGTAAATAGAGTTGACGTACAGATCAGCCACGACCTGCCTGAATGGCAGAACATCTCTAACAAGGCAGTGCATAACAACTTCCCCTTGACATTCAATGACATTGCCCTAGGGGTGCCAACCTGGATTACGTACTCAAGCCTCTGGACTGGATCTTCAATCCACAACCTTCAGACTCAGAAAATACTCTCTCCAACACAACATAAGGTAAAAGGGAAAAATGTACAAACGTTTTAATTTTTCCTCAGCATCACAATTCAAAGGAAGATGGTTTGAGAATTGCATACACTTGTCATTCTACTTTACTGAGAATCTGGAGACCAAACAAGAGGATTATTGCTAAAAATCAAGTACAACTATTCCAACTGAAAGTGAAATCTCTCATTCTGGGATATAAGGAGTGCCACTCAATTGGAAAGAAATGTATTGGCAATTTGAATCACAAAATCAGTGATTAACAATTATGTATATAGAGCCTTTAATGTAATAAAAGGCTTCACAGCAGTGTTATCATGCAAAATTTGACCCTGAGCCTCATAAGACAACATTAGAGTTTTGGTCTTCCCAATATTTAATTGGAGGAAATGTCTGCTCATCCAGTACTAGATGTTGGATAAGCAATCTGATAAATTAATCAACAGTGGAGGAGTCAAAAGGGGTGGTGGTGAGACAGAGCTGGTATTGTCTGTGAACATGTGAAAACTAATGCTGTCGCTGTGGGGCAGCATATAGATGAGAAATAGGAGGGTGTCAAGGACAGGTCCTTGGTGGATAGAGGTAACCGTGTGGAATGGGAAGAGAAGCCATTGCAATTTATATTCTGGTTACGACTGGATAAGAACAGAACCAGGCAAGTCTAGTCCCATCACTGGAGAGGCAGTGGAAGGGATGGTGTGGTGTACCTTGTCAAAGGATGCAGACAAGTTGAGAAGGTACAGACAGGTAGAGGAAAGATATGGTATCTGGGTCACAGTCAAATAGGATGTCATTTGTGAATTTGGTCAGAGCCATTTCGGTACTGTGACAGGGCAGAAAATTGATTGGAGGGATTCAAACATGGAGTTCCAGAAAAGATGGGCATGGATTTGGGAGGTGATAGCTAGTTCAAGGGAGAGGAAAGGAAGGTTGGAGATGGGGTGGTAGCTTGCAAGGGCAATGAGGTCATGGGTTGGTTTCCTTTATAAAAGGAGCATTGATGGCAGAATTGAAGGAGAGGGGAATTGTACTTGAGGAGAGAACACCATTAACCATTGTGGTGAGATGGTGGCGTAGTGGCAATGTCTCTGGACGAGTAATCCAGGGACCCAGGATAATGCTCTGGGGACATGGGTTCAAATTCCATCAAAGCAGCTGCTGCAATTTGAATTCAGTTAATAAATCTGGATTATAAAGCTAGCCTCAGTAATGGTGACCATGACAACTATCGATTGCCCTGTAGGGAAGGAAATCTGCGGTCCTTACCTGGTCTGGCCTACATGTGAATCCAGACCAACAGCAATATGGTTGACTCTGAACTGCTCTCTGAAATGGCCTAGCAAGCCACTCAGTTCAAGGAAAATTAGGGATGGGCAACAAATGCTGGCCTTGCCAGTGATGCCAACATCCCATAAAAGAATATAAAAAAACATTATCAACTAACATGGAAACCAGGAAGGGAAGTTGGTTGGTCAGCAGTTTAGTGCAGGTGGGGGGTCTCCTGACAATGCAAGCTCAGAGAGGGCATGAAGGGAGACAAGAGAAAAAATTAGAGAAAGATGAGATTTCAGGCTAGGACAGAGGGGAGCTGGCTGATCAAATGGTCAGGATCTTAGTGACACAGAAGTCCATGAGCTCCTAGCGCTTATTGTTGGAGGTGAGGGTCCAGTAGAGAAAAGAAGCCAGTGATTGTCTTTGCACTCCAAGATGATCCTGTAAAAGGTGAGCAGTTTTAGCAGAAGATAACAGGTCATAAGTGTCACAAAACTCTTTCAAAAAAGCTTTCAAACTTTTCGCTGCGAAGTTTTTAATAGAGATGTTCCTGCAGATGGCAGCTTGTATTCATATAATCCCTTTAACTTTAAAAAAAAAACAGGGGAGATGATGGTATAGTGGTAATATCACTGTACTAGTAATCCAGAGGCCCACGCTAATGCTTTGGAGATGTGGATTCAAATCCCAGAAGAAAAAAAAATCTCAAGGTGCTTCACAGGAGCATTATCAAACAAAATTTGAAACCAAGCAACACATGCAAATATTAGAACTGGTAAATGCTGTAAATACAGAACTGAGGAGCAGCAAGAATACTGAGAGTTGAAGGGCTGTAGGAGGTGACAGAGATAGCCTGTTGGATTCCTTTCTCTCAACTTCTCCATCTCCCTAAACAAGCTTTTAGCCAGTTGTCTCCCCATGTCTCTCTTTTCCCAGCTCAGCCTCTTTGCATCTACCTATAAAACACAATGGGACCTTTGTTACATTAAAGACTCTTTGCTGTGTTAAACATGCTTTGGCATTATTAAAAGCAAAGAAAGAGCTAGGTGACATGAGCAAATTTGATTCCAATCTAATAAGCCAAATTGATCACAGTCATGGCAGTGGTAGGGACTCTTTTTTATAGAGTCTTTAACATAGCAATACATTCAGGCACATTTATCAAACAAAATTTGACACTAAGCCACATTAGGGACATATCAGGGCAGGTGACCCCAGTAAATAAGAGCTACACAACATAGTGGACACATTCATGGCAAGATGGTAAGGAAGGAAGGCAGGAAGGCTTGTGCCTTTCATGACCTTGGAACATCCCAAAATACTTTACAGCCAATTAAGGTCTTTTTGAACAATTCTGGCCTATTGCGCATCCTCAGTTTTAATCACTGCATCACTGGCAGCTGTGCCTTCAGATGTCTGAGCGCTAAGCTCTGGAACTCACTCCCCAACTTTCCCACTTCTCTCCCCTTTTTGGTTCTCCTTAAAACCTACCCCTTTGACCAAACATTTGGTCTCCTATCCTAATATCTCCTTCAATAAAAACAGAAAAAGTTGGAAATACTTGTCAGATCTGGCAGCATCTGTGGAGAGAGAAACAGAGTTAACATTTCAGGTCAATGACCCTATATAAGAACTCAGTTTCCTTCATCAGATATGCTGCCAGACCTGCTGAGTATTTCCAGCATCTTCTGTGTTTACTTTAGATTTCTATCCGCAGTATTGTGCTTTGGCTAATATCTATATAAATGTGAGTTGCCATATATGAAGTAGCCAGCGATTTAAGAAGTGCTTCTGTAATTGATGGTGATGGCGAATGGTCAGTGGCTTCTGTCTGGGGTACCCATGGACAATCTAAGTAATAGAGGCTGCATGAACACTCCCTGGGGGCCCTGTTGCAAATGTTGACAAACTCCTCGGGACAGACCTTCCCACCCCAAGGTAAGCTCAGTCTCTAGGAATACAGAGATCTGACAGCTTAACCACAGGGAGACGAGATAAAGACAAGAGCTTGTGCCTCCAATGATAACTTGTCTGTTCTCTCCATAGACGGGAATGCTCCTTGGAATCCTCTGCCCCCACCATAAATACTGATGCACTCAGAGGAACCCTCAAAGTCAGTCAATTACGCAAAGGAAAAGGTTGTCTAACTGCAAGAATAAGCTTTATCATTAGCACTCAGCAACTGGCCATAATCTGCAGTCATTGAGCAACAAATGCAGGATATATCAAAAGGAGATGACATGCAAAAAATCCTTTCAAATTTGCTATTTCAGTTTCCCCATGAGTGCAGGAATCTTCTGCAAGCTAAACTTCTCTGACCTACTTCTCTCGACATGATGCCTCAATATGTCTGTACTTACATGTTAACATAGGCCTGAAATAGTCCTGCTCCTTCCCTGCATGAAAATCAGATTTTGCCAGAATCTTCCAATTTTGCAGCTTCTAAGCATCCAGAGGAAAAATAAGGAAGCAGCAAGGCTGTGGCGTCCTTCCTCACTGTTCCATTTTAAATCCTTTACATCACTTCCTCCTCTAGCTCCTGACTTCTCTCTCAAAACCAGACACTAAGGGTGTTTTTTTTAAACTGTCACTCTCGGTTTTTACCGAGCATATTATGTGTCAACTCACCTAATTTTTCTTCCTGTTGGTCTCAAGCCAATAGAAAACAGCAGCAGCGAGTGAACTCCCAGCTGGAGCTTTCCTGATCATGCTTTCTTTCTGCCCAGCCTGTTCTCAAAGGGTAGCCGGCTTTTAAAAACTGATCTCCAGGGTTAAGCCAAACAAAAGGCGGCCTTGTGTGGGGGATGGGCCTTAAAGGTAAACAGTTTGCTCTCTCCTTAAAGGGAAGGTTGAGTGTTTTGGTCAAAAGCTCATTAACTGCCCTTGACTGCTCAACCCTCCACCAGACACCTCTCCTTTATGCTTAATGTCTTTAACAAAGTCAGTAATCCTTAGAAAAATTAAACCTTTTCAGTATAAGTAATGTTGGCTTTCCAGAGATATAAATGACAAGCTGACACTATCTCCTGATCCACCAGCGACCCTGTGCGAGCTAACCAGAGCATTTTTTTAAATTATCATCCTTAAATCCCTCCATATATCCCTCCCTATCCTAACTCAGCAATCTCCACCAATCCCCAGCCTGGAACTCTTCATTCCATTGCCTATGCATACACTTCACCACCATCCTGTCAATCTCAACAGCAACAACTTGCATTTATATAGCACCTATAATGTAGTAAAATGTCCCAAGTTGCTTCATAAGAGCATTATCAAACAAAATTTAACATTGAGCAACAAGATGTAATATTAGGGCAGGACACCAAAACGTTGGTCAGAGATGGGTTTTAAGGAGCAATTTAAAAGGAGAGAAAAGTAGACAGGGAATTTCAGAGCATAGTTTACAGGTAGCTGGAGACACGGCCACCAACGCAGAGCAAAGAAAATCGAAATGCCCAAGAGGCTGGAACTGGCTGAGATTTGAGACTGGGAGAGCTGGAGGAGGTGACAGCGATAGCCTCCTGGATTCCATGGAATCTCCTCCCTTAACTTCTCCACCTCTCTGGCTAAGTTTTTAGCTGTCTCTCAATGTTTGCCATTTTTCCCTTTGCATTGACCCACAAAACACACTGGAGCCTTTGTAACATTAAAGACTCTTTGTTGTGTTAAAGATGCTTTGGCATTATTTTGATTTCCAGTCAGATAAGCTAGAACTAAGCTTGGCAATGACAGGATACAACAATTTTTAAAAATCCTTCCATTTCGAAAGCAATTTTAAAACAGTAAAATGCCCCAAGACACTTCACGGGAACACTGTCAGACATAACCTGACACTGAAGCACGGAAAGAGGGGTATTAGGTCGTAAGAACATAAGAAATAGGAGCAGGAGTAGGCCATTTGGCCCCTCAAGCCTGCCTCACCATTGAATAAGGTCATGGCTGATCTGCCCCAGGCCTCAACTCCTCAACTTGCCAATATTTCAAAAATCTATCTCCTCTTTAAGTACTTTATGATCTAGCCTCCACAACTCTCTGGGGTAGAGAATTCCAGACATTTATTACCCTTTGAGAAGAAAATGCTTCGCATCTCAGTTTTAAATGAGGGCCCCCTTATTCTGTAACTATGTCCCCTAGTTCGAGATTCCCCCACTAGTGGAAACATCTTCTCAACATCTACCCTGTCAAGCCCCCTCAGAATTTTGTACGTTTCAATAAGATCACTTCTAAACTCTAATGAATCAAAGCCTAACCTGTTTAGCCGTTCTTGATAAGTCAACCCCTTCGTCCCAGGAATCAGCCTAGTGAATCTCTTTTGAACTGCCTCCAATGCCAGTCTATCCCTTTTTATGGATGCCAAAACTGTATACAGTACTCTAGGTGCAGCCTCCCCAACATCCTGTACAGTTGTAACAAGACTTCCATATTTTTAAATTCCAACCCCCTAGCAATACAGGCCAAAATTCCATTTGCCTTCTTAATTACTTGCTGCACCTGCATGCTAACATTTTGTGTATCATGCACAAGAACACCCAGGTCCCTCTGCGATGCATTTTTTTGGAGTCTCTCTCCATCTAAATAACAGTCTGCCTTTTGATTCTTTCTACCAAAGTGCATGACCTCACACTTTCCGACATTATATGCCATCTGCCAAAGTTTTTGCCCACACTCTCAACCTATCTATATCCCCTTGCAGGTTCCTTATGTTCTCATCACAACATGTCCTCCCATCTATTTTTGTATCAACAACAAATTTAGATACATTACACTCTGCCCCCTCCTCCAAGTCATTAAATAATTGAGGCCTTCGGACTGATCCTTGTGGCACTCCACTAATTACCTCTTTCCAACCTGAAAAAGACCAATTAATCCTGACTCTCTGCCTTGTGTGTGTTAACCAATCCTCAATCCATGCTAATACATTACCCCCAATACTGTGAGCCACTATCTTGTGGAATAACCTTTTATGAGACACCTTATCGAATGCCTTCTGGAAATCCAAATACACTACATCTACCAGTTCCCCTTTATCAATTCTGCTTGTTATATCCTCAAAGAATGCTAGCAAACTTGTGAAACATGATTTCCCTTTCACAAAACCATGCTGACTCTGTTTGATTGCGTTAAATTTTTTTTAAATGGCCTGCTGTTTCTTCCTTAATAATGGACTTCAGCATTTTCCCAACAACAAATGTAAGGCTGACTTGGCCTACAGTTTCCTGTTTTTTGTCTCCCTCCCTTCTTGAACAGGGGCGTCACATTAGCGGTTTTCCAATCTACTAGGACCCTCCCCGAATCCAGTGAGTTCTGGAATATTTCGACTAGTGCCTCCACTACCTCTGCAGCCAATTCCTTTAAAACCCTTGGAGGTAGGGCATCCGGTCTTGGCAACTTATCTGCCTTTAGTCCCATTAATTTGGCAAATACTTTGTCCCTTGTGATAGACACTGCTACAAGGTTATTCCTCCCATTAGCTCCTTGTTTATTTGATATCTCTGGGATGTTTATCGTGTCCTCCACCATGAAGACAGATTCAAAATACTGGTTTAAGTTATCTGCCATTTCCCTGTTCCCCGTTATCAATTCTCCAGTTGCATCCTCCAAGGGTCCCACTCTCACTTTAGCCACTCTCTTTCTTTTTATATACCCATAGAAGTTCTTACTGTTTGTTTTTATATTTCTTGCCAATTTACTTTCATAATCATTTTCTCCCTCTTTATTAGCTTTTTAGTCATCCGCTGCTGGTTCCTAAAAAGTTCCTAATCCTCTAGCCTATCATTAGTTTTCACCGCTTTGTATGCCTTAGTTTTTAATTGGATACTCTCCTTGACCGTCTTTGTTAACCACAGGTGGTTCAGCCTTCCCATCGAGTCCTTTTTGACTGGGTTAAATTCTTGCTGAGCTATATGAAAGATTTGTTTAAATATCTGCCACTGCTCATTCACTGACCTTCCCCTAAGTCTATTTTCCCAAACCACTTAAGACAATTCTTTCTTCATACCTCTGTATTTGCCCTTATTTAAATTGAGGCCAAGTTGCTCAGGTGACCAGAAGCTTAGCCAGAGGTATGTTTTAAAGAAGGTCTTGAAGGAGAAGGTGAGTACTGGGGGGGGGGGGGGGGGGGGGGGGGGTGTGAGAGAGCGAGAGAAAATGGGTGGAGGAGAAGTTTGGCTTGTGTTGATGATGCTACTCATTCCCAAATGGCCCCTACAGGAAGGACCCCTGGCCTCTCTCAGAGGTTAAGACTGGGGAATTAATAATGGGAAAGAATGAAATGGCAGAGACTTTGAACAAGTATTTTGTATCTGTCTTCACAGAAGACAATGCAAAAAGCATCCAAAAATAGCAGAAAATCAAGAGGCAAACTTAAAGCTATTACAATCATTAGAAAAAAGTACTGGGAAAGCTAATGGGACAAAAGGCTGAAAAGTCCAATGGGCCTGATGGCCTGCACTAGACCTTCCAAAGGTCTTAAAGAAGTGGCTGCAGAGATAGTGGATGCATTGGTTGTAATCTTCCAAAATTCCCTAGATTCTGGAGAGGTTTCACAGATTGGAAATTTGCAAATGTAACATCACTATTTAAGAAAGGAGTGAGACAGAAAGCAGAAAACTTTAGGCCAGTTAGACTAACATGTCATTGGGAAAACACTAGAACCCATTATTAAGGGGATAGTAGAAGAACATTTAGAAAATCATAATACAATCAGGCAGAGCCAATATGGTTTTGTGAAAGGGAAATTGTGTTTGACAAATAGTTAAGGATGTAACAAGCAGGGTGGATAAAAAGGAACCAGTAGATGTAGTGTATATGGATTTCCAAAAGGCAATTCAATAAGTGCCACGCAGAAAGGTTATTGCACAAGATAAGAGCTCATGGTGTTAGGGTGATATATTAGCATGGGTGGAGGATTGGCCAATTAAACAGGAAACCTAGTCAGGGCAAATAGATCATTTTCAGGTTGGCAAACTGTAAATAGTGACATGTGCAAGGATCAGTGCTGGGACCTCAACTATTTATTATCTATATTAACGACTTGGATGAAAGGACAGGCTATACTGTAGCCAAATTTGCGATGATACAAAGGTAGGTAGAAAAACAAGCTGTGAGGGCACAAAGAAGCTTTAAAGAGATATAGAATGGTTGTGAGTGGGCAAAAAAATTGGCAAATGGAGTATGTGGGAAAATGCGAGGTTGTCCACCGTGGCAGGAAGAATAATAAAGCAGATTATTATATAAATGGTGAGAGACTACAGAATGGAGTACAGAGGGACCTGGGTGTCCTTGTACATGAATCACAAAATGTTAGCATGCAGATACAGCAAGTAATTAGGAAAGCAAATGGAACGTCAGCCTTTATTACAAGGGAGATGGAGCAGAAAAGTCTTGCTACAGCTATATAGGGCATCGGTGAGACCACACTTTCTGATCTTCAGTTCGGCGGGCGCACACCCAGAATTGGCTGCGCGCCCACAGAACTGTCAAAGGCCTGTCAAGGCCATTAATCACCTAATTAAAGTCATTGTCAGGGCTGCCCGTCCAACCTTAAGGTTGGCAGGCAGGCGAAGAGCCCAGGCGGCCTTCGCATTTTTCATGAATCATCCATGGGCGGGTGAGGTTTCATGAAAGATTTATAAATGAAATAAAAATTTGTATTAAAATTCAAACATGTCCCAGCTCATGTGACACTGTCATGGGGGGGACATGTCTGCATAATTTTATTTCTTTATTTTAAAGATGTTTTGAGCTGAAAGCACGGACCTGCCTCAGGAGGATTTCTGTGCTTTTTCGCGAGCGCAGGCCCCGACTGTCCTCTCTTCCCCCTGCCCACACAGCGCTGAGAGCTTCTGGGTGCGCATCACGCTGGGCGGGCCTTAATTGGCCCACCCACGTAAAATGGCGGTGCGCAGTCGACCATGGTGCGCAGGCAATCGGCTACAAGCCCGCCCGACAGGCAGAAAATTCTCCCCCTGGATTACTGTGTACAGTTTTGGTCTTCTTATTTGAGGAATATACTTGCATTGGAAGCAGCTCAAAAAAGGCTCACTAGGCTGATTTCTGGGATGAAGGGGTTGTCTTAAAGAACAATTGAGCCCATTTTAGAAGAATGAGAGATGATCTTATTGAAACAAGATTTTGAAGGGGGCACAGCTTAAAATTAAGGGGTTTCCCATTTAAGACAGAGATGAGGAGGAATTTCTTCTCTCAGAGGGTCATTAGTGTTTGGAATTCTCTTCCTCAGAGACAATGACGGCTAATTCATGGAATATGTCCAAAATTGAGTTAGACAGATTTTTAATCGACAAGGGAGTTAAGGGTTATAGGAAACAGGTGCAAAGTGGAGTTAAGGTCACAATCAGATCAACCATGATCTTATCGAATGATGCAGCAGGCTCGATGGGCTCCTGCCCCTACTTCTTATGACATTAGAAGTCTCTTATGTCGAGTCAGCTTTGAATAGGAAAACATTGAGTTGTGTCATGAAGTCTTCCACATAGCTAATAGCTCCAATCTTGCGTAACTCTTACAAAATGACAAATTGGTCGAGCTACTGGAAGGCACCTTCAACCTTGAACTGGAGCTCAGGGTTTGGTTAGTCTGCTCCCCCAAGTGGCAATGCAAGATCCCACAGACCCTATTCATCATGGTAGCCCACAGCAACCCCCACCCATCCAAATTCATCCCTCAACCAACATCACTGAAACAAGATTGTGATCATTACCTCCATGCTGTTTGTGGAAACTGTGTGTGTGCAAATTAACTGTTTCATTGACTACATTGCAACAATATCTGTAAGTGCTTTGAGATGTCATGAGGTGGAGAAATGAACACAAGTTCTTCCTCTAATGTTTTGATGAAAAGGGCATGCAGCAAGGGGGAAAAATCAATTTTATGTTATGTCTGAGTAACTACTACAGCAAAATCAGTTATTCTTCATTTAGTCACTGGAGTTCTACACCTCTTGGATGAAGATATTACAATGCATGAGACACACTATGCAAGTAGAAGTTTTCTTGTTGTGGAAGCTGTGCCATGGTATTGGGTGGAATGATGCCAGAGTGTGAGGAACCATGATGTCAAACCACACACATTTAAAGCACAAAAAGCCCTAAGTTTTCTTTTTTTAAATTCATTCACAGGTCATGAGCATCTAATTGCCCTTAAGAAGGTGGTGATGAATACAACTCAATGGCTTACTAGGCCATTTCAGAGGCCAAGACATTGCTGTGGGTATGGAGTCATATCGAGGTTAGACTGGGCTAAGGCAGCAGATTTCCTTCTTTAAAGGACAGAATTTTTTAATGACAATCAGGTAGTTTCATGGTCACCATTACAGATTCAAGCTTTTTATTGCAGATTTATTGAATTAGCTGAATTTAAACCGCACAGCTGCTGTGGTGGGATTTGAACTCAAGTCTCTGGATCATTAATCCACATCCCTGGATTACTAACCTAGTAGCATAATGACTATGCTACCGTACCACTTGTACCAGTATTTTCCAGTATCGCCCTGTAGCCAGTGTGTGTCACGTGTGTATGATAGCTAATCTCACTTCTGAAGTTATCTGTAGGAAGGCCTGAATTCCAGGGGATCTCTCAGCCTGGGAGTACTCTGCTCTTTTACACTAATTTTAGGATGTCAAGTAGAGACTTGCAACATACTTTATCAGGGCACAACTGCTGAAGAGATGCTAGGAATAACGGCCGTGTCTTCTGCTGCCTCCTGCAACCAATGAAAAGTTAAGTTCTGGTTAACATGGAGGTGTCCTTTATATTATCAGATGTTGAGAGTATGCCTGTTTGTGATCTAACCCAATGCTCTGCACTATTCCTTACCTCTTAGCGCTAGATTATTTGTAATTATTTGTATACTGAAATGTTAACAATTGCACAATCCTTATTATTTTATACTTTAATAATTGTCTATAACTATGTTATTAATGATGATTACTTGTTTTATTTGAATAATCTCAATTTGGCATCTGTCACCATGACGACTTTTCAACAATTATCTATCTGGATTACAAAAAGTAAAAGGAGCTTTACTCTGCACCTAGCTTATGCTTTTTCTGCCCTGGGAGTGTTTGATTGAAGAGTGTAGAAATAGCTTCCTCCTTCGGGTATCATCCTTGATTATTCAAGGATCATGGAACCAGGGATAATGCCATTATTTTACTACAGGGCAGGGCAAGAAGGCACGCCCCAAGTCTACTTCAACCAGAACGGGGATCAAACCCTGCGCTGTTGGTGTTATTCTGAACCACACGCTAGCCATCTAACCAACTGGGGCCAACTTAACTGCAGCTTCATTGTAACAGCAGAAAAGTATATTGTTCATTAAACGGATCAATGCTGATGTCATTAATAAAATAGTGCCTCATCAGATTAGCTTGAAAAGTAGCTCGGGAGACCTGCTAGCAAGATAAAAAACAATGAAGACCAATAGAAACGCTATCAGAAAATGGAGTTACTTCTATTTCTTCCAACATCCAGGTTTCTTAACAAGCAAAACTGCTCTATTGCAAATTTCCCATAGTGAACCTCAGTATATCCACAATTGCCATGTTTTGCGCTGTTATCCTACGTCCCCTTAGTAATACTATCCAGAGTCAGCCGTGGCTCAGTGGGTAGCACTCTCGCCTCAGTGTCAGGCTGAGGCTTCAAGTCACATGCCAGAAACTAAGTACAAAACGTAGGCAGACTCTCCAAATGAAAGGGTGCTGCATTGCCAGAGGTGCTTGTCATTCAAATGAGAAGTAAAACCACAGCCCCCATCTGCCCTCTTCAGTGTTCATAAACTGCCCCATTTCACTATTTCAAAGAGTAAGGGAATTCCCCCTGATGCCCTGGACCAACATTTAGCCTCCAAAAAACATTGCTAAAAAGATCTGGTCATCATCACACTGCCGTTTGTGGGAGCTTCCTATGTCCAGATTGGTTGTTGCACCTCCTACATGACTACACTTCAAAAGTACATCATTGGTTGTAAAGTGCTTTGTGACATCCTAAGGTCATGGAAGGTACTATAAAAGTAGAAGTTTGTTCTTTCTTTCTTGGACTGTCAAAATTACTTTTACACTATATAGGATGGTGGGAGAGAGAAAATTGAACTACAGACCTGTTAGTTTGACATCAGCAGTAGGAAAAATGTTAGAATCTAATATAAAGGATGTGATAGCTGGATACTTAGAAAATAATTATATGATTGGGCAGAGTCAACATAGATTTACGAAAGGGAAATCATGTTTGACAAAACTGTTGGATTTTGTTTGAGGATGTTACTTGTAGCATACATAAAGCAGAACCAGTGGATGTAGTGTATTTGGATTTTCAGAAGGCTTTCGATAAAGTCCCACACAGGTTAGTAAACAAAATTAGAGCACATGGGATTGGGAGTGATATGCCGCTACAGATTGCGAATTGGTTAACGGACAGAAAACAGTGAGTAGGAATAAACAAGTCACTCAGGGTTGCAGGCTGTACCTCGTGGGGTGCCGCAAGGACCAGTGCTTGGGCCACAGCTGTTCACAATCCATATAAATGATTTTGATGTGGGAACCAAGTATATTATTTCCAAATTTGCTAATGACACAAAACTAGGTAGGAATGAGAGTTGTGAGGAGGATACAAAGGCTTAAGGGACTTTGGACAGGCCAAGTGAATGGGCAAGAACATGGCAGATGGAATATAATGTGAATAAATATAAAGTTATTCACTTTTTTAGAAAAAAACAGAAAGGCAAAGTATTTCTTAAATGGTGAGAGGTTGGGAAGTGTTGATGTCCAAAGGGACATTGGTGTCCTTGTTCATGAGTCACTAACAGCTAGCATGCAGGTGCAGCAGGCAATTAGGAAGGCAAATGGTATCTTGGCCTCAATCATCTCTGACCCACTTGAAAATGGATGTTTGCCCCAAAAGTCAAAGTATTGTATTGCAGTATATTGTACCATCCAATCTGTGGCAGGAGTTTATTAACTGGAAAAAAAACTGTCCGTGTATTGTGTAATGGTATGAGAAACAAAAGTCCCAGACTCTGTATGAAAATTAATAAAACAGTACATTGTATAGAGATATAAACAGGTGACTATGCAGATATATGCAAAACAAATTGTGCATGAGTTTGAGACAATTAGCTTTAGCATTGCAACGGTAGCAGCTTCCAATAACTATCAAACTTGTTCTGTGATGAGTAAGATTACCTTAATTTTTCATAAGGGTCTTGATCAAATGGGTCATTTCATCTTTAATATTTATGTTCAACAAGATCCTGTCGATTTCATCACGGAATCATTACACCACAGAGGTCATCATTCGGCCTGTTGCATCTGCACCAGCTCTCTAAATCAGCAATTCACTTAGTGCCATTCCCCACCTTCTTCCTGTAACCATGCGTATTCTACCTCTTCCGGTAACAATCTAACTTTGTTCTCAATGCTTCAATTTAACCTGCCTCCACCACACAGTCAGACAGCACATTCCAGACTTTAACCACTTGCTACATGGAAAAGGTTTTCCTGATGTTGCTTTTGTTTCATTTGTCAATTTCTGTAAATCTATGCCCTCACATTCTCCATCCATTCATGAGTGGAACAGTTCCTCCCTATCTACTCAGTCCAGACCACTCATGATTTTGAATGCCTGTATCAAAATCTCTTCAAGGAAAATAGATCAAACTTCTCCAATCTATCCTTGTGACTGAAGTTCCTCATCCCTGGGACCAATCTCGTGAATCTTTTCTGCACCCTCTCTGCACTTGGAGAGACATGAATTAATCAGAGATAGTCAGCATGGATTTGTTAAGAGGTCCTGTTTGACAAATTTGATCGAATTTTTTGAGGAGGTAACTAGGAGTGTTGATGAGGGTAATGCATTTGATATGGTCTACATTGACTTAGTAAAGCTTTTGATAAGGTCCCTCATGTCAGACAGGTCAAGAAAGTAAGAGCCCATGGGATCCAAGGCAAAGTGGCACACTGGATCCAAAATAGGCTGAGAGGCAGGAAGCAGAGGATGATGGTAGAGGGATGTGACTGTGATTGGAAGTCTGTTTCCAATGGGGTTCCGTAGGGCTCGGTGCTGGGGCCCTTGCTGTCTGCGGTGTACATAAATGATTTGGACTTAAGCGTATAGGGTATGATCAAGAAATTGCTGATGACATGAAAATCGGTAGGGTGGTAAATTGTGAGGAGGATAGCCGTAAACCGCATGATATCAATGGACTGGTCAGGTGGGCAGAGCAGTGGCAAATGGAATTCAACCCAGAAAGGTGTGAGGTGATGCACTTGGGGAGGTCTAACAAGGCAAGGGTTTTCACTATGAATGGTAGGGTCCTGGAAAGTACTGAAGATCAGAGTGACGTTGGTGTGCATATCCACAGATCCCTGAAGGTGGCAGGGCAGGTAGATAAGGTGGTTAAGAAGGCATATGAAATACTTGCCTTTATTAGCCGAGGCATAGAACACACTGGCAGGGAGGTTATGCTAGAATTGTATAAAAGGCTGGAAAGATTGGAAAGGCTGGGTTTTTTTTCCTTGGAGCAGCAAAGGTTGAGAGGGGACCTGATAGAGGTGTATAAGATTATGAGGAGCATGGATAGGAAGGCACTTTTCCCATTAGTAGAGGGGTCAATAACCAGAGGCATAGATTTAAGGTAAGAGGTAGAAGGTTGAGAGGGGAGATGAGAATTCTTTTTCACCCAGAGGGTGGTGGGAGTCTCGAACTCACTGCCTGAAAGGGTGGTTGAGTCAGAAACCCTCATAACATTTAAGAAGTATTTAGATATTCACTTACGTTGCCATAGCCTCCACGGCTATGGGCCAAGTGCTGGAAAATTGAGATTAGTGTAGTCAGATCTTTGTCGACTGGCACCGACATGATGGGCCGAATGTCCTCTTTCTGTGCTGTATACTTCTATGAGTCTCTCCAATGCCTTCACATCTTTCCTAAAATCCAGCACACAGAACCGGACGCAATACCCCAGCTGAAGCTGAACTTTTTGTTCAACGTAACCTTCCTTGTTCTTGTACTCTATGCACCTATTAGTAAAGCCTAGGATACTGTATGCTTCATTAACCACTCTAAACCTGTCCTGCCACCTTCACAACTAATGCACGTATAAACCCAGGGCCTCTGCTCCTGCACCTTCTTCAAACCTGTCTCCTCTATCTTGTCTCTCCATGTTCTGCTACCAAAAAAAAATCACTTCACATTTTGCTACATTGAACTTATCTGCCATCTGTCCTCCCATTCCACCAAATTGCCCATGTCCTTTTTAAGTTCTACATTATGCTCCACAGAATTCACAATGCTTCCAAGTTTCATATCATCTGCAAAATTTCAAATTGTGCCCTGTATATATGTAACATATATCAGGAAGAGTAAAGGATCCAATACTGGCCCCTGGGATCGTTGGATGTATGAAAGTTTATACAGGCGGGAGGTTCTGTAACCAAAGGACACCTTTTAAGATCTGTGGCAAAGAGAACCAGAGGGAAGGAGGAGAATGTTTCATATGCAGTAATTTATGATCTAGAATATTTTGCTTGAAAGGATGGTGAAAGCAGATTCATTGGTAACTTTCAAAAGGGAATCTGACATATAATTGAGAGGGGAGCAAAACTAATTAAATAGTTCTTTCAAACAACCAGCACAAGTATGATGAACTGAATGAACTTTTTTGTGGTATATCATTCAACAACTCTAAGAGGATCCCATTGATATTTCTCTTGTTTTTTATTCATCCATAGGATGTGGACACCCCTGGCTAAGCCAGCATTTATTGCCCTTCCCCAATTGCCCATGAGAAGGTGGTAGTAAGCTACTTTCTTGAACCGTTGCAGTTCATGTGGTGTAGGTACACCCACAGTGCTGTTAGGGAGGGAGTTCCAGGATTCTGACCCAGCGACAGTGGAAGAAAGGCAATATTTTTCCAAGTCAGGATGGTGTGTGGCTTGGAGGGGAACTTCCAGGTTGTGGCGTTCTCAGGCCTCAGTTGCCCTTGGCTTTCTAGATGGTAGCAGTCGTGGGTTTGGAAGGTGCTGTCCAAGGAGCCTTGGAGAGATGCTGCAGTGCATCTTGTACATGGTACGCACTGCTGCCACTGTTTCTTGGTGGAGGAGTGAATGTTTGTGGATGAGATGCCAATCAAGCAGGCTCTTTTGTCCTGCATGGTGTTGAGCTTCTTGTGTTGTTAGAGCTGCACGCATCCAGGCAACTGGAGTATTCCATTACACTCCTGACTTGTGCCTTGCAGTTGGTGGACAGTCTTCAGGGAGTCAGGTGGTGAGTTAGGATTCCTAGCCTCTGACCTGCTCTTGCAGCCACAATATTTATATGGCTGGTCCAGTTCAGTTTCTGGTCAATGGTAATCCCCAGGGTGTTGATAGTGGAGGATTCAGTAATGGTAATGCCATGAATATCAAGAGGCAATGGTTGGATTCTCTCTTGTTGGAGATGATAATTGCTCAGCATTTGTGTGGAGCAAATGCTACTTGCTACTTGTCAGCCCAAGCCTGGATATTGCCCAGGTCTTGTTGCATTTGGACATGGACCTGAGGAGTCACAAATGGTGCTGAACATGATGCATCTCTTCTGCAGATGGCTTCTGGAAAAGAAAACATTGTCAGCAAGTAATGTCTATGAGGGGTCAGGAGCCTCAGCCCTTCAGTGGCAGAAAGGGTGCAACTCTCCACATGCAAAATTCCTAATTACATTCTTCCTAAAAGTGAAACATGATAAAAATGCACGTGACCGGGGCAGGCCAAGGCAGAAAACTGGGTCACTCCATATTCAGCTGTCAAAGTTGCTGGGATGCTTGTTAACAATTAAATGGGGAGACCATGCAGGAAGTTCCCCAATAGCCAGTCATGGCCAGTCTTCCTCTGGCCATGACATTGAGGAGGAGAGAGTTCTCCTGAACGCTGCCATTGGATTTTTTATATCTAAATGAACAAACAATAACAACTTCCTTTTACACAGCACCTTTTGCATAGTAAAATATCACAAGGCACTTCACTGCAGCACTGTCAAACAGAACTTGACAGCAAGCTACGTAAGAACATATTAGAGCACATCACCAAGAGCTTGGTTAAAGTGGTAAGTTTTATGCAGCATCTGAAGGGGGGGGGGGGGGGGGGGCAGAGAAATTTATGGAGGGAATTGCAGCGTTCAGGGTACCAGGCAGCAGAAATACCAACCACCACCAGTGAAGGAATTAAAATTAAAGGCACGCAAAAGACCAGAATTGGAGGAGCAGAGATCTCAGAGGGATGTAGGGCTGGAGTAGGTTACAGTAGAGGCAGGAACCCTCACAACATTTATGAAGTATTTAGATGAGCACTTGAAATGCCACAGCATACAGAGCTACGGGCCAAGTGCTGAAAAATGGGATTAGAATAGATAGGTGCTTGATGGCTGGCAAGGACACGATGGGCCAAAGGACCTGTTTCTGTGCTATATAACTATGACTCTATGAAATAGGGAGGGAACAAAGTCATGGAAGGATTTGAAAACAAGGATGAGAATTGTAAGGGCACCACATCCACAAGCATTCACTCCCTCCACCAGACACACAGGAGCAGCAGTGTGTACCATCTACAAGATGCACTGCAGCAATTTACCAAGGCTCCTTAGGCAACACCTTCCAAATCCACGACCACTACCATCTAGAAGGAAAAGGGCAGCAGACAGATGGAACCACCACCTGCAAGTTCCCCTCCAAGTCATTCACCATTCTGACTTGGAAAAATATCACCATTCCTTCACTGTCGCTGAGTCAAAATCCTGGAAGACTCCCTTTCTAACAGCATCGTGGGTGCACCCAACCACATGGACTGCAAGAATTCAAGAAGGCAGCTCACCACCACCTAAGGAGCAACTAGGAATGGACAATAAATGCTGGCTGAGCCAGCAAAGCCCACATCCCGTGAATGAACAAAAAAATTTTTTTAAAGTTGCAAGCAAAAATCAGTATGTGGGACAATGCAGCATTCCTTAATACTGCAAAAGAGGTTACCTTCTTTAAAAATGGTTGTCAGGTGATGGTCCAACGTTTTCTAGGACTTCAAATTGATAAAGAAACAATTGCAAGATACTAACAGAAAAGCCAACTGAAACCATTAAATAAGTTCAGGCCAAGGTTAATTTAAAAAAAGCCATGGTCTTCATTTCTTGACAATGAACTGTCAAACTTTTGTTGTACTTATCCATCACACAATGAAGTGGAACAAATCAAACATTTATTCATGTCACTTGTACCCGTTACCGGGAGAACAAGAACACATGGCTACTCAGTATTCTCTCTCTCTAAACAAAACAGGTTGTGCTAACATCTTCTTCCAAAGTTACTAACTGTCAGCCAAGCAACAACCCTTTATGGCAACAGGCACGGTGAATACCGTGGAGGAAACATCATAGCCTAACCAAATCCTGTCCTTGCCTACTGACCAGAATCACTTATTTTCCAAGATGGGTCACTAGGCAACTAACAGTACTGGGAGACCTCCCCAAGCCAACAGTTTGATGCCACACCAGTTACAATCAGCTACAGCAGCAAATCTGAGACCTTCTGGAACATTCAAGCTTTTTGCCTTTAAATCATCTTGAGCACCTCACAGCGCCATCCGAAACTGAAATCAGCTGTCCTATTAACTGCGTACATCTCAAATGTGGTCACCAATATACCTTGGGGGTATTCTGATTGAAGACTTATCCACCAATAAAGGATATAATAGTATACAAAACATGCCCAACATGTCCACAAGCACAGACACAGTTGTGGCCTTGTGGGCAGGACTGCCTGGACTTGGGAGGGCTACATTTTGTTCACAGAGCAGTCTGAACTTGGTTTAATACCACAGAAAACTCAAAACAATTTTTTGGTAATGCAGTGTCCTTCGCATGCTTAGGTAGCTGTACAGGGATCCAGCTTCAGGAGCACAATTTCTGTTCCTCATTCTTCCACTCTTATACTGAACGTTGGGAGCTGTGCTCTAACAGACTGCTGAGTTCACTTGTGCTACGATGGGGTGGGAACCCAGATCACAAAAAAAAGGTCAAGTTCCCTTCAATGAGCTTGATGATTTTAATCTGATGCACATTCAACCAGTCAGAAACCTCCGTGGGCTCCACAATGCCATTGGCTCCAGGAGTTTAAGCCTGTTTACACACGAAAGGGAGAACAGGGTCCCTGACACTGTCTGCACTCCTATAGTCTCAAACATAAAGCAATTTGTTTTGGAGCAAAACCGTGAATAAAACATGGTACACACTCCTTTGTGTTCTTGATTGTAAGTGCTGTTCACTTAAATTTGAAAGCACTTACAGAAGTATTACTGGCAGAAGTATTCCTTTCAGCAAGGTTAACACCATGTATGGTACATCCCATCCTTCAGCACACACACACGCAATTTTTCACAAACAAAACATGGGCATTATTTTTTGTAGCTCAAGTGTAATTGCAAAGATTGTATTGGATGGATAAATGATAATTTGTAATAGTTGGTTTGGCATTAGCATTTAAGAAAAAAACAAATTTATTTTGTTGCTTTTATGTCCTCAATGTCCAAAAACCTCACAACCATTTACTGCTTTTAAGTGAAGTGACGTTACATTGCAAAAGAACGTACTTAAGCTCCTTTAATGGGAGTAAGTGCACGAGCTGTCCAGAGCAGGTAGTTTTAGGTTCAATTCTCAGTCAGAGATAAATTAGTTCATCTCCTTATCAAAATGAATTGAGAAAAACTTTGCATTTCTATAGCGTCTTTCATGACCTCAGGATGTCCGAAGACACTACACAGTCAGTGAGGTACTTGTAGAAGTGCAGTCACTGTTGTACTGTAAAGTTAGGGTAGTCAATTCACACACAGCAAGCTCCCAATACTGTTTCCAATGATGTTGATTGTGGGATAAATATTAGCCCAGGTCACTTGGGAGAAGTTCATCGCTCTTCTTCAAAACAGCACCATGGGAACTTTTAAGGCTACCCAAGAGGGCAGGTGGAGCCTAGCTTTAATGTCTCATCCAAAAGACAGCACATCTGACAGTACGGCCTTCCATCAGTGCTGCACATCACAAGATCATGTGAAATAGGAGTTCTGTTCTGTTCTGCCATTCAATACAAATGTGGCTGATCCTTGACCTCAACTCCACTTTCCTGCTTACTCTCCAAGTCCCAGTTCCCTGTATGATCAAAATTCTATAGATCTCAGTCTTCAATAAACTCAATGACGGAGCATCCCCAGCGCTCCTGGGTAGATAAAAATAAAAGCAAAATACTGTGGATGCTGGAAATCAGAAATAAAAACAGATAATGCTGGAAAAAACTCAGGTCTGACAGCATCTGTCGAGGAAGAAACAGACTTAACGTTTCAAGTCTGTTTGACTCTTCTTCAGGTCTAAAGAGAAGTAGAAAGGTCTAAAGATTACAACCCTCTACCTTTGTGCGTAGAAGTGTTTCTTAACTTCACTCCTGAAAGGCATAGCCCTAATTTTGAGACTATGGCCCTTCATCTTAATTCTCCCCAACCAGCAGGAATAATTTCTACCTACCCTATCTTTTCCCCTGAATATCTTGAAAACTTTGATTAAGCCACCCCTTTACCTAAACTCCAAGGAATACAATCATAGTTTGTGTAACCTCTCCTGTAATTTAACATGGAGTCCAGTTATCATTCTGATAAATCTATGCTGTAGTGCTCAGACTGAACAGAGTACTCCAGGTGTGGATTAACCAGGGCCTAGATTTTGTGCTCAGACTGACTCAGAGACCAAATAGACCTGTTAAAGTAGGAAAAAGCAAAATACTGTAGATGCTGGAAATCTGAAACAAAAACAAAAAATGCTGGAAAGACCTGTTAAAGTAGTATTAAAATGTGTGGATTCTAAGATTAAGAGCAGGTTCACCAGTGACGTATCTTCCGATTGAAACTCTACCAAAACCGTGTTCATTGTATGGATATCAGAACAGGACTGTTCATTAGGACTATTTGCTCATCTGGAAAGCAAGCCACAATAAGGACTAGTTGGGCCCCGTTTCTGGGTTGCAATTCCTATGTATAGTACCAGTTACAAAATGGAGCCAATGAAACGTAACCATTAGACTTCATTGTGCAGTGGTTAATGAGAAACTCAAAATTTGGCCACTGTGTTGGAGCGCCGAGGCTTCACAGCTATGTATTGCTCAAGCTTGAAAACGTAAAGAAATGTAAAAGAGAGTATGCTGAAAAAAAAAGACCTAAGCTTTTTGTCTTGCATTCATCAGGACACTCACAAGAATACCAACATCAGGGTGAAAACAACAATTTATACTGTATGTGAAGAGAATGCTGATTGTTTGGCAAGTGGTGTTGCCATGGAGAACGCACCACTGATGGTGACTGACTGTTTTTCAGATGCTGACTGATCCATGTGTGTTTCCAGCACTTTGCTTTAATGCCAAATTTCCAATATCCAGTTTTTCCTTTTTTAATTCATGAATGTTTTTTTTCCAGAAATTGATAGTTTTGTTTATGTTTTATTCAAAACTGGCAAAGTCTGCGCTTTTAAAATTCCCTCAACTGGGATCCCAAGTGTGCCACAGATTGAGCCTCAGGTTAAGCAAGGGACTAGAGAGAGGACCAAACATTAAATTTGATTTTGCTTGACACAATTTCCTAAGATTTTCTTTTGCCACTAGGTCTGTGATTGGCATCATCACAGACATGTGATGTCATTTGGAACTTTTGAAAATCAACATTTCTTTGGTCCCAGCAACTACTGCTGCTCGACTGAGAGCAAGAAGCAGCTAAACTTATGGAAGCCAAAGTAAGCTTATTTCTGTGCCCTGTTCAGGGAATCCATCCGTCCTATGATATAGCTAAAAGGTCAAAATATTATTTATTTCTAAAAAAATATGGATATATATTTATTTTAACTGGAACTTTATGCTGCTGACATTGAGACAGCATTTGGCTGAATATGACACAAAGAACCCTAGCAAAACTGAAGCTAATGGCAAATCTTTCCAAACCAAGAGTCAAACGCAAATCAAGGGAAGATGGTCATGGTTTCCAAAGCCAGTCATCATAGCTCCAGCAGTTCCTCAGTGCAGCATTCTCAGCCCAACTACCTTCAGCTGCTTCAATGATCCTCTCTCCATCATAAAGTTATAAATGGGACTATGCTGACTATTCCACAGTGCTTAGCTCCATTCTTCCAATCATGAAGCAGCCCATGTTGGCCTCAAGCAAAACCTGGATAACACCAAGACTTGGACTGACAAGAAGTAAGAGTCAGCTCCCCATGACCTTCAACAGCAGCACCACTGCGGAGTCCAGCACCATCAATATTTTAAATGTCACCATTGGCCATAAGTTTAATTGAATAAGTTATATCAACATCAAAAGAGGACAATGATTACGTATACTGCAACAAATGAATCATCTCCTCAAAGCCTCAATATCATTTACAAGGCTCAAATCAGAAGTGAGTTGGAATACTCACCATTTGCCTGGAAGGGTGCAGCCATACCACCATTGAGAAAGCTTAACTCCATGCAAGAATGAAGCAATCTCCTTCACTGTGGACCCTGTCCCTTCCACCATAGCATCAGTGTGTACAAACTATAAGATCCACTGTAGCAAGTTGTCAAGTTTAATTCAACAGCACCCCCTATCAAGTCACATATCATCATAGTGGACACACATTGCTCTTCCTTCATAACGATATGTCATTATCCTAGAATACCCTATCCCACCATTGGAACAATATCACCACAGGGACTATAACAGCTCAAGGAGAATGGCCTATCATCAACGTCTCAGGGCGGAATAGGCAATAAATGCAGCCTTACACTGTAACCCATCTCTTGAAAGTCCCTACAAATTTGTTCTCAAGTCTTTGTTATTAATAGTAATATAGTTTCAAATCCTGTGGATTTAAAATGACTATAGTGTATATAAAGATGTGGGAATTTTCAACTATGTCAAGATTCCGATGAGAAATCTGATTTGTGTAAGAAACAACGGTACAAGTGCAATACACTTTGCTTGGAATGCTTATGTGCCATCTGTGGTAACTTTGACCAATTAGTGTCATCATTAATTCAACTCTAGGTCTGCTCCTTCACCCCAATCCTGGGCTTGGCCTAAATAGCCAAGTGGTTATGGTACTGGGCTTGTAACCCCAAGATCAAGAGTTCAAATCTCACCATGGCAAACTATGAAACAATGTAACTTCACCCCAATCCTAATCAGGCTTCATTGAGTAGCAAACTTTAGGGTACGCAATCTCTGCAAATTCAGCATCAGGTAACTGGGAGTTTCAGTTGTGCACAGCTGCTCTGAATCTGCGAGGACAACGTTAAAATCAACAGCCTTGCATTAATCCTTCTGCAACCGAATACAAAGCTGACATTCTTAACTTGGTTTATCTGGTGTGCAGTTGGCCTGTCATTAAAGGGAGGGCCCTTAACATGCCAGCAATGTCAAAAAGTATGGCTAGTCCATGGGGATGGGTTGGGAGATCAGCCACCAGGTCAACTGGACCAAAAGGACATTGATCCAGATGTTAACACTAATGGGAGCCATAGTTAAACACCTACTGCTGCCAGCCATCCAACAGAAAGAGGCTGTAATAATAGTTTCTGAAAAGAGTATGCACATCTGCAACTGTAGTGCTTATGCCTCGTTTACTTTACAGACAGGGTTGACCATTATGCCACTAGTCACCCCTAGAACTATAAGAGCATAAACAACATCTTTAGAAGTGGGAAGGGGAAAAAAAAAGTTCCAACCTCAAAAAAACGTTGTCCGAAATATAGAGAAAGAAACACACCTTTAAGGTATTTTACAAAAAAATTTAAATCTCTTCTGTCCGTGGTTTGTTTAAAGATGAATGTGGTAAAGCCATAAACAAAGAGAAAACACAAGTAATATTAAATTTAAAAAAATATTGGTTTTACATTTTTCTCCCATTTCATAATATTTTTTTGTAATGGCAATGTATTTGCGCGCACAGAGTTTTAAGTTGTTGTCACCAAGATCTCGGAATTGTGATACATATGTCCACTAGATAATGAAAAAGTAGTAATGAAAACCAGTAAAATTATTGAATATTTCCTACCAAAGTTGGTAGTGTCTGAAGAGTGCATTGCGCTGGATAGCAATAGTGTGCATAATGGTGATAGCAAGTCTGCCACTGGCATTAATAGAAGTAATGTGAGGTAATGCATATTATAAATCAGGAAATATCAATACAAAGAATATTACTAAAGGCTGCCAATACATTTGTGCTGATACACAATTACAGCAGCTGCATAATGTTAAAACTCAAAATTAAATTTGCAAAAAGGATATTTAACAAAAGCTTCCTAATTGACAGCATCAAACAAGTTTATTGGCAAAACAGTGAACTGTATTGGTTTATGTGCTATTTTTCATATAGAATTGGTACTGATACACTGAACAGGTGAGAATCGTTTAACATAAGAGAAATATGCAATGCAAAACTAACAACAATGGAAGTGAACTACTTCCAGAAGTTAGCAACGTTAACATCTAAAGTTAGCATTCTTACTAAAGTGCCTAAAAGTTGCTGAGTTTCAACGGTGACTGCCTTTAACCCAAATGATTTTCAGGGCCTGAACCCAGATATGTTTATGCACTTCTAGGTTTACTTTCTGACTCTTACAGGTGAGACATTTTTTCTTCAATTCTCTATTTTTTGTAGTGCCAAACATTTCCAAATATAAACTTTTTTGAAAGTCAGACACAGGAGCAAGGATTGTAAATGCTATTTAAGTGTACTACTTCAAGTTCAAACTGAATGGGAATGTTGCCAGAAATCTGTGCCATACTGTCAACTCTTCAGAGAACAAAAACGCGCAAGGAAATACATAGTAAAGCAAAACTGAGGGCAGAAAAGGGAAATTAACAGACAGCATAAAATTTAACAAACAAAATTTATTAGAAGAATAGTGTTTTTTGTACTGAAACTGAGCCTAAAACAACCATTAAGTACTACAAACACATTACAGTTAGAATGTTTTTGTTATTTGTTAAACTTCATGTTATTCTTATGCAATAACAATCAAAAATTCCACATGCACAGAGACAGAATCATTGCTTCCCAACATACAGTACAATGCGAAGAACCACACAAGTTACAAAAAATCTAAAAAGTACTGGTCACTTACAGTAAGACACAGGGTATTTCAGTATTCCAAGTTGAAATCAGTTTCCAGTTTTAAAACAAATCAATTAACAGTAGTGCAAAAAATTAGTGTCACAACACTTATACAAGACATTGATAATAAACGGACACATAAACCAGAAATACATTTATAAACAACTGCAATGTAAGCTTTTAAAAAAATTATACAATTCTTTCAGACTGTAAACTGTTATTATGAGGTCAATCAGACCAAGTGGGCACCCGTTTTTTGAACATTACCTGAACATGGGAAGGTGAGCTAGTTTGAGAATGGGGCAGTATCGGCAACTGTCAAGGTATCAGTGCTCAAGATCCAACTGGGCTGTTTGTGGTCATGTGTACTCGAGTAGAATTGTAGCACCACAAAGTCACTGGCTTTAAATCATAAATCAGCCTTTCAATCAAATGGTCAAACCAGAGATATATACATTAAGAGGGAGACACAAGTAAGCCTTAAGCAAGTTTCCGCTCAAGATTCTGGCACTCAAGAACATTAAAGAACACCCATGCACTGAAGCACCACCCAATGATATTACAGATTATTATGGGAGGACTGGATATGTCACAAATACCTTAGTCCCAACTCAACTGGTTAGCAGCTGTAGCTTACGCTTGAACATTCTGCAGCTAACACTAGTAAAAATTCCTGAAATGAGAGTCTGAGATAATATGCCTTTGACGTTAAAAGTACAGTTTATAAAAATGATAGTGTACAAGTGAGGCATTAAGCATATTTGAGATTGATCTACTCAGCCAGAAAGCTTTTATTGCCATTTTTACCAGAATGTCCAGGGCTCTTATAACCACAAAGTTCTGGTGGAAAGTCCCATCTGAAACTTTAACTTTTAATCTTTACTGATCTGCATTTACCAGTATTCTCGGTTTTTATTTCAGTCCCCAACATTTTTAAAACATTTAATTGTAACTGCTACTGAATGAATTTCTACCATTGTCTGAAAATGACAGATTATTCATGTGTAAAACATTGTGTTCATGTAAAATTCCACGATGTAAATCAGCCAATGAGGAAACTGCAGTAGTTTCTTATACATTTTTGGGATGGAGAATGGGGGAAGAAATGTTGTGCTAATGCTAATACTAAACTAATCAACAAGCGCAGTCCATTGTCTTTGGATATTGTGCTTGGCAAGGGTCACCAATTTAGGATCCCATGGGGGGGGGGGGGGGGGGGGGGGGGGGGGGGGTGGAAATCACAGCAAACCTGATTTAATACCAATGAGTGACTTCCACGTTATAGGTCAGGGTTTTTTATGTTGTTGTTGAGAATATTAAACCCATTCTTTTAAAGCTGAAATAAGCAAGAAAAATGTGTCCCAATGCTGGATCAATGCAGACCCCATCCTCGGTCTATTACATAAATAGGATTAAAAACCTACTTTTAAAGTGGGGGTTGGAAGAGGTGAAGATAATATCAGCTTTTAAATTTGCTGTACAAAGTCCACCAACTCTTCCCCTCCCCAAAGATCCACAGAATCATTGTTTTCTAACATACTGTACAATGCAAAGGACCACTTCAGTCACACATGCAGAACATTACTAATTATGGATACAGTAGCTAATTTTACTGGATGCTTAAGACATTAGCAGCAGAATATAATGATGCAATACCCCACGAGCACCCATTCCTCCAAAGATAGGACTGGCTGGCCTAGCTTTTAAAGTGATTGCCTGTAACTCTGTGTGTATGAATCATAGCATTACAATTCCATACCTCTTCACACTGTAATATATGTTAATCTTGCACAACACAGACTTACTATGGATTAGAAATTTTAAAGAACACTGGGGCTGAATTCTCTTGAGCTGGAGGTTAAAGGGGGATATAGTACTAAGTATAAGCTATACATATAAGCAATATCTGTTAGCTGATGAATTGGTAATGGGGGACGTAAAATTAGGATTAATACTAAAAGCATGTAGGAGGTTTAAAGGAATTGTCATGCAAAGAACTACTAGAATATGAAATGCTTTACCATATGTAGTTATTAAAGCAAAATCAATCACAATGAAGAGGGTATTTGATAAATACTTGAAGCAGCAAAAAACTGAAGGGTAGGGAAATGGGATTACAGTAAATGGCTGTGCTCGAAAAGCCCTCAACCGGCAAAGATGAATTTCCTCCTTTGAAATTGTTTGTCTCTCAACCCCCAACCTATAAAAATTGTCAACAGCAGAATTTTTACAAAATGTTTTAAAAATGCAAACTGTTGAAATATGGTGTGTTCAGAAAACAGAGCCCAAGAAGTCTGTACAGAAATACACAATTGTGGACACAGAATGCCACTACGAAATGTCAAGAGGCACTGTGCAGAAAAAAATGAAGCTTCGGATTGGCAGACTAAATTTTTGTTAAACTGAGTAAAATTAACATTCACCAACAGAAGTGTCGTAACACATGAAAATTCACTATTAAATTTAACAATCTAGCTTAAAGTACCTGCACTAAGTGGTTTTGAAGTAGTGTGTCGAATGTCCCTGAGGGTTTTTTTTTTAAAAACAGTAATAGGTGCTATTTTTTTTTTTAAAAGTCACTTATTCTTCTTAAAGATAACAAAAACACAGTACAACACACTAGCACAATTGAAATAACCAACAAAATTATTAAAACCAAACAGGTTATTAAAACCAAAATGGGTTTGTTTCTTTGATATGCATCTAAGTAATGATAGTTCATACAGCTTTTCCATTTTTTCCTCCATCATCTTAAAACTGTTACTTTCCAATGTGATGCATGTATTCACCTTTGTACCACACAAACCAATATAATTCTTGTGAAATTTCTTTTGTAATTTATAGGGATATCATAACTGTGACAGTACTGGAATCTGTCTGCAATCAACAGAGCCTGCTGTTAAAATGGACCATTTCCATCAATTTCTTTGGATTATAATTACTTAGCTAACAAGTGGTATAATTAGAATACGTGACGAGGAGTCATGTGATACAATTTGCATCTGACTTTTGGCATTGACGTGAACTTATCTGTTGCTAAGAATATAATGAGGTATAAATCACAACTAGTGGTATTTTATCCTGTATCCTTCGTTCCTTTTGCAAATAGAAGCTCTCCTTCTGTGTTTTATCACAACTTATGAATTAAATGACAAAAAAAATGCTCACTGCATTTCAAAATCTTAACAGATGTTTAAAGATGATGGCACTTGTGACTGTATGAGGACCCTAAAAACCTGTAACAACCTAGCAAGATGAAGGAAAATACATGGAGAAGGCAAAGCAATGTAAAAAGGAACTGGGGAATTTAAGAAATCCACATTCTAAGCTTTCATATCTCCTCACACATGGCTCTACTTATCTCTTACCATAATAACAAGAGACAATACTTCCCAGTAATCCAGGTACCTGATCTGTATTTTCTACTGCAACCAATTAATCAAACAAGTTCCAGAAAATCAAGCTTGAAGTTCAAGCCCTCCAGCTTGGGGCAGGAGAAAGGAGGGAATGCATAAGCAGATGCTGGGTAAGGAAAGTATCAGGCTCTGCTGAGATGCCAGCCATGGTTAAATAACTTGCTAACATTCACAGTCAAGGTTTTTCACATAAATAAAGGCCATTTGATCAAGGTGCTGGAAAGTGGGAAACTGATAAAGATTGTGAGAAAAATACCTGAGTTTCAAGCTGCTTGTGAAACCAATCAATGCACAGATGAGATGCATATCAAAAAGGAACAAAGCCCACCTTTCTGTCAACATTCTTCTCCCCTGCAGTAACACTCCTTTCACCCTCTCCCACTCCAAGCACACAGAATATCAGAATCAGATGTATTTTAAAAATGAAAAACAGGCATTTTACATCATGAATATACTGTGCACACTATGGACCTGGAAACAAAATAGATATTTATGAGTCTGGATAAAAGATTTGAAATGCCTCAGGTATACTCTACAATCCATTTTTCTGCACTGAAATAGGGAACAAATGTTCTAATAAACTGAAATTATTCTGAATATCCTGATATGTTCAGTCAGTCAATACGTCAGCCAGATTTTCTTGAACTCTCCAAAGCAGCCTCTCATCATTGCTATTTCAGATTTGAAATACCACAAATCATGCCCATAGTGTGGCATATTTCAAACCCTGGGCACACAAAAAATGTTAATTACAGCCATCCCCAAGAAAAGCTGTTTTCCTGTAAATCAATTTTTGGGAAGTTATTTCCAACCTCATCCTTCCCTTATGATATCCCTTTGACCCTAAGATTGTGAATTCTTAAACTGGGTTGCTGTACATTTGCAAAATTCTGTAATTTAGCATAGTTATATCAAGGAATATTATATTATATAGCCCATATTAACATTAAGTCAAAACAGACATTGAGGCAATAATCTATATACATTTTACAACTTTCCTTCTTTCCTATCTCGAGTACATGGAGCTTTGCTCGGTTGATTCCAAAAAAACACTAAGTACCTCACATAAGTAGTGGACAATGAATGCCTGCAGATTACTCAACCATAAATGTAATCTCAGCCAAGGAATTGCTGTGCAAAAGAGCACCAATATCAGTGCTGGGATTCTGACTAACTATAGCCCACCGACTAGTGACCCAGCTGAGATCTGAAAGCTCCGTTCAGACAGGGAATTGAACCATGATCTTTAGTCTTTATTATTTAGTGCTACATTGAGCAGTATCTTCACCCATCTGGCCATAAGAACAAAAATACTTTTTAATGCTAGGAAAAATCTATGCAAAGTGCATGGAGGATATGCAAGAGGAGAATGAGGCACTGAACCAACAAGATATCATTTCCATTTCTCCTCCTCAAAAAAGATCCATTGCAAGTAAGAGCCCAGTTAGAACCCTGGACCATATTTTTTAAAAATAATATTGGAGTTTGCATCGAACTGCTTTAAGTTCAATAGATCATCAATCCAATATTGACTATTGTCACTATCCAAGCTGTAAGCAGAACTGGACTCAAGGTCACACACTGTTGTCTTTTGCCAGTTTTCAGTCCAGCTGGGAGTTGACTGCTGGTTGCGCATGTAGCATAATTCTCCCTATTGGTCCTGATTAAATTAATACTGCATGGGAAAAATCAGAAAATTGCCATTGTCCACTATCTCTTAGTGCCACATGAGTAATTTTACACAAACCCTTTCTTCCGGCACTAAGGATGTACCTGTTGCTGAAACAGAGAGGTTAATAACTTTGTCACATTTACTGTGCTTGGATGGACCACGTGTACAAAAGGAATTGAATGTTTGGTCAAGGTTAAGGTTCTCTAACATCGCAAAAAAATCAAAAAATCAGAAAACAATATCATTTTAACCATGATATGTTAATTCTGAAATGCAAAGCAACTGACAAACTGGCTTCGGTATCAAGCTGTGAACAATTCCAGGCTTACAACAAAGGACAACTACATTGCACAATCACTTAACACAGACAGCTTGTCTGGGGAAGGGGAAAGGCTTTGTTTTAAAAAACATCTGTATGACAGAAAAATTAGAATTAATGCATCAGAAACAGTATTGTGCAATAATGAGGAACACTATAGTAATCAATACCCAGCAATCTATACCTGTAAGCAATAAAACAGAAATGGAGTGAGCTTTAGGTTATCAAAACATATAGGAGTGAGATCAGTCTGTAAACAATTGAAAAATACTGCACTGTTAAGAGTAAATCATCCCTTTCATTCTGCTCTATCTATACATACATTACAAACTCCAACCTACCATCTATGTTTTGAAACAGATTCAGATTTTAAATGATACATTTTTTAAGTTCACACAGTAACAATACCTTGAAGGGCTTGGCACACCATTCAATCAATTCACTCTGGACATAATACTGAACCAATGTGAATTCGAAACAAACTCAGGAACTTTGTGAAGTACAAAGCATGAAGAAGAAACTGGACGTCTGAAAATTTTGTCCACTCTAATGCCCTCAATGATATAGTGAACAAGACTGCTTTTCACTATCAGTTAGGAAATTGAAAATGGATTTCCAGCATTGGCAAAATCCATAATTTTGTTAAACAAAGGTAAAATAAAAACAAAGCTGCAATCTTTAGAGCATGCAGGTGTGAAATAATTCAGTAAATCATGTTCTAAACAGTTAGGACTGCCAAAATTACCCTGTCTTTACAGCTGTGTTGCCCTGTTAGCCATCTAATTTGTTTCACAAATGAGGCACCTTGCTCCTGACCTGAAACAGCTCTTTAAAGCTTCAGTCATAGTTTCCATAGCAACCTGTTATCTGGATTAGAAGTCAGACAAAAATGTGCATCGTACAGCTTATGAATCAAAATTACAATCAAACAAAATTTCCATGTGTCACAATTTCAGGGGGGTGGGGGTAGAAAAAGCAAATCACAAAAACGGGTTGATATATTTTTAAAATGTGAAATTGGAATGGGAATTTCAGAGTTGGATTCAAAAATTGCAATGGCTTTTTGCATTAATGTTTGTTAAATTTAGGGACCCACACTGGGAAAAAATATAAGTGATAGAAAAAAAGCTTTTACACCAACCATCGCGGCAGCATATTAAAATTTGAATACTATAAACTGTATAAGCTACACCAGCAGACAGAGGGCTTACAGGCCCTGCCTGTTTAGCTATGTTATAATGAATCGAGATTCCCAAGGGGCTGATGCCTGCAATTTACCTTTTAACAAAATGTGCAAGAGGTATGAAATTGAATACTGTATGTGTCAAGGAAGAATGAAAACAATTTCAATATCAGTTGTTAATACACATCTCAGTACTGACACACCATCCATTGGAGCGAGTGGGTCCAAAGGTCAATTCACTAATAGCATTGTTTTCTTTAAGGTGGGAAATCCTTTAATTTTCTTCCTAGTTATTTACCAGCTAGAGCAAAAAGAGCATGCAACATTTGGGCACATTAAGTCCACGTGTCCAGTACTGCTGTAGGCGTTCCAACATACTGGATTACTAAGGCATGCAGAACGCATTTTGACAGATATCCTATTTCAACAATGCTTTTCCCATCCACCTTCAAATTAGCCCGAGATAACTTTTCTTCCTTATTTTGCATTTTTAAAAATTTAATTAAAAGGTGCTATATAAATGCAACGTGTTCTTGTTGTGTTACAATACTGCTCTTCAGATTTCTGTGAAAATATACCTTAGATTATGACAATGTGCAAAGAATGAATACATTTTGCCTAGCATTCATAGGAAACAGACCAATAATGCTGCTTTTGGTACCCATCACAAGATGGGAGACGTTAGTGCTCCAAATGGAACTCTTTCCATCTAAAGCATGCAGACACAGTAATAGTATTGATCACTAACAGAATAGGTAAAAGACCCTTAAGAAGCTCAATCAAACTCCTTCTGCTGTGCCTCAATACAACCCATGCCAAAACTCAAAACATCCCCTACTGCACCAAAATGATTTTTTCCCCCATTTCCCACTGGCTGAGTGAGATTATCAGTTTAGTGTCAAATTAGGAACAGTTTTACAATGTGGATCTATACAGGCTAGGAACTGCAGCAAACTTGACCAAACCTACTTCACAAAAGGACTCTTCAGACATTTTAAGTTTCTCATAATTTTAAGTGATTGAAGACGGACAAGTAACAAAGGTAATTTACCTGGCAATTAGATCACCTCATCCTGCCCTGCAAATACTGATACCCTGTTAATTTACTAGCAAAGTGCCAGTCCTCATATTGAGTGCAAATATTATAGTGATGCAAGAAATACACTGAACTCTACAGAAATCATATCTAGTTAAATAGATAGTTTTAACAGCTTTGTTTCTCCACAGTCACAACCATTTTTTTCACTTTTGATTTAGAATGGATTTCATTTCCATTAACAGAATGGTGTGCCAAGTTTTTTTGGGTAATGTTACAGTATTCATGCAAAGTCATAACAAGCAGGAGTAGAATGTCCCTGCTTCCATTATTCTCCCTCTTCTTTATCCTTTCTTTCTCACCCCAATTGAAAATGTTCTGAGTCCATACTTGCAAAAGGCTGGCATAGATACAAGCCACCCTTAGCAAGGTGTGTTAAACCAGGCAATGTTTTCTTTGTGAATACAGTTCAGGTTGTCGAACATTACAATCTAAAGGGCATGTTACCAATGTTCTAGGAAGCAACAGTAAATGCTTTCAATTTCAAACATTCTTTATATTGCAAACAAGATCCCCCAGAAACTGCATGACTCCAGCACTGGTCTCAAATATTTAAGATTCATATAGTTAGCATTCCAACTGGAATGAAGGCTTAATAAATTAGTAAAGATGACAAGATAATACTTTATTTTAGTGCTTTAGAATAAATATAAATAAATAAATCAGCAAAGCAGAAGCTGGCCACAATCAGTTCATTTTACATTAAATAATAAATTCATTTAAAATGTCATAAATAATTCAACAGAATTTCCACACCCTACACACACCAAAGTCAGAGAGAAATAAATACAAAAATTTCAGGAGTTTCTTCCTCACATTTCTTCTCCAAAAGAAACACAAAATCCTGAAAACATTTTGCCTTAAGTTGATACTTGTCTTATCCATCAGCCTATTTTAGAGTTGAGATACAAAAAGCTGGCAATTACACATCAGTGTAAGCTTCAAAAATGTGTTTTCTCCAAAACCCTTTTCTGTTGAATTCATGGAGAATATTAAATTACTGGAATCAAGCAGTTTCTGTAAGCAATTCTTGGGAAAATTAATACTTTAACAAAGGAACTGAATGAGTAGTGTTCAACAAAAATAATCTACAGTAAACAGCTATTGCAATATACATTGGTGGGTTATGAATTTTTATAAATAAGGCTATAAGGCTACTGATCATAAAGTAGTGAGAAAGTCTTATATTAATACAATATTACAGTGAAGGTACCATTTTCACCATCTGATAATGTAAAGTAGTTGTGCATAATTAGGTATGAAATATTAAGACAATTACAGTACCAGCACAATATTGTCAGCCATTTCACTGACATGAGCTGTTTTCTAGGTGAGCACTAGTATACAACATACTATTCTTTTTACATTTGTTTTTGATTCAGGTCCATCCTCCAAGCCATTCTCTGGCCAAAACATATTTTGTTAACTGGCAGCTCGATGTCGCCCCCTTCTCATATTTAGCAGCTGAGGAATTGTTTTAATTTTAACTATTCCTATAGATACACAATTGGGTGTTTTAAGACAGTCACATCAGATGACAAAACTTCAATGCATCTGGTAACTAAAGGAAACAAGTAATGAGCAGCACAAAAAGCAGTCACGATTTGCTCCAAGATGACCCCAAGCAAGCCTTGGCAATTAGATATCATTCTCTAGAAATTTTCTGTACCAACTATTTCGAAATTATTATATGCACAAAAACAAATAACTAATCGCAAATTAGACATAAAAAATATAGCAGTTCAACTACTGCAACACATTTATAATTTTGAAATAAGTACCAAGAAAAAGAACAAGGTGTATCAAAGTGTCTTACTTAATAAAACTATTAAATTTCTTATCACAATTATTTTTGCGATTGACATAAAAACTCTACTCTCACATTAACACCTTACTTATGTCATGTGCAGGCTGAAATGATTGGAGTTCTTGAATTGCTTTAACAAAAGGCCTGGAGCACTTCACTGTTACACAGATTGATGTTGGGGACCCAAAAGAACATCATCAGAACATGAAACGTCAGAGCACCATTCTGCTCTTTAATTTACCAGCATGGCATGGACTTATGAATTTCCAAACTTGGGAACTTTATAGTGCCTTTCCTTCTTAACAAATATTTGGTTACACATTATGAACAGTAGTGGTTAAAATGGTCTCCATTTAAACAACCAGTATTACACCTTGAAAAGCAGCAAGTTGCTTAACAACTACCATCAATAACCTGTTACAATGAACTTAAGATGCAACACCAAAGATTACACAAGATATGAAAACTTGAGTAAACTTAAAAGCTCCATCATCACAATCATAGCAGATATCCATGCTAATGGAAAACATGTTTATCAGCATTTCAGGTCAGTGACCCTTCATCAGAACTCTCTTAACCCTAATTCTTACGCCACAGATGCTGCCTGCCCTGCCAAGTATTACCAACACTTTTTATTTCAGATTTCCAGCAACAGCAGTACTTTGCTTTTGTATTGATCAGCAGTTAATTTGTTTCGATGCAAATGTTAAACACACACTTTCCTTTCAATAAAATTAAACAAAATGTGTATGCAAGCCCAATGAAATATCTTTGGAAAATACAGTAGTTGGGTTAAACTGTCTGTAGGCAGTGAAACTGCAGTTCTATTGTAATGCTATTTCTATAAAATTATCTTCATAGCATCAGTTTCTTTGTCAACTTCTCTAAATAAACAGGAATGGAAGAGTCAGTCTATTTCATTTATTAGTAGAAGCAATCGGTTGATACTGAACTGTAATATTCAGTGGGTGCATGAAGCCACAAAATCTATGTCTATCAAAACCAAAATATGCTGCTTTAATTTAGTGACTATTTTTCATGATTTGTCAACACACTATATTCGATCAAGAAAATCAGTCAACAAATAAACGCAATAATTCAACAGCAAATAGCCATCTTCTTGTACTGTGCCATGAAAACAATAGCGCAACAAAAAAAGCCTAGGGAAAAAGCCAATCAATTCACAAGTGTATAAATAACTTATTTCAATTCATTGTCATTCTATTTAAATGTCATTTCATATTTGAAAATGGCAGAATGGATGAACTGCAACAGTGGGTAAGGTAAAACAATAATATTCTTAAGAACACTGCTCCAGAGTGAGAAAAGGTCATTCTGTTCATCAAGTTCAGACCATCCAGAGTCAATGCATGGCTAACTCATTACCATCCCTCCACCAACACCTATTGATCTCCTATTTTAAGAAGCACTAAAGCCCTGAAAGTATGCAATGGTGCCAACAGTCCCCATGGTTAATGCAACCTGTGAAATCCCTCTTTGCACTGTCTGAATAGAGGTGTGATCCATTATTTCAAATTAATGTTGTTATTAATATAGTAAGAGGAAATTCATAAAAACACATCAACACAGATGTTCTTCTTCCAAGTTATAAAATCCTTTTTTTTTTTCCCTTGTGCAGGTGCTTTTTTTAACCATGCATCTCTTACACAAAGCAGGACAAGTGCCCTTTCAAATTTCCCCTCCTTTCCTTTCTCTATGTGAACCAAACCAACATTTTACCACAGCAGCACACCCAAGATGATAAACGGAGTGGGTATGGAGACATGGGGCAGATGAACAAGGCTGAGTCTTACCAATCTCCGATGCTAAAATGGGCTGCACCACCTCACTGCCACAAGAGGTTCTGGTACAGAGAGCAGGTATAATATGAATAAAATAAACTGATAGTTCTGTAATAAAGACAACCTATTTAACAAGTTTTTCAGTTTTGCCCATTGCCTGTTTAGAATAAAAATTTAGATAAACTTATTCTAAAATTCACTGCTTAAAGTTGCTCTGTGCAAATCTAAATTTTATTCCACAATTTTGTATCCAACCCAACATACAAGGTATAAATTTAAATTATGCCAAGGATACTAATCAATGTGGATAAAGGGAAGCCTGTAGACATACTGTACTTGGATTTCCAGAAGGCATTTGATAAGGTGTAACATCAAAGGTTCCTGCAGAAAATAAAAACTCATGGTGTAGGGAGTAACACATTAGCCTGGATAGAGGAATGGCTGGCTGGCAGAAAACAGAGTATGCAGAAATGGGTCTTTGTCTGATTGGCAGGATATGATGAGTAGAGTCCTACAGGGGTCTGTGCTGGGGCTCAACTTTTCACAATTTATATCAATGACTTAGATGAGGGGCGGGTAGCTAAATTTGCAGACGACACAAAAAGAAGTATATCACGATGAAAATATAAGGAGTTTGCGGACAAATATAGATGAGTTGAGAGAGTGGGAAAAATTAGGCAGAAGTATAAACGTGGGAAAATGTAAAGTTGTTCACTTTAGCAGTAAGAATAAAAAAGCAGAGCATTACCTATACAGAGAATGGATGCACAATTCTGAGCTGCAGAGGAATCTAGGTGTTATTGTGCATGAGTCATAAAAAGTTAGCACGCAGGTACAGCATGTAGTCAAGAAGGCTAATGGAATGCTATCCGTTATCACGAGAGGAATTGAACATAAAAGTAAGGATTTTATAGTTATACAGTGCATTGGTGAGACCACATCTCAAATAGTGTGTGCAGTTTTGGTCTCCTTATTTAAGGAAGGATGTGAATGCGTTGGAAGCGGTTCAGAGGGGGTTTACTAAGATTGATAGCTGGATTGAGCGGGTTGTCTTATGAGAATAGGTTGGACAGACTGGGCTTGTTTCCACTGGAGCTAAGAGTGAGGGGTGACTTGATTGAAATATACAAGACTCTGAATGGCCTTAACAAGGCGGATGTGAAAAGGATGTTTCCTTTTGTGGGCGAGTCCAGAGCTGAGGGGTTGCCCTGAGAAGATAATATTTTCGCTGAGGGTTGTACAACTTTGGAACTCTGCCTCAGAAGGCAGTGGAAGCAGGGCCACAGAATATTTTTAAGGTAGAGGTAGAGAGATTGTTGTTAAGCAAGGGAATCAAAGATTATCAGGGGTAGATGGGAATGCAGAACTTGAAACACAAGCAGAGCAGCCACAATCTTACTGAATGGCAGAGTAGGCCTGAGGGGCCGAATGGCCTACTTCTGCTATTTCATATGTAATTTAAAATTAAAGTTTAATGCTCTCATTACCAAGTTTATATATTGTGTCCTTCATATTTGCTCAATACGTTTTCCCCATTTCTTGACAAATTCATATTTTTAAAACTGAACAGATTTTTAAAGCCCATTTAGTAATGAAAATATATGCAACTAAAATCACTTAACACTCAATACTTCTACTAGTTCCAATTTTGTCAGTTCATTGTCCAATTTTGCAGCTACACTACAGAACAAATGGCCTTTCATCCTGAAATTATAATTTTTAAAAATCCACTTGTCATTCCAAGGTCAAATGTTCCACATTTTTGGATTAGAAATATTTTCGTTTCTGCACAATGTTATAAAGCTACAACTTTAAATCTTTAAACTATGATGGCATGGTGGTGCTGGTGATGGGCAACATTTATATGAACACAGCCATAGAAGAGGTTTATTTAATCAATCTGTACAAGCCACAACTGTGCCCTCTTGTGGAGCCCTTAATTAGGGCTATTAAGTCTCCCTCGCTACTTTGAAATTAAATCTTTCATATGCAATCTAAATGGATTTATTAAATTTGGAAAAAAAGACAATATTTCAAAACTGACACTTCAGTCCTTTAAAACTTACCAACTGATCAGTTAGTAGCTTAACGTTACCAAATTGGAATGCCAACTTAGGAATGCCTTATGACAAATACTACAAAATCTGCTCATACGTATTATAAAACTACATTGTCTAATGCTCTAAATCGGGGAAAAAAACAATTTACATGAAAATAACCAATGTTGGCAAAGGCAGTTCTGTAGGGTTTATTCTGTATGCCTCATCCTGTATGAGTCTAAACTTGATGTGTTAAAAAAAAATTTCCAAGTTTAAAGCTACTGTTACAGCAAGACTGGCGATACTGGTTAAGCATCTCTGAAATATAAGGGTCCACTTTATATTCACATTGAACTTATGCACCGAAGGTTACACTAATTGTCAAACAGGAAGTGTGTGAAGGAGGGGATCCCAATATTTAGTCCTTCGCCTAATTACACTTAAAACCCGCTGTTTCAACAAGTTCTAGCAGGTTAACTAACCTTGAAAAGCTGAATTTTTGGTGACGACCATGGTTGATCATGCAGTAGTAAAATCTCTTGTGGTTTCGGATTCTGTGCTCCTCACTGCCTCTTAGCTAGGCCTGTTTCCAATGATATCAAATAAAAGCGCAGCCATAACAAAATCTTTTAACAGCTAGTTAGGCTGCTCTGATCCACCGCCTGACCGTTCTGCTCATCCATCTCAGTTTGTTAAGAGTTTAAAAAGAAATAACGTATACGACCAGGGAATGAGCGTATCTATTTTTTTGAAAAAAGAAATGTGGGTCAAAATATCAAAACAGTAAAAGCCATACTCTCTCTCCTGAGCCTAATAAGTCTCTCCAAGCAACTTACATTTCATATAGATGATTTCCAGTTCACAATCATTCCATTGTCTCTGAACTCCATTCAGAGAAATTTGTCAAAAGGCATATTTTTTCAAAAAAAGATACAACTACAGTTACATCCCAGGAGTCCACAAGCCTTGGTGAAAGGGACTTGAACAGTCCCGCCCGCATCTCCCCCGATTGGCTCAGGACAGAGTGAATCTCCCGGACTGGTTCTTACAACTGTCAATCTTCAGCTTCAACGTTAGAAGGCCTCAGCATGTGCCTGTTTAATTTTAATTACATCGGGGAAAATTAAAGATAGGAACTGATAGCTAAATTACTGAAAAATGTGCATAATTGTCTCCAATAATAAGCATTAATTACTGTAATAAAAATGTGCATAATTAGCTCCAATAAGTATCAATTACTGATACATTTTCTGCTCCCTACCTCCCACCACCACCACCTATTAGGTTTCGCACCAGCAAACAGTGAGAGATCAAAAGGCAAGCAATGAGATAGATTACGGGCGTTTCCTTCCAAAGGATTTTTTTTTTTTAACTCTTGGGTGGGGAGAACCTCGGCTTTGGAGGAGAGCTGTATTACTGGCACACGTAGAGGACAATATATCCTCCCCACATCAATTTATAAAATCTCGCTGCCAGTTCAAGTCCAATAAGGCTCGATAAGACCTTTGCGCGATAAAGGCAATCTGTATTTATATCCTACTTTTAAAATTCGTAAGTCGAATATGAAGCAAATTCTCCATTCACAATGGATTTTTAAAAAACTTAAAACAATGATTATATGGCTTGATGGACCAAATTCCAAATAAAATTTAAAGGGGCAATAAATGGTTTGGGGACAATTATTCTGAATCTGTTTCTATGCTAGGATTATGAATATCTATATGAATAAATCACTTATCAATTTCATGCTAACTACATTTCTTGAACCGATGGACAGCACCAGGAAACACAAATACCATGAACAGTGCCTGGACCAAAGTTTAGGTTTCTGACATTCATATCATCAACTATATTCTAGAGAAAACTGTGTAAATGTTGACTGCTGACCCTGCTATAAGTGTTATTACCTTGGTACTGCTAGATTATAGTGCTTCAGAAGTCTGTTTCATGTTCAGTACAAACTCCTTTGCTACTGCACTAATGAAACTGCACAAAGGTTCACAGTTTAGAAAGAGATTTCTTTCAGGCTTTTTCCCTGGACCAGAGTAGTACTGGTGCAAATAGGAAGAGAAAATACTTGAAACACTCAGCAGGTCAGGCATCCTCTGTGGAGAGAAAGAGAGTTAATGTTTCGGTCGATGGTTTTTCATTAGAACTTTGTGTTTCCAGAATTTTCTGTGCTTTTAAAAAATTTTAGATTCCCAAAATTCTCAGTATTTTGGTTTTGTTTTGGTACTGCTGTAATGTTGGGTAGTTTTAAACATAATAATTGGAATTTTCAGTAGCGAAGGAGCACTCCCTTTTGTTCCCAACCTACCTCCACTCCCACCACCATGGTGTCTTTTCAAATTGTTGTTGTGCTATACTAGTGCTCACCCAGATACACAAAACCCTACTCAACTTTCAAATTGCTAGGACTGTGTTCCAGCTCGTCATTCAACTCCTGGGGTTCTGGACTGAGGAGTTTAAGCTTTTTCTTTGGCGGGTTTTTCAAAGTACCCAGCCTCTCTTTCACTTTGTACTCCAGGGTGCTGTGAGGGATTCCGTAGGTACTCTGGGCTTTCGAGACACTCATCTCCCCATTCATCACCACAGTGATAGCTTCTTCAAGGATCTCACTGTTGTACTGTCGGTAGCGTCCTCGCTTTTTTCTGGGCTGCTTCAAGTCACTTTCTTGGTCAGATGTGGTCTGCTGCTTACTAGAGGTAGGCTGGTCCACATCTGAGCCCCAGGAATCATGTCCTCCATCAACCAAGCTCACCACCCCTTTTCTGTGCCACAAATTCTGCTTCGGAAGGATCACTCTGAGTTTCCTGTGCAGTGCACTTTCAATCTGTGAATTCATGAGCAATGGGTTACAGTTATAATGATTTGTGACATTGGTTTCGCAAGAGAGGTCCATTCCCCGAACCTGTGGTATCTTCAAATCCACTGAAGTGGAATGGCCTTGTTCTCTCTTTCCATGTTTTGTTTGAACTGATCCTCTCTGAAATGTAACCTGATGGAAAGAAAGTTCCTTGGTATCTGCAGATATATCATTTCCCCTGAATTTTACATGTTCCAAATTGAATTCATAATGTGGTTTGGCCCAGGGGGCCTCTCTGGCTAGTATTAAGTGCTGTCCACGGTGCTGAGATGCTGGTCCTAAATTTGATGTAGTAGATGCCTCACTCCTGCTTACTGGTTCCTCACCCTTCTGGGCTGATCGAGTCACTGGTATTTTGAGAATAACAGAAGATCCATAACTGTCCTGCGTCACAGTCTGTATGCTTCTTAGTGACTTTGGAAGTGCTCCTTCAATACTTTGCGATTCGCAGTCCAATTGCTGTTGGCCAGCTCTCACAGGACGCCTAGGATTGGATGGAAGGAAACTCAGGTGAGCAGGACTTGCACAGGCAGGAAGGGATCGATGGGGTCACTCCTTTATTAGAAGACCTTGCTTGGGTAACATCACTTTATGAATATACAGAATTTAACAACCTCAGCATCTGCATCAATTTTAATTTTTTGTTTGAATAATTATTTATAAAATTGTTAGAAAATATTCACCAATAGTCTGAAATAGCTCAAACTGAGGCATTGAAATCAAAGTTCCCCAAAATACAAAAATAATACAGCAGTAAGGGCAATCATTTTTAAAAAGGGTGTACAAATTTCTCTTGAAATGATTCGCGCAAATAGTCTACAAACAGTAGCTTTATTGCACATTACAACTTAACATATATTGTCACTCTACAATACAGAATTAATTTTAGTGTAACAAATGTGACGTTACCTCTAAACAAGTAATAAAAGAGTCAGCCAAATTATGCAAGATTAAACATTTAATGCCATAATATTACACATTAAACACTTTCACAAAAACATAGGAATGACCATATAATAAATATATCATCTTCAAAGCAATATATTAAAGTATCTGAAGTCAAAGCAGGAAAGTTCCCAATAATTTTATAGTGCTTGTTAGCGTGATTTCAACACAGATTACTTTTTTCAGATGCACTACACTTTTTTTTCCTGAAAATTTCTCTTTCTTTCTCCCTTCACTCACTCCTGAACCACTAACTCATGCTAGGACAGTTTTATGAGTGCCAAGCATCATAAGCCCAGGCTTACTTCATACTTCAGTCTAGGGAATGATCATTAAAAGGCTATTTTATCACATATCCTTGAAAAAGAAACAATTTCAGGACAATAGGGAAAGATCAGGGGAGTAGGGCTAATTGGAACATCCTTTCAAAGAACCGGCACAAGCACAATGGGACAAAATGGCCTCCTGAGTTGCAAGATTCAATAATCCTATTTCTGTTCATTCTTGTCCTTATCAACACAGATGCATTTTTTAATGAGGGACATTGGATCGCTATCTGGAGTGGGAATGCTGTCTATTCATCCCTCCAAGCCAAGGGTGCAAAAGCCAATTGTGGCACCCCCACTTCCAACCCCAGCAAAGGTCAGATTAATCAGCACAGATCAGGAACAAACCTAGGACCTCTCTACAGTCTCTGGCTTGTGTGGTTCAGCTGTTTACTGTTTAAAGCAATTGAGCCTTTTAATAATCATATTACTGCTTTCATACCCACTACACTCATAGAATCACAGAATGATACAGCACAGAAGTAGCAACCATTCAATCTACCATCTCTGTGCCAGCTCTTTGAAAGAGTTAGCCAATTAGTCCCACTCCCCTGACCATTCCTCATTACCTTCCAGAATTTTTCCTCTTCAAGTATTTATCCAATTCCCTTTTGCAAGTTATTACTGAATCTGCTTTCATCACCCTTTCAGGCAATGCATTCCAGTTCATAACAACTCACCCCAAAAACATTTCTCATCCCGCCTCTGGTTATTTTTAGCAATTACCTTAAATCTGTGTCCTTTGGTTACTGACCCTTCTACCACTAGGAATGGTTTTTCCTTATTTATCAAAACCCTTTAGGAATTTGAACACCTCTATCAAATCTAAATACAACATTTCAAACTGATTAACCAAATAACTTTCACTTACCCGATCTGATTTTCTTTATTACACCAATTCCACCAGATAACTTTTGACACTTTTATCCTTTTGAGAATTTGAAAATGTGTTGAATCATAGGCTCAGAACAACTTCTAGATAGCAGCATTGGTGGTGAAATACAAAACTGTATCATTTGCACACATTCCTGCTTTAAAAACTCATTATATTTGTAGAATATTAACAGGGATGCCTTCTTATCAAGTGTGTACTCAAATAGGTCTCTTAACATACACGTAAATTTGATAGCAACAGGTCAGATGTGTGGAAAGAAAAGTATCAAATACTAACTTAGTGGGGTCCTTGCAGATATATAGTGGAGGAGTGAAGAGAAAATATAAGGAACCTTATTAGATTCTACATTCAAACAAAGCATGGATTAGATACATGTGAAAATCACTACTTTGTAACAACTGTAAAAAAGCAGCTCAGTAAAAGATTGTTTGCACTAGATATCCCATATAAGTGCCAATCTGTGCTGAATTGCAGGTCGTCTTGCTCGAAAGGTCAGCAAGAGAAATTTTGTTTTAGTTCCTGGTCGCTGGCAGAGAGAATTATGCTTTGCAAATTCAGGTTTGATCCAGTTCAGTGAGATAAGTAGTGAGCTAACTTAATGCAATTTTTCAGTTATAAAATCAGTTTGTAAAATTCAATATTTTTGTTACATTGGCAGACAAAAATAAGAAACAAGCCCAGTAAAATCTGACTAACAGCAATCTGTTAACTATGGCCTCAAGTTTAATATTTCAATCATTTTAAAATCTCCAAAAACATATCCTTTCCTTCAGCTGAAGCCAATCTTAGTTCATCCACCCAGTGCAACTCAAACTTCCCCTACAACGGTATCCAAGCTTGGCCTAAATAGCCAAGTGGTTATGGTACTGGGCTTGTAACCCAAAGATCAAGAGTTCAAATCTCACAATGGCAAACTATGAAACAATGTAACATCATCTGAAAAACAGATGGGAATGTGTTTGTACTCGAAAGAGTTACAACGGTATCCAATTGGTTCTTAAATAATTCCAGAGTTTTCACACGGTTCTATTCAGGAGCCCATTCCACCCGTTGACTTTCACGAAAGCACAAATTCCTGGCATCTATCCTAAGTTACCTTTACCAGTTCTACCCTAATAACTTATAGTAATTTTCTGGATTTCCCTTTTCTATGCCTCTTAATGACGTATATACTTCCAGAAAGTTGGATAACTCCTTTTCAAGACTGAAAAAGCCAAGTTCCTCTAGCTTTTCCTGGTAACTCAAACCTCTAATGATAGGGAACAACCTAGTGGTTTCTCCACCATATTATCTCAATGCTTGGATGTCTCCTTTGTATTGCGGTAACCAGAAATGAGGATCGTACACATGGTGTGATTTAGCCAGAGCATTATACAGGTTTAAATATGAATTTCTGATTTGTTTTGCCTACATAATTCAACATTATATAGGTTTTAAATTAAAATCCTACATTTTCTGTCCAGACAAGTGTTCACTAATGAGAAAAGTAACTTGAATTTGCTCTTGCCTACATTAGGCATGTAGCAAAGACATTTGTGTTCTGTAGGTCTTGTATGGTTGCTGAGTGAAAATAAATTCTTGGTATTATTTATGAAAGGTCTCTGGCAATTGAACATAACTCCCATTCACTTGATACAATTCAACCTTCATTACATCATAATCAGGGCCTCAATGTAAATTAGATAGGAATAGGTCAGTGGATTGAGCATTTGTTTATTTTCATTAACAACGCTCAAAAGCAATGAGATTTATTTAGCTCAAAACATAAAACAGTGATGTTGAAAAGTAAGGTCCTATCACTTGTGTGATGTCAAAAAATAACAACTCATTCTTCTTCCACAAAATAAATAACTAAGCAATGAAAATAGTCTTTCCCCACCACCCACCCACCCCAATGAAATTAAGCTAGTTTAGGATTACAATGAATATTACCAACAATTTCTGTACATATACACACAAGCCCAATGTCATAACACATTACACTCATACAGATTCTCCCATTTTCTGTGATGTGGCAGTTACACAAACGCGTGGTCTTTTTCATTTTAAAAAATAATGTGGGCCAATTTTTCTCTAGTCCAAAAACAGAACCAGGACATGTAACGACATACACAATCAGATAACATTTGAGTGAAACAGGTATGTTTTGCTTTTGTGTGCATATGTTCAATTATGCACTTGCATAATATTTTTCAAAACTCTACACTGCTGTCTTTACTGAAGTGAGATGTACTCACCAGGACACTCAAGAATACCAATATAAGGGGCAAAACAACAATTTGTACTGTATGTGAAGAGAGTGATGACTGGTTGGAAAGTGGTGTTGCCACTTGGAGAATGCACCACTGATGGTGACAGACAATTAACTGCCAAGCATTCTTTGAAATTTAAACCAGACAGCTTGACCCTGATTGGTCAAGGCATTGCCTTGAGGAATGAGTCAGCTAATGGCTGTCACTTATTTTGTTTAGCTAAAACAGGCACAGTGTATGTACATGTTCTTTCTGTATGCAAAGAACAGGGCCCTGTGTATTAATATATGTAGCTTCCAGTACACACAAATGCACCACATTGTGAGCCCGACAGACAATCTTAAATTGGTTGTCAGTGTATTCTTAGCACATTGACGATTATTTAGCAAATGTTGTCCAATGGCAGAATCATATCTAATGTTGGACACAGTGTTTTCAGTTTTGCAAGCATGGGCTGGTTGGATACAGTCTCTACCCTGCTCATTGCGAATAGTGGCTGGTTCATGTTATTTGCTACAATCCACCAGTCTTTAGGACATATGGCCTACATGCCTAGCATCACACTGGCAGTGAAATTCATAAACCACATTATTCATTTGTGCGATAGGCAGAACGTCTTTTTGGCTTGACAGCAGCATTCTGTTAGTGGCAAATACCACTCATTGCTACTGCTACTGCATGACTATTTGTTTACATGAGACAGAGGTACAATAAAGACCAAATTCAGGATATCAACAACAGAGATAAAAACAAAAAACTGCGGATGCTGGAAATTCAAAACAAAAACAGAATTACCTGGAAAAACTCAGCAGGTCTGGCAGCATCGGCGGTAAAGAAAAGATTTGACGTTTCGAGTCCTCATGACCCTTCAACAGAACTGAATGAATCTTAGGAAAGGGGTGAAATATAACCTGGTTTAAGGTTGGGGGGGGGGGGGGGGGGGGGGGGGGGTGGGGGTGTGGTGTGGTTGTAGGGACAAGCAAGCAGTGATAGGAGCAGATAATCAAAAGATGTCACAGACAAAAGAACAAAAGGACACAGAGATGTTGAAGGTGGTGATATTATCTAAACGAATGTGCTAATTAAGAATGGATGGTAGGGCACTCAAGGTACAGCTCTAGTGGGGGTGGGGTGGAAAGGCTAGCAGGGCACAAAAGATTTAAAAATAATGGAAATAGATGGGAAAGGAAAAATCTATATAAATTATTGGAAAAAACAAAAGGAAGGGGGAAGAAACAGAAAGGGGGTGGAGATGGAGGAGGGAGTTCAAGATCTAAAGTTGTTGAATTCAATATTCAGTCCGGAAGGCTGCAAAGTGCCTAGTCAATTCAAGATCTAAAGTTGTTGAATTCAATATTCAGTCCGGAAGGCTGTAAAGTGCCTTACAGCCTTCCGGACTGAATATTGAATTCAAAAATTTTAGGCCTTGAACTCCCTCCTCCATCCCCACCCCCTTTCTGTTTCTTCCCCCTTCCTTTTGTTTTTTTCAATAATTTATATAGATTTTTCCTTTCCCATCTATTTCCATTATTTTTAAATCTTTTATGCCCTGCTAGCCTTTCCACCCCACCCCCACTAGAGCTGTACCTTGAGTGCCCAGCATCCATTCTTAATTAGCACATTCATTTAGATAATATCACCACCTTCAACGCCTCTGTGTTCTTTTGTCTGTGACATCTTTTGATTATCTGCTCCTATCACTGCTTGCTTGTCCCTACAACCACACCACCCCACCCCCCCCCACCCCACCCACCCACCCACCCCCCTCCTTAAACCAGCTTATATTTCACCCCTTTCCTAAGATTCACTCAGTTCTGTTGAAGGGTCATGAGGACTCGAAACGTCAACTCTTTTCTTCTCCGCCGATGCTGCCAGACCTGCTGAGTTTTTCCAGGTAATTCTGTTTTTGTTATCAACAACATAGTTCGACTTACAAGTATGTTAAGAACACGTAAGCTATCTACTGAATTTCTCCAAGTGTATATTAAACCCAAAGTTGTGCCAGTTTTCATTTCCAAACTTATCAATAAAGCCAAAGTGAGACATACCCCACGATCGAGCATGCGTTTATGCAAAATGAGATTGAACAGATTGGTAATAGGGTTACTAATTTACACCATGCCCTACACTGCTCTTGGTCTAGGGTGCGCAAATTTCTTTCATTTTTTGATTTGATCTGTTTATGCTGCTATATTGCTTCAATAGATGACCGCACCAAAAACAGCACCCGTTTGAAACACATCCACACCATAAACTCACTTAAGTGGAAGTGGTTTGGCAATGCAATCAATGATGTCACTAAACACATAACAAATCTCTCTGGCCATGTACTCTCAGAAAGCGAGTTTGTTGTTGCGTATGGTTTCAATTTTGGTGTGCCTTCATACCTAATCAAACAGGAAGAGGTATTAGCTGAGTTTGAACACCTCTACTCCCAACTATCCTGCCACAAACCAGTGTCCACTGAAGACACCAAATCCTTGAAAGAGCGCCTAGTTGATCTATCGCACACATATTGCAGGATTTCAAACAACCTGTCCAACTTTCATGTGCAAAGCAAATGTCTTACAGCGTCACAAGGCCTTAAGACCAACCAACCAGACATACAATATAAAAACAAAAAAACTGCGGATGCTGGAAATCCAAGACAAAAACAGAATTACCTGGAAAAATTCAGCAGGTCTGGCAGCATCGGCGGAGAAGAAAAGAGTTGACGTTTTGAGTCCTCATGACCCTTCGACAGAACTTAAGTTTGAGTCCAAGAAAGAGTTGAAATGTAAGCTGGTTTAAGGTGTTTGGGGGGGGGGGAAAAGAGAGAGAGAGAGAGAAGTGGAGGGGGGTGGTGGTGTGGTTGTAGGCAAAAGCAGTGATAGAAGCAGATCATCAAAAGATGTCACAAACAACAGGACAAAAGAACACATTGATGTTAAAGTTGGTGATATTATCTAAACGAATGTGCTAATTAAGAATGGATGGTAGGGCACTCAAGGTATAGCTCTAGTGGGGGTGGGGAGAGCATAAAAGATTTTAAAATATTTTAAAATAATGGAAATAGGTGGGAAAAGAAAAATCTATATAATTTATTGGAAAAAAACAAAAGGAAGGGGGAAACAGAAAGGGGGTGGGGATGGAGGGGGGAGCTCAAGACCTAAAGTTGTTGAATTCAATATTCAGTCCGGAAGGCTGTAAAGTGCCTAGTCGGAAGATGAGGTGTTGTTCCTCCAGTTTGCGTTGGGCTTCACTGGAACAATGCAGCAAGCCAAGGACAGACATGTGTGCAAGAGAGTAGGGTGGAGTGTTAAAATGGCAAGCGACAGGGAGGTTTGGGTCATTCTTGCGGACAGACCGCAGGTGTTCTGCAAAGCGGTCGCCCAGTTTACGTTTGGTCTCTCCAATGTAGAGGAGACCACATTGGGAGCAACGAATGCAGTGGACTAAGTTGGGGGAAATGCAAGTGAAACGCTGCTTCACTTGAAAAGAGTGTTTGGGCCATTGGACAGTGAGGAGAGAGGAAGTGAAGGGGCAGGTGTTGCATCTTTTGCGTGGGTATGGGGTGGTGCCATAGGAGGGGGTTGAGGAGTAGGGGGTGATGGAGGAGTGGACCAGGGTGTCCCGGAGGGAGCGATCCCTACGGAATGCCGATAGTGGGGGTGAAGGGAAGATGTGTTTGGTGGTGCCATCATGCTGGAGTTGGCGGAAATGGCGGAGGATGATCCTTTGAATGCGGAGGCTGGTGGGGTGATAAGTGAGGACAAGGGGGACCCTATCATGTTTCTGGGAGGGAGGAGAAGGCGTGAGGGCGGATGCGCGGGAGATGGGCCGGACATGGTTGAGGGCCCTGTCAACGACCTTGGGTGGAAAACCTCGGTTAAGGAAGAAGGAGGACATGTCAGAGGAGCTGTTTTTGAAGGTAGCATCATTGGAACAGATGCGAAGGAGGCGAAGGAACTGAGAGAATAGGATGGAGTCCTTACAGGAAGCGGGGTGTGAGGAGCTGTAGTCGAGGTAGCTGTGGGAGTCGGTGGGCTTGTAATGGATATTGGTAGACAGTCTATCACCAGAGATTGAGACAGAGAGGTCAAGGAAGGGAAGGGAAGTGTCAGAGATGGACCACGTGAAACTGATGGAGGGGTGGAGATTGGAAGCAAAATTAATAAATTTTTCCAAGTCCCGACAAGAGCATGAAGCAGCACCGAAGTAATCATCGATGTACCGGAGAAAGAGTTGTGGAAGGGGGCCGGAGTAGGACTGGAACAAGGAATGTTCCACATACCCCATAAAGAGACAGGCATAGCTGACATACCAGACATAACCAGACATACAAACCTGACAAAGGAATGGGAATAGTCATCCTTAGCAAGGGTGACCATATCAACAAAATGCATGCCATTTTCAATGACAGGTTCAAATTCGTATCTGTTGGACCTGCACTCAACATGACCGGACAGCTCTGCTCGAATGTAAGCTGAATAAACGCTTGCTGCACTTGTGATAGCTCATCGCTCTTACACGTGATATATCTGTCAGGGTTCGTCCTCACGGTTCACTACGTTCGAGTATATATGGGCTACCCAAGACACACAAAAGTGATGTCCCTTTACGCCCCATCTTATCTATAGGCGGTTCTACACAACATGAATTAGGCAAATGGTTGGGTGAATTGTTACAACCAATTTTGACCAAGTTTTCCACATACACAGTGAAAGGCTCCTTCACATTTGCGAAGGCCAAACAGGACTTGCATATCAATAGCAATGTTGTGTCCGTGTGCTCATTTAACATTGCTAGCTTATTCACCAATGTTCCACTGAAGGAAGCCATAGATATTTGTGCTATGGCAATCTAGACCCACCACCATTACGTGAATCGGTATTCATTGAACATATGAACTCGGCAAATCACACATTTGAGTTCAGTATTAATGACACCATGTATGTCCAAATAGATGATGACACCCTGGGATCCCCTCTACGCCCAGCTCTTGCAAATATCTTTGTTGGGTTCCATGAGAAACGCGTCTTCGATGGAATGACTCCTAACCTCCCACCCCTCGCATATTTCCAATACATGGATGATATATTTGCTATATTTAAATCCGCTGCATGTAACAATTTCCTTTCAAGTCTTAATGGGCTCCATCCTGCACTCAAATTCATCTATGAAATGCAGCAGTCAAATGAACTCCCCTTTTTTGACGTACTAGTTGAGAAATCTGCCAGGAGGTTCTCTACCATAGTCTACCGCAAGCCTACCTGCACTGGTCAATATACACATTGGGGCTTTTACAGTTCCAAGTACTATAAGATTGGACTTATCAGAAACCTTGTAAGTAGGGCCCCAAGCCATTTGCTCACCATGCAAGCTTGATTCTGAAATAGGGCATATCAAAGGCATCCTGCAGGATAATGGCTACCCTGATCAAATCACGCAAACTCATGAATGGGCCTAAGGCCATCACTTTTAGCCCTGACAAGTGCCCAGTCAACCTTAGATTACCTGGAAGGGCAAGGTATCTCAAAAATTTGTGCAATAAGTGAAGCTAGCTGTTCTCACGCTGCTACTATGCAGTAGCAGCGCAAGTGTTATTTGCCACTAACAGGATGCTGCCATCAAGCCATAAAGAAGTTCTGCCTATCGCACAAATGATCAATATGGTATATGAATTTCAGTGCCAATGTGATGCTAGGTTTGTACGCCGTACATCCCAAAGACTGGTAGGTTGTATCTCATAGCATGTTTAAGCTACTGTTCGCAACGGGCAGGGTACAGACCATACCCAACCAGCCAGTGCTTGCAAAACTCAAAACAGTGTCCAACATTAGATGTGATTCCGCGATTGGACAACATTTGCTAAATAATCCTCAATGTGCTAAGAATTACACTGACAACCAATTTAAGATCGTCAGTCGGGCTCGCAATGTGGCGCATTTGCGTGTATTGGAAGCTAATACACAGGGCCCTATCCTTTGCAGACAGAAAAAAACATGTATCTATATAGCAATATAGCCTGTTTCTGCTAAAAAAAAAATGTGACAGTCATTTGTTGACTTATTCCTCAAGGCAATGCCTTGAACAATCAGGGTCAAGTTGCCTGGTTTAAATTTCAACCAATGCTTGGCAGTTAACTGTCCATCACCATCAGTGGTGCATTCTCCATGGCAACACCACTTGCCAACCAATCAGCACTCTCTTCACATACTGTATAAATTGTTGTTTTGCCCCTTATATTGGTATTCTTGTGAGTATTCTGATGAGTGCAAGACGAAAAGCTTAGACACATCTCTTTTTTCAGCAATACTGCTGTCTTTATTTCAGAATTATCTAGCAGCCATCTGAAAATAATCCGTTATGTTCAAAACCATGCTATCTAAATTAGGCTAGTCATTGCATATGCCTTATCGAATAAATCCTACTCCAAACTAAGGGCTGTTATTAAGAGCCTGGTACTGCCTCTTTAAATACTTCTCATTCTAAGTCTTAATGAGCATGCAATTATTGTCTTCGAATGGAAACTGGATTGCTACAAATTCTAACTATTGTTAGAGAAAGTATTACTCAACACTTGCCTTTATTTTGTATTTCTTTTCTTCTTGTTCCTGAAAGCATTGACTCCGGCGTTGGCAGTATTAGATACTTCTCTCATGTGACCATTTTTTCTATACAAGTCCAGATAGTGAGTATCACAACAGGTCCACATCATAAGAATCATTACAGCCAAGTCCAATTCTATCCTCATCCAATGTCCAAATACAAACTGGGATCATTGGATAGTCATCAGGAACAAGAACCTTTGGCTTATTTTCCTCTCCCTAACTTAGAGATGGGTTAATCATATAGCTCGTGGGCCTAATTCTATATGTAGAACATTTTAATCTTGCCTTCGAACTGAAATTTTTTGAATACGAATGTCCCCGATCACCCCCTTCCCTCATCCCAAATCCCAGCCACAATTTTAATAGCCACACACCAACCATGAACCTCAAATAAGAATCCTTACTCTTCAACCCTCTAATTATAGTTACTTTGTTATCGCAGAACATTCTTTCATTAACAATGGAATGAATCATTAGAAGTTTGTGGTACAGTAGTACCAGCAAAGAGTCAGCAGCAGCTGGATGAGTCTTCCCAGTCAATGCTACAGATAGGCAGTGCTTAATTATGATAGCTTCCTGGGTGCCATGCAGAAGGTGAGTTGGTAAAGGTTTTGGTGGTGTAATGAACCTACCACTAAGGCAGGTGCCTTATCTGGTATTGTTTGCACTAATGCAGTAAATAAAGAACCAACTTTTCCTTATATAGGGCTCTTGTCAAAGGAAATCCTGCCGTGCTGGCCCTATTGGCTAGATGATTGCCTATTTCCCCAGGCCCAACATATAAAATGCTACCACCAATTGGGCTATGTAGTCTACAGCCCTTAGCTAACTCAGACATCAAAAAATTAATGTTACCATAATAGAATGAGTGTGAGAGTGAGTGAAGTAGTGAATGTTTATGAAAGAGTGACTGCACTTGTAAGTGAGTGATCGAATGTGAATGAAATAGAGATTGAGTGACTCAGTAAGTGGCTAACTGCATCTGACTGAGCGGGAAAGTACATGTGTCTCAGTGAGTGAGTAAGTAAGTAAAGGAGCAGGTATGTGTGAATTAGTGAGTGAAGGATAGGCTGAACATAAGTAGTAAGAGCAGTAGTAGGCCATTCAGCCCCCTCAAACTTACTCTGCTATTCAATAAGATCATGGTTGATCTGATCTTGGTCTAAACTCCACTTTCTTGCCTGTCTCCATAATCCTCACCTCCCTTATAGTTTAAAAATCTGAATATTTTCAAGACCGAAATAGATGAAAACCCAACCTCGATAGCTATCTGGGGTACAGAATTCCAAAGATTCATGACCATCTGAGAGAAGAAATTCCTCTTCATCTCCACCTTAAATGGGCAACCCTTTATTCTGAAACAATGTCCTCTAGTTCTAGATTCCCCCATGAGGGGAAACATCCTCTCAACATGTTGCATGTTTCAATAAAATCACCTCTCTTTCTTCTAAACTCCAATGAGCATAGGCCGAATCTGCACAGCCTTTTCTCATAAGACAACCCTTTCATTCCAAGAATCAGCCTAGTGAACCTTCTCCGAGCTGCCTCCTGCGCAAGTATATCCCTCCTTAAATAAGGAGACTAAAATTGTAGGCAAGACTCTCGGTGTAGTCTTACCAATGCTTTTTAACAAGGCTTCCCTACTTTTATACTCTATCCCCCTTGCAATAAAGGCCAACATTCCATTTGACTTTCTGATTATTTGCTGTACTTGCGTGCAAACTTTGTGATTTATGCATGAGGACACCCAGATCCATCTGTATCACACCATTCTGTCATGTCTCTCCCTCTTGCTGCACTTAAATATTTTGCTTTTGTATTCTTCCTATCAAATTGGACAAGGTCATGTAAATTACTCCTGACAACATAGCTCTTATCTTGTGCAGTAATCTTTTATGTGGTACCTTATTGAATGCCTTTTGGAAATTTAAATATACTACATCTACTGGTTCCCCCTTTATCCACCCTGCTTGTTGCATTCTCAAAGAACTCTAATAAATTCATCAAACATGATTTCCTTTCATAAAGCCATGTTGACCCTGCCTGATTGTATTATGATTTTCTAAATATCTTGCTACTATTTCCTTAATAATGAATTCTAATATTTTCCCAATGACAGATGACAGGCTAACTTGCCTATACTTTCATGCTTTCCGTTTCCTTCCTTTCTTGAATACTGCATTTACAGTTTTCAAATCCGCCAGGATCTTTCCAAAATCTAGGCAATTATGCAAGATTACAACCAATGCATTTACTTTCTCTGCAGCCACTACTTTTAAGGTACTTTTCTAGGTTGCAACCCGTCAGTCTTTAGTCCCATTAGTTTTCCTAGTACCAGGTTAATTTTGAAAAATTCATTTACGGGATGTGGGCATCGCTGGCCCATCCCTATTGAAGAGCCAACCACATTGTTGTGGGTCTGGAGTCACATGTAGACTGGACTAGGTAAGGAGAGCAGATTTCCTTCCCTAAAGGGCATTTGTGAGCCAGATGGGTTTTTCACTAATGGGTTTTTACAACAATCAACAATGGTTTCATGGTCATCGTTAAGACTTTTAATTCCAGATTTTTTAATTGAATTCAAATCCCACTATTTGAACCCGTGTCCCCAGGGCATTACCCTGGGTCTCTGGATTACTAGTCCAGCGACAATACCATTACGCCATCACAGAAAGTTGTGTAAGGAAGTAAAAACTTAAGATGTTGAACACACTAAAGTGGCTCAGACATCTAGTTGGCCAGACAGGGCTTTCAAGGGCCATACAAATGAGGTTTCTATTTCAAAATGAATAGCAAAGGTTAGGTCATTCATATTTACAAGAACAGCCAATGGTAAGAGAACATAAAATGACCTTGAAATGCTACAAGGTCCCTAAATTAACAATGGTTCACTGGATTGAGAGCAGTAAATTTAGAAATAGATAAGCAGCAGTTGAAGCGTAACTGGCTTGAGGGACCAGTGGAGTCATTCCAACTAGCTACATGCACTGTTTGTCACTCAGATTGTCATCCAGGCTTTAAACAAGTTTGCATTTGACAGCGGCCCATATATAGAAGATACAGCTTTTGGAACTTAAGCAAACCAGAGACTTTTATTCCTTCTGAACCTATAGGCCATTGTTTGGGCCCTTGTTTCTGTCCCTTAACTTCAATACAGGACACCAGCAGTAAAAACTTGGTACATATGTATGACACATTACACTTCAAATGAATTCAATTCTTAACAATAATAGAAAGAACGTTCTATCTCTGCAATACTATTGTTACTGCTTCTAAATTCTGACATATAAGCACCTAGTTAGCATCATCATCATAGCATTGGATTGCCATGAACATTAAATCCCTGAGCAACCCACTGATAGCTTGGAAGCAAAGTAGGTAGGAGAGAGGAAGATTGTGAATAGATTACTGGGCATATCTAGATTGCTAGTAGTATAAATACCAATGCTACTACTGGACCTATTTAGCATATATGATACCAAAATCAAACTTAATCCAAAATGGTTTAATATTTTCCCACCATGTTTGGTGTGAGCTACCCTAAAAGAAATTGTTCCCACCACAATCACCTTCTCCATCACATTTCATCCTAATGTCACAAATTAAATGCTTTCCCCAGATGCTCCATTCTCAGGAGGATTAGATCTAAAAAATATTATATGTCCACCACTAAAATGCCAATGACAATACCGAATATGTTCTGGCACATCACATCAGTATGCAAAGCCCAGGAAACCACCTGCCTCCTTCCTCCTTGACTGTGATAAATGAATTACAATAATTAAGTCATAATAAAGGCAAAAAAATAGATGCAATCAAAAAATGCCTTTGACTTACGCTACTGCAAAGTTTCACATTTCCATTTAAGATCTTTAAAATTGTGAGCATCTCGGGCGGTGCGGTCATTTATATATTAATTTTCCATACTTCAATAGTGGACTCATAGACCTAGCTTTATCGAAACAATGGGTTATTTTAACCTAACTCACCCAAGGCATCAGGTGGTATGCCCATTTTACAGTCCGCCCAATACTACTGTTAACTTTAGTGGAGGGTAAAATTAAGCAGAGTGTAAAAGCAACATTGCTGCCAATCCTGTCAGTTTCCTGACAGTTGGGTTTGGTTAAAATTACCCCTAATGGGTCTTGCTGTGCTACAGAAGATATAATTAACAATATAAACCTGGGACTCACCTCCCACATTTTATACTCCCAGAACTCAAATTAAAATATAAAAGCAACTTATAACTTCCATGATAAATTACAAGATGAGCAATGTCTGAATCATGGAAGTTCTGTAGACTAATTTAGGGGAGTTATTTGCACTGTTCTAAGAGAGCAAGTTCTTGTGCAAAGCTGTGGCATATTAAATGAATAACTTCACTGGACCAAAAGTATACATTTATAGTGCTACCTGGAGTGCACAATCCTTTCAGAAAAATGTATGTAATCCCAAAATGTCTTCAGATGTTTTTCAAAATATTTTTTTACTTCAGGACTTTTAACACAGGAAAGCTTCAGAAATTATTTTTGAGGAGGTAGCAAAGGATTAAAAAACAACTTTAATACTTAAAAAACCTTTCCCAAATTATATTTCCTATCTAATTTCATCATGGAAAATCTATACAGTCTATACTTTGTGTATACAGGAAGAATAGCATAGTAGTTGTTATTGGGCTAGAAATACAGAAGACTGGGCTCGTGATCCAGTATTGAGTGTTCAAATCCCACCACAGCCGTTAGAGACTTTAAATTTTTGCTGATGATACAAAACTATTAAGTACGGTGAATTATGAGGAAGAAAGCGATAGACTTACATGGGACACAGACAGACTCGTGGAATTGGCTGACACAGCAGATGAAATTTAATGCTGAAAAGCGCGAAATGATACATTTTGGTAGGAGGAATGAGGGAAGACAATATAAAATAAATAGCACAATTCTAAATGGGGTGCAGGAGCAAAAATACCTGGGAGATATATGTGCACAAATCTTTGAAGATGGCAGGGAAGGTTGAGAAAGCAGCTATAAGACATACAGGATACTGGCTTGATAAAAGAGGCACAGGGTACAAGAGCAAGGAAGTTATGGTGAACCTTCATAAACACTGGTTCAGCCTCAACTGGAGTAGTGTGTCCAATTCTGAGCACCACACTTTAGGAAGGATGTGAAGGCACTGGAGAGGATGCTGAAAAGATTTACAAAAAATGGTTCTGGAGATGAAGGACTTTAATTATATGGATAGCTTGGAGAAGCTGGGGTTGTTTCCCTTGGAGAAGGTTGAGAGGAGATTTGATGAGGTGTTCAAAATCGTGCGGGGGCTGAGCAGAACAGTAGGGAGAAACTGTTCTCACTGGTGGAAGAGTCGAGAAACAGAAGACAGAGATTTGAAGTGATTAGCAAAAGAACAAGGGGCAATATGAACAAAATCTTTTTTACACAGCTACTGGTTGTGATCTGGAATGCAATGTGGTGGAGCCAGATTCAATTCTGGCTTTCAAAAGAGAACTGGGTAATTAACTGAAGAGAAAAAAATTGCAGGGCTACAGGGAAAAGCTAGGGGAGTAGAATTAGGGAGTTGCTCTTGCACAGAACCTGCACAGATATGATAGGCTGAATGGTCTCCTTCTGTTTTGTAATTTTTCTGTGATTCCTACCGCATTTGTATTTCACAAATAAGGGTACCACGCCCCGTATCCAGGAATCCCGCGACTGCATGTGCTCTGGATTTGGGGATTTTACAGATTTTGGGTCTTAGGCCTAGCATGTAATAAAAATGCATAAAATAAAGTACGAAAGATAAAGAATAAAGGGGTTTTGTTCAAATTGCTACCCAAGGCGCCAGCTTCGAATTTGGCTGGTTTTCTGGTCCTTCTGGATTTTGGGATGCCGGATGAGGGGTATGGTACATGTAATTGCATTAATTTTGTTCCTTATGCAATACATGGGCCCAAATGGCCATGCTAATCAATTGTCCCAACCCTCAGTAATTATAAGTAGTTCGACATTATTAACAAAATATGGTGTTTTATCATTGAAATAAACTTCATTTAAGATCAAATTAATTCAAAACAAAACAATGAATAAAAATATTTCTCAGTAAGCTTACATTTGTTGGCATCATATACATGTTTAAATACTATTATATGTTTCTGCCTGGGGCACTAAATGATAATAAAAAACAAATTGCTTCTTTATATTAAAAAAGTGGTAACTCAAATGAATAAGTACTCTATAACAGCAATATAACTAATATTTGCATTAATATACTGCCTTTCAAGTCAACAAGTGTCAAAGTATTTTCCTTAAAATTGTTATTTAAGCAAGTGCAACAATGATTTCATACTAATAACAATCCACAAGAAGCAATAAGATAAATGATCAGAATAATTATTTTTTGATGATATTCCTTTCTGGAGAAATCTTGGCCAGGACATTTGTAGAACTCCATGCTCTTCTTCAAATACTCCCATGAGAGTTTTTAATGTCCAACTGAACAGGTTGACTGCCCATTGGATTAATGTCTCATCTAAAGGATGATTATTAACTCTTAAGTACTTACCTACCACTGGAAAGCTCAATTTTTAAAAATAAAATTTTAATGAAACCATTTTTGCAAAAACTTATTACAATGCTATTCTACAGAGCCAACCTGTCCATCCCATTCAGTAATCAATCAAGTGGGACAATTTGATTGAAGACTGCTTTTTTAGAATATATATAATCTCCAATGGATATTTCCTGTCTGTTAGTATCAGTCCAAATATATAGGTCATCAACAAGGAAACAGAGATTGGCATCATCATGGCATATCTACCTCACCCTTAATAGTGAAACACCGAGTAGTGTTTGAAAAAAAAGGTTGTCTTAAAAGATAACACCAAACATGTAGGCCCAGACTTTCATCAAGTCGGGCCAACTCGGAGCCTGTTAAAAATGCCAGGTGGCACCCAATTCTGGGATTCGTGCCCCCAGATCAATTTCCAGCAATCTTCACTGGCACAGGATAAGGGTGTCACACTCAGAACGCCACTGCCAGCTCCATTACTGACAACCATACAGACAAAAGCAGGTTGAACAGTTGGCCTAATTATTAATGCCTGGTTCAGCTCCAAGAATGGTTAACCCACTTAGAACTCAGCAAGCAATGTTTATACAGTCACAGAGAGGAGTGAAAGCTTTGTTTGATAGGCATCTCCATTACCTTGTCATAACCTTCTGTTTCTTTAAAAAATTTTTCCCCTGCCTGTGTGTTTATTTACACAAGATCAAGAGGTTTTAAGTGTAAAAAAGTTTCTGACATTGATACAATGAATGACTGGTTGATTAACACTTTCCTAAGGTTATAAGCTGAGTTGTTTTTTCAAAAGATCTTTTCAAAGCCTCTGTTTTGTATATCAGTTTCAGGGCCATTTCAAAAACTTGTCAATGGCTCATTAGTTGTGTAAATAGTGGATGCTGGGAGAATGGGTATGGAGGATGTATGGGGGGCATGGCAGAGGCATGACGGGCATGGGGGGAGGGGAATGTTGGGTGGGTGGGGGATAGAGGGCCTAACATTCATCATTACAATTGAACTGATGTCTCAGAAAACTGAGGTGGGCCTTCCAGTCTGTCAGTTTCTCCATCCATCCATCTCTCTTGCTGTCTCAGACCTGCCTCTGGAGGTGGCAGGCTAGACTCCACCCCTCCCACAGTTCCCTGGAAAGAAAATATGGCATGCGGGGGCCTCCTAATCAGAAACTGGTTGCAGTCAGGAACTTTCCCAACTCCTGATACCAGAATCCTCCACGAAAATCCAGCCCACAGTATCTGGAAAATCAAGTGCTGTTTTTAAAAGCTGAAAATAAGATCTTATGCTATCACTATGGAAATACAAGGAATCCAATAGTGACAAAGTCATTTGTAAATACTGTAAAATCAGCTTTACAAATAACTGTTTCTTTCCCAAATACAGTATCATCCAGTTTATCAATCTATTAAAATTTTACACTGTGTACTCCTCATGGACCTCTGCAATACAGAATTGCTATTCTGCATTGCAAAGTGCCATTCCTATAAAAGGCAATGTACTACGCAAGAAAATATGACACCCTGACATTTTTGCAGCAAGCATGGGCTTTGTCAATTTATTTAACCTCTGATCACAAGAAGTCTGTTCAATGTTTTATTGCAGGTAACATACAGTGCTATTTTTTTCAGCTAAATGGTAAAATTAGTTATTTGGCCTCTATTGTACCAAGAAAAAGGTCACACAAGTAGTCCACAAAATAAAGCAAGCAGAAGAAGCAAATGTGATGGTGAGAGGGAAAAAAAAATTTCACACGAGTAGTTCGGATCTGGAATGCACTGCCTGGAAGTGTGGTGGAGGCAGGTTCAATCAAGTCACTCAAGAGGGCATTAGGTGATTATTTGAATAGAAACAATGTGTAGGGGTTTGGAACAAAGACAGGGCAATGGCACTAGGTCAATGTTCATTTGGAGAGCCATTGCAGACACGAAGGACCAAATGGCCTCATTCTGTGCCGTTAAAATTTTGTATTTCAATCCTTTTTAAGTGGCTTGCCCACATCCTTCACAATACACTAGACAAGCCAACTTAGATGGTTGCCTCATCACAAGGAAGTTGAAGGCTTCCAAAAAAAAAAAGCCTTTATGTTAAAACAAAGAATTTACATAGTGTGTTTCACAACCTCTGGACACCCCAATTCACATCATAACTAATGAAACTTTTGAAATTTAATCAGTGTTGTAACGTAGGGAAATTATTATTTTAGCAGACAGAGTTTGGGAGAGAATGCCAATAATGCCATGACAAAGTGCAATAAATGCAAATTATATTTATAATGTACTTTTAAATGCATTTGGAATCAGACCAATAATTCCCCTTTCCTTAAGGGAACAGCAGTAAGGAAGAGGCACTGTTCCCCAACCCACGGGCACTGAAGTCAATAGCAGTCCTTCCATTGCTACCCTACTGAGATCTGTTCTTAACTTGGGACTGAAAATCGACTATGGGTCATTCCTGTCCCCAAGGTTCCAGCAGTCCTCGTGTTTGTATTTAATCACTAATTGATCAGAGAAGCATTTTTTTTTAATTCTATGTGGTAAAATGCTGAAATACAAACACCAGGAATGTCCCAAATTCAATCTTAGATCATTGCTGAGTTTTTACTGAGCTTGGCTGGCACGGCACTAGGGGCACAAGGATTAGCCTCCATGTTTCCTGGCTATGATGAGCTCATGAGATCCTAGAATATCCCACTGAAGTATACCAACATTCTCCCCAAGCTACCATTACTTATGTTTTTGTATGAAAAATGGAGTCAGCAATAGGGTTATGAATTGTGGTTAGCCATATTCTGAAGTTGTTTTTTTGTTTATACTTTCACAGGGTTTGGACATTGCTGGCTCAGCCAGCATTTATTGCCCATCCCTAATTGCCCTCGAGAAGGTGGTGTGAGCCACCTTCTTGAACTGCTGTAGTCCATGTGGTGTAGGTACACCCACAGTGCTGTTAAGAAGAGAGTTCCAGGATTTTGACCCAGTGCTTCTCTGATCAATTAGTGATATAGTTCCAAGCCAGGATGGGATATGGTTTGGAAGGGAACTTCCAGGTGATGGTGTTCCCATGCATCTTCTGCCCTCGTCCTACTAGTTGGTAGAGGTTGCAGGTTTGGAAGGTGGTATTGAAGGAGCCATGGTGAGTTTGTGCTGATGAATGCCCTGGTCCAATCAGAGGGCTGAGCGCAAAATAACACAAGGCCAACAGGTTGGATGTGGTGAACAAGCTCCAAGAGGAAAACTGCTGCTGCTGATCTGCTGCAATATCAGGCAGCTTGGCTAGCTTCCAGGCACAGAAAACGTTAAGTTGGTGGGGCGAAGGAAGCGGAGGTCTGTTCTCAGGAACTTATGCGGTTTGTGATGAAAGTATAATAATTTTCGTAATATTTTTCTGGTTTATTGTGAAGTAGGTATGGAGGTAAGAATATTTGGGTCTGTCTGTGTGATCTAATTACATTTGGGCCAGGATTTCCTGGTCAGCGAACAGGGAGCAGATCTGCTCACCGACACGTAAAATGACGCGGGATGAGGTCGGGCAGAACCCCCGACGTCACCCCGCTTCATTTCAATTTTCAGGTTGGTGGGGGCTCAGCCGAATCAGTTGTGCGCCCGTCGACCTGTCAATGCCCTGTTGAGGCCATTGACAAAGTAATGAATTTAATTCAGAGATAAAAACAAAAAAAATGCGGATGCTGGAAATCCAAAACAAAAACAGAATTACCTGGAAAAACTCAGCAGGTCTGGCAGCATCGGCGGAGAAGAAAAGAGTTGACGTTTCGAGTCCTCATGACCCTTCAACAGAACTAGGTGAATCCAAGGAAGAGTTGAAATATAAGCTGGTTTAAGGTGTGTGTTGGGGGGAGGTGGGGGGAGAGAAGTGGAGGGGGGGTGGTGTGGTTGTAGGGACAAACAAGCAGTGATAGAAGCAGATCATCAAAAGATGTCATAGACAACAGAACAAAAGAACACATAGGTGTTAAAGTTGGTGATATTATCTAAATGAATGTGCTAATTAAGAATAGATGGTATGGCACTCAAGGTATAGCTCTAGTGGGGGTGGGGAGAGCATAAAAGATTTTAAAATATTTAAAAATAATGGAATTAGGTGGGAAAAGAAAAATCTATATAAATTATTGGAAAAAAACAAAAGGAAGAGGGAAGAAACAGAAAGGGGATGGGGATGGAGGAGGGAGCTCAAGACCTAAAGTTGTTGAATTCAATATTCAGTCCGGAAGGCTGTAAAGTGCCTAGTCGGAAGATGAGGTGTTGTTCCTCTAGTTTGCGTTGTGCTTCACTGGAACAATGCAGCAAGCCAAGGACAGACATGTGGGCAAGAGAGTAGGGTGGAGTGTTAAAATGGCAAGCGACAGGGAGGTTTGGGTCATTCTTGCGGACAGACCGCAGGTGTTCTGCAAAGTGGTCGCCCAGTTTACGTCTCCCCCCACCCGCCCAATCCCCCTCCCCCCAAAACACACACCTTAAACCCAGCTTATATTTCACCCCTTCCTTGGATTCACCTAGTTCTGTTGAAGGGTCATGAGGACTCGAAATGTCAAATCTTTTCTTCTCCGCCGATGCTGCCAGACTTGCTGAGTTTTTCCAGGTAATTCTGTTTTTGTTTTTAATTAATTTAATTAGTGGACCTGCCCATCCAACCTTAAGGTTAGCGGGCATTGGAAAAAGCCTGAAACCTCATCCACGGGCGAGATGAGGTTTCATGTAGGTTGTTAAAAATTTAATAAAAGTGTAACTAAAAGTGATGGACATGTCCCAACTCTTGTGACAGTGTCACATGAAGGGACATGTCAGGGAATTTTTTTTTCTGTTTTAAACATTTTTTTAATGTGGAGCTGATCTCCCTGAGGCAGCACTTAGCCTCAGGGAAATAAGTGCGCGCTTTCACGTGCATGTGTAAAAGAGCGCACTCTCAACTCAGGGAATCCCCCTCCGCCCGCACAGGGAGCGCATAGTACCTTAATTGGCCCGCCCACATAAAATGATGGCGCGCCCCCAATCGGGGGTGCTGATTGGAAGCACGCCTCCACACATCACTCCTGAACTCCCCCCCCCCAAACGGGGGGGGAAAGTTCTTCCCTTGGAGTTAAGTAGATTGCAAGCTTGAAATCGTCAAAAGAACCTAGGTGCTTGACATGCTAATGAGTAAACATGGATGCTCACTTAGCATGTAAGGTGTGAAGGGATTGTTGGATTTCAAAGGGATCCAAGTCTGTTTACAAATGGCCTGATAAGCAAGGCTAAGGATTGTGTTTATTTTTCCCAAAGGTTACTGACAGTATTGGCAACATGAAAGTTTTTATATTATGCTAAAGATACAGTTTCGAAGACATATGTAACTATAGAATTTACATATTAAAAAGAAAGAAACATATATAAAGGACAATGAAAGGCTATGTGGGAGAAGGCCATGTAAGATCTAACAGGAATCTGTGAAATAGCCTTTAATGAAGCCCCTAGCCATTTGTGTATAAGTCTGCTATATAATAAAACTGAAGTTGGGGAAAAGCCATTTGGAATTCCACTGTCAAGTGGGTAGTGTGTTAACTTGCTGGTTCTTTTTTCAATCTAAAATCTATTTTGGACTTTGTCTTAAAGGGGGTATAACTGTGAGGTCAGGTTAATTAGGAATTTTAGGAGTTATTATCGTAACAAGTAATTGTAGTCTTACGAATGTGCTTGAAAACTTCTATTTTGTTAATAACTATTTTAATTTAATTTTTAAAATCTCTAAAGGTCTTGGTGGACTTATTACTTGTGAATTCAGTGCATACATCTTCTCATAATAAATACAAATTGAAAAACAGTTGTGATAGGGCGACCAAGTTTCCCTTGTTGATTTGGTCCGCCTGGCACACATCATCTGCCACATCATAAGAAGCTTTGGCCCAGGTTATTTTAAATGGAGCCCAGTGGAGCACGTGTGCTCACAAAAATGAATAGAGAGCTTACACTCTTGTTCAGCTGGAGCACCAGATGAAACTGCAGAAGTGAACTGTGCACACTCCATCCAACTGAGCCTTAAAATAACACAAAAGGTCCTAAATGCATCATAAGACCCAGATTTTCATATTAAATTGGACTACCGCATCACTCAGGAAGGTTCTCTGGCCAGCCAACAGTAGTGGAGTTGCCAATTCTGGTTGGAGGCATTTATGAAGGTCTGATCATGTGATTCTTGTTAATGTTGCTCCATCTCTCTCTCTCCATATCTCCTTTGGATTCAGGTTGTGTGTGAAGGTGACAACTCTGAACTGGAAGCCTCAGTCAGAGTTGATCTGTACTTAGCCTTGGACTTCAAATGCCAAAGCCAGCTGGCATGGACTGGCATTAACCAAGTTAAAAGATTGTGCAAAGTTCTCCAAGGCGCACAGCTCAGCATCAACTTTTCCGTACTACACCATGGAAAGAGTTTCCATAGAATGACAGAAATCATGGCACAAGATGCACCCATTAACACCCACCTCCCCCACCCCATTCTCTCTCCTGTAACTCTATTCTATCCAGATTCTTTCCAATTCTTCCTTTTTAAATATTTACCCCATTCTTTTTTTTAAATAATGCGTCAGTCTGTCACAATCGTCACTTACAGTGAAGCATCCAATGGTCCAATAGGCCCAGTTCAAAATCTTACTTCTCCCCTCCCCCTTGGTTCTTCGAGTAGGAATCCTCAAATTTAGTTCCTATTTAACCACAGTGAAATCCCCAAGTCTCACTCGCCCATTAACTTCCTGCTTTGCTCTCAATGCTGCTCCCACTAAGTTGCTGTTGCTGTTCTTGGCTCTGCAGGAATGCTGCTACTCACACCTTAGCCCATTCAAAGTCTCCCTTCTCGTCCCCAATCCTTCCAAACCAAATTCCCATCTCACTCTTTCCCAGTACAATCTTATCCTGATTCCCCAGTCTCCCCCAATTATTTCCAATCTCCTGCACTATCCAGAATATTAATCTTTAATTCCAAGTGACTCCAGGACATTCCAGGAGAATTGATAGCCCTAGTTGCTCATGGCTAGTCCCGCAAACTAAGTCATTTCAAAAGATCTAGGAAGCACTGAGGCACAGCTGAATACCTGAACGCATGCTCTCATTGTTCACTGAATTCCGTGGAGTGGTGTTCAGATGGATTTCTTTCTCATTTTCCATGCTACTGAAATCATATAACTGTATTCTTTAAAAAACTTACATCCTTGCATCAACAAATATAGAATTTTTGTTTCTTCCAATTCTGCAGTGCATTAAGAGGTCCTGCATGTTATATACAGTTAGATGATTGCATATTACAAATGTTCAGCATCAGTAAAGGTACAGAAAAGCCTACATTACATTGGGAAGAGAAGTCTTGTGTAATCCAAGAGCTGCAGAAGATACTCTGCAGAGATGGCTTTGAATAGGCAATATTGATTAGGCTTAACATTCATACATATCACTACAAACAAAAGCCGGTCAAACATTACAGCTTCCGTTTACCTCCAATTCATCATATATGAGGTGCTAGGGCTTTACATTTTATGCAATATAGGTTGATTTTTGCAACCTTGTGACTGAATTTAAATGGCCTGAAATTATGTCCACAGAACAACCCAATTCTTGACACACACAAGACTGTTTATGATGGAAACTCTGAAGAACAGGCATTTATATGTAAAGTAAAAATTCTGTTTACTTAGTCTATGTGACTATTTTATCACAACTAACTATATTACCAAGCCTGTATTCTTTAAAAAAAACTTATATCCTTGCATCAACAAATATAGAGTTTTTCTTTCTTCCAATTCTGCAGTGCATTAAGAGGTCCTGCATGTTATGTAGAGTTGGATGATTGCACATTACAAATGCTATCTGGGTGCATTTACAAATTACCTGGGTGATTAAAAATACCCAGTTATCTAAAATAACTGACTTCTGCAAAAACAGAAGAGAACAAAATTTTATTTCATGAAGATAAAAAGATAATAAACCACTTGATTTGCTGTACAACTGACTTTTACCTTAGTGATTTATTTTTTCCCCTGTTTCCCCACCAACATCTTACACTTGTTTCATTGTTGAATTTAAAATGAGAGAAAATTCCTTCACTAAAAGTAAAGAAGAAACACCTAGCATTCATGTAGCTCTCAGTCATAACATAATGCAAACTAATAATAAAAAAGGGTAAAGTACTTAAAAGGGGGGGAAACAATTTAAGGCAGACTTCATGCTTACCCTTTGGCTAGAATAGTAGATGTGGAGCATCCCAGGGACTTGCTTGCGGAAACATTGCTGGCACAAGGATTTTTCTTAGTTGACAGATCAAGCACTCCATCTGGAGAAAGAAACCCAGATGTCAAAAAGCCAAGACTGACAGATTGGTGCGGGAGTGGATGCACATTTCTTTGAAACTGCATACATGCCTGTCTAAAATACTAAGAAAATGAAATTAGCAAGAGATGAACATCTAGTTTCAAGTGAAATACCATCCATTGTGCAAGACAATTTCATGATTATTGCTTTCTCAAAACATAAACAAGCTAATCTCACCAAAAACTCAACAATTTCAATGCTAACAAGTTAACAATAACCAAACATTAGAATGGATTGCTCCTGGGGTAAATTTGTTGACGTTTCATTAGTTTTTCTAAAGCAGCAGTGTCTGTCTCCTTTCTCATGAAGAAGCTATTTTCAAGAACCAAACCTGCTACAACACTCAAAGTTGTTCCCTAACTATATAATGATTCCTTCCACTTTCAATACTTTTCAATAAAATATCTCCATGTACTATGGAATGTAAAGGGTAAGCTTTCCTACTCCCAACTTGAATTCAGTTCATTTATGAAAGGTTACCCATATTATTTTGAAAGAATGGAAAGAGAATGGCTTAATCTGTGCCAAGAAGTATGGGTAGCACCATAATTCAACTGCAATTTAGCTGAGATTTCAAATTAGAAACAGTAACAATCTCAAAACTGATCCTTGGACACCCCAACTTCACAAACTCCAACATAATTCCTCTAACAAGTACATTCTGTTTTCTACCAAAAAATGATCCTGAATTCTGATAATTTCAGTTTAATCATTTTTTAAATGGAGCTTTATCGAATGCCTTTTGGAATTTTAGATATACAACATATGGCTTTTTCAATTGGATACTAAGGGTGACACTTGGTTAGAAATGCCAAAGAGGCTCTTCCTTTTTTAATCCATGGTTTAATCCAAAACTTTACTAAGTTTTGATTGAATAGACAAATCCTCAATTTACTCCATCATAAATTCCACTATTTTACACGGGATAGTGGAAAAACAACTACAAAAGTTTGTTAGTTTTTCGTACTTATTTTGTCACCATTTTTGAAAACAACCATCAAGTTAGCTGTTTCTAATCTGCTGGCACATTAAAGGCAATGTGCAGAGTTGTTATAGTTACTGAAATAATTTCTTACCATTAGGTAAGAACTGTACCCTTTTTTGAATCTCTTTTTGTGCCTCCAGCCATTCTCAACATAGTAATAGTTTCAAACACTAGAAAACATTCAATTCAACTAGCCTGCCTATTCACAGTAGTCCACTGGCGCATTTCTAATTACCCTGAATCCCATTTGTTGACAAGAATCTGTCTAGTTCTTCCTTGAAACCGTTTAAGATTTATATAGCTGTGAAGCAAGAATCAGTAACCTTCCATCTACATAGATGGTCATCATCCAAGATGATGGACATGCAGCAAATCTGTTGGGGATGAGATAGTTTCATATGGTGCATTTTTGCTGACGGCTGAAGAGACCAATTCATGATAAGTAGGTTCTGCCACAAGTGCCACATATGAAGTGATTATCAGGTATCACCAATCGTGTTTTTGGTGTTGACACCTGTTGCCAAGCCGTTATAATCACTGATCGTCAAGGTGGCACACACCGGTCCACAGATGATGCTGTCATCTCCCTGTTGTTGGCTAGTGTCTCCCAGGTCGACGTTTACAGCCTTCATGTCACAATTGAAATATCCTTCAAGTGAAGCTTGGGGCATCCTGTTGATCTTCTGGCCCCGGCTACCTCACCAGACAAAAAATCCTTGAGAATGCATCCATTTTCCATCCTGTGAATATGTTTGAGCCAGTGAAGTTGCTTCTGCTTGATGAGTGCTAGTATACTTGGGAGATTTGTCTTTTGAGAGAACTGTCACACTAAGAAAAATTGACTTTGTGAAAGACAGTAAACCAACGCAAATTCTTTTTAAATATATTTTATACTTGCAAAAAAAATCAAGAGCTAATGATAATGAAGTTTCTGGGAATCTAAGACCTGCTCTTCATCCTAAATACAATTCATATAGGTTGCCATTAAGCTGTGTAGTAAAAAAAGTGATTCTGACTGCTTAGAATAAATACTGAGGAGTATGTTTGTACTCCTAGGAATTGCTCTTGTAGATATCCATCCATGGCACCAGGCACTCTGCTAACCCGGAAAATGTTGAGTCACGTTCATATATGAGAAGAGATTACAGTAAGTTCTCATCTTAAGTTGCCTCCCTTTAAGTTGTTTTGTTTTAAATTCGGTTTTGCTTTAGGTCTGTTTTCCCTGATTAAGTAGCAATTTCCGCTTTAGAGCTATTTTGCATCATCACCTTCCTCACCATCACTTTTCGTTGTGTGCACGTGATCATGGGTCATCGCTGCCTGTCTTCATTGCCATCCGTCATAATTGGCTTGTGCCTCATTGCCACCCGCTGTCATCGCACAGAGCATCATCAGACAGCATGCATCATTGCACGTCAGGTCCCTTCATGTAATGTTGGGTCCTGTGACCCAACTGGCGCCATTGTTATGGAGGCTGTTTGTACTATATTCAAGACAACATTGATTTTTTTTATATTATATCCAGAGGCATCCATAGCCAGAGTTGCTTTTTTTCAAGCAATATGTTGGATTTAAATTTGATTTAACTTTTGGAGTTTCAGGAGTGCCTGCTGCGGGTGAGACATGCAAATCACTTTTAAACATGAGCCAGAAATGCCCAGTAAGTGCTGGTAGTGTGCCTGCTGCTGCAAAGAAAACAAGAAAAGCCATCAGCTTAACAGTGAAATTGGATGTTTTAAAATGTCTTTAGCCCAGTGAGTGTTATCGGATTTGAATTTATACAGGATTTATTTTATTTTCAACGTTATTTCAGCTAGGAATGTGCAGTGCTGCACACTATGGTACGGTATTTCAACTTGTACATTGTTAATTCCTATTGGAACCCATGATTCAAAAAGTCATTTCACTTAAAGTCGTGATTTTGAGGAATGCTACCGCAACTTAAAATGAGGACTTACTGTATTTTGAAAGCTTATATCAATAATATATGCATATTCTTTAAAAGTTTAATTTTGAAATGCACATTAGTCACTCCAGAGCCAAGCTCCATCCACCAAAAACATCTTGCTCCAGATAAAAGTTATCAGTCCAAAATTTAAAGAAAAACAAATCTACTTAGAAATTGGTTATACAGATAGAAAGTGTCAGAAATTTATAAGTGTATCAGCATTTAAAAAAAGATTAGTTAACAGTGTTGATGAAACATTTCATCTGAAACTTTTTTCAGACGCTGATGGCCCAGCTATTTCACTTCTAGCATTTTCATTCCTGTTTCAGCATTTGCCAAGTTTTCTTTTACCTTTGGATAAGAATGCACTGATCAATTTTCATTTAGAATTTATTTAAACAATATGGTGGACAGATTACATCCCTTCTTACGTTACGCTGCTGGAAGCGATTGAAAAGCTTCATTACTGCAGAAAAAGCCTCAACCAGGAAGGTATCACACAATAGCTGTATTTAAATTAAGGCTCAAGAAGCGATTAATCCACTAATGCACAGAGGATTAGTTATAAACAAGTAGATGTTTCTGTAACAAAAACTTGTCTTTACAGAGCATCTTTAACATAATAAAACATTTTAATGCATTGTACAGAAGCATAATCAGATAAAATTTCACACCACATGTGAAACCCGCTAATAATGGATACATACACCTAGGATTCAATTGGTCATCACATATTTTAAATCCGAGAAAGCCACTTCTCTTCATTATTTGTTATGTGTTCATTGTAGTTCTCGATACCTGCTGAGAGCAATCTGCAAGCAAATCAGTCTGCTCGCTACGGATGTTCTCTATAAAACTCCACAAAGAACAAAAGTCCTAAATAGATGTCAAGTCTGTGGAATATTACTCACTGCTTAAGCAAATCTCTTTTATAAAACATTGCTTAGTCTAGAACATAAGAAGCTGGGATTTCCAGCTTCAGATATGCACTGGACATCAAGTTATTCCAAAATAAGGCTCCCAAGATTTAACAACACACTTGAACAAGATTGATCAATTCAAACTTCAAGCTAGCTAACCAGGTTATTTTCAGCTAACAGATTAGATAACATGCCAGAGGTCTACTCTGGGCCTCAGTTCGTACATTGGAAAGATATATGTAGAACTGAGTAGCCATCCACACAAACTACAAAGACCATTTGTTACTAAGGATTGTTTCCCAAGGACAATCCCACAGTGGAACAAGCTGCCAAAGGAAATAGCCACGCCCCATCACTTGAGTTATTTCCATTTATAAGTTTTTCATTATCATGACTACCATATCAACAGGTCATGTCTGGTTCGGCTGGTGCTAACCACATAAGTGTTGGCAGAATACAGATGCTGACACAACTAAAGAGAAGCAGAAATAATGGCAATATATTTAAGACATGTTACTTCCCGGTAAATGAAACAAAAACTTGCATATATACACAGTTCTACTGTGTTCCCACTTGATCTTCACACACACATATTTTACTAGATGGCCACTAGACAGCGATCAAGAGTAAGATTCTTCTCCTTAATTCAAGAGCCTCTAAACCCGATTCAAACTAAATTAGCGTATACCAGGAATCAGACCTGGATCATTTCCAGTCTGCCTCATACAGTTACATGCTACCTTCATTTTAATATTTTCGCAGAATATTTTCCTTTAATTATACAAGGACCTCCTTGAAGAATAGGGGACAAAATAAGAAGGGGAGATGCCAGGTTAGGAACAGCACTTTGGAAGGCAAGGAGGTTTAAGAGTTAAACAAAGATAAAAAGTATTTTGAAAAAGCATACAGAATGAAATTCAAATATAGAACCTCACTTTGAAATCTCAAATCTCAGGATTTTTAAATGTAAACCATATGAAATATACTCTTTATAACAACATTACAATACAAAACATGAAGATGTAGAACTCATGCAGCTTCCAAAAGCCAATCTTCAAAGAGGGTTGAAAAGAAGTGGAACATAAATAGACCCATGCTAAAAAAAAATCAAACCGACAAAATCACAATGTTTCATTAGAATATCCACCCATCCCACCATCTCAGAGGAAACTATAGTAACCAAAAGAAATCGATGACAGAAAATCAGTTAAAATACTGTTAGAAATTGTAGACTTACCTTGATTGTCTGCTTCAGAGTTAGACTTTTTGACAGTTAGATCCAAAGGTCTATCTTGGTCAGCCATAAGAATTTTGCTTAAAACAGGATTTAGAGCACTGGCACCGAGCACAGGTGTTTCAGATGCACTTTGGTCCTTAGTGCTGGTGAGTACTATAGAGTCCTGAGAAGTGCTAGTTTTTGAGGTATATTCAGCAGCAAATTGCCTGATCATTCGATGCATAATCTCACGAGCCACTAAAGGAATACTGGAATCCACAACCCATGGGCTGTCTGCAAAGGAGAAAAAATAATTGTTATTCATTTTATCAGAAGTACGTTGATATTCTCTTTCAAGGTGGAGGAATAGGGCTGAAAATCTCTCTCTAAGATGTATCCAGCATTTAATAACAGGCTTAGTGGATATTCCACTGGCTCACAATAAGTCCCTATCTTACCTGTCTCATTTCTCTTTACTTTCCATATCTTGTTTAGCCTGATACAAGTATTATGAATTAGTTGTTTTGTTTGACATTGGTGTCCAAGTGAGAGACAAGTCCTTCATATAAACATCTTAAAATATCTGTTCAAGTAGTTCTTTGAATTGGTAGCTTTTCTGAATAAAGATTATTCAAACTATCCACTTTCAGGACATATTTAATCTTTTATCTGTCTGAACCCTTCAAAGAAGAGATGGTTGGAGTTAATTACTCCCATAAATAGGCCAAGAAACAGGATAAGAAAGGAGCATTCATATATCAATGTTTAGCATAGCAGTCACAAGGTCTTTATTAAATTTTACAATGGAAAACTGTCAAAGCATAATAGTTACTGTAAAAATGTATGTACTGTTACTGTTCCTATTTGTATATCATTTTGCTGCTTAATAAAATTTCTTGGCAGTTGTAGCCCAAATCAAAGGCTAGGGTAGTGTTATTCTTCCGCCTTCCAAAGACAAAGATGATCATGCAATAAAATAGATATCTGAAATGAAGTGATTTCCTGGGCACACTACAAATTTACCTAGCCTGGGAAAGCAGAAACACTGCCTCACCTACGAGTGTCAAAAATATCTGGAGTCAAAAAAAGAAAAAACTCAAAATTATAGACCAATCAGCTTAACATTAGTGGTAGGAAAAATAATGGAATCCTTATTGAAGGGGAGAACAAAAGAACATCTAGAAATAAGAAATATAATAATAAAGAGTCAGCATGGATTTCAAAAGGGAAAATCTTGCTTGACCAAACATTGATTTTTTTGAGGAGGTAACAGATTAGACAATGGTAATGTAGTAGATGTAATTTATCTGGTTTTTCAAAAGCCCTTCAATAAGGTGGCCCATAATAGGTAAATTAATAAGGTCAGAGAATGTGGAGTCAGGGGACAAGTGCAAGAATAGATTACTATATGGCTTTAGGACTGAAGGCATATAGTAGTAGTAAAGCGTAGTTATTCAGCATGGCAGAAGTTAGTTGGTGGCATTCCACAAGGATCAGTGCTGGGAACACTGCTGTACACAATTTACATTAATGATTTGGACTTTGGAATAAAAAACACAATTTCTACATTTGCAGATGACACCAAATTGGGGGAGGCAGGGATGGTCAATACTGAGGAGAGTTGCAACAAGTTACAGAAAAACATTAACAAACTTGCAGAATGGGCAAACTATTGGCAAATGAAGCTCATCATAGATAAATATGAGGTAGTACATTTTGGTAGGAAGAATAGGGAGGTCACTTATTACTTGGAAGATGCAAATCTAGGTAGGATGGAGAGACAAAGTATAAATACACTAATCAGTAAAAGTTTTGCTACAGAGAAGCAAGGCCATAAAAACACAAGTACTAGGTTTAATTTCTGGAGGGATAGAATTAAAAAGTAGGGAAGTTATGCTAAATCTGTATCAAACCTTGTTAGATCACACAGAGTACTGTGTGCCGTTCTGGTCATCATATTATAAAAAGGATATAAAAGCACTAGACACTGTACAGAGAAGAGTTGGAAGAATGATACCGGAAAAGCATGGGTATACCCATCAGGAAAGAGTAAACAGACTGGGTCTCTTTTCTCTTGAAAAAAGGCTGAGAGGTGACCTGAAAGAGGTCTTTAAAATTATGAAAAGTTTTGATAAGAGTAGATACAGAGACCATGGGTGGAATTTTCCCTTCCGGGACTAGATCCCGTGTCAGGGGACGGGGACAGCGAGTGTTTGCTGCCGTGAAGGTTGCCAGTAATTTGCGCAGCATCGTGCAACCCTGGCCTAATTAATTATGCATTTGGGGGTTTCCCGATGTATTGTGCAGCGGGGTGGGCTGGCTGGTGTGCGCCCGTCATATCTGGACACCATATTTAAAAAGCACCCGGACAGCAACCTACACAATATTGAGGGAGGAGATGGATCAAAGAGGACAGTGGGCTCAAGCACTGAAATTCAGTGACACCTCCATGCTTGACCATGTAGGGGCCAGGAGGGACATCCTCTCTCCACAGGATGGGAGGAGGAGGCTGAACAAGGAGACAAACCCGGCATGGGAGCAAGTCTCCAGGGCAGTTATTGGACAGGGCCTCCAGCAGATGACTGCCCTGTAATGTCGCAAAAGGATGAATTACTTGGCACCTGGGTAAGTGAACCCTCAACTGGTCACACTCACCTCACTGAATGGTACAGGGAACATGTGCCTCAGTGGCAACGCGATAAGGTGATGCCTCATAGCTACAACGCAGTCCATCTATTCTGCAGGTGGAGAGGCCACTGTGGATCCCTCACTTCTCCACACAGAGAGCTCGCGTGTTGTCAGGGGAGGCGTTGAGGGCACCAGCAAGCAGCGCTAATGACATGCCTCTGAGTCTTATCCTTGCATCATATGGACTCACCACTCTGCAAAGTGCTGGCCCAGAACTTTCCTGGACAACTTGCAGTGCATCAATTCAATGACACACAATCCAGTGGGTTATTTGTAAGACTAGAAGCATGGGAAAGATACATGAAACTGAATTGCTCTCAGCCCCATCTTCCCTCTTTGCGCAGGAGAAGTTAAGCCGTAATTGGAGGGGAAGGGGGAGAGAGAGAGCAGAGAGAGAGAGAGAGAGAGAGAGAGAGCAGAGAGAAAGATGGGAGTTGGTGGGGGGCGCCAGTCACACTTAAAACAACAGATCAACTTTGAGGAGCGGGACAGATCCATTGGAAACGGAGAGAATGCTTTGCGACCTCCACCCAGTAAAATTTCTATGTCATGCTTGGATCCTAAGGGTCAAGCATTCCTCAACGTTAGATGCAGCTCATACAGTCACTTCCTCTCTCCTTTCTCATTTACAGGTGATCTCCTACAGTCACTTTTCAACCCTCCCCATCACCTTCCATCCCATATGGATCAGTGCAGAAGTCCACTACATTCCCGAACAGCCCACCCATTCAAATAGATAACCCCCCCCCCAACGAAACTGCATCACCTTCTACATCCCTCTGTAAAGGAAACATTATTTTTTCCTAATATTACGGATACCTTAAAGCAGGCTTGGGGGGAGGGGGCTGTGTTGTGTGTGTGTGACTAATTTAATTAAACTAAATACAGTCAGACTGCAAGGCTTGAATCATCAAAGGGGTTAAGTTTAAAAGCAGACATTTTGAAATGGAAATGGGTGAGCAAAGTAAGATAGTTAAATAGGCGATAGCTAACATTTGCATTTGTAGATAAGTTGAAAAGTTGTTTGAATTTCAAAGGGACATGGTAAGATGTTTTACAACTGGCAAAATAGATAAAGCAAAATTCTTAAGTTCATTTTTTCCAAAAGCAGTCATAAGGACAACATGAAAGATTTTTATATCCTGGGAAAAGTAACTTCGAAAGAAAGAGTGAAACAATGGGATTTACAGATCAAAACGGAGAAAATATATTTAAAGAAGAAAACTGGACTGTGTGAAACCAGATCTGTGAAAAAGCAGCCTTGAGCCACGACACAGAAGTGTTTTCTTGTTCCAGAGAGCAATGTTTTGTTAAAACCCTTGAAATCCCATTGTTGAGTGAGCGGGAGAGAGAAGCTGCAAAACACCTCCCTTATTGCAACAGTGGGTGCTTATGGTAAAATATCTGGATGCTTTGTAGATTAAGAATCTATTTGGACTGTTACCTGAAAGGGATCTGTAGTTGGGAAACTAGTGGAGTAGAAATCTTTTGCAAACTGTTATAAGACTAAGTTTTAACTGTGTAACTGTAATCTTGTATGTTTAACTTTTTTTAAAGAAATGTTTAAATGTAATCTTTAAGATCTCCATAGGTGGGAGTGGACTCTTTACTTCTAACTTCAGTGCACAAACCTTCTTGCAATAAATACAAATTGCAAAATTGTTGAGATAGTTTGGTCAAGTTCAGCTTTGGCATTTGGTCAGCCTGGCAAATACCACCTGCCGTATCACAACACCTCCAACAACTCTCAGTGCCCCCTCACTCGACATTGCCACACCCTCACCCTCCTACCTCCTTTAACTGTCACCATCCTGACATATCGCTGGTACCCTCAATGTGCCCTCCCAGGAATCCTCCATTGACTTCAATGATCTCCTTCCTTGACTCCAATGACCTCCTCCCTCTGAACTGCTTTCCCCCTTCCCGCCCCATGCCCCCATACCTTCACAAACCCCCCCATGCCCTTTCAAACCTGCACAAACCCCCCCATGCCCCCTCACACGTGCACAAACCCCCACATGCCCCCTCACACCTGCACAAAACCCCACCATGCCTCTTCATACGTGCACAAACACCCCCCCATGCCCCTTTGCACCTGCACAAACCCTCCAGGCCCCTTCACACCTACACAAACCCCCACCAAGCCCCTTCACACCTGCACAAACACCCCCCATGCCCCTTCACACCTGCACAAACCACTGCCCCCCCCCCCCCCGTGCCCCTTCAGACCTGCACAAACCCCACCTCATGCCCCTTCACACAGGCATAAGCCCCCGATGCCTCTTCACACCTGCACAATAACTCCCCCCCCAGCTCTTTCACACCTGCACAAACCCCCTCCCATGCCCCTTCACACCTGCACAAACACCCCCCATGCCCCTTCGCCCTGTACAAACCCCCCAGGTCCCTTCACACCTACACAAACCCCCTCCAAGCCCCTTCACACCTGCACAAACCCACCCTCATGCCCCTTCACACCTGCACAAACCCCCCACAGTGCCCCTTCAGACCTGTACAAACTCCCCCACGTCCCTTCACAGCTGCACAAACACCTCCATGCCCCTTCACAGCTGCACAAACCCCATCCCCAGGCCCAGCCTGTACTCCAGTATGGCCCTTCCCATTCTCTCACTCCATAGGAGCTCAACCTATTCCACAACTTCCACAGAATCTCCCTCTTTTCCCTATCACCCTCCAAACCCGCCCCACCTCTTCATTCCTCTCCTGGGTGGAGCCCAGCACATGAGTACAAGAGACCAGGCACAACATCTGTAACCAAATGGATTATCTTACAGTAAAGGCTATGACACTTGAAGACCTGTGCACCTGAGTTAGTCATTCCCCTGGTCAACCACAGCTAAGATACTGGCATATGCCAGTTAATTTGGAAGACTGCCCAATTAAGTCCAATCCACTAAAAATAGGATAAATCTAAACTGGTCAATTACTGCCCTATCAGCCTCCTTCCAGTCATCAGTAAAGCAATGGAAAATGCTGTCAACAATGCAATCAAAGATCAACAAATCATTGCTGATCAGTGCTCAGTTCAGTTTCTAACAGAACCCACTCAGCCATAGACCTCATCACAGTCTTGATCCAAACATAGGTGCAAGAGCTCAGTGTCAGACAAGAGAAACTGCTCTCAACATCAATATTTGACCAAATATGGTATCGAGGAGCCCTGGCAAAACCAAAGTTGGGGATGTTCAAAGGGAAAACTGAAAGGTCACACTGCAACAACTCACTAGCACCTCCTTCCTCCATGACCTCAACAATGGGAATGACAAGAGCACCATTGTCATGAGAACACCTTACAAGTTGTGGACTATACTGATTTGGATATACGTTGACATTCCATCAATATCCCAGAATCTACCAAATACCAACATGGGAGTACCATCTCTACTAGGAGTGCAGTACCAAAATTCAAGGAGGAGGTTTACCTCTACCTTCTCAGAACAACTAGGATTGAGTAATAAATATAGCCTTACCAACGTGATCCACATTCACAGAAAATATCAAAAAAGTAACAATACTGTCAAAGTACAAAATATGATAAAGGCGCTAATAATGTTTCTGGTTATTACCTGACAGCTATGGATAATGCTTCATAAAGCATGGGAGCAGTTGAGTCACCAAAACTTTGTTCCCGCTAAAGCTTAATCATAATATTCAGCTCTAACATCATCATGAATTGCAATGGAGAGTCTTAGGCAGCAATTTCTGGTTGTATTGCTGTATAGAATTTCATATTATATGGGAAACAATGCGAACAAATAAGTAGGTATATTAGAATTCTCAACCGTTAGATTTCCACTGTGTGGTTGAATCAATGGGGAAAAATTCAACAACTGACAATGTCCGATATGTCTTCCTTTTTCTTCAACTGACGACTTACCCATACCTTGGCTGACAGGGCCCTCAACCGTGTCTGACCCATTTCCTGCACTTCTGCTCTCGCACCTTCCCCTCTCTCCCAGAACTGCAAACGGGTTCCCCTTGTCCCCTCTTGCACTCCATCAACCTCCATTTCAAAGGATCATCTTGCGCTATTCCAGCCACCTCCAGCACAATGCCACCACCAAACACATCTTTCTCCTCCTCGGTCAGCATTCTGAAGGGAACGCTCCCTCCATGACACCCAGGTTCATTCCTCAATCACCCCCAACATCTTGTCCCCTTCCCATAGCACGTTCCAATGCAAACACAGGAGATGTAACCTGCCCTTTCACCTCCTCTTTCCTCATCATCCAAAGCTTCAATGATTCCTTCCAGGTGAGGCAGCAGTTTACGTGTACTTCTTTCCATTTAAAAAACTGCATTCGCTGCTCACAATACAGTCTCTTCTACATTGGGGAGACCAAACACAGATTGGATGACTGCTTTGCTAAACATCTCCACTCAGTCTGCAAGCATGACCCTGAGCTTCTGGTCGCCTGCCATTTCTCCTTCTCGTGCTGACATGTCCCTCCTTAGCCTGCTGCAGTATTCGAGGACAGCATTTCATCTTCCGATTAGGCACTTTATAGCTTTCTGGACTCAACACTGAGTTCATAAATTTCAGACCATAACTCCGGCTCCCCATTTTGTTTCTGTTTTTTTCGCTTGTGCCACCTTAATCTTGTTTTTCATGGTTTTGCTTTCAGACACAACTATTCATTATTCTGCCACTCACTTTCTTTACCACAGCTTTTATCATTCTCTGCCTTTCGTACCATGAAATCTTCAGTCATTTAGTCTTCCCTGCCTTTTACCCTTTAACAGACCTTCTCTTTTGTTCTTCCTTCCCCCTTTCACTTGCACAAACCTATTACATTTCTATCTTCCTTCAATTCTAAAGAAAGACCCTTAACCTGAAATATTAACTCTGTTTCTCCCCAACAGATGCTGCCAGACCCACTGAACATTTCCAGGATTTTCTGTTTGTATAACTGACAATACTTGTTTGGATAAACTCCAGCCTCAAAGGTTTTCCTTCACTGAGTGACTAAAAGTTGGAAAAACCAATTAAAGCCAAATCATATAAGGATAGTTTTCATTGTGAATGTTCACTGCCGAGGCACAAGCAGTGTACCATCCACCTTAGTAACTACTATGATATAAACTAATACTTCAGTTCAAATCATTTGCCATCAGTAGCGAGTGAAACAGAGTTAACATTTCAGGTTGATGGTCCTACATCAGAACCAGTTTAAACAAATGGACATCAATCTGAAATGTTAACTGTTTCTCTCTGCAATTACTTAGTATTTCCAGCATTTTCTGTTTTTATTTTAGATTTCCAGCATCCGCAGTAGTTAGCTATTAAGATTTCCCATCCATTGACTTTATAAGATGCTCCTTTTTCTGTTTAGGCATCAAATGACTATTAATATTACAAAATTCAGACAATTTTTACATAACCCTCTAGCTTGGAATGAAATGGAAGAACTTCCAAAAAGGCAAGCTTTAAAACCTGGCAAATCCAACTATTTAGTGAAGTACTTGGAAAGTATAGAAACCAAACAACATGGAATGCAATTTCAAAGGCCAGCAATTCACAAGAAGTAGCTTTTCTAATGACTTACCTTTTCTCTGAAAGACAGCATTGAGAAATTCCTCTGCTTGTTTTTCTAAACGGTTAATTTTGGCCTGTTCCTGTCTTGAGAATGCCTTTTCTACAACTTTTAATTTTGGTTGATCAAGAGAAACTAAATGTTCCTGTAGAGAAGCAAGCATGCAATTAGAACCAAACTTGTAAAGGGTGGAGTTCTAAGAAATTTACTAAATACAAATCCTACATATAACCTGCTGTATAAACAGCACCTTCTTACATGATGCTCACTGGTTTGGGAACAGGTGGAGATTAAAACCAGGAAAGCATGTTGGGAAGCCTGTACCAAACCACTGCATTTAACTCCAGTACATTAATCTGCGTGCAAGCAATCTTACCAGGAGATATAGTCAATTTAAATATGTTAATTAATTAATTACAGCAATGTTAACATCTTAACTGTGAGTCCACAGGTTTCCCAGGCTTCCTGGAACTTGCAGTAAAACCAGGTGAGATCACAGCAGCAACTGAGCAGGCCGAAGACATGATAAGGAAAAATGCCAATAAGTACTGAAATTTCACAGGTACTTATTTTCCTTCTTGTGTGAAATACTTTGCTCACAGTAATGGTGCTGCAAGGTTACTTCTACAATTTTGGAGGTTTGTACATCAGACCAGCACTTTGGGGCTCTGATCTATCAGATCAGCATACGTGGTGCTTATACTATGTTACTTTTGGCCTAAGGCAAGAACCAAGATGATCAGCATCAGCAGGAGCAGAAACAGCCTACTCATAGACCTGCAACTCCAGAGGATTAGCAGACAAGTGCAGCTCGCAGGAGGCCATACCCAACATACAGGATCTACAGGCAGAGGATAAGCTTGCTCAACTTGTTCCAACACCAGTCTCAGAAGGCTCAGGATCTTGCACCAGGTAATGACAAACATTTGCAGCATTTGGAGCAATACCTGGTGGCCATACCTTACCAGTGGCTGTCAAAGTTACCAACATCCACATTGTCAATGCCTTTAGATCCTTCCAGGTCTCTGTTGGAGACATTTGCAGGATTTCACAATTGGTAGCACACAAACGTCTATGACAGGTAACTGATGGTTTGTTTGTCAGGTTAGGTAATTATGTCAACTTTGGCACTGATGATGCCAGTCAGAATGAGCAGGCACTTGGATTTGCGGCTCTGGCTGAGTATGGACAGCTGAAGGGCATCATTATCTGCACAAATGTGGCAATTAAGGCACTGCCAGATCAATCAGGAGTCTTCATCAACCACAATGGCTTCTACACCTCAATGTGCTGGTGTGCAACCACAAAAAGATCATCTGCAGATGTTCCCAAGATTCCCATGCAGTTGCTGTGATGCTGTCACTCTGCAGCTGTCCACTTTCCCTAATCTCATTATACCTCAAGGCACATTGATTGGTTTGCTGCTCAGAGACAAGGATTAACCACTTAAAGTGTTGGCTGAAGGCATCGGTGAGAAACTGAATCAATGAGGCTCAGGAGTAATAGAACAAAAGCCGTATGACAACCAGGTGTGTCATTGAGCAAGCCACTGGCATGCTGAAAATATGTTCCATGTCACTGGGCAGATCTGGAGAATCCCTTCAATTTGTCCCTTCAGCCACATTCTCCAGAACAGTAGTGGTTGTGCGCACTCCGCACAACATTGCACAGCAGTGAAATTTGGGCCTACAAGAGAAACAAACTGCAGAGCATTGAGCGTCCTAAGATAATTCCAAGAAGGACGAGGTGGTTGCCACAGAATGTGATACAGTTAATGCAACAGCAGTAGCATACACTGCAGTCCAGATGATTTTGTTATTGCAAGGGTCACTCAGGTTCCACCCATATGACACCTACACCAAAAAGCCATTTCCCCCACCATTCCCATAACACCAAACAGTCCTGCAAACAATCAAACATCTGTTCCACAGCTCCCAATTGCTTGGTATCAATTCATGTCTTACCATTCATCATAAGTGAAAAGGACACTTTCCAACCAGCAACAAAAAATGGGCAAGACAAGGCAGGAAAGGAGTGCTGCTCATGCTGTGTTACTTTGGGCCTTGGATAAGAACCAAGATGACCAACATCAACAGGAGCAAAAACAGCCAATATATATTTTGCTCAAAAATAGAAGAAACTTACCAATCTAGCATTGTGTAATACACCCAAGTGCATACCCTTGTGCGCCTACATATCCTCACTCTTCCTTTTCCTAGCACTTCTACATTGGACAAGCAGTGTGGCATCAGGGAAGATAGAGGCAGGTTGCTCAGATCTCTGCTCTGACTCCTGAGATACTCCTGGCTTATGTCCTGTTTGATTTGAGACTCATGAGGGGCCCAGCAAAGATTATCCACCCCACCTGCGCCTGTGCAAGAGCAAACTTGGTCATCAGGACAGGAGACAGCATGTGGGAAACTGACTGGGGGTTGTGTGGATAAGACTTAGAAGCACTTTACACCAAGTCCCCACTTCCACGTCCCCTTTCACAATCATCCCTCTCACACATCACTCACACTTTCCTGCTAGCAATGAGCTACAGAACATTTTGTTCCAGACTAGCAGGTTATTCAAGGTGGCATAGCAAGAAAGTCACTGGTGAAGGCTTGTATATACCCATTTGATTCTCCATGCAGATGGCCACTTTTTCCATGGACAAAGATACCATCTCAAAGACTGGATCACCTGCCAGTACATTGTATATTCTCCGATGCTGCTTCAGAAGTATTCTGCTTGTCATCAGCCCCAAGGCACAGCATCCACATCCAGCTGAGCAGAGCTTGAAGCACCCTGCGGCCTCCAATGTGGGCTCTCCACCATCTGGTTTGCTCACTCGTGACGTGGAAGTCATAAGGTGAAAACCCAACTATCTGTCTTCCTGGTCCCACTGAAGTGCAAGTAACTGAGTAGGTGCATTGTCTGCTCAAATTCTGCAGTGGCATATCCTCAGTAGGAGTGACCTCTTCTGAGGAGTCATCATCCTCCTCCTGCTGGGTGCTTGTCAAGGTAAGAATGCTTTAAATGATCAGTGTGCACATGAGATTTCATTTCCAATTCAAGTCAATATGAGTGAGTGTTCTGTACCGTATGGTTGTCTGATATTTAATCCTGTCACCAGGTAGCTGTGATATCCCCATCTGACAGCAAAGAACAGCTGCAGAGGAGGTGTTAGTTGAGGGGTGGTTGGAGAACCATCTCCGATTCTCTGTCTGTCCCTCATGTTCTGTGCTTTCTTCTCCTGCAAGGAAGGAAAGAACAGATCTTTGAGTGAGAGTAATGGCATATGTTGGATGGATGAATACAGGGAGAGCATTTGTTGAGGATGACTATGAGGGAGAAGCATGGCATTGAGTAAGGAGGAGGGACAGTGTCAGTGGTGAGCTTTTGTGAGTACAGTTTGAGAAGGCAGATTGAGAGGTTTGGGGTGATATGCAAATCAGGATATAGGTGAATCAACCACTGTGCTTTCCTGTCCTGCTTAGGTCATTAAACAGCTTTGGACATTGAATCCATGAGCTTGGTGACTTCATGGGCAACCTCCAGCCTTCTTCCTTTTCCTCCCATCAGTAGGGAGGAGCATCTCCCTGCAGGGTCATACAAGCCCCAGCATCATATCCAGGGAGGTATCAGTAAAATAAGGCACAGTTTTAAAATGTCTGGACTCCACTCTGCTAATTCCTTTTGTTGTGCTCCCGATTCCAAAATCCATCAAATTGCATCTTTGGAATATCCCTTTAAATACCGGAATTGAAAGAGATTCATGGGGCCATCATCATTCACACTCAAGTTAGTTGGTCGGGAAACCCAGAAATGATAATACTAATATAGTTTTAGGACTGAAAAGCCACTGACCGACGGGCTGCACTTGCTTCCAACTTTCTTTCCAGCCCTTACCAAAGCCCCCATTCCCAGCACAACTTATAATTCAGCCCATGGCTTTTAGTTCATCGTACAAAGAGAGGAAAGAACTTATGTACCAAAAAAGCTTACAGTTACCATTTCAGGAAAAACAGTAAAATCAAAGGGTGAACCAGATTCTACTTTGAATATTTTAAATAGGAATACAAGTTGTCCACAGCAATTGTTACCAATATGAAGTAGATCAGTGCATTCATATTAACAAGTGATGAAATACGCATCGGAGATCACATACGTTTATCTCACTCAGAAAATCTGATTTTAAGTTATTAGTGTATTATACAGTCAAAGATCCTCATGGTCTCTGTTAATTCCCCAATCCATAAGATTTTTAAAATTCTATTAAACTTAAGATTGGGCTCATGCTATGAGAATGGAGTAGAGATAATACAGTAACATCTGCAATGCTACAGTGATAACACTACCCATTGAAAGCCCCATTCTTGCAGTTACCTTGTTGTCATGGTGGCACAGGGAGGAAGTATTCACAGCAAGCTAGAGTGACTCACAAAAACCATTAGCATCTCTGGGCATAAAACAGAAAATGCTGGAAATGCGCAGCAGGCAAAGCAGGGTCATTTTTGGCTCATTTTTCAGATTTCCAGCAATTGCAGTGTTTTTATATTCGCATCACTGGGTACTTCGATATTGACAGCGAGTCTACAGTACTCCTGTAGCTGGTAACTGATAATATAAAGCAGGCAAGCTCTATAGATCCAAAAACATCAGGGAGTTAGTGTTTTAAGAGGTGCAATTGCTACAACCCAAACAGGATATTGGCAGCATGCATGGTGTAACCACAAATGTTGTGGTTCATGCTCAGTATTTAAAGATAATGAAAAGTGTGTAATTGCAAAAGCCCAAATAGAGTCTTTCATAGTGTAATTAACCACTGAACTCTCTTTTTTTGAAGCAAATAGCCTGGGAACGTGAAACAATCATGCAAAATTATTTTAGCTGACTCACTGTTCTTAGTAAAACCATTAAAAACATTTTTTAATTATGAACTATAATACCTGTGTAGTCATGAAATTATCTACAATAATGTTATTGCATTCAGGAAATTATCTACAAGCATCGAAAAGCAATTTTCTTATAGTCAAAGAGTGAATCTTAAAATCTTGACTTTGAAAGAAATGAGATTAAAAACTAGAAGATTTTTCAGTTCATTGTGTCCTGAGATTGAGGCTTTCCCACCACAAGGCTAATGCTGCATAAATAATGTTGTAATTGTAATTAACAGATACCGAAAGGCAGATGCAAGAGAAATCATACTGAATTTACTTAAGCAGGATATTGTTTCAGAAAACAGTAGTCTATTACATTTTTTCATCAGAAAGTTATTCAATAAGACAACTAGCCCATTATTGACTTTGCTATTTTAACTTCATGAAGAATTTTCTTGTGTTTCATATTAGCATTTAATTGTAAACCTATTAGTTATTTTAGGCTGAGAAAACTCCCTCCAGTTCATGTGTAATGTTTGCCTATTCAAAGAAAGTATACAGCATAGCACAAGGCTACAATTAATCCAGTGTCTGACTGCAATTGGGATAATTATTCATCCTTGAAATCAAACAGCTCTATGAAGATTGGTCATTCAAAAAATACAGCTTTTGAATTGTAAGGTACAAGATTAGCTTATGAAAACGGTTTGGGAAAACAAAGAAAGAAAAAACATGATCCTATACAAAATCCTAATTTACAGCATGCACAAAAAGGAGCTGCTGCATTCACCTCATCTAATCAGCCCTTTTCTATATTCAAGCCTGAAAAGAGTTTCAGGTGGCTATTCCATCAGGCTGCATATTGTGGGCAGGGGAGAGACCTTCATCGCGTTTCTGCCAGGGAAACAGCAATGGCTATAACCAGTCAAACCCCTTACCATGGGGTACCTAACACCATCCGAGTCATGGTGAAGGGCAGCGAGCAAGGAACAGGAATGGATAGGACCTTCTTCACCAAGAGGATCCTATTCAAGCTGTGTGGTTTCCAGGCTGCGGAGATCTACTGCATACAGGATTTCCCCAGCGCTGGTTTCTTTGATGTGACCTTCAAGCAAGTGGCTAAAAAGAAACCAAGCCACTTCCCAGACAAGAGTCAAGAGGTGTCTCCTATCCGACACGGATAACAAGAGCAGCAGCTCTTCGGACGAAGAAGTGCCAGGGCGGCGCCAACACAAGAAGCGGCAAAACGCTAGGGAGTTGGAGGACGAGACACCCGAGCTCCAGAACATTGGAGACAATGAGGAGACCAGCGCACCCCAACTTGGCCCACAACCCAAAGAGGCCAGTGCACCACAACCCCAGGAATCTGGGAACAGTGAGGCGCTCGGCGCACCCGAGCTACGGGAAGCCGGGAGCAGCAACGCCCTAGAGGGGGAGGGGATTGGAGAAGCTTCTCCAATAGAGGACATTTCAAACCCCGCTCTCTGCACGGACCCCCAGATGCCACCCGAGCAGAACATCTCCAATGGGGAGGTTCAGGACGCTTTCCTCAGCCCATCCCAAGTGAAGCAATTTGAGCACACCACGGGCATGAAGGAGCAGACCAATGGTCTGGAACTCTCAGAGACAACAGGTTCGGTAAGCGACTAACTGCTTTAAAATGGGTGTAAAGATTGTATCCATAAATGTGCGTAGCATTAAATCCACTACGCGATGTGTTGCGACCTTGGATTACCTTGCCAAGGTCAAAGCTGACCTGTTGTTTCTGCAGGATTGTGCGATACCGCACCTCAGCTCCTACAGGCAATGGTCACGATGGTGGTCCCATGGGCCATTGATCTGGTCGGAAGGAAACGACTCTCGTTCCTCCGGTCTGGGGATTCTGCTGCGGGGAGGCAGCTTCACCGTCTCCCAGGTTAAGGAGGTGGTGGGCGGGCGCCTCCTCGTAGCAGACGTAATGTACAAGAATGCTCCACTGCAGGTAACTAACGTCTACGCCCCGTCACAAGGGGCTGAGCGGCTGGAGGTTTTTCAGCAGCTCCCACTGCTGCTGGCGACCTCCAGGCCGGTCATTCTGGGCGGTGACTTCAACTGCATCATTGATGCGGCTGGACGATCCGGCAGGGCTGACAGCAGATTGGATACTACGTCCAGATCCCTGATGGAAACAGTAAAGGATGCCAAGCTGCAAGATGTCTTCAGCAACCCTGCAGACGGAGTGCAGCGTAGATACACCTGGTCGCGGCCTGATGGGTCCGTCTGTTCCAGGATAGATTTCCTGTTTGTGTCCCGTGCATTCACAGTCAGATCCACCGAGTCAAGCCGGTGTTCTTCTCTGACCACTGCCTCCTACTGGCTGACTGTCACTTAGAGAAGGACCAGAGGGTTGGCAGGGGGGCATGGAAGCTAAACGTGCAACTGCTGACCCCAGAGAACATTGAGGAGCTCAAGAGGGATTACAAAGGTTGGAGAACTATGAAACCCCTATTGGAGTCACTGACACACTGGTGGGAAGCGATCAAGGAAAACATCAAGAGGTTTTTCGTCCTCAAAGGCACCCAGAAAGCTAGAAAGGAACAGAGGGAAATGTCCCGACTCCAGAAAAACATGCAGAACCTGCTCTGGCTGCGGTCGATGGGGGTCGATATCAAGGAGGAACTCCAAGAGGTGAAGAGCCAGCAAGCCTCGCTCTTTGCCTCGGAGGCCTCCAAGATCATCTTCCGCTCCAGAGTCCGCTCCGTGGAGCAGGATGAGACGTGTTCACGTTTCTTCTTCCAAAAAGGTACACAGAGAGAGCTCTGTGATTAGCAGCCTGAAGGAAGAAGATGGCTCAGTAAAGTCATCACAGTCCGACATTTTGAGGATCAGCAAATCCTTCTACGCCGGATTATATGACGTGAAGCCCACAGACAGCACGGCCTCCCAGTCCTTCCTGTCCTCTATCACGGAGCTCTTAGACGACAGTACACGGGAGAGTCTGGACAAAGCGCTAACTCCTGACGAACTGACTGAGGCCCTTGAGTCCCTCGAGAAGATTAATATTCCCGGAAGCGACGGCTTGCCGGCGGAGTTGTATTTGGCTCTGTGGGACTGGATCGGCCCAGAACTGCTAGAAGTGTACGAGAGTATGCTCCTGGCTGGCAGTGTGTCAGAATCCATGAGGAAAGGCATTATCACCCTCATCTACAAGTACAAGGGGGAAAGGGAGGAAATTAGAAATTGGCAACCCATTTCACTGTTGAATGTGGACTATAAAATTCTGTCCAAGGTCATCGCCAATCGGGTCAAATCCGCTCAGGAATTGGTGATCCACCCTGACCAGACCTGCACTGTGCCGGGCAGGAAGATCTCTGACAGCCTCGTGCTGCTCAGGGATACAATTGCCTATGTACAGGACAAGGGGTGTGGATACCTGCCTCATCAGCCTGGATCAGGAGAAGGCCTTTGACAGAATATCGCACACCTACATGGTGGATGTGCTCTCCAAAATGGGGTTTGAGGATGGAAATCGCATTGGATCCAACTGCTCTACACTAACATCGGTACTGCAGTCTCTATCAATGGGTGGGAATCAGATAGCTTTCCTATTAAATCTGGAGTCAGGCAGGGCTGCCCTCTCTCGCCTGTTCTTTTCGTGTGTTGCATAGAACCCTTTGTTGAGTCCATCAGGAAGGATCCGGGCATAAGAGGAGTGACGATCCCAGGTAGTGGAGGCACTCAGATCAAAGTCTCCCTGTACATGGACAATGTCGCCGTCTTCTGCTCAGATCCGCTGTCGGTGCACAGACTTATCCACACCTGCGTCCAGTTCGAACTGGCCTCTGGAGCCAAGGTAAATCGTGGGAAGAGCGAGGCCATGTTCTTTGGGAAATGGGCTGACCGATCCTTTGTCCCCTTCACTGTCAGGGGTGATGGCCTGAAGGTGCTGGGGATATGGTTCGGAGGGACCAGGGCACGCATTAGAAACTGGAAGGAGCGAGTGTCTATGGTGAAAAGGAAACTGGGCATGTGGGAGCGACGCTCCCTCTCCATTGCGGGTAAGAACCTGGTCATCAGGTGTGAGGCACTCTCGCTCTTGCTGTACGTGGCGCAGGTCTGGCCCATTCCACACTCCTGTGTGGTGGCGATCACCTGAGCCATCTTCCGCTTTATGTGGAGGTCGAAAATGGATCATGTCCGCAGGGACACGATGTACAAGCCTCTAGATAAAGGGTGAAAAAACGTGCCCAACATCGCCCTCATACTGATGGCCACCTTTGTGTGCGGCTGCATCAAGCGGTGTGTAGACCCTCAGTATGCAAACACCAAGTGTCACTACATGCTGAGGTTCTACCTGTCCCCAGTGTTGCGAAGGATGGGTCTGGCCACGATGCCGCGGAACGCTCCAAGTAGTTGGACCGTGCCGTACCACCTGTCCGTCGTGGGCAAATTTATGCAGAGAAACACCTTCGACCACAAGTCCATCAGGCAGTGGTCGGCACGTAACGTCTTAAAGGCCCTGAGGGAAAAGGAGAGGGTGGATCCTGTGGGATGGTTCCCTGAGCAGACAGACAAAGTCATTTGGCAGAATGCCTCATCACCAGAACTTTCCAACAAACACCAAGATGTAGCTTGGCTGGTGGTGAGAAAGGCCCTCCCTGTAAGATCCTTCCTACATGCCAGGAGTCTCACTCCCTCTGCACGTTGCCCTCGAGGTGGCTGTGGTGGGGAAGAGACCATTGTTCGCCTCCTTGTAGACTGTGTCTTTGCAAAGAAGGTCTGGAGAGAGATGCAGTGGTTTCTGTCGAAGTTCATCCCGAACAGTTCTGTGACAGAGGACTCTGTGCTCTACGGGCTGTTCCCAGGGACACACACCGAGACAAACATCAACTGCAGCTGGAGGATCATCAACTCGGTGAAAGACGCTCTTTGGTCTGCCCGAAACTTGTTGGTTTTCCAGCGCAAAGAGTTGTCCCCGACCGAGTGTTGCAGACTGGCACATTCCAAGGTCCAGGACTACGTGCTGAGGGACACAGTTAAGCTTGGGGCAGCTGCCGCAAAGGCGCAATGGGGAAGGGTCGCTGCCTAAGACCTTTCTGCCACAGTGCACTGAGGAACTGGGAACTGTAAAGAGCCCCTCAGGCTGTACAGATTAAAATGAATGTCTGCCAATGATTGAAATATTCATTGTTTGTTCTGATACACCTTGTGATTCATGTTGTAAAAGTTGAACCTGATTGTATTTTTGCAATGGTGATTTGAAATGGTTCGAAATGTTTTTGAAGATTTATGAATAAAGTATATTTTTGCAAAAAAAAAAAGCATATTGTGGGCAGGGAAGTCATTTGGCAGAATGCCTCATCGCCAGAACTTTCCAACAAGCACCAAGACGTAGCTTGGCTGGTGGTGAGAAAGGCCCTCCCTGTAAGATCCTTCCTACATGCCAGGAGTCTCACCCCCTCTGCACATTGTCCTCGAGGTGGCTGTAGTGGGGAAGAGACCGTTGTTCACCTCCTTGTAGATTGTGTCTTTGCAAAGAAGGTCTGGAGAGAGATGCAGTGGTTTCTGTCGAGGTTCATCCCGAGCAGTTCTGTGACACAGGACTTTGTGCTCTACGGGCTGTTCCCAGGGACCCACACCGAGACAAACATCAACAGCAGCTGGAGGATCATCAACTTGGTGAAAGACGCTCTTTGGTCTGCCCGAAACTTGTTTGGTTTTCCAGCGCAAAGAGTTGTCCCCGACCGAGTGTTGCAGACTGGCACATTCCAAGGTCCAGGACTACGTGCTGAGGGACACAGTTAAGCTTGGGGCAGCTGCCGCAAAGGCGCAATGGGGAAGGGTCGCTGCCTAAGACCTTTCTGCCACAGTGCACTGAGGAACTGGGAACTGTAAAGAGCCCCTCAGGCTGTACAGATTAAAATGAATGTCTGCCAATGATTGAAATATTCATTGTTTGTTCTGATACACCTTGTGATTCATGTTGTAAAAGTTGAACCTGATTGTATTTTTGCAATGGTGATTTGAAATGGTTCGAAATGTTTTTGAAGATTTATGAATAAAGTATATTTTTGCAAAAAAAAAAGCATATTGTGGGCAGGGAAGTCATTTGGCAGAATGCCTCATCGCCAGAACTTTCCAACAAGCACCAAGACGTAGCTTGGCTGGTGGTGAGAAAGGCCCTCCCTGTAAGATCCTTCCTACATGCCAGGAGTCTCACCCCCTCTGCACATTGTCCTCGAGGTGGCTGTAGTGGGGAAGGGACCGTTGTTCACCTCCTTGTAGATTGTGTCTTTGCAAAGAAGGTCTGGAGAGAGATGCAGTGGTTTCTGTCGAGGTTCATCCCGAGCAGTTCTGTGACACAGGACTCTGTGCTCTACGGGCTGTTCCCAGGGACCCACACCGAGACAAACATCAACAGCAGCTGGAGGATCATCAACTTGGTGAAAGACGCTCTTTGGTCTGCCCGAAACTTGTTTGGTTTTCCAGCGCAAAGAGTTGTCCCCGACCGAGTGTTGCAGACTGGCACATTCCAAGGTCCAGGACCAAGTGCTGAGGGACACAGTTAAGCTAGGGGCAGCCGCCACAAAGGCGCAATGGGGAAGGGTCACTGCCTAAGACCATTCTGTAAACTGTAAAGAGCACCTTAGGCTGTACAGCTTAAAATGAATGTCTGCCAATGATTGTAATATTCATTGTTTGTACTGATACACCTTGTGATTCATGTTGTAAAAGTTGAACCTGATTGTATTTTTGTAATGGTGATTTTGAAATGGTTCGAAATGTTTTTGAAGATTTAAGAATAAAGTATATTTTTGCAAAAAAAAAAAGCATATTGTGGGCAGGGGAGACCTTCATCGCGTTTCTGCCAGGGAAAGGTCATCGAACAATGGCTATAACCAGTCAAACTCCTTACAATGGGGTACCTAACACCATCCGAGTCATGGTGAAGGGCAGCGAGGAAGGAACAGTTATGGATCACCAAGAGGATCCTATTCAAGCTGTGTGGTTTTGAGGCTGCAGAGATCTACTGCCTGCAGGACTTCCCCAGCGCTGGATTTTTTGATGTGATGTTCAAGCAAGTGGCAGCTTGCATCAAGCTCCTGAAGGTGTTTGAGGAGAAGAAAGACCTGCCAGAAATGAAGATCCTGACGGTGGAGCCGCTCTTTGCTCTGCAGTTGCAACGAGACCAGGTTGCGACGGTGCATCTTTACAACCCCTTCGTCCCTGTCGCTGACGTGCTCACCTTCCTTACCAGGTACTTCGATAAGGTTGGGAGCTGCACCACGGTTAAAGACGATTTGGGGATCTGGACATGTAAACGCCAGGTTATGGCCATGCTCAAGATCGATGGTAAGGGAGCCATCTTCCACCCTCCTTCCAGATTCGCTATTTGGGGAAGCCGTGGCTACCTTGTCTACGCTGGGCAACCCAAACTTTGTCGCTCATGCGGCAAGGTTGGTCATGTGACGGCCAACTGCAGCGCCGTCCTCTGCAAGAACTTCAAATAGGAAGGGCACCAGACAAAAGACTGTAAACAGGCTAAGTGCTGCAACCTGTGTAGCGAGGCAAATCACTTCCACAAGACCTGACCCAAACGTTGCCGTACTTATGCACAGGCAGCCAAAGCCAACGAGGGGGAAGCAGAAGAAATGCCTCGTGTCACTCCAACCACCAAGGCCCACAGGGAGAAAAACGGGACAAAGGAGGACACAGAGAAAGATAAGGTGGAGGAAAAGATTGGGGCAACAGACAGCCAATCAACAACACTGCCCCCTGAACCTCCCACTCCTCAGGAGAGCGAATCAATGGAGGAGGAGGAGGCAGCAGTGGGAAAGCAGCAGGGGGAGTGGCAGCTGGTGAAGAGAGCCAAAAGGAAGAAGGGGCTAAGAAGAAACCAAGCCACTTCCCAGACAAGAGGCAAGAGGCGTCTCCCATCCGACATGGATAACAAGAGCAGCAGATCTTCGGATGAAGAAGGGCCAGGGCAGCGCCGACAGAAGAAGCGGCAAAACGCTAAGGAGTTGGACGACGAGACACCCGAGATCCAGAACATTGGAGACAATGAGGAGACCAGCACACCCCAACTTTGACCACAACCCAAAGAGGCCAGTGTACCACAACCCCAGGAATCTGGGAGCAGTGAGGCGCTCAGCGCACCCCAGCTACGGGAAGCCGGGAGCAGCAATGCCCCAGAGGGGGAGAGGATTGGAGAAACTTCTCCAACAGAGGACATTTCAAACCCCGCTCTCTGCACGGACCCCCAGATGCCACCCGAGCAGAACATTGCCAATGGGGAGGTTCAGGACGGTTTCCTCAGCCCATCAAAAGTAAGGCAATTTGAACACACCACGGGCATGAAGGAGCAGACCAAAGGTCTGAAACTCTCAGAGACAACAGGTTTGGTAAGAGACTAAATGCTTTAAAATGGGTTTAAAGATTGTATCCATAAATGTGCGTAGCATTAAATCCACTACGCGATGTGTTGCGACCTTGGATTACCTTGCCAAGGTCAAAGCTGACCTGTTGTTTCTGCAGGAGTGTGCGATACCGCACCTCAGCTCCTACAGGCAATGGTCACGATGGTGGTCCCATGGGCCATCGATCTGGTCAGGAGGAAACGACTCTCGTTCCTCCGGTCTGGGGATTCTGCTGCGGGGAGGCAGCTTCACCGTCTCCCAGGTTAAGGAGGTGGTGGGCAGGCACCTCCTCGTAGCAGACATAATATACAAGAATGCTCCACTCCAGTTAATTAACGTGTATGCCCCGTCACAAGGGGCTGAGCAGTTCGAAGTTTTTCAGCAACTCCCACTGCTGCTGGCGACCTCCAGGCCGGTCATTCTGGGCGGTGACTTCAACTGCATCATTGATGCGGCTGGACGATCCAGGAGGGCCGAAAGCAGATTGGACGCTACGTCCAGATCCCTGATGGAAACAGTAAAGGATGCCAAGCTGCACGACGTCTTCAGCAACCCTGCAGACGGAGTGCAGCGTAGATACACCTGGTCGCGGCCTGATGTGTCCGTCTGTTCCAGGATAGATTTCCTGTTTGTGTCCCGTGCATTCGCAGTCAGATCCACCGACTTCAAGCCGGAGTTCTTCTCTGACCACTGCCTCCTACTGGCTGACTGTCACTTAGAGAAGGACCAGAGGGTTGGCAGGGGGGCATGGAAGCTAAACGTGCAACTGCTGACCCCAGAGAACATTGAGGAGCTCAAGAGGGATTACAAAGGTTGGAGAACTATGAAACCCCACTTTGAGTCACTGACACACTGGTGGGAAGCGATCAGGGGAAACATCAAGAGGTTTTTCATCCTCAAAGGCACCCAGAAAGCTAGAAAGGAACAGAGGGAAATGTCCCGACTCCAGAAAAACATGCAGAATCTGCTCCGGCTGCAGTCGATGGGGATCGATGTCAAGGGGGAACTCCAGGAGGTGAAGAGCCAGCAAGCCTCGCTCTTTGCCTCGGAGGCCTCCAAGATCATCTTCCGCTCCAGAGTCCGCTCCGTGGAGCAGGACGAGACGTGCTCACGTTTCTTCTTCCAAAAGGTACAGAGAGCTCTGTGATCAGCAGCCTGAAGGAAGAAGACGGCTCAGTAAAGTCATCACAGTCCGACATTTTGAGGATCAGCAAATCCTTTTATGCCAGATTGTATAACAGACAGCACGGCCTCCCAGTTCTTCCAGTCCTCTATCACGGAGGTCTTAGATGACAGGACACGGGAGAGTCTGGACAAACCGCTAACTCCTGACGAACTGATTAAGGCCCTTGAGTCCTTCGAGAAGAGTAAAACTCCCGGAAGCGACGGCTTGCCAGCGGAGTTGTATTTGGCTCTGTGGGACTGGATCGGCCCGGACCTGCTAGAAGTGTACGAGAGTATGCTCCTGGCTGGCAGTATGTCAGAATCCATGAGGAAAGGCATTATCACCCTCATCTACAAGTACAAGGGGGAAAGGGAGGAAATTAGAAATTGGCGACCTATTAAACTGTTGAATGTGGACTATAAGATTCTGTCCAAGGTCATCGCCAATCGGGTCAAATCCGCTCAGGAATTGGTGATCCACCCTGACCAGACCTGCACTGTGCCGGGCAGGAAGATCTCTGACAGCCTTGCGCTGCTCAGGGATACGATTGCCTATGTACAGGACAGGGGTGTGGATACCTGCCTCATCAGCCTGGATCAGGAGAAGGCCTTTGACAGAATATCGCACACCCACATGGTGGATGTGCTCTCCAAAATGGGGTTTGGGGATGGAATTCGCAATTGGATCCAACTGCTCTACACTAACATCGGTACTGCAGTCTCTATCAATGGGTGGGAATCAGATAGCTTTCCTATTAAATCTGGAGTCAGGCAAGGCTGCCCTCTCTCGCCTGTTCTTTTCGTGCGTTGCATAGAACCCTTTGCTGAGTCCATCAGGAAGGATCCGGGCATAAGAGGAGTGACGATCCCAGGTAGTGGAGGCACTCAGATCAAAGCCTCCCTGTACATGGATGATGTCGCCGTCTTCTGCTCGGATCCCCTGTCGGTGCGCAAACTGATCCACATCTGCGACTAGTTTGAACTGGCCTCAGGAGCCAAGGCAAATCGTGGGAAAAGCGAGGCCATGTTCTTTGGGAACTGGGCTGACCGATCCTTTGTCCCCTTCACTGTCAGGGCTGACGGCCTGAACTAGGGCACGCGTTAGAAACTGGAAGGAGCAAGTGTCTATGGTGAAAAGGAAACTGAGCATGTGGGAGCGACGCTCCCTCTCCATTGCGGGTAAGAACCTGGTCATCAGGTGTGAGGCACTCTCGCTCTTGCTGTACGTGGCGCAGGTCTGGCCCATTCCACACTCCTGTGTGGTGGCGATCACCCGAGCCATCTTCCGCTTTATCTGGAGGTCGAAAATGGATCATGTCCACAGGGACACGATGTACAACCCTCTAGATAAAGGGGGAAAAAATGTGCCCAACATCGCCCTCATACTGATGGCCACCTTTGTGTGTGGCTGCATCAAGCGGTGCGTAGACCCTCAGTATGCAAACACCAAGTGTCACAACATGCTGAGATTCTACCTGTGCCCAGTGTTGCGAAGTCACGCTGCCACGGAACGCTCCAAGTAGTTGGACCGTGCCGTACCACCTGTCCCTCGTGGGAAAAATTATGCACAGAAACACCTTTGACCACAAGTCCATCAGGCAATGGTCGGCATGTAACGTCTTAAAGGCCCTGAGGGAAAAGGAGAGGGTGGACCTGGTGGGATGGTTCACCGAGCAGACTGACAAAGTCATTTGGCAGAATGCCTCATCACCAGAACTTTCCAACAAACACAAGATGTAGCTTGGCTGGTGGTGAGAAATGCCCTCCCCGTCAGATCCTTCCTACATGCCAGGAGTCTCACCCCCTCTGCACGTTGCCCTCGAGGTGGCTGTGGTGGGGAAGAGACCGTTGTTCACCTCCTTGTAGATTGTGTCTTTGTGAAGAAGGTCTGGAGAGAAATGCAGTGGTTTCTGTCGAGGTTCATCCCGAGCAGTTCTGTGACACAGGACTCTGTGCTCTACGGGCTGTTCCCAGGGACACACACCGAGACAAACATCGACTGCAGCTGGAGGATCAAAAACTCGGTAAAAGACGCTCTTTGGTCTGCCTGTAACTTGTTGGTCTTCCAGCGCAAAGAGTTGTCCCCGACCGAGTGTTGCAGACTGGCACATTCCAAGGTTCAGGACTACGTGCTGAGGGACGCACTAAAGCTTGGGGCAGCCGCCGCAAAGGCCCAATGGGGAAGGTTGCTGTCTAAGACCTTTCTGCCATAGTGCACCGAGGGGCTGGGAACTGTAAAGAGCCCCTCGGGTTGTACAGCTCAAATGAATGTCTTCCAATGATTGTAATATTCATTGTTTGTACTGATACACCTTGTGATTCATGTTGTAAAAGTTGAACCTGATTGTATTTTTGTGATGGTAATTTTGAAATGGTTTGAAATGTTGTTGAAGATTTATGAATAAAGTATATTTTTGCAAAAAAGAAAGCATATTGTGGGCAGTGACTTCAACTGCATCAACAATGCTGCTGGATGATCCAGCAGGGCCAACAGCAGATTAGACGTCCAGACTCGTGCTGAGAGTCCAGATTCCTGATGGAAACAGTAAGGGATACCAAGCTGCACGACGTCTTCAGCAAGCCTGCAGATGGAGCGCAGCGTAGATACACCTGGTCGCGGCCTGACTGGTCCATCTGTTCCAGGATAGACTTCCTGTTTGTGTCTCAAAAGTTCACAGTCAGATTCACCAACGTCAAGCCGGTGTTCTTCTCTGACCACTGCCTCCTACTGGCTGACTGTCACTTACAAGAAGAACAGAGGGTTGGCAGGGGGACATGGATGCTGAACATGCAGCTGCTGACCCCAGAGAACATTGAGGAACTCAAGAGAGATTACAAAAGTTGAAGAACCATTAGACTCCTCTTTGTGTCCCTGAGACACCGGCGGGAAACAATCACGAAGAACATCAAGACATTTTTCATCCTCAAAGCTGTCCAGAAGGCTGGAAAGGGACAAAGGGAAATGTCCCGACTCCAGAAAAATATGCAGAACCTGCTCCGGCTACAGTCGATGGAGGTTGATGTCAAGGAGGAACTCCAAGAGGTGAAGAGCCAGCAAGCCTCACTCTTTGCCTCGGAGACCTCCAAGATCATCTTCCAATCCAGGGTCCACTCCGTGAAGCAAGATGAGAGGTGTTCACGTTTCTTCTTTCAAAAGAGACAGCTCTATGATCAGCAGCCTGAAGGAAGATGACGGCTCAGTAAAGTCATCACAGTCCAACATTTTGAGGATCGGTAAATCCTCTTATGCCGGATTGTATGACGTGAAGCCCACAGACAGCATGGCCTTTCAGTCCTTCTTGTCTTCTGTCACGGAGATCTTAGATGACAGTACACAGGAGAGTCTGGACAAACCACTAACTCCTGATGAACTGATTAAGACCCTAGAGCCCTTCGAGAACAGTAAAACTCCCAGAAGCGACAGTTTACCTGCTGAGTTGTATTCGAATCTGTGGGACTGCACTGGCCCAGACCTGCTAGAAGTGTACGACAGTATGCTTCTAGCCAGCAGCATGTCAGAATCCATGAGGAATGGCATCATCACTCTCATCTACAAGTGGAAGGGGGACAGAGTGGACACTAGAAATCGGCGATCATCGCACTGTTGAAGGTGGACTATAAGATTCTGTCCAAGGTCATCGCCAGTCAGGTCAAGTCTGCTCCAGAGTTGGTGATCCACCCTGACCAGACCTGTGCTGTACCCGGCATGAAGATCTCTGACAGCCTCGCGCTCCTCAGGGATTCAATTGCCTATATACAGGCCAAGGGGTGGACACCTGCCTTATCAGCCTGGACCAGGAGAAGGCCTTTGACAGAATATCGCACACCTACATGATGGATGTGCTCTCAAAAATGGGGTTTGGGGAGGGAATCTGCAACTGGACCTAACTGCTCTACACAAACATCTGAAGCGCAGTTTCAATCAATGGATGGAAATCAGAAAGCTTTCCAATTAAATCTGGAGTCAGGCAGGGCTGCCCTCTCTCCCCTGTCCTGTCGGTGTGTTGCATATAAACCTTTGCTAAGTCCATCAGGAAGGATCCGAGTGTAAGAGGAGTGTTGATCCCAGGCAGTGGAGGCACTCAGGTCAAAGCCTCCCTGTACATGGATGATGTCACCATCTTCTACTTGGATCCCCTATCGGTGTGCAGGCTGATCAATATCTGCAACCAGTTCGAACTGGCCTCAGGAGCCAAGGTAAATTACGGCAAGAGTGAGGCCATGTTCTTTGGAAACTGGGCTGACCGATCCTTTATCCCCTTCACTGTCAGGTCAGATTGCCTGAAGGTGCTGGGGATATGGTTCAGAGGGACCAGGGCATGCGTTAGAAACTGGAAGGAGTGAGTGGCAATTGTGAAAAGAAAACTGGGCTTGTGGGAGTGATGTTCCCTTCCCACTGCGGGTAAGAACCTGGTTATCAGGTGTCAAGCACTCTCGGTGTTGCTGTACATAGCGCAGGTCTGGCCCATTTCTCACTCCTGCGCTGTGGCGATCACCCGAGCCATTTTTCGCTTTATCTGGAGGTCGAAAATGGATCATGCTCACAGGGACATGACGTGCAAACCTCTAGATAAAGAGGTAAACACATGCCCAACATCGCCCTCATCCTGATGGCTACATTGAATGTATGCAGTGAAAACTACATATATCATAGTTGTATTGAAGTACCTCAGAGTGCAACATGGTCTATGTAGATAACTTAAGTACCATTGCACTGTCTATCTGTAATGACCAGGTTGAAATCTGTGTAATATTCATTGATTGTGTTGAAGCATCTCATGATCTACGTGGAAAACTTGAATATGATTACACTTTTTGTGATGACCATTTTGAAATGTTTTATGTTCTTTCAGATATTTTATGAATAAAGTATATTTTTCCAAAGAAAAAAATCAGGCTGCATGTTGTGGCATCATGAAGTCTGATCAAAATGGAGATGATGGGGCTATTCCCCTGTCAAATCATGCCTGAAGTCTCCACTGCCGTAAGTAAATGCGATCAATTTTACCTACATAATTTGTAGTATGTAACTATCCCTTCACGCACTACATTTTGTTGGAAAAATTAACATGCGTTTATGTGGAGAAATTGCTGCTGTTTTGGTCACTAATTCTGTTTGCTGCAATTCTTAGCATTACTGTAAACAGATTGTTTGTTTTGCTGTAAATGCACCAAGTGTTGCAAATCCTGCCCATAAGTCTCACCACACCTCAACTCCCAACTAACTGGCCGATACTATGGTGTGAACAGATACTCCAATTTGGGTATAGTGCCTCACACCTGAATCAAACCAATCCTCAGCTAACATCCGCATGTATTTTACTTCTAGAACTTTTTTCAGTCTCAGCCCTGCTTCTTTTCAAATTTAGTCTAACCTTAATCAGTCTTTATTGAAGTTTTAATTTTCAAAATATTGTAGTTATAAGTATTAATTAACTGAAGGAAGCAGGATATTATCAAAGAGTAAGAAGAGGCTATTAAGTTAACACAAAAGCAAAATATTGCAGATACTGGAAATCTGAAATAGAAACTAAAATGCTGGAAATACTCAACAGGTCTGGCACATCTGTGGAGAGAGAAACAGAGTTACAGAGATAAAGAGAGTTAACATTTCAAGTCAATGACCCTTCATCAGTACGGTTCTCCACAGATGCTCATGACGTGCTGAGTATTTTCTGTATTTTCTGTTTTTATTTAAGCTTAAGTTAACCTGAATTAATCAAGCATGGGAAATCAGCACTCCTGCAACATCGGCACAAACTCCACTGTCTCTGCTGGATGGGGCAGTGCCTCACAATATGCCTGTTGCAAATATTGTGACCCTGTACAAGAACAAGGGCAACAGCAACGCTGAGTCGAATATGAGTCCTCTTTGGAATTGTGAAGAAGAGTCATATTCGACTCAAAACATTAGTTCTGTTTCTCTCTCCACAGCTGCTGCCAGGACATGTTGAGTATTTCCAGCACTTTGTTTTTATTTCAGATTTCTAGCGTTTGCAGAATTTTGCCTTTGTTATCGTCGGAAAACTATTTGCCTATGTTGCCCTTAGCAGACTGCAGATCTTTGCTGAATGAATCTATCCTGAATCCCAGTGTGGTTTCAAACTGGAAAATTCATAATTGACATGATCTTCTCAGTCCGTCAGCTGCAATAGAAATCCAATGAAGAAAGGAGACCACAATATATTGCTTTCATCAATATCTGCTGAAGAAAATTGGCTGCCTGCGAAGCTGATCAGTATGACCTCATTCCATGAGAACATGGGTAAGGTCAGTTATGACAGTGCAACATCAGAACTCCAAGATCCGTAATGAGGTCAAATAGGGTTGCGTTCTAGTACCAACACTCTTTGCTGCTCTCATGTACCTTTATTTCATCGACAGAGGGTATCCACTCATACCAGAACGGATGGAAAGCTGCTTAACGTTACCTGTCTGAGATCCAAGACCAAAGTACACCAAGTCCTCATCAGAGAGTTGCTTTACACCGATAATGTTGCAGGAGCATTTCATATAGAGGAACTCCTTCAGCTGCAAATGAACAGGCTCTCTCATGCCTGTAAAGAGTTTGGTTTGACCATCAGCATCAGGAAGACAAATATCATGGTTCAGGATGTTGCATCAATCAGCATTGTCAATGTGACATTGGACGTTGCTGATGGCTTCACATGTTTCGGTTCTGCAATCACCAGCAATCTGTCACTTGATCTGAAAACAACAAACGCATTGCAAAAGCTGCAGTTGTTTACGTCCAAGCTGAGAAAAAGAACCTGGAACAACAGTAACCTGACCAAGAAAAGGCTGAACAGTTTCTACCTTCGCTATCTCAGATTATTCTCAGCATCTCTTGGCAGGGCAAGATCACCAACTCAAGAGGTCCTGATGCGTTATAATTCCATCAGCATTCACCCAATACTATGCCAATGATGTCTGTGCTAGCTCAACTGCATTCATCATATTGATGATGGCTGTATACCCAAGATCTTCTGTACAATGAACTGGCCACTGGGTTATACTCACAAGTGTCCTTGTAACAGAGGTAAGAGATGAAGATGGCAGACATTGACACAGACAACTAGGAGACAGAACCTGATAGCCGTGAACTCCGGAGGATGTCTGGACAGGCATTAAAAGAGAAAAGAAACAGAAAAGCTCAGCTGGCCAAGAGAGACCAGAGAAAACAGAGGCCAGCACCTTTTCACCCCACTTTCTTCATCTGTAGCAAATGCGGCAGGAGCAAATGCAGAGTGGGGTTCCTGAGACACACCAGGAGATGCTTAACAGAGTTGACCACCAAGATGCAATCATCTCATGAGACAGGAGGCTGCCAAAGAAGTTAAAGACCAATGTAAAAAAAGTCATTCAATTACTACAATTTCACAAAGATGTGATACAGAATTGAAACAAGTAGTATGTCTGTATATTTAAGCTTTAGCATAGCAGGAAAAACTAAGGATAGAAATGTTCACTAAAGCCTTTTTTCTCAACTTGTTTTGTTCCTATTTTCTTATTATAACTAACAAAATCTGAAGGAGAGCAAAAGCTATCCTGTGCAGGATGATCATATAAAAGATTCTCTCTGCAACATTTAATGGATGAAAGAATTTGGAAATAAGAAAGCACAAATATGCAAAAGCATTGAAATGTAGGTTATGATTTCCACCTAAATCAGAAAATATTTTGTTCACGTTATTACATATATATTAATTTAAATATATTGTTGGTAATAATAATCTCAAACAAATGCATAAATTAATTCATCAACAACTGCAGGTTTACCATAAGTAGAGGCAGACGTAGAAGTTATTTTATTGAAAACTGATGTTGATGTTTCTGATCTTCACATCAAATACTATATGGAAGAAGTCAGCTTTATACCAGGATGGTACCAAGAAGAATGTAAACAAAAACAAATTGTCCCCTTAACAATACTGGTCAATTGTGAATATCCTGTCCCTGTGATGGAAAACAATAATTTTGTAGATTTTTGTATTACCATGGCCATATCGGCTTGGGCATGTGAACAGGATGAAGGATATGCTATACGGGCAGGTAGCCCATGTCAAGAGACCAGCAGGGTGCCAAAAGCTCCAATTCAAGGATGCTTTTAAAAAAGACATGAAACTTTAACCACGAGAAGTGGGAAACTCTAGCTGATGATCGATGCAAATAACGACACCAGCTGTGGGGAGAAATTCACCACCCTGAAGCTCAAAAGCAGAAAGCCCCGCAAACAAGGCGTCAGCAGCGATCATCCTGCACTATTGGCAAGGGACGATTTCATGTGTAGCATTTATGACAGACTTTACTGTCGCAGAACTGGTTTGTTCAGCCCTCAAAAGGAGTGCAGATGATCTCCTCTGACTTCGTCAAAGCTCTGAGGCTGCATTCCCATCAGCTCTCACAGATGAATAGAGGCCAATCACAAGCCCAGGTCTAAAGTGGAAAGTGTAATTATCAAATTTCTCTATAAAATTTGGGTGTGCTTTGAATGAAATGTTAGATTCTTCTTTCAGGTTCTTCTCCAACCTTCAGCTAGGTTAAGATCTAATTCTTTCCATTCAACTGCAATGATGATCAGCAGCAATGAACTGATAGTACAAAGGTCCAACCTACAACATGCTTGCTTGCAATCTCCCTTTAAGGTTTTGGGGTGGGGGAAGGGGAAAGGGCAAAGTGCAGAAGGAAAAGTCAGATGGATAGTCAGCATTTAAGCCCAAGGCCATGTTCATGCACCTCGTTACAACTGGTCAAGAGCAAAATAGATCATGGTCTGGCAGAGAGTAAAGGAAGAAGTACATACCCTCAAAAAATATATGATCAGTACAAAAAACTACATAAAACTACATAACCTAAGCAGCATCATTCTGTACTAAACCAAGTGTACCAACCAGTCGCTAAAATTAAATATTTCAAATTGCTTCTTACCTTCACTTTTTCTCTTCTCAAGCAACAGAAGAGACAGTTTTCATCAAATGACCAGTCAGAAACACCTGTAGGCTCACAATCTGTGGAATTCAAGAATAATTTTAGCCTAACACAAGATTGACTTTGTGCTGTTTTTAGTCTTTTTTCCCCCCATTCTTCATTTGGGAGGATGTATGATCTGCCAAATAGCATCCTATACAATAACAAATCATTCCACATTTCAGTCGACCAGAGGTACACTTGGCAAAACTCCTAATTTACTCCCTCCCAGTGCAAAGGGAGGAAAACTAATAAGTCAGCTTCCAAATGCTATAAATAAAACCTCCATACATAACTGAACAGTGCTTAAAATAGAAACAAAAACTGACAATTTTTTTGAGGGTATGAAAACACTTTATTCTTCCCTTCTTCCTTTGCTTCTCAGTTAGGTATTGCCAAGCCAACACCCTTGCAGCTGAGAGGGCAGAGGTACAGTCAGCTCCAAACCCTAGGTCAAAATAATTCTTCATTCAGTAGTCTAACAGTAAATCTTACAGCAATTTTACCCCATCTCCCAAAGCACAAGGACATGTTAAATTAATACTAGGCACGGTACTGCAGCAATGCAGCCCAGATAACATACTTACCAGAATGGACAGTAAATCAAATGTAAATCCTTTCAATTCTTAAAGTATGAATGTTGGTGCTCTAACACGCAATAATATTCTGTCCAGGATGAACCTTACAATGGACATCAAAGTCACTGAGACCACTCATTGTTAACTGTTTTCACTGTGCACAGACTAGAGGGGTGCAAGAAGCTGAGCTTAACTTGTCAAATTAAGCTCATTAACTTGAATATATTATTTCTAAACTCATTGTTCAAAAAGTCAGTCAGAAGGAACTGGGCAGTGCAGTGGGTCAGACAATAAACCTTCACTTACAAGATGCCAAATCCTGCCCAACATAAGGAGATTAAAGAATCCTTGATCAGCTGGCTTTAGGTGTCTTTTCTAAAAGTATTCTGAACAATCTCAATTTAGATCCGTGTAGATGTGGCACGCCACAAAACTGTCCTTCATTCAGCATCAGTTGACAGTATCAAAGAATCGATCTCAGTATGCAATAGGAGATACTCCACTGGATTTGTGCTGAACCATATTGTTAGGGTAGAATAAAATAGAACTTTATCCTGCACCTATCCATGTTACTCTTGGTATGGTAGTGTCAAGTCTGACGTTGGTCACCAGAATGGATTCTCTTCCATTTCTAGCATCAATAATTTTAAAAATTGATCAAAATGATGTAATTGATGTAAATTATTAAGGATATATGATAATGCAAGGACTGACTAATAACACTCTACTGACAACAGAGGAGTTAAAATCAAATTAGAAGTGCACAGGCAGTACTTTAAGTCCAGATGTGAATTAATCAATCATCCAGAAAGTACAATATCACAGGTCAACCTTTGCTTTGCTGCATTTTTAAAATATCTCTTTTGTAGGCCATTATCTTGGTGCTCTATTTTAATCCATTTGATCCAACAAAGACGTGTTCAGTAATAATACAGGACAAAAGAATCCCTTTGCAGTATGGTCCTTCAGTGTCATGATATCCGAGTCTTCAATCTTTATAGCTAGATCTTTTTATTTTTAAAATGAGTAAACAACCTAAAAAAATCTCGAAAATAAAACTGATCTCAATCCACCTAGGACAATGGGGATCCCTTTGCAATACATCACTCCAGAACATCAAACCCAAACAGATACAGAGAACAGAGAAGCCCAATAAGTATGTTGAAAGAAAATCAGAGTTCAGTCAGCTAAATTATCTGCAGTTGTCTTCATCTTCAGTAATTTAGGCTGAGATTTAACACTTTTCTTAGTTGTTCAATACCATATATAATTCTCTTATCAAAGTGATAGAAATAATCAGTAACAAGTCTATCTAAGATTAATAAAAGCTTTCTATTCTCAGAACAAGTCAACAAAAAATTTAAGCACAATTTTATTACAACACAGAAAACACAAATTTGACAGCTTGTGGAATTATTTACAGAAGAACCTCCACTACATCTCTCCATCAACCCAATAAGGCTTTTTGCAAAATGAACCTTACTGTATAGTCCACCTACATGTATTTCATACCCTTTTCTTGATCAATAAAATATTTTTAATTATTTGTATTGCATTTGTTTTCATGCCTAGACTTAGCTAAATTTAGAGGGCCTTCATTACCCACCACTTTCCATTATAGCAGATAACAGAAGTATACTCCTTTCCTAACAGCACTGTGGATGTACATACACAACATGGACTGCAGACATTCAAGGTAGCAACTCACTACCGCCTTCGCAAGGGTAATTAGGGGCGGACAATAAATGTTGGCCTTGCCAGAGGTCCTTACATCCCATCAATGAATAAAAAAAATTCTGTGCCCAAATATTAGCCTAAAAAATTTCAGCATGGGTAGTATGGCTTTCCTCTCTCCCTCCTCCAAAAACAGAATCCCGTGGAACAAAACAAATATTCTCCACTATTTCCTGCATTTGTTCAAATAAAACTTTGGTTTTCATAAGCTACTATTGGGTGAGGTTATTATAAATAATTTAAAAAGGTTTACCTTCAAATAGACTGATATCTTTTAGAAGTCTAGGTCCAAACAGCCCTTCCAAAATGCTTTCAAACCCTTATGGAAAAACAATTACGACAATGTGAGTACAAACAAAATTGTCCTGGCAACAACATGCAGGAGCAGAAACAGCAGGCATTAATTTCACAATTATATATCTGCCAACCCATGCTGTAATAATTATTATAGGCATTGGACTATGATTAATAGAGCTGCTCAATATATTTATAGACATAAAAAACATTGCCAATTTAAAAATACCGGCATTAATATTTTTAAGAAACAATTCAGCTAGAAAGCATTTTCAAAAATAATTCTTGCGACTTCTTGCTTGTATATTAAGAAATGCCATCATAGGTAGATAGGATCTATGATTTTTTTTTAGATAACAAAGTTTTACAGTGCATCTAACCAAGCTATGCTTGACCTGGTAGCACTTGATGTAAGCACTAGTTTATACCAGATGTGTACAAACGTATGTTTTCTCCAGCACATATCCATCAGCAGTAGGACAAATGAACTGACTATCTACAAAAGTAATCATCAATGTAACATACATTTGGGGCAAATTATGTCATTAAATACATATTTGAGCAAGGAAGAGATGCATACAGATCTTTTAAGCAGTTCTTCATGACATTGGTGACCTTGATGGTTCAGTCAAAACCAATCAGCTATTTGCATTGGTCACTGAAAAGTCCATAAGCTTGGACTAAACCAAAACTTCCAAATAAAGAAAGTTGTAGGATTGTTTTATAGGAGAAAATGGAAAAGAGTAATGTGGAATGGGGCAAGTTTGTACAACAAGAATGTGGAAAAACTCAAAAAGCAATCACTGGAACCCAATTCCCGATGTTTTGCTTCTAGTCCCCATTCACATCTTCATCCATGTATTTTTATAAACACAGATAATAAACAAATAAAAAATGGACATAGATGCAGACTTCCATTTAACACACAGTTGCACATCTCCAACCAAGATATTCAGGAACCCACAGAACCATAGAAAAGTTATGGTGCAGAAAGAGGCCACTCAGCCGATCATGTCTTTGCCAGCCAAAAAGAGAAAAAAAGAAACTAGTCGCTCATTTTAACCCCATTTTCTAGCACCTGGTCTGTAGCCTTGCAGGTTACAGCACTTCAGATGCAGATCCAGGTACCTTTTAAAAGAGTTGAGCATTTCAGCCTCAACTACCACTTCAGGCAGTGAATTCCAGACACCCACCACCCTCTAGGTGAAAAAGTTTTTCCTCATGTCCCCTCTAATCCTTCTACCAATCATCTTAAATCTATGCCCCCTGGTAATTGACCCCTCAGCTAGGGGAAACAAACCCCACATAAATAACCCAAATCCACTGTTTTACAATGAGAACTTCTAAATTCTTTTCTTACAACAATTTCCTGCTTTTTTAGTTTTATTTTCACTTTTCTTACATTTTCTTTAATCTTCCCATGCATTTTATTTTCAACCACAGTCACAATTACAATTCAATTTTTTTTTATTCATTCATGGGATGTGGGCTTCGCTGGCTGTGTCAGCATTTATTGCCCATCGCTAGTTGCCCTTGAGAAGGTGGTGGTGAGCTGCCTTCTTGAACCACTGCAGTCCATGTGGTGTAGGTATACCGTGCTGTTAGGAAGGGAGTTCCAGGATTTTGATCCAACAATAGTGAAGGATTGGCGATATATTTCCAAGTTAAGATGGTGAGTGGCTTGGATTATCCAACTGTTCTTCATAATTACTTTTCTTGATTTATATTTTCTTCTATAATTTTGTGTGTTAATAGAGGAAAGAATTTATAAATATTAAAATTATAATGAATCTGTTCGATAACATTAAGAGCCAGAGAGACATGGACAAAAAAGTATGTGCAAAAAGAGCAGCTGTCTTCCAGGATTTATAGCTTCGTTTCAAAGATCTTTGCGGTGTTGCCTTCACATGACATAACCAATAGCTAAGCCTGTAACTAAAACCCACAACTACTCTAGTTGCAGTCCACTTGCACAATAATGCACAATTGTTTATTTGTGTACAATGCCTGACACTCCAGTATTTACTGTAGGCTGTAGTAGCTGAAGGGAAGTAGCCTAAGCAACCTTGGGACCTAAAACTGTACAGTAAAATTCAACAAACTACTTACACAGTCAGTGTCGGGACAGCTGTGCAAGTGCCTCCAGCCTCAGCTACCAAATGCTGATTTGAAAAGCATATATCTTGGGATAGTTCAATTAATCCAATGTCTGCCTATGTCAATACTTTAAATTTGTAATATATACTGATCATACTTCCTGGTAATCAAATTTTCATTACTGAACAGATTCAGTCACAGTTACTGATCCTTCAGGATATGCATCAACACTCAGCACCCTGACCACTAACCATTAACTTCCTCCAGTTAATGTTGATGAAAAGACCCAAACCAGTTCATCAACAACCTGAAATTCTTCTCTCACCAATTGCTATCAACCTTTTTTCTCATTTATTAATTTTTTGGACATCACATAGAAGGGAGTTCTGTACAAAAGTACCAATGTCCAGACTTCCTTTCACAAGCAAATACATAGTATTACTTCAAAAAACAGTTCAAAGCACTGTATATTATTCCAGTTAACAAAGTGGAGATTGGGAGAGGGAAGAAATGTCATTTTTGGTATGTTTATTTGAAATCAGTTTCTATTGATTTTTAAGACAGAGACAAGCAGTTTACCCAGTTAGGTCACATGGAATTTTCCCTTCCTCTCTGCAGCGGGACCAGAAAATTTGGAGAGATGCCAAAAATTGGATTCCCGCCGGCAGGAAAACAGTTTGAAATTTTCCCCTCAACTCTTTCATGGCAGCATGATGGCAGGTCAGGTTTCCCATGATCCATGGCGGGAACACCATTTGCATGCACTACCATGTAATGCATGCGTGTTAAAACCGCTACTTTCCGGAATATGAGAGGTGGGGTGTAATATCCATCATTGGGAAAATGTTAGAGTCTGTTATAAAGGATGTAAAAGCAGAGCATTTAGAAATGCATAATATTATCAAGCAGAGTCAGCATGGCTTCATGAAGGGGAAATCATGCCTGACAAATTTATTAGAATTCTTTGAGGAGATAACAAGCAGGATAGATAAAGCGGTACTAGTAGATGTAATATATCTGGGTTTCCAAAAGGCTTTCAATTAGGAACTATACGTAAGGCTACTTAATAAGATAAGAGCTCATGGTGTTGGGGGTAGTATATCAGCATGGATAGAGGGTGTTAGGGGTTGTATATCAGCATGGATAGAGGATCGGCTAACTAATAGAAGACAGAGTTGGAATAAGCGGGGCATTTTCAAGATGGCAACCTGTAACTACTGGAGTGTCACAGGGATCAGTGCTGGTGCCACAATTATTTACAATATATATTAATGACTTGGATGAGGGAAATGAATGTTTTATCACCAAGTTTGCAGATGGCACAAAAATAAGTGGGAAGGCAAGCGGTGAGGATGACACAAGGAGTCTACATAGGGATATAGACAGGTTAATTGAGTGGACAGAAGCTTGGCAGATGGAATGTAATATGGGAAAATATGAGGTTATGCACTTTGGCTGAAGAATAAAGGAGCTGAATATTATTTAAGTGGAGAAAGACTGAAAAAAAGCTGCAGCACAGAGGGATTTGGGGGTTCTCAAGCATGAATCACAAAAAGCTAGCACACAAGTTTAGCAGGTAATAGGGGAGGCAAATGGACTGTTGGCCTTTACTTCAAAGGGAATAGAGTGTACAAATAGGGAAATCTTGCTAAAACTATAGAAGGCACTAGTTATACCACACCTAGAATACTTTGAACAGTTTTGGTCCCCTTATCTAAGGAAAGATATACTGGCATTGGAGGCAGTCCAGAGAAGGTTCACTAGGTTGATCCCAGGTATGGAGGGATTTTCTTAAAAGGAGTGGTGAGTAGGTTGGGCCTGTACTCAATGGAGTTTAGAAGAATGAGTGATGACCTTATTGAAACATATAAGATTCTTAAGGGGTTTGACAGGGTAGATGCTGAGAGATAGTTCCCCCATGTGGGAGAGTCTAGGATCAGAGGACATAATCTTAGAGTAAGGGGTCACCCATTTAAGACAAAGATGAGGAGAAATTTCTTCTCTCAGAGGGTAGTGAATCTGGAATTCTTTACCACAGAAGGCTATAGAGGCTGGGCCGTTAAGTATATTCAAGACTGAGATAGACAGATTTTTAATCAGTAAGGGAATCAAGGGTTATGGGCAAAAGGCAGGAAAGTGGAGTTGAGGATTATCAGATTGGCCATGATCTCATTGAATGGTGGAGCAGACTCAATAGGCCAAATGGCCTACTTCTGCTCCTACGTTTTATGGTCTTATGGACAGGAACCTAAAATGGGAGATGAGTGTCCGATTGCATATGAGGATGCCCCCGAACCCATGCCACCTGACAGCCACACAACTCCAGGACGATTAAGGAACAGGCAACAGGACACAGACACATTGCTTCCATCCCTTTGTACCATTCCAGTGGACTAAAAGGTCTTTAATACCAGTGACATAGAGAACAATTTCAGCATTCAGCCTTGCACATTCAACACTCATGATTCACTAGGCCCCATTCTTTGGAAAGATCAGCGGTGAACCCTCCATCGCTGTGCTCTGGGAAGTGATGGTCACCACAACAGCACAGACACTGTGTCAAAAAACTTGATACAATGGTGGCCACCTTTGAGAAGCAATGCGTTTCAATAAAGAGTTCGACATATCTCCCTGACATAACACATAGGTACAGTAACTATCATGAGTCAGCTACACATCATATGCGAGGCTCACAAAGGGAAGCGACCATAAGAGGGCACATGGATGAACATGCAGAACGCTTTCAAATGAAGATACCATTCTCATAAACAGCTAATGTATTTACAAAGGTACATTATATTAACAGAAATTGAAAACCCGTGACTCAGAAGTGATTTCAAAGATTCTTAGCTTTTCTAACCCTATCGCAACATCTAAATACATCCCCAACATCTGCAGCAGAGGTGGAGGCAGCCTGCCCTGTTGTCTTTGATGAATTTGGCAGGCGTACTCTAGACGCTCGAGAGCTGGACGGCCCCAGCCTGCTTTCAGTGTCCTGCTGTGGGGCAGGTGCATCCTCCTTAGGCTGTATAGCTGGAGGTGATAGGATCACAGGCAGAGGGGATTGGGATCAGTTGAACTTTCTCAGGGTCACCCAGATGGATGGTCTGTGGGTATCCAGCTGCTGGTCCTCCTCCCTGTGAGTACCCAAGGGCCCCTGCCTGACTCCCTGTGGAGAAGGGGCACCTGGAGGGCGGTCAAGATGCCTCAACCCCCTCTCGCCGAGCCACTAATGGATCCCACCAATGCCTATAACGATAGAGTGCAGGTCCAAGAGCAAATCTGTCTGGACCAAGGTCGACACCCTTCACATGCAGACCTCGAGGCGCTTGCATGTCGGAGCCACAACATCAGATAGAACGCAGACGACGTCCTCCATCCTTCGCTCTAGTCTACTGGCTGGCTCTCGCAACTTTACCCTATTTTCAGCCGCCTGTTGTTGCAACTGCAGCATGTGTGCCACATTTCCAAGTCTCATCATCAGATCCACAGCGGGTGCATGAGCGCCAGCCGTCCTCCAAGTACCAAAGACCTGAGCACTCTTACACTCACCATCAGCTGTGGTGGGATTTGAACCTGGGTCCCCAGAGCATTTTCCTGGGTTTCTGGAATATTAGTCCAGTAATAATACCACTAGGCCACCACTCCCAAGCATACAAAATTATCCATTATATCTTGAAAACAATCGTCTTGATCTTCAAAAGCAATGATTAAGACTGCCCCACAAAAAAATACTGACATTACACAGTAATAGTTCACTTTACATAGGATACACAGCATTCAGCCCATTTCTAGTCATTGTTTATGTTCCAATTAAGCCTCCTTCCACTTTGCCTCATCGAAATACTTGAATTGTGGATTCCAAGGGCTTGCCCGCAACTGACTTCACAGTAACTTGTCCAGTCTTTATTTTTTTCATAAGATACGAGTGTTACTAGCAAGGCCAGTATTTATTGCCCATCCTGAATTGCCCTTGAACTGAGTAGCTTGCTAAGCTACTTCAGAGGGCAGTTAAGAGCCAACCCCATTGAAGTCACAAGTAAGCCAGGCCATTGGTGAAGGAAATTTATATTCCAGCTTTATCAACTGAATTTAAATTCCACCAGCTGCTATAGTGGGGTTTGAGCCCATGCCCCTAGAGAATTAGCCTGTGCCTATGGATTACTAGTCCACTGAAATCACCACTGCACCACCATCTCCCCACATAATTACTTGGGTTACCTTTTTCTTCCTTCTCCATACACCTACCACTACATATTTCCTACTCAAATGTTTTAACCAGTAAACCATACATTTGGATAATCTAGGATGAAATGTGATTATTCCTCTTCCTAATTTATTTCATCTTATAGTTTGTATCATCTGCAAATCTAACCAGTTTGCACTAATTTCAAACTGACCAGATTTGCAGATGATACAAACTACAAGAAGAAATTGAATCAATACTAGCAGCTGAGAAATCACAAAATGGGTTAGATAAAATGTGTAAACGTGAGAATCAATAACAGATGATGAGCAGACAATATAAAGTACTGCATTGTAGAAAAGAAAAATAGCTATCACGTTCTCCATAAATGGTGTCAGAACACCTAAGGGTGAAGCTGAAAGGTGTTGTATTGGACAATGCTCACAGCATGATAAAGTATATTATTTCTATAAGTAAATCATATCTATAACTATCAAATTGTTGGATCCAGTGCCTTTGGTTTGTTGGGACTAAAGGATCTGGGTTGCATGCTTTGTTCAGGGTGCCTGAGTCAGGTACAGAAACAGAGAACAGCAGGAGATCATTGTTAGAATAAACGCATGCTGTTTATTTACAAACTAAACTCTACAACTATACTTGTGTGCTCACAACATAAAACTCTGTCTACACTCATCTGTGACTAACTCAAGACTCACTCACAGAGGTAGCTGCTCTCCTATAGGATCTTAAGATTACATGACCTTACATTACAATACAAGCCTTAAAGGTATATTACATCTCAGATTACGACATCACTCAGCCTTTACTGAAAAATACATTTTACAATTTTTCAATACATCAAGTTATTTACACAGTTCAATTATTCACAAAGTCAGTTTCTCTGGGAGTTTCCTTCTGCCTGTAGAACGTCTCAGCTCTACAGCTTCTGATGTCTGCTTTGGAGTCTCCCTTACTGAAGTCCTCTGAACATCAGATTCCACAGAAGGTACTTTTGTTTCTTTGACTCTTTCAGGTACAGTCGGCCCTTCAAATACATTTGTATTTGGCAGAGTTCTTTCAACAGGAAATGTTGATTCAGTCTCGAACATCGGTGGAATCACTTCTGGATATTTGGTTTCTCCACTTCGTATGTGATCCACATATTATTTGATCTTCGACTTTCACATGGTAGGAAAGAGGTCCCATTACAGCACTTATTTCACCAAACAACCATGCTGATCCTTCTCTAAAATTTTTCACAAATACCTTCTCTCCTACATTAAATGTTCTGTCCCAACTGTGACTGCTCTTCCTGGCCACTCCCAGGGGTATAACATAGCTGTTGCAGGTAATTTTTGTACTTGTTTACAGTGCATACAATTTCTCATTAGGTTTTCTATTTCTCCATCTATTCCCGGCCACCACATATACCTATGTGCCATTGCCTTCATTTTAGAAATCCCAGGGTGTGTACTCTGGAGTTCAGATAACGATGGCTTTCATCCTTTTGGAGGAACAATCACATGAGCACCCCACAATAGAATACCTTCCTGGCTGGTTATCTCTTATCTTCTCTGGAAATACAGTTTCATTTCATCAGATTCCTGTGTTTGTGACCAACCATAAAGAAACTGATTTCTCACTCTGGATAAGACTGGGTCCTGTTCGTCCAATCTTTAGTTTGTTTAGCACATATCGGTGATGAGTCCAGGAAGCTCAACAACAAGACATATTCCTGAAGAATTGGAACATCCTCGTCATTTATCTGCAAGGGTAAACAACTGAGTGCACCTGCATTTGCAATTGATTTCTGGGTCTATAAATAAAAGTATACTCATACACTGCCAAGATCAACACCCATCTTTGTAATCTAGCTGAGGCTATAGTGGGTATAGCCTTGTCTTCACCGAATAGTCCTAATAATGGCTTGTGGTCGGTTATGACAGTAAAATGACAACCCTGCACATATTGAAACTTTTTAACACCAAAAATGATCACTAGGCCTTCCTTTTCAATTTGAGAGTACTTTTTCTCTGCAGCACTAAGTGTTCTCAACACATTACCTATAGGTTGTTCTGATCCATCAACCATTCGATGGGAAAGCACTGCTCCCACTCCATACGGTGATGCATCACACATTAATATCAACTCTTTCTTTTGATCAAAATGTACTAGAGGTGTAGATGACAATAACAACTTTTTCACTTTTGTGAAAGCTTCTTGTGATGTTTGCCATGACCATCTCTGTTTTTTCTTGAGCAAACAATATAATGGCACCAGTTCTGTCGATAAATTAGGCAAGAAATGTCCATAGTAATTAATCATCCCCAAGAATGATTTCAATTTACATGTATTCTTTGGTCTAAGGCTTCTTTAATTGCTTTAAGTTTTCTTTAATTGTGCATTTTTCCTTTCTCAATCTCACTCCAACCTATGAAAAACATTTCAGAACTTCTTCCAAGTTCATCAAATGTTCCTTTTCTGTGAGTCCAGTCACAAGAACCTCATCCAAATAAATACAACATGGGCCAATCCCTGCAACAAACTTTCCATGGTTCCTTGGAATATGGCGCAAGCCGAAGATACGCCAAATGGTAAACGGGTGTATTGATACAATCCCTTATGTGTATTTATGGCAACAAACTTTCAGGATGCCTGCTCCAATTTCAATTGCTGGTCGGCATGACTCAAATCTAACTTTGTATAAGCCTTTCCACCTGCCAGTTTAGTGCATAATTCTTTAATTTTGGATATGGGGTGTCGATCCAATTTTGCAACTTTATTGACTGTTAATTAATAGTCCCATATATTCTAATGCTTTGGTCAGGTTTAAGGACAGGTACAATTAGAGCTGCCCACGCTGAAAATTGTACTGGTTATATCACTCACAGCTTTTCTAATCTGTCCAGTTCTGCGTCTACCTTATCCCACATTGCACAAAGTACTGGTCTTGCCTTCATGAATTTTGGTGTTGTCTCTGGATCTACATGAATTTTTGCTCGTAGCCCTTCAATTTTTCCAAGTTCTTCCTTGAAAACTGAGGCATATTTTTCTAGTAGCTGTGAAAGTCCATTAGTTCTTAATTGGAAGATTTCATTTCTTTCCAATTTAATTTCTTTCAGCCAGTTTCAAATGATGAGACTAGGGTCCCTTGCCTGGGTAATCTCACTGTTTGACCTTCATAGTTTACTGTGACTTTACCTTGACTTGTACGTCTTCTCCTGTATAGGTCTTAAATTTTCCATCAGTCTTCTAAATTCAGGTTACGTTCTCCATAATTCAAGTATTGAAAAGTATGCTCACCGATCACTATAGTAGCTGCACCAGTATCCACCTCCATTCTGACAGGCTTCTCATTCACTCTCATGGTTACATAGATAGGCTCCATTCTTCCTACCTTTAAATTATATAGTGAATAGATAGCAACATCTATTACTTCAGGCTTTTCAATGCTGTTTATCTCAGGGGTTTCTGCCTTAGTCTGACAGTCTGCCTGATTCTATCTTTACAATTTCTCATGAGGTGTCCATATTGATGGCAGAAGAAACATTCAATCTTTTTAAATTGTGTTTCATTACAGGGCTGTCTACTTCCATCTCTGTTACTATGATGCCGTGCATTTGCTGCTAAAATGTAGATTTATTTCAGCCAACAATCTCTTCTGAATCGCATCTTTGTTTATACTACACACCAAACAATCTCTCTAAGCATATCATTGATAGAACTACCGAACTTGCAATATTCAGTTAATTGCTTCAGACTTACCACATAAGAAGCAGCTCTAATTCTTGAGTTGAATTTAAAGTGTTGTATGGTCACCGACGGCTTGAACTAGTAATGATTCTTAACAAGGTTCGCTAAATCATGAAAACTTTGAGTCTGTGGCATTGGCGCCAACAGATTCTGAAGTAATCCATATGTCTTACTCCCAACATTGGACAGAAGGATCACGTGCCTTTTCTCCTCCCCCACAATGTCGTTCACCTGGAAGAAGAACGTGAGGCGTTCAGCATAGTGAGACCAGTCGTCCGAGGTTGGACCGAATGGCTCCACTCTTCCAACTTGTGGCATCCTCTGAGGGAATTACTTCAACGATCAGAAGGAAATTTTAAACAAAAACAGAATTACCTGGAAAAACTCAGCAGGTCTGGCAGCATCGGCGGAGAAGAAAAGAGTTGACGTTTCGAGTCCTCATGACCCTTCAACAGATCTGAGTGAATATTAGGAGAGGAGTGAAATATAAGCTGGTTTAAGGTTGGGGGGTTGGGGGGAGAGAAGTGGGGGTGTGATTGTAGAGACAAACAAGCAGTGATAGAAGCAGATAAACAAAAGATGTCACAGACAAAAGAACAAAGAGGTGTTGAAGGTGGTGATATTATCTAAACGAATGTGCTAATTAAGAATGGATGGCAGGGCACTCAAGGTACAGCTCTAGTGGGGTTGGGGTGGAAAGACTAGCAGGGCATAAAAGATTTAAAAATAATGGAAATAGGTGGGAAAATAAAAATCTATATAATTTATTGGAAAAAACAAAAGTAAGGGGGAAGAAATGGAAAGGGGGCGGGGATGGAGGAGGGAGCTCAAGATCTAAAATTGTTGAATTCAATATTCAGTCCGGAAGGCTGTAAAGTGCCTAGTCGGAAGATGAGGTGCTGTTCCTCCAGTTTGCGTTGGGTTTCACTGGAACAATGCAGCAAGCCAAGGACAAACATGTGGGCAGGAGAGCAGGGTGGGGTATTAAAATGGCAAGCGACAGGGAGGTTTGGGTCATTCTTGAGGACAGACCGCAGGTGTTCTGCAAAGCAGTCGCCCAGTTTACGTTTGGTTTCTCCAATATAGAGGAGACCGCATTGGGAGCAATGAATGCAGTAGACTAAGTTGGGGGAAATGCAAGTGAAATGCTGCTTCACTTGAAAGGAGTGTTTGGGCCCTTGGACGGTGAGGAGAGAGGAAGTGAAGGGACAGGTGTTGCATCTTTTGCGTGGGCATGGGGAGGTGCCATAGGTGGGGGTTGAGGAGTAGGGGGTGATGGAGGAGTGGACCAGGGTGTCCCGGAGGGAACGATCCCTACGGAATGCCGCCGGGGGGGGGGTGAAGGGAAGATGTGTTTGATGGTGGCATCATGCTGGAGTTGGCGGAAATGGCAGAGGATGATCCTTTGAATGCAGAGCCTGGTGGGGTGATAAGTGAGGACAAGGGGGACCCTATAATGTTTCTAGGAGGGAGAAGGCGTGAGGGCGGATGCGCGGGAGATGGGCCGGATACAGTTGAGGGCCCTGTCAACGACCGTGGGTGGAGAACCTCGGTTAAGGAAGAAGGAGGACATGTCAGAGGAAGGGGATGGTTTTTGAAGGTAGCATCATCAGAACAGATGCGACAGAGGCGAAGGAACTGAGAGAAGGGGATGGAGTCCTTACAGGAAGCGGGGTGTGAGGAGCTGTAGTCGAGGTAGCTGTGGGAGTCAGTAGGCTTGTAATGGATATTGGTGAACAATCTATTACCAGAAGGAAATTTTCTTGTACTTACAACTACCGTGCGAGATAGTTTTGGTTCTTCTGATTTCCTTCACTTTTCTTGCTATTTAACCTTGTTCTTTCCATGATTTGTTGTGCTTTTACTCTCGTTGCCAGTTTGGTGGATCCAGTGCCCATGGTTTGCTGGGGCTAAAGGATCCGGGTTGCACTCTTTGATCGGGGTGACCAAGTCAGTACAGAGACAGAGAACATCAGGAGATAGTTGTTAGAATAAACACATGCTTTTTATTTACAAACTAAACTTGACAATTATTCTTGTGTACTCACAACATAAAACTCTGCCTACACTCATCAGTGACTAACTACTTTCTCACACTTCTCTGCTATTGGATATTAAGATCATGTGACCTTTCATTACAATACTTGTCTTAAAGGGATATTACGTCTCAGATTACTGCACAAGTCTGTTAGAATTCAGCCAACACCTATCACCTCATGCCCCTGATAACTTCATCTCTAGTCATTTTTAATCTACTGATATCCTTGTCCTCATTATTTCCTCTGGTTTTAAATAGAAGTCCTACATCCCTCCTATTGTTAAAGCTGTCTCCAAGTTGCGATTTCCTCCAAAGATTTGGGAGCTGAAGGCAATACAATTGATTTCAAAACCTCCTACTCCAACTCATCCTTCTGTATTTTAAAACGCAAACTCCATCACCTATGGCTCAGATGATAGCACTCTCTCCTCTGAGTCACAAGGTTCTGGGTTCAAGTCCCATTCCAGGGCTTGAGCACAAAAATCAAGGGTGAGACCCACTGAGGGAGTACTGCAATACAGGAGATACCATCTTTTGTGATGTTAAAGCAAGGCCCCATCTGCCTGCTGCGATGGATGTAAAAGATCTCACGGCAATATTTCAAAGGAGGGCAGGGAGTTCTCCCCGATGTCCTGGTCAATATTTATTCCGCAATCAACATCACAAAAACAAATTAACTGGTCTTTATCACATTGCTGTTGGTGAGATCTTGCTGTCCAGATTGACTGCGGTGTTTCTGCCTTACAACAGTGATGACAATTCAAAGTACTTCATTGGCTGTTAAATACTTTGAGACATCTGGTGAAAGGTGCTACATAAATACAAGTCTTATTTTCTTAGTATCACTCAATCAACTACACTTCTTAAGCCTTTCTGTTGTCCTGGATTATGGACCTTGATCACTTAATTTAAAAAAAAACTGCCTGCCAAAGGGCTAAAATGATTACAATTCTTCCTTTCCAAATTTGTTCTTGCGACGGAAGCAACATAGGCTAGACACTATTTATTGTTCATCCATAGATGCCCTGTGGCATTACAAGACAATGGCACAGTGTGAGCCATACGACATGAATTTCTTTTGAGAATATCGTAACATCTACTTTTCTTTTGCCATGAGATATGCCATATGATAACATAAATGTCATCATAAAACATCGGGGAAGGGGTGCGACAGGGGGGTGGGGGGGGGGGTGGTCGGGGAAGGGGTGCGACAGGGGGACAGGTGGGGGGGGGGTCGGGGAAGGGGTGCGACAGGGGGGACAGGGGGGTGGGGGGGGATCGGGGCAGGGGCGCGACGGGGGGGTCGGGGAAGGGGCGCGACGGGGGGGTCGGGGAAGGGGCGCGACGGGGGGGGTCGGGGAAGGGGCGCGACGGGGGGGGTCGGGGAAGGGGCGCGACGGGGGGGTCGGGGAAGGGGCGCGACGGGGGGGTCGGGGAAGGGGCGCGACGGGGGGGGTCGGGGAAGGGGCGCGACGGGGGGGGTCGGGGAAGGGGCGCGACGGGGGGGGTCGGGGAAGGGGTACAACGGGGGGCGGGGAGGGGGTGTCTGGGAGAGGATGTTGGGGGGTCTGGGAGGGGTATTGGGGATCGGGCTGGTGACGGGGGTGGGGGGTGTCAGGGTGGTGACTGGGGTGGGGGGGGCTGGGGTGGTGACTGGGGTGGGGGTGGGCCGAGGTGGTGACGGGGGTGGGGTCGGGGTGATGACGGGGGTGGGGGGGGGGGTGTCGGTGTGGTGACGGGGGTGGGGGGGGTCGGGGTGGTGACGGTGGTGGGAGGGGGTCGGGGTGGTGACGGTGGTGGGAGGGGGTCGGGGTGGTGACGGGGGTGGGGGGGGTCAGGGTGGTGACGGGGGTGCGAGGGGGTCGGGGTGGTGACGGTGGTGGGAGGGGGTCGGGGTGGTGACGGGGGTGGGGGGGTGTCGGGGTGGTGACAGGGAGGTGATGGGGGGCTCGGGGGGGGGGGGGGGGGGGGGTGGTGATGGGGGGGGGGGCTCGGGGTGGGGGGGGGGGGTGACGGGGCGGGTCCGAGGGGTGTTGGGGGAGGCCGGGGGGGTGATGGGGGGGTCGGGGTCCCGTTGGGTGGGGGGGGGTCGGGGGTGGGGATGATGGCTGGGGGGGGTCGGGGATGGGGTGGGGTTGGTGTGGGGTGATCGGGTCGGGGGTGGTGATGGGCGGGTGATTGGGGCGTCCGGCGGGGGGGAGGGGAGGGGGGGGGGGGGGGGGGAGGGGAGGGAGTGGTCAGGGCTCCAACACCTATGAAAGTGTACGGGGATATCGCGCGCAGGCGCAGTAGCGGCTTCGCAGCCAGTGCCGTTCACGCGCCTCCTCCGTCCCTTTATTTCGAATAACACAATTTTTAAAAAATATAACGGTTTTTTTTAAACGGTTTGAGAATAACGGTTTCAATATCAAAGCACGACCGGGGGGGGGGAGGGGGGAGGGGGGAGGCGTCGAAAACAAAAATAAAATTCTTCCAACTCAAGGAACTATTTGTTAAATAAACTGGAGGTAAAACATTTCCTTAAACCAATATTGTGAAGAAATTTATCATTTTGCAATATGTATTAATGATGGTGATTTTTCTTCTTGTTGTGAGGCTGTGCGGATGACGACGTTTTTTTTTTATTTAAAGATCAAAGACAGCGCCCCCAGCGCTATAATATAAATAAACTGTCACCTTCAACATTAACCTCTTCCACACAACTGGCGAGGAGATGTGGAGGGAGACACACACACACACACTTGCCCTTTAAATAGTTGCGCGTGTGCTTTTTTTTTATTTTTGGAGAGGCAGGTTTGTTTCTGCCGTCTCTCCTATTTGTTTTTTTTTTTAACCAAAATGCATTAAATCTTACCTACACAGTGAATAAGTTTATGTCTCCAAGAGTCGAGCTCCTGTCGGAAGCCGCGCCTTTCGATCGAACATTGTTGACTGTGACACGGGCTCGCCATTTTCTGACTGGCTCGGAGAGTGTGTGTGTTTGTGTGTGTGTGTGTGTGTGTGTATAGGGAGGATATTATGATATGAAAATTAATCCCCCCTCCATGGCGGCGGCAGCGGCGGCAGCCGGATGGGGGCGGGTGAGGATGATGAAGGGAGTTGGGAAGGGGGGGGGGGGGGGGGGGGGTGGGGGGGTGGGGAACAGCAGAGGCTCGAATGGAATGGAAAACGACGGAGGGGGAGGGGACGGCGGCTGCGGCGGTGGCAACGTGCGCGCGACCCAGCGCGCGCGCCACGCCGCGTGCCGGAGGACCTGCGATGCGCGCCTCCAGGCGGTCACGAGGTCGTGACGCCGGCAGGTTCTCGCTGAGCCACCGCCCCCAACCCCTCCCTTCCCCCCCCCCCCCACCAATCCAAAAAAAAAAGTCCATCAGGACAGAGGCAAGAATGCCAAATTTCTGGGAGTTTCGACGTCCCACAATTCCCCCACCTCCCTTGTTCCGTGTGACCGACCGTCCCTTATTTTACCCGATGGGCCTGCACCTGAGCCCACCGTCCTGGGTCCCCTGTCTGCAAGGTGCTGTTATGCTGTTTGTCCCGGTATCCGGACCTTCAGATTTCACATGGCTGGCAGCGCTCCCTTCGTACGGAACCCCAGAGTAGGCTGTCCCTTAATTTTTCTCCACGAGAGTTGGTCGCCTTGCCCTTGGCTTTCCCCACGGCAATGCCTCAGCCAATCAGAGGCAACTTACCAACCAATCTGCACCCTTTTCTCCTGTGGTATAAATTGTTGCCATGATCTGGTTAAATGACGGAGCAGGCTCGAGGGGCTGAATGGCCTACTCCTCCTCCCATGTTCCTGTTTGTTTGAAATTTGGCATTCTTGTATCCGCCCTGATAAGTGCAAGATGAAAAACTCCAGCAACGTCTCTCTTTTCAGCAATATTCAAGATCTCAGCTGCATTTACGTAATGTTTTCCACGACCACTGGACGCCTCAAAGCATTTTACAGCCAATGAAGTACTTTTGAAGTGTAGTGTTAGGAAATAGAGTTAGTTTAAGTAAGTTATATTGGTATTTGTCGGTGTTAGTAATGAGTTTTAGCTTTAATGTTTAAGTTTGATTTGTATTTCTGTATCTGTGTGTTAAGAAAGCTCGAATTGAGTTTTTGAGCCTGCATTTCTAATGAGTTTGCAACTTAAGCTAAGGTAAACAAACAAGAGTAGAAGAATTGGACTGTTGCCCAGAGAGGCAGGTCCATCCCACAGACACACAGAAAAACTAAAGAAACAACAGTTTTAAGCAGTTTGAAGCCAAGACCCCAGAAAGACTGGACACTGGGAGCTGCAGATTTTTCAAAAAGGTCTCGGGGCCAAAGGGGTGAGACAGAATCAAGAGGAAATCCCATGCAGACCGTCTAGTCAAAGGCAGGACAGGAACCTGGAAGTTGTCCTGTTAAGTGAAGTTAAAAGTGAGAGGCAGAGAGAAAGACTCCAAGCTTCAGATTTAAAGAGACAAAAGCTGCAGAAAGCAGATTTAAAGTGAAAACAGTTTGCAAGAGACAGGAAGGTCCAATGAAACAACTGAAGGTTTGTAACTCTTTGCTATAGGCCTGTAAAGCAGTGGTACTGTTTACAGCTGAGTCAGTGAAAAAGAGTATGCAGAAGACAACTTGAATGCATATGGTGACCCAGAGAAGAGGAACATCAGAACGAGAGTTCGAAAACCTGGAGGTGAACCCTTGTAGAAGACATCTGAGAGAAAGCATTGGTTTGGGAGAAGATTCCAAAATGAGTTCTTGGAGAGTGGAGATTGGAAACCCTCATGTGAAAGACAGAGTTCAATGAGACTGGTTGGCTCACAGTGTGACAAGCGTCTGGGGGGAGCTGAGGAGAGATCCATAGCATCTGTTTGTGCAGGTATCTGTCACTTGGTTTCAGAGTGTGCTGTATCTGACCACAGGGTGCCTATGGTACATGGACTGTGTACTTACTGTGGGCATTAAAGTATAAGATAGCTTTTGTAACTTATGTTATCCCTACAAATCTGTATATACCTGTAAAAGTATAGTTGTGGTTGAAGGAGTATTGTAATATAGTTCATCTTTTCTTGTTGAATAAATGTTTTATTCTTTTGTTAAAAGTTCATCAGCTGACTCCTGTGACTCTGTTTGGTAGCTACTCTCCACATATCTAAACAAACAAATAAAAATTAGGATCTATCAAGCTGGGTTCCAATCTGGGATCATTGGATAATATTCAGCTAACCTCAGCTAGGATCATAACAGTAGTTACTTATGAAATGTAGGAAATGCAGCAGCCAATGTGCACTCACCAAGGATATTCCCCTCTGCTCTTCTTTGAAATAGTACCATGGAATCTTTTACATCTATCTGAGCAAGCAAATGGGGCTTTGGTTTGACATCTCATCCGAAAGACAGCACCTCTGACAATGTAGCACACCTTCAGTACTGCATTGCAATGTTACTTAGCCTTGATTTTTGTGCTTAACCACTGGAGTGAGACTTGAATCTGGAACCTTGAGCCATGTATGGTACCAATTGAGCCACTGATATCCTGTCATCATTCTGCGAATTGAGGCTACACATAAACAAGAAAAAGTCACCAGGATACTATTTGTGTTTTTTCTCAACATTTATCTTTTCAAATTAATACTTTGTTTCGTTTTGTCCTCCTTGCGCATGACATCTTGTAGCTTTAAAAAGCTAAATCCAAGTTGGACAACCAAGTTATAGCACTGTGTATTCATAGGTGGATTGCTTTGTATCCTGTGGCGAATTTTTGTAGGTCACATTCATTCACAATATGGTGAAAAGTCTGATCCACATTTCAGAGTCAAAATGCTGGATTGTCCTTGAAATTCCATTTGTGCATAAGATGTGATGTCCTTGCATGGAGAGTGCAGATCCTGTGACTGTAGACCACTGTTTTTGAGGGAGGTGAGAGATGATAAGCTTCACATGGTTCACCCTATTTTTAACTAATGCCATCACTTCAACATATGCAGCTCAAAATTACTCATCACTTGATATAGGGAGAACTCTACACATTTACCATTGAAATGTGGATGTTTTGTCACGAGCAAAGTGTAACTAGCTGTCTAGAACTGCAAAGACCATGATGTTGATGTTCTTGTTCTCCAAGAGGCACAGATTGATGAGGAATTCAGTGCCTCCAAGCTCTGCATCTATGGCTCTAAGCTAATTGCAGCAGTGCACCATGCATTTTGTCCTGCCGTTGACTTGCATCTACCTACTCGTCGTATTACATGGTCAAAGCCTTCCCAAGCCTATGGGAGAAAGAGCAAGGGGAAGTGGGACAAATGGATAGCACAAGCACGATAGGCCAAATAACCTATGACTTGGGACATTTCATTACATTAAAGGTGCTATATAAATACAAGTTGCTGTTGAATTGTACACGCACAGGGCAGTAAGTTAACCAACTTGATGCAATTCCCCTGTTAAAACCCCAGCTCATATGTCACATAAATAGCTCATGATGTCACAAATATTATTGAATGAAATCACCAATGCCATTCTTAGAATTAATATTAAGCTTTAATTGCACTTGTGGGTTTTTTTCAGACCTCTGTAAATCCTGCACCAATCTGGCCCTAAAGAAACGTAACAGCATTCATGAGGTGTGAATTTTTGAAATTTCCTACCCTGGAGGGATGCAGATGTTCAGTTGTTGACCATATTCGAGACTGAGATTGACATATATTTGGATGCAAAGGAAATCAAGGGATATGGGAACAGGGTGGGAAAGTAAAGTTGATGTAGAACATATGTATCAGGAGCAGGGGTAGGACATTTGGCCCCTCGATCTTGCTCCACCATTCAATAATATTGTGGTTGATCTGATTGTGGCCTCAACTTCACTTTCCTTCCTACCCTCTATACCCTTTTACTCCCTTGTCAATCAAGAATCTACCTATCTCTGCCTTAAAAATATTCATTGACTCTGCCTCCTCTGCTCTCTGGGTAAGAGAGTTCCACAGACTCACGACCTTCCAAGAGAAAAAAATTCTCCTCATTTCCATCTTATTTTTAAACTGTATCCCCTAGTTCTAGTCTCTCCCACAAGGGGAGACATCTTCTCAGCACCCACCCTGTCAATTCCCCTCAGGATCTTGTATGTTTCAATAAGATCACCTCTCATTCTTCTAAACTCCAATGGATACAGGCCCAATCTGTCCAATCTTTTCCTGTAAGATAACCCCCCATCCCAGGAATCAGTCAAGTGAACCTTCTCTGGGCTGCTTCTAATGCAGATAAATCCTTTCTTAAATAAGGAGACCAAAACTGCACAATGTACTCGATGTAGTCTCACTAATACCCTATACAACTGTAGCAAAACATCCCTTCTCTTATACAAACGCAGAAAATGCTGGAAAAACTCAGCAGGTCTAACAGCATCTGTGGCGAAAATAAGACAGAGTTAATGTTTCGAGTCCTTACGGCGCTTCTTCAGAGCTTTCATCTTAGTGCTTTTACCCCTACTTTTATATTACATTCCCCTTGCAATAAATTACAGTATTCCATTTGCCTTCCCAATCACTTGCTATACCTGCATACTAACTTTTTGTGATTCATCTACCAGGACGCCCAGATCCCTCTGTACCACTGAGTTTTTTTTTGCAAAAATATACTTTATTCATAAATCTTCAAAAACATTTCGAACCATTTCAATATCACCATTACAAAAATACAATCAGGTTCAACTTTTACAACATGAATCACAAGGTGTATCAGTACAAACAATGAATATTACAATCATTGGCAGACATTCATTTTAAGCTGTACAGCCTAAGGGGCTCTTTACAGTTCCCAGTCCCTCAATGCACTATGGCAGAAAGTTCTTAGGCTGCGACCCTTCCCCATTGCGCCCTTGTGGCGGCTGCCTCAAGCTTAACTGTGTCCCTCAGCACGTAGTCCTGGACCTTGGAATGTGCCAGTCTGCAACACTCTTTGCGCTGGAAAACCAACAAGTTTCGGGCAGACCAAAGAGCGTCTTTCACCGAGTTGATGATCCTCCAGCGGCAGTTGATGTTTGTCTCGGTGTGTGTCCCTCGGAACAGCCTGTAGAGTACAGAGTCCTCTGTCACAGAACTGTTCGGCATGAACCTTGACAGAAACCATCTCTCTCCAGACCTTCTTCACAAAGACACAATCTACAAGGAGGTGAACAATGGTCTCTTCCCCACCACAGCCACTTCGAGGGCAACGTGCATAGGGGGTGAGACTCCTGGCATGTAGGAAGGATCTTACAGGGAGGGCCTTTCTCACCACCAGCCAAGCTACATCTTGGTGTTTGTTGGAAAGTTCTGGTGATGAGGCATTCTGCCAAATGACTTTGTCAGTCTGCTCAGGGAACCATCCCACAGGATCCACCCTCTCCTTTTCCCTCAGGGCCTTTAAGACGTTACGTGCCGACCACTGCCTGATGGACTTGTGGTCGAAGGTGTTTCTCTGCATAAATTTGCCCACGACGGACAGGTGGTACGGCACGGTCCAACTACTTGGAGCGTTCCGCGGCATCATGGCCAGACCCATCCTTCGCAACACTGGGGACAGGTAGAACCTCAGCATGTAGTAACACTTGGTGTTTGCATACTGAGGGTCTACACACCGCTTGATGCAGCTGCACACAAAGGTGGCCATCAGTATGAGGGCGATGTTGGGCACGTTTTTTCACCCTTTATCTAGAGGCTTGTACATCGTGTCCCTGCGGACATGATCCATTTTCGACCTCCACATAAAGCGGAAGATGGCTAGGGTGATCGCCACCACACAGGAGTGTGGAATGGGCCAGACCTGCGCCACGTACAGCAAGAGCGAGAGTGCCTCACACCTGATGACCAGGTTCTTACCCGCAATGGAGAGGGAGCATCGCTCCCACAAGCCCAGTTTCTTTTTCACCATAGACACTCGCTCCTTCCAGTTTCTAACGCGTGCCCTGGTCCCTCCGAACCATATCCCCAGCACCTTCAGGCCATCAGCCCTGACAGTGAAGGGGACAAAGGATCAGTCAGCCCATTTCCCAAAGAACATGGCCTCGCTCTTCCCACGATTTACCTTGGCTCCCGAGGCCAAGTTCGAACTGGTCGCAGATGTGGATAAGTCTGTGCACTGACAGTGGATCCGAGCAGAAGACGGCGACATCGTCCATGTACAGGGAGACTTTGACCTGAGTGCCTCCACTGCCTGGGATCGTCACTCCTCTTATGCCCGGATCCTTCCTGATGGACTCAGCAAAGGGTTCTATGCAACACACGAAAAGAACAGGCGAGAGAGGGCAGCCCTGCCTGACTCCAGATTTAATAGGAAAGCTATCTGATTCCCACCCATTGATAGAGACTGCACTACTGATGTTAGTGTAGAGCAGTTGGATCCAATTGCGAATTCCCTCCCCAAACCCCATTTTGGAGAGCACATCCACCATGTAGGTGTGCGATATTCTGTCAAAGGCCTTCTCCTGATCCAGGCTGATGAGGCAGGTATCCACACCCCTGTTCTGTACATAGGCAATCGTATCCCAGTGAAATGGGTCGCCAATTTCTAATTTCCTCCCTTTCCCCCTTGTACTTGTAGATGAGGGTGATAATGCCTTTCCTCATGGATTCTGACATACTGCCAGCCAGGAACATACTCTCATACACTTCTAGCAGGTCCGGGCCAATCCAGTCCCACAGAGCCGAATACACTCCGCCGGTAAGCCGTTGCTTCCGGGAGTTTTACTCTTCTTGAAGGACTCAAGGGCCTCAGTCAGTTTGTCAGGAGTTAGCGCTTTGTCCAGACTCTCCCGTGTACTGTCATCTAAGACGTCCGTGATAGAGGACAGAAAGGACTGGGAGGCCGTGCTGTCTGTGGGCTTCACGTCATACAATCTGGCATAAAAGGATTTGCTGATCCTCAAAATGTCGGACTGTGATGACTTTACTGAGCCATCTTCTTCCTTCAGGCTGCTAATCACAGAGCTCTCTCTGTGTACCTTTTGGAAGAAGAAATGTGAGCACGTCTCGTCCTGCTCCACAGAGCTGACTCTGGAATGGAAGATGACATTGGAGGCCTCCGAGGCAAAGAGCGAGGCTTGCTGGCTCTTCACCTCTTGGAGTTCCTCCTTGACATCGACCCCCATCGACTGCAGCCGGAGCAGATTCTGCATGTTTTTCTGGAGTCGGGATATTTCCCTCTGTTCCTTTCTAGCTTTCTGGGTGCCTTTGAGGATGAAAAACCTCTTGATGTTTCCCCTGATCGCTTCCCACCAGTGTGTCAGTGACTCAAAGTGGGGTTTCACGGTTCTCCAACCTTTGTAATCCCTCTTGAACTCCTCAATGTTCTCTGGGGTCAGCAGTTTCACGTTTAGCTTCCATGCCCCCCTGCCAACCCTCTGGTCTTCCTCTAAGTGACAGTCAGCCAGTAGGAGGCAGTGGTCAGAGAAGAACACCGGCTTGACGTCAGTGGATCTGACTGCGAATGCACGGGACACAAACAGGAAATCTATCCTGGAACAGACAGACCCGTCAGGCCGCGACCAGCTGTATCTACGCTGCACTCCGTCTGCAGGGTTGCTGAAGATATCATGCAGCTTGGCATCCTTTACTGTTTCCATCAGGGATCTGGATGTAGCATCCAATCTGCTGTCGGCCCTGCCAGATCGTCCAGCCGCATCGATGATGCAGTTGAAGTCACCGCCCAGAATGACCGGCCTGGAGGTTGCCAGCAGCAGTGGGAGCTGCTGAAAAACCTCCAGCCGCTCAGCCCCTTATGACGGGGCGTAGACGTTAATTAACCGGAGTGGAGCATTCTTATACATTACGTCTGCTACGAGGAGGCGCCTTCCCACCACCTCCTTAACCTGGGAGACTGTGAAGTTGCCTCCCCGCAGCAGAATACCCAGCCGGAGGAACGAGAGTCGTTTCCTCCCGACCAGATCGATGGCCCATGGGACCACCATCGTGACCATTGCCTGTAGGAGCTGAGGTGCGGTATCGCACACTTCTGCAGAAACAACAGGTCAGCTTTGACCTTGGCAAGGTAGTCCAAGGTTGCAACACATCGCGTAGTAGATTTAATGCTACGCACATTTATGGATACAATCTTTACACCCATTTTAAAGCAGTTAGTCGCTTACCGAACCTGTTGTCTCTGAGAGTTCCAGACCTTTGGTCTGCTCCTTCATGCCCGTAGTGTGCTCAAATTGCCTCACTTTGGATGGGCTGAGGAAAGCGTCCTGAACCTCCCCATTGGAGGTGTTCTGCTCGGGTGGCATCTGGGGGTCGTGCAGAGAGCGGGGTTTGAAATGTCCTCTGTTGGAGAAGCTTCTCCAATCCCCTCCCCCTCTGGGGCGTTGCTGCTCCCGGCTTCCCGGAGCTGGGGTGCGCTGAGCGCCTCACTGTTCCCAGATTCCTGGGGCTGTGGTACACTGGCCTCTTCGGGATGTGGGCAAAGTTGGGGTGCACTGGTCTCTTCATTGTCTCCAATGTTCTGGAGCTCGGGTGTCTCATCCTCCAACTCCCTAGCGTTTTGCTGCTTCTTCTGTTGGCGCCGCCCTGGCCCTTCTTCATCCGAAGAGCTGCTGCTCTTGTTATCCGTGTCGGATAGGAGACGCCTCTTGACTCTTGTCTGGCTTGGTTTCTTTTTAGCCCCTTCTTCCTTTTGGCTCTCTTCACCAGCTGCCACTCCCCCTGCTGCTTTCCCACTGCTGCCTCCTCCTCCTCCGTTGATTCGCTCTCCTGAGGAGTGGGAGGTTCAGGGGGCCATGCTGTTGGTTGGCCGTCTGTTGCCCCAATCTTTTCCTCCACCTTATCTCTCTCTGTGTCCTCCTTTGTTCCGTTGTTCTCCCTGGGGGCCTTGGTAGTTGGAGTGACACAAGGCATTTCTTCTGCTTTCCCCTCGTTGGCTTTGGCTGCCTGTGCATAAGTATGGCAACGTTTGGGGCAGGTCTTGTAGAGGTGACTTGCCTCGCCATACAGGTTGCAGCACTTAGCCTGTTTACAATCTTTTGTCTGGTGCCCTTCCTGTTTGCAGTTCTTGCAGAGGACGGCGCTGCAGTTGGCTGTCACATGACCAGACTTGCCGCATGAGCGACAAAGTTTGGGTTGCCCAGCTTGGACAAGGTAGCCACGGCTTCCCCCAATAGCGAATCTGGAAGGAGGGTGGAAGATGGCTTCCTTACCGTCGGTCTTGAGCATTACCTTAACCTGGCGTTTACATGTCCAGATCTCCAAATCATCTCTAACCGCGGTGCAGCTCCCAACCTTATCGAAGTACCTGGTAAGGAAGGTGAGCACGTCAGCGACAGGGATGAAGGGGTTGTACAAATGCACCGTCACAACCTGTTCTCGTTGCAACGGCAGAGCAAAGAGCGGCTCCGCCATCAGAATCTTCATTTCTGGCAGGTCTTTCTTTTCCTCAAACACCTTCAGGAGTTTGACACAAGCTGCCACTTGCTTGAAAGTCACATCAAAAAATCCAGCGCTGGGGAAATCCTGCAGGCAGTAGATCTCCGCAGCCTCAAAACCACACAGCTTGAATAGGATCCTCTTGGTGAAGAAGGTCCTATCCATTCCTGTTCCTTGCTCGCTTCCCTTCACCATGACTCGGATGGTGTTAGGTACCCCATGGTAAGGAGTTCGACTGGTTATAGCCATTGCTCTTTCCCCGGCAGAAATACTATGAAGGTCTCTCCCCTGCCAGGTAAGTATCACTCTGTACCACTGAGTTCTGCAATCTCTCCCAATTTAAATAATATGCTGCTTTCTTATTCTTGCTGCCAAAGTGGACAAGTTCACATTTTCCCACATTATCCTCCATCTGCCAAATTTTTGCTCGCTTTACCTACCTGTATTCCTTTGCAGGCTCCTTATGACCTATTCACAACTTACTTTCCAACTATCTTTGTGTCTCAGTAAACTTAGCAACCATACATCCAGTCCCATCATTCAAGTCATTAACATAAATTATAAATAGTTGAGGGCCCAGCACCAAATGCTGTGGCAATTGTTATGACCACAGCCAGAGGGAAATATACCCTTTTTTTTTGTATTCTGAAAACAAGAAGACATACCGACCTCAGTAGCAAGAGATCCAGTAACACATTGGGGATTTTAAAAATTAAAAGTAAAAGTTTTATTAACAAGAATAAAAAGAAAACTTAAGCATACAAGATTAGTTACACAATTAAGGTTAGTCTTACAAAACATTCGCAAAAAAACTCACCACTTGGTCAGACCCACAAGTAAACACCTTCTAGGCAGCACTCCCTTATAAATGCTTTACTATAAGAAATTCAGTAACATTACCCAATGCAAACTGCTGTAGCTTTAATAGAGGCATACCACATGACCTCTCAACTTTCTCCCACTCTGCTGTGAAATCCAAACTTTAGGATAAAACTGTTTATTGCAGTCCAAGGCTTTCCTGGGTTGACTGGATGTCTAGTGGCATCTCCTCCCAGCCCAGAGCTAACTTCAGCTCACCAGTTATCCCCAGCTATCCTCACAGCTCCACAGTAACTCTAAAGTATCTTTTTTCCCCTTTCATCTCAGGTTCTATTGTTGTCACATCTCTTTGAACTCCATTCCTTCCAAATATAAAATCTTCCATGTCTCCATCTTTTCTTTGCTTTTGTGTCAATAAAATATAATATCCCCCCTTCTATTTACCTATGGAACTCCTGCAAGATGCAAACATGTTTCTTTTAACCTCTGATTCCCCTTTGATATTCAAACAAACTTTCAGCTTATCTAAAAATGCAAGCGTACATCTAACCTATTTACTTGTATCTCAACCTTAACACCTCTATCCTTTTCATGTTTCAAATTCCCCAGACAATTTGCCTCCTATTAATCTCTGCCCATGTTAATTAAATCATACACACACACTCAGACACACATAGTCTTTTCCACAGAATAACACAATATTGCACAAAAATATTTTAAAAAATCCATTTATCAGACACTCCACTCGTTACATCGTGCCAACCTGAAAATTACTTTCTAAAAATAAATTCTTGGGGTGCGAGCATTGCTGGTTAGTCCCGCAGTATTGCCCATCCCTAATTGCCCTTGAGAAGGTGGTGGTGAACTGTCTCTTTGAACCATTGTAGTCCATGTGGTGTAGGTATACCCATAGTGCTTTAAGGGAGGGAGATCTAGCATTTTGATCCAGCGATAGTGAAGGACTGGCGATGTATTTCCAAGTCAAGATGTGAGTGGCTTGGAGGGGAACTTTCAGGTGATGGTGTTCCCATGTGTCTCCTGCCCTTGTCCTTTTAGGTGGTAGCGGTCGTGGGTTTGGAAGGTGCTGTCTAAGGACCCTTGGTGAGTTCCTGTAGTGCATCTTGTAGATGGTACACACTGCTGCTGCAGTGCGTCGGTGGATGAAGGAGCGAATGTTTGTGGATTGGGTGCCAGTCAAGCGGGCTGCTTTGTCCTGGATGGTGTCAAGCTTCTAGAGTGCTGTTGGAGCTGTACTCTTCCAGGCAAGTGGAGAGTATTCCATCACACTCCTGACTTGTGCCTTGTAGATGGCAGACACGCTTTGGGGAGTCATGAGCTAAGTTACTCACTACAGGATTCCTAGCCTCTGACCTGCTCTTGTAGCCACAGCATTTATATGGCTAGTCTAGTTCAGTTTCTGGTCAATGGTAACCTCCAGGATGTTGATAGTGTGGGATTCAGTGATGGTAATGCCAGTGAATGTTGAAGGGCAATAGTTAGATTCTCTCTTGTTGGTGATGGTCATTGCCTGGTATTTGTGTGGCATGAATGTTATTTGCCATTTGTCAGCCCAAGCCTGGATATTGTCCAGGTCTTGCTGCATTTGGACATCAACTGCTTCAGTATCTGAGGAACCATGAATGGTGCTGAATATTGTGCAATCATCAGTGAACATCCCCATTTCTGACCTTTTGATGGAAGGAAGGTCATTGATGAAGCAGCTGAAGATGATTGTTCCTAGGACACTACTCTGAGGAACTCCTGCAGTAGTGTCTGGAGCTGAGATGATTGATCTCCAATAACCACAACTATCTTCCTTTCCAATAGGTATGACTCCAACCAGCAAAGAGATTTTCCAAAACATAAACAGAATTACCTGGAAAAACTCAGCAGGTCTGGCAGCATCGGCGGAGAAGAAAAGAGTTGCCGTTTCGAGTCCTCATGACCCTTCAACACAACTAGGTGAATCCAAGGAGAGGGGTGAAATATAAGCTGGTTTAAGTTGGGGGTGGGGTGGGGGTTGGGCTGGGGGAGAGAAGTGGAGGGGGGTGTGGTTGTAGGGACAAGCAAGCAGTGATAGGAGCAGATAATCAAAAGATGTCACAGACAAAAGAACAAAAGAACACAGAGGTGTTGAAGTTGGTGATATTATCTAAACAAATGTGCTAATTAAGAATGGATGGTAGGGCACTCAATGTATAGCTCTAGTGGGGGTGGGGGGCATAAAAGATTTAAAAATAATAGAAATAGGTGGGAAAGGAAAAATCTATATAAATTATTGGAAAAAACAAAAGGAAGGGGGAAGAAACAGAAAGGGGGTGGAGATGGAGGAGGGAGTTCAAGATCTGAAGTTGTTGAACTCAATATTCAGTCCGGAAGGCTGTAAAGTGCCTAGTCGGAAGATGAGGTGCTGTTCCTCCAGTTTGCGTTGGGCTTCACTGGAACAATGCAGCAAGCCAAGGACAGACATGTGGGCAAGAGAGCAGGGTGGAGTGTTAAAATGGCAAGCAACAGGGAGGTTTGGGTCATTCTTGCGGACAGACCGCAGATGTTCTGCAAAGTGGTCGCCCAGTTTACGTTTGGTCTCTCCAATGTAGAGGAGACCGCATTGGGAGCAACGAATGCAGTAGACTAAGTTGGGGAAAATACAAGTGAAATGCTGCTTCACTTGAAAGGAGTGTTTGGGCCCTTGGACGGTGAGGAGAGAGGAAGTGAAGGGGCAGGTGTTACATCTTTTGCATGGGCACGGGGAGGTGCCATAAGTGGGGGTTGAGGAGTAGGGGGTGATGGAGGAGTGGACCCCTGATTCCCATTGCTTCCAGTTTTGCTAGGGCTCCTTGTTGCCACACTTGGTCAAATGCCACCTTTATGTCAAAGTCAGTCACTCTCACCTCACCTTGGGAGTTCAGCTCTTTTGTCCATGTTTGAACCAAGGCCATAATGATGTCAGGAGTGAATGGCCCTGGCAGAAACCAAGCTGAACATCAGTTAGCAAGTTATTGCTCAGTAAGTGCTGCCTAATAGCAGTATTGATGACTCCTTCCATCACTTTACTGATAATGGATAGTAGACTGATGGGGCAGTAATTGGGCGGGTTGGACTTGTCCTGCTTTTTATGTATAGGACATATCTGGGCAATTTCCACATTAATGGGTAGATGCCAATGTTGTAGCTGTACTGGAACAGCTTGGCCAGGGGCGTAGCAAGTTCTGGAGCACAAGTCTTCAGAACTGTTGCCGGAATATTGTCAGGGCCCATAGGCTTTGTAGTATCCATTGCCTTCAGCCATTTCTTCATATCACGTGGAGTGAATCAAATTGGCTGAATACTGGCATCTGTGTTGCTGGGGTCTGCTGGAGGAGGCTGAGATGGATCACCCACTTGGCACTTCTGGCTGAAGATTGTTGCAAATGCTTCAGCTTTATCTTTAGCACTGATGTGCTGGGCTCCTCCATCATTGAAGATGAGGATATTTGTGGAGTCCCCTCCTCCAATGAGTTGCTTAATTGTCCAAAATCATTCATGACTGGATGTGGCAGCTGCAGAACTTATATCTGATCCATTGGTTGTAGAATTGTTTAGCTCTGTCTATCATTTGCTGCTTAAGCTGCTTGGCACGCAAGCAGCCCTGTGTTGTAGCATTCACCTTGTTGACACCTCATTTTTAGATATGCTTTGTGCTGCTCTTGGCATGCCCTCCTGCTTTCTTCATTGTTTGTGGGTTGATCCCCTGGCGTGGTAAGTATTCCTACTCTCTGTTTCATTTTAGCTAACCAATCATCTATCTATGCTAATATGTTACCCCCTACACCATGAGCTCTTATTTTGTATAGTAACCTTTGATGTGGCATCTTGCCTTCTGGGAATCTAAGTACAGCACGTTCACAGGTTCCTTCCAAATTAGAAGTTAAGTCTTGATCTTATTGAAAAGTGGAGCAGATTTGAGGGGTCATATAGCCTACTCCTCCTCCCATTTCTTATGTTTATTCGCCCCTTCATCTCCCCGTCTTTTGATCTCCTAATCACTTCCCTTTCTAGCCTGAACCCCTTACAATCATCTGCTCCCATCTCTCATCAGGATCTTACCACACAAAACCCAGCACCCCCCATTATTCACTGTAGTTCAGCTCCTTATCACTCAGTTCTTTCTTTTCAACCCCATGCCCACAATGGCAATCCATTCATCCATTTAAACATTTAATGCATTATTGTCTTGAGTTGAAGATATGAAACAAATGCCTTCAAAATCCTGACTGTTGTCAAGCAAGGCTGTGTGATAGCCCCCATACTATTTACAATCTCCCTGACAGTGGCTATTCACCTTGTGAAATTCAACTACCTTCTGATGCCCACATTAAGTACCACCTGGATGGAAAATTCTTTAACTTTACTAGCCCCCACGCCAAAAATAAACTGACTACCATAGACATACATGATCCACAGATTGCAGATGCACCAGATTTGCAAGCCACTTTCTCTTCTTCAGTTCTGTATTCAAGGAACTCAGCCTGTCCTTGAACGTTGCCAGAATAAAACTCATATATCAACCTATCAACCCACACCTGGTCAGCCAAGTATTCTACCTCCCATAAATGTTGAAGGAGGGACTCTGGAATATGTTGAGCACCTACCATGCCTTGTTAGCCACCTCTCTCAAAAGGGCCGCCATTGATGAACAGATCCAACACCGGATTAGCTGTGCTAGCTCAGCCTCCTACAATTACAGCAGCGAGAGTTTAACAACAAAGACCACTGCAAGTCACCAAATTTCCTAATGTACAGAGTAGTTGTCGTCACCATACTCCTGTACCGCAGTGAGATCTGGATTGTTTCTCAGCGACACATAAGGGTGCTAGAGAAATTCCATTAGCAATGCCTCCACCACATCCTCCGGATTCAATGGGAGGAGGTTCAAACAAATGCTAGTGTCCTTCTTGAAGCCAGCTCCACAAGCATTCAGACAGAACTCCCATAAAATCAACTCCAATGGACAGGGCACTGTATCCAGATGGTCAAAAAGCATCTTCCGTCCCCCACCCTTCCCCTCACCAGGTCGTGTATTCTGAACTCTCAAGTGGCCAGCATTCCAGGGTAGGACAAAGAAAACACTTCAATGACACTCTGAATTGCGGCAGCATTGACATTAATGACTGGGAGCAGCTTGCTACCAATTATTCAGGATGTGACAACTGGTCCATCAAGCTGCTTCATGCCTTGAATCCCAAAGTCTTAATGATGAGGCAGAGTGGCAGCAGAGAAGGAAATAAAGGGAAGTTAATCCTGCTCTCTGGATCCCGATACCTCGTGGAATGTCTTGCCCCCTATGCTCAAAGATCTTTGGGTTGAAACTCAGCCTGATCATTCACATGAAGACCCATAGCAAAAAATAAACAGTTGAGCAGACTTCATCCTTGAATCAAGGGACAACAGATAACACATTATAGTTTTGATGAACAACCCACATTCATAATATTTAGAAAAAAAAGACTTTGCATTTATGTAGTGCTTTTCACAACCACCAGATGTCTCAAAGTGCTCAATTTACACTTAGCAAACTCCCACAAACAGCAATGTGATAATCTGGTTTTTTTTTTACGACGTTGATTGAGGGATAAGTTTTGGCCAGGACACCAAGGAGAATTCCCCTGTTCTTCTTCCAGATAGTGCCATGGAATTTTTTATATCCACCCAAGCAGGAAGACAGGGCCTAATTTTAATCTCTCATCCAAGAGAGCACATCCCTTAGTACCACACTGCAGTGTCAGTCTTGATATTTGTACTCAAACTCTGGAGTGGAGCTTGAAACTTGTGACTCAGATGCAGGAGTGTGGCAAATTGAGCCACAGCTGACACATAAGTGAATCTGTTCTCTCCACAGCTGCTTCCTGATCCGTTGAGTGCTTCTGCAGTGTTGTCACTGCTGTAATATAGGAAATGAGAGTAAGTTAAAAGATGCCACCATGTGTGACTTTTCTGAATTCTCTGGAAGCAGGGTCAATCATAACTTTCAAAAGAGAATTGGACAAATACTTAAAAAGAAACATTTGCAGGTCTATAGAGAAACAGCAGGAGAGTGTGAGACTATTGGAGTGTTCTTTCAGAGACCTGGCAAAGGTAGCATTGGGACAAATGGCCTCCTTCAGTGTCGTATTATTCTTTGATTATATGAATGAAGTGAGTATGATTAACAGATTGGGAGCATGTAGTGCAGTTCTCTTTGGTGGAGGGTGAGAAGAAACACATTAAAAAGAGGCACCCCATGAATGAACTACATTGTTGGTGCGGTATTGGAACATTGAGAATGGGAGGGGTGGGGGGGGGCAATAGAAAATGAGAAACGAAGGCTGAGAAGAGATTTGATAGAGGTATTCTAAATCATGAGGGTTCTGGACAGATTAGATAGGGAGAAACAGTAACCATGCATGAAAGGATCAAGAATGAGAGTGTAGAGTAAAGGGTTAACATCAGGAGCACCTGTTGCTGATGCAACTGCTGATGTAACTATGATGTAATGTCACATGATTAAGTAGCTGGGATCTGGTGGGAAGCAGAAGTACAACCTGGTATAGAGTACAGAGGTGTACACAGACCTGTAAACAAACAAGAATGGTTTTCACAAATAACAGTTTATGGTAGTATTCTTGGGGTAACAGGCAAACCCTGAAGAAACCCCATTTAGACCCCGAACTCAAAACAAAAGATGGTGACAATGGACAGAGAATAAAGATCCAGAAAAACTCCAAGAGAAACTCCCTGGAAAAAGGATAAGAAGAAATATAGATGGAAGACTCACCTGAGAATAGAGCATCATGGGTGCAGCAGATATGGGCTGGTGCACAGGCCTAGAGTTCAGACAGTAGTGAGTACAGATCACAATATACAAGTCAAACTACTGAAGCAGAAACAGATCCAGGGCTTAGGTCAAGCATGGAGTCTACATTACCACTCCCAGAACCTTTCTGAAGTGCTGAAGGATCGCAACAGGCTCAACACTGGGACAATTGCACGAAGAGATTCTCCAGATACAGAACAGCTTCAGGTTTGCATAAGAAAGAACAAAAGGATCATTGAATGAGCAAAATTTAATAAAAGGAAACAAAAAACGGGTGAATGCATGGATTCATTCATAAATGACCTGTACGGGTTAGCAGAAAATTGCGAATACGCAATCCTCAGAGATGAATTAATATGTAATTGCATAGTAGTTGGAGTCTTTGATGAAACCCTATCAGATCTCTTGTAAATTAGGAAAGATTTAACTCTCACAAAGGGAGTACAGATAGCGTGACAGACCGAGCTTAGGAAGCAAAAACAGAGCAGATGTTCGTGGGGAAGGTGATGTCCCTTGGAAAAGAATGAGTGAGGCCATTCAATGTGTCGGACAAAAAACAGAAAGTGCATTGAAGCAACAGCCGGTGAAATCGAGGAAAAGCGCGCCGACCACTATCTATAAATGCTCTCGGTATGACAGGAAAACCCTGCACAAACGGGAAGAATGCCCAATAAGGAGGAGCAGTGTTCTAACACTATAGAAAGTTAGGATATTTTTAAATTTCCTGCCGCTCTAAAATAGAAGTAGCTCACAGTAAACAAGAGAAAATAACAAGGCCAAGTCAAATCCAAGAAGTGGAAGAGCCACTGAAAAAACAAATAACCTCCCCAGGGGAAGTTAACAATACAGAAAATAATTATAGGGGCATAAATTAGAAGTTGATGGTCACTGCACTGAATTCAGGCTAGATACTGGGGCAGGTGTTTCAGTATTATGTGAAGAAGTAAAACGGCTTAAAAATATCACATTACAGCCATCCTCCATCCAGTTGCAAGGTCCAGGAGGAACGACATTGAAAGTAATAGGCCAACACTTTGCAGGATTAAGATATCAGGATAAAGAAATTATTGAATCCCTGCATTCTATACAGAACCAGGAGTCATCATTATTGAACAGTAAAGAATGCTTGCGGCTGAGGCTGATTTACAAGGTTGATGAAATTGCTGATGAGCAGCTCAGAAATGTACTCACAAACAAATTTCCATCCATATTTTCAGACTTAAGAAAGCTGAAGACAGGATATCATGTAACCCTAAGGAGAGATACTAAACCTGTATGTCTCTTCACAGCGAGGAAGGCCCGTCACCCACTCTTGGATAAAGGCAAGACCGAGATTGAACATACATTACAACAAGTGTCATCTCTCCAGTAACCATACCAACAAAGTGGTGTTCTGGAATGGTCACAGTACCAAAGCTAATGTTTCAATTAGAATCTGCATGGATTTGATTCAATCAGAAAAGTCAGTTGAGTGCAAGATCTATCCAACGATGACATCAGTGGATGAAAGTCTCACTAAATTAGTGAAAAAACTCCCTCTTCACAAATTTGGATCCTAACAGCGGCTTGTGGCAGTTGCCTCTGGACGAAGAATTCAGATTGTTAACTACTTTTATCACCCCATTTGGTCATTGTTGTTCTAATAGGTTACCATTCGGAATTGTTCCTGCACCTGAGATATTACAAAGACCGATGTCTCAGACCCTGGAAGGTGTGACAGGAGTAATATGCTGTGTGGATGGCATTCTCGTACACAGTTCATCAAGGGAAGAACCTGACTGTCAAGTGAGAGCAGCCCTGCAGGTTCTACAAGAAGCAGGTTTGATATTGAACAACAAAATGAATTTGCAAAGCCTATGATAAAATTCTTAGGCCGCATTGTGCAAGCTTCAGGAATTACTACTGACCCGCAGAAAAGCAAGGTCATTTGAGAGTTCCCACAGCCTAAAAACATCACAGAATTACGAATGTTCCTTGGGACAGTCAATCAAGTCAGCAAATTCCTACAAAGCTTGGTGGAAAAAGCTGTTACAACAGCTGTTGAGACAAGGTCAACAGTGGTGCTGGAACATGGACCAGCAAAATGCTTTTGAAAAGATTCAAAATCTCTTAATCTCACCAGAAATTCTAGCACACTACGATCCAGAATTGCCAATTATTGTAGACGTGGACACATCATCTACAGCAGTTGTCTTTACTATTTTTCAAGCAAGGCCAACATTAGCAAAACGATCTGCAATGTGAGAACCTCATCGACTACAGTAATAGAGGCCATTGCCTGACTTGCTCCTGCTTGCGATAATATAAAGGAAGAAAGGACATTAGTCGCAAAGGAGAATACGTTGTTCTTTCTGGGGAATGCAGGCTTAAAGTGGACTGACTTGGCCAAATCTGAGTGTCACGGTGAGGGATTGACCTGCAGAACGTGCTTCTCTTCCCCGGTGAACTGGTGGAGCCCTCCCGTACGCCACACCCCACTGCGACGGCGGTTGCTCCTCGAACACTCCCAGTAGCCGACTGCATCGAAATGCCAGGTGGCATCTCCCCGGGTGGAGGCTGCTGTCCGGGTCGGCTCACACCTGAAAGAGTGGGCCCGTAGCCTGGATATAAATGGATCTCCCGCACCCACACACTGTCACTCCCGCACACACACACAACACACATAGACACACACACGCACACGCACACACATGCTCTCTCAGTCCCGCACACACATACACACACGCACACACACACACGCACATACACGTATGCATGCATGCATACACACAGGTGCGCGCACACACACACACACACACACATACACACATACACACACACTCTCAGTCCCACACATACACTTTCAGTCCCATATACACACATTCTCTGAGCGTCTTCATTCTTTTACTCCCACACACACACTCACTCTCTCACTCCCACACTTGGGTGCACGCACGCACACACACACACACACACACACACACACACACTCTCACTCCCACACACACACTCAGCAGTCAACCTCTTCTGCCCCCTCCCCCATCCCTGCACTAACCCCCCCACCCCACCCCCCACTCCCCACCAATGACCTGGGGCTCTGCTCTACAGCAGCTCACTCCCGGACCTCGCAGCCAGCCTATTCTCCCTGGGAGGCCACAGCACCCCAGCTCCCTGGCACTCCGCTCTGCTGCACTCTGCTCTCCGGGCCATGATTTGAGGTACTGGTGCAGACCACTGTTCCAGGAGCTGCACTTAGTGTCGATGGGCACTGCCACGGGCTCGTGGATCTTGCAATGAAGAATACTGCTTGGGCGCAGTGCTGTTTCAAATTCAAAAAGATGGACGAAGAAGACCAGTTTATTATGCCTCAAGATCTCTCATGGACACAGAGAAAAGATATGCAAGCATTGAGAAAGACACATTAGCTGCCATGTGGGCCAGCAAGAAGTTCTCTGATTATGTCATGGGATTAATTTAAAATTGAAACCAACCATAAACCTTTGATTACTCTTCTTTACCTAAAGGAATTACAAAAATTTCACCTAGAATTCAGCATTTTAGACTGAGATATGATTCAGTTACTGAGTATGTTTGAGGGAAGTGCAAGGCAACAGCAGATGCACTATCAAGAATGCCAATAGAAGGAGTCAAACATGAAGATTTAAATCTTATTAAGGAAGTGGAAGCATTTACGTCATTCATTACTAAATACTTACCAGCCATAGAAAACAAATTACAAAAGCTGAAGCAAGCACCAACAGCAGGATGACAAATGTATCCAAATAAAAAAGTATTGCCAGAACGGATGGCCAGCTGATACTCCTAATACTCCTATACTGCACCAATACTTCGAACAGAGAAAACATCTCAAAATCATTGATAATTTTGTAGTTTTTAATGACAGACTTGCCATCCCTAAAACACCTTGACTCAACATTCTCCAAAAAATATATCAAGGTCACTTGGGAATAGTGAAATGCTGAGCAAGAGCCCAGCAGTCAGTCTGGTGTCCAGGCAGCAGTCACCCCATTGAAGAGATTATCAGGGATTGCCTTAAATATGGAAGGCAATTAAAATTCAATTATAATTCATTGAATTAAATTCAATTAATAAGTTAGTTTTATTCGTTCACAAGAGTTGGGCATCACTGGTTAGGCCAGCATTTTTATTGACCATCCCTAATTGCCCTTGACCACCTTCTTGAACTGCTGCAGTCCATGTGGTGGAATGCATCTGGAATTGAAAGCTAGTCTCAGTAATGGAGACTATGAAACTATCATTGATTCAGATTAAAACCACCATATTACCTCATTAGTGTGATATTATGATCATCTCCTTTGGTCTCATTGGGAAGGAAACCAACGGAACATTCAACTTATTATTTAGATCCAAATGGAGACGAGGAACCAGAAACAAGTTCAAACTCTACAACCACCCAGGTGGAAGATGCTCCTATCGACCAACAAGGGAGTGCAGCTCATCCTCAACCTCTGAGTGAGTTAAGAGCCAGATCAGGAAGATTGGTCAAGGCACCACAGAGACTAATCCTGTTAAGTCTGAGACTTTGGGGAAAGATATAGGAGGATGTACATAGTTGGGATAAGGACTTGTGGGGAGATGTAGAATAAAGGGCTAACATTAGGAGCACCTGATACTGATCGAACAACTGATGTAATAATGATGCAATGTCACATTATTAAAACTGGGATCTGGAGGGAAGCAGAATACAACCTTGTGTAGAGTACTGAAATGTACATAGATCTGTAAATAAAGAAGAGTTTCTTTTAAGAACAACAGTCTATGGTAGCATTGGGCAAACCATAAAGAAATCCCATCCTGACCCAGAACTCAACAAAGCAGAGAGGGCGCACATTTAGAGTAATTGGTAAAAGAAGCAAAAATGAGATGAGGAGAAACTTTTTAATGCAGCGAGTGGTTAGGGTCTGGAGTGTACTTCCTGAGACTGTGGTAGAGGCAGGTTCAATCAAAGCATTTAAAAGTGAATTAGACAGTTACTGAGGAAGGAAGAATGTGCAGGATTACGGGGAGAAGGCAGGGGAATAGCACTAGGCAAATTGCTCGGAGAGTTGGTGCAGCCATAATGGGCGGAATGGCCTCCTTCACTGCTGTGATTTTGTGTTTCTGTGAATTGAATCTCCATAAAAGTTAAAAAAAGGGAGCAATCACATTGCTGGGAGTGTACTATAGATCCCCAAACAGTCAGGGAGAGACAGAAGGGTAGTTATGTAGGCAAATCTCAGAGGAATGTAAAAATAATAGAGTAATAATAGCAGGGGATTTCAACTTCCCCGATATTAGGCAGGAAAGTGAAATTGAAGATTATCAGATCAGCCATGATTTCATTGAATGGCAGGGTAGACTTGATGGGCCAAATGGCCTATTTCTGCTCCTATGTTTTATGATCTTATGATCTTAAGAAAGCATATGGGATACTTGCCTTTATTAGTTGAGGCATTGAATACAAAAGCATGGAAGTTATGATGGAGCTGTATAAAACATTAGTTTGGCCACATCTGGAGTACTATGTGCAGTTCTGTTCGCCACACTATAGGAAGGATGTAATTGCACTAGAGAGGTTGCAGATGAGATTCACCAGGATGTTGCTTGGGCTGGAGTGTTTCAGCTATGAAGAGAGACTGCTTAGGCTGGGGTTGTTTTCCTTAGAGCAGAGAAGACTGGGGTGAGTTGAGACCTGATTGAGGTGTACAAAATTATGAGGGACATGGATAGGGTAAATAGGAAGAAACTTTTCACTTTAGTGGAGGGGTCAGTAACCAGGGGCCATAGATTTGACGCAAGGGCAGGAGGTTTAGAGAGGATTTGAGGAAATTTTTTTTCACCCAGAGGGTCAGGGGGTATCTGGAACTCACTGCTTGAAAGGGTGGTAGATGCGGGAACCCTCACACCATTTAAGAAGTATTTAGATGAGCACTTGAAACACCAGAGCATACAAGGCTATGGGCCAAGTGCTGGAAACTGAGATTAGAGTAGACAGGGGCTTGAAGACCAGTGAGGACATGATGGGCTGTAAAACTCTGTGGCACTAAATTAAAAAGTAACCTTGGATACAATTCAGATGAATTATGTGTCAGGTGATTGCTCTGTTGTTTCTTTGCTGCACTGCTCCCACACCGATAGGTGGCAGCACCGAGTAGCAAGGAGAGGGAGGGACGCCCGCCGGGCGTATTGTCCCATCCCGGCCACCGTCCTAGCAACGGGCTGTAGCCAATCGCCATGCAGTTTTCGGGGATCCGCGAAGCTGTGATGGCGCCGGTCAAACTTTGCATCCCAGGTAAGCGGAGCTGCCGGGGGTCCGAGTACCGGAGCCTGATCCGGGGGCCTTAGGGCCCGGGGGCCGAGTACCGGAGCCTGATCCGGGGGCCTTAGGGCCCGAGTACTGGAGCCTGGGACCCGAATACTGGAGCCTGGGGCCCGAATACTGGAGCCTGGGGCCTGGGGGCCGAGTACCGGAGCCTGATCCGGGGGCCTTGGGGCCCGGGGGCCGAGTACCGGAGCCTGATCCGGGGGCCTTAGGGCCCGAGTACTGGAGCCTGGGACCCGAGTACTGGAGCCTGGGGCCCGAATACTGGAGCCTGGGGCCTGGGGGCCGAGTACCGGAGCCTGATCCTGGGGCCCGAGTACTGGAGCCTGGGGCCCGAGTACTGGAGCCTGGGGCCTGGGGGCCGAGTACTGGAGCCTGGGACCCGAGTACTGAAACCTGATCCTGGGGCCTGGGGGCCGAGTACCGGAGCCTGATCCTGGGGCCTTAGTACCGGAGCCTGATCTGGGGGCCTTGGGGCCCGAGTACTGGAACCTGATCCTGGAGGCCGGGTACTGGAGCCTGATCCTGGGGCCTTAGTACCGGAGCCTGATCTGGGGGCCTGGGGGCCGAGTACCGGAGCCTGATCCTGGGGCCCGAGTACTGGAGCCTGATCCTGGGGCCTTAGTACCGGAGCCTGATCCGGGGGCCTTGGGGCCCGAGTACTGGAATCTGATCCTGGGGCCTGGGGGCCGAGTACCGGAGCTTGAACCTGGGGCCCTGGTACTGGAGCCTGATCCTGCAGCTCGAGTACTGGAGCCTGATCTGGGGGCCGAGTACTAGAACCTGATCCTGGGGGCCGGGTCCTGGAACCTGATCCTGAGGGCCGGGTCCTGGAACCTGATTCTGGGGCCCGAGTACTGGAACCTGATCCTGGGGCCTGGGGGCCGAGTACTGGAACCTGATCCTGGGGCCCTGGTACTGGAGCCTGATCCTGCAGCTCGAGTACTGGAGCCTGATCTGGGGGCCGAGTACTAGAACCTGATCCTGGGGGCCGGGTCCTGGAACCTGATCCTGAGGGCCGGGTCCTGGAACCTGATTCTGGGGCCCGAGTACTGGAACCTGATCCTGGGGCCTGGGGGCCGAGTACTAGAACCTGATCCTGGGGGCCGGGTCCTGGAACCTGATCTGGGGGCCGAGTACTAGAACCTGATCCTGGGGGCCGGGTCCTGGAACCTGATTCTGGGGCCCGAGTACTGGAACCTGATCCTGGGGCCTGGGGGCCGAGTACTAGAACCTGATCCTGGGGGCCGGGTCCTGGAACCTGATCCTGGGGCCCGAGTACTGGAACCTGATCCTGGGGCCTGGGGGCCGAGTACTGGAACCTGATCCTGGAGGCCGGGTACTGGAGCCTGATCCGGGAGCCTGGGGGCTGTGTACTGGAACCTGATCCTGGGGCCCGGTTCTGGGGTTTGGTACAGGGGTCTGGGGCCCTAAAATAGGGCAAAAGCTAAAAACTATAGAAGCTGTAAACTTGATATAAGGACAGAAACTTCTGGAAATACGTAACAGGACTGGTAGCATTCCCAGCACTTTCTGTTTTTTATTATTATTGTGGCTGATCCTGAGGCCTGGAGGGGTAGTTTTGGAGTCTGGGGTGATTCTGGGGCTGGGGTCTTTGGGACCTAAGCCCTAATTCAGAATTACGCAAGAAGTTTGCTTTTTTCTGTGGATAGAGTCTCTTGGTTTGAAGTCAAACACCCCAAATGTGATCTGGAGTCCCTCATGCTCATACCCTGGAAGACATTTTCCAGACATCTTTGTTCCTGTCTATTGGGTCCCTGGTAACCACAACTTGGGCCCTGTTGTGCCTGGCACCCTGGTCTCTGTCATCCACACAATTTGTAACCCAGGCACTAGGGTCCCAGAAAGTCCAGGCCCCTTGCTACCACAGGTAGAAAATACAGCACAGAAACAGGGCATTCAGCCCAACTATTCTATGCTGGAAAATATTGCTGTGGGATCATTTACATCCACCTGAGAGAGCTTAACATCTCATCTGAAAGCACCTCCAACATAGTGCAGTACTGAGGAAGTTCTACTATCAGTATCAGCCTGGATTTTGTGCTCAATGCTCTGTAATTTCAACCCATGATCTTCTGTACCAGCTGAATCATAGCGGGCACCCCCAGAAGCAGTGTAGACATTTTGCTGACTATGCAGGGATTGCAGGCAGGGAAGCCAGACCTGCCAGGTGTCAGAGTAAGGGCTGCATGGATATTTATGCATGCGATCAATAGTAGCAATTAAAAATATACAAGGTTAACTGACAACAGCATAAGTATCAAGGCAAAGCTGATCATAATCAGAAATGCATGAAAAAAATGATCAAAATATCCTAAGTCTTTTATTTTCTGGATGCAAATGGTGGTTTCCAGTGATTTACTGAGCAGAAAGCCCAGACAGATCGCAGCTTTGAAAGGCTGTAACTGTGCTTTTAATCTTTGGAAGGATGTAATGGATGATGATGCCCCATTCCAGAGACTTGAGTGCATAATCTGAGCTGGCACTCTGTGTTGTACTGGGGGAATTCTCCACTGTTGAAGGTTGCCATCTTTTGAATGTGACGTTAAGGGTCTATTCCCTCAGGCAAACAAAAGATTCCAGGGAACTATTTCAAAGAAGAGCAGGGGAGTTGTGTCTAGTGACCTGGCCAATATTCATTCCTCAGCCAACATCTCTAAAACAGGTTGTCTGGTCATTATCACATCACTGTTTGTGGGACTTGCTGTACACAAGGTGGCTGCCTCCACATTTCATACCTTAAAATAATGACTATGCTTCAAATATACTAACTTTGCTGTGAAGCAATTAGGGACATCCTGACATCATGAAAGGGGCTTGATAAATGAAAGTTTTTCTTTATTCATAATCTTGCACGCATATAATCTAATTTGTCAATATTCTGTTGCATGTCTACAGGGGAGAGATTATGCAGCATAGAGGACTGCACTCCTGGTAATGGCACGTACTCCAGACATGGATACATTTTTGCATCTTTAGCTGGGTATGTGGTGAAGGAAAATGACAATGGAATGGTAAGCAAGGCACTGAATCATTGCATGCTGTTTGTTAAATCAATTCCTGGGCTTTTCAGCCGCTCTACAGGGAATTCCAGCTTAACCTTGGGGGAAGAGCACATTTGTTCATTCAGTGCCAATTTCAGAGAGCATTTTGTGCATATACTCTCTTAAAAATTATTTGTTAATAACCGTATCTAGGAGCCAAATCAGTGGAATGCCTCCATTGCCACAAGTAAGATGTGAACCATAGTTCAGTGGGTAACACTCTCACCTTTAAGCCAGAAGGTTGTGGGTTCAACTCCCACTACAGAGAATTAAAAAAAGTATTCCAGGTGCTGTTACAGACAGAATTTGTGTGGTCCCTTCCAGTCTGTAATCAGGATGACTGTATGTAAGGAGTTTGCATTTCCTTACCCTTAGAATGATTTTGCCTAATTCAAAAATAAATGCCAGCAGGAAGCTTTTTGGTGATTTTAAAAATAAGGAAGGTTACTTATCACACACTTGCTCCGGATGTTTGAAGCACAATGTCTCAATCACTTATCTTAATCTCACACACTGTTATGACACAGCAGTTAGTAAAGGCTGAGTTGTTTAAATCCCAGAGGGAAACTTGAACAACTGTTGTAACCTATATTTTCAATTGGTATGTTTGAGATGCAGCTCTGAATTTGGGAATAAAACCACCAAACCGCAAGAGGTTTTATATAAGATTAAATTAAACATTTATTAATGTTTAGGAACTAATTGAACAAGTCTACAAATTATTACCATAATAACTTTTAAACAAATCTCCAAATTAATCACTTCCAGGTAAATCTTCACCAAGGTAACAGTAACCCATAGATGTTAAACAGACTCCAGGCCAAGCACATTTGACCATACGAATTCCAAATGAAGTTCCTTTCAATTTTAAGACAATTGTTGGCTTATAGGCTGGTTCGATCTTATATGCCTCTGGCTCTCTCACACAAACACCTTTCTGCTTATACCTAGCTTCCCCTTTGAATATAAATTTTCTATTGTATTACTAAGTTTTTAAATTTTACCTCCTAACAAACCATTTCATTCCACCAATTTTATTAGTAAGCTGAAAAAAATAAATAAATTGCTTGGCATCTTCTAGCCAGGTGCAAGATTTCACCCATTCTTTGAATGGTCTATTCAACAAATGCAAATGTACTCTTTACCTTCTATCTTTATTTATGTTTACCCAATTAACATCTCATACATCAAAGCACCCAGACTAGCTGATTTTAACCCAATTAAGCCACACACAGACACAGACCGTACTACAATCCCAATTTAAAAATAATTTCCAATAACATTATAGACAATATCTCTTCATGACACACACAAAGATTAGATATGGATGAATTTAAAGCCATAATTATAAAAATGGGATTTATAACTCGTGCAGGCCTAATGTCTTCTTAGTTGAGTTACTACTTTAGTTGGAGTGAAGTTCTTTTAGAAACAAGAGACTCTCCTAAAGCTGCAAAGCCTCATGTAGACAAATAGCCAGGAGAATGGTCCCCAGGTGGACTCGGAAGCTAGAACAAGTACAGCACTTTGGCTGCATTAGAAGACTATCAGCTATGATGGTTCAGATGTTTCTCTGTTGGATTCAGTCTGTTCAGCATATTTTAAGCTGCAGTCCCTGAAAATTAGTTTCAGTCACATGACTGCTGGGTTAACATTTCTGGGGTCCAGGCCACCACAATGCAAAAGCAGTTGACAATGGTCATTCATTCTTATCTGTGCTCCAGCTTGTGCTCAAAATACTCTTTTGCTCAATATGGCACTCGGAGACCACTCCAAAGAAAGCATTACCTCAACAAAAAAGACATTAGATAAAAGCAAAATACGGTGGATGCGAGAAATCGGAAATAAAAACAGAAAATGCTGGACGAGCTCAGCAGGTTTGGCAGCATCTGTGGAGAGAGAAACAGAGTTAACATTTTGAGTCTGTATGACTCCACATGAGTCTAGAGATCCCATGTTCCTTGAACGCAGTGAGATGTTTAAGCTTCACAGGTGGCTTCGAAGAACCCTTATTCAGGTCCATGTTTAACTAAATCCTGGCCAAAGATCAAATACTGTCTAAGGAATTGAATACTGACCACAGTTTAAATGCCAGTAGCCAGATCTTAAGTTGCAGCCATCTTAACAGATTTTTTGGTCACTTTCACAAAGTATGATCTTACAGTCTGTAATATTCAGTATCTTCAAGTTTGTACTGAGCTTGATAGTAACATTGTTCGGTGACATTGTTCATTGTTAAATCCAGTCCCCGATTGCCCCCTCCAGTGGGTGTTAAAGATCCCATGGTACTATTTTGAATAAGAGCAGGGGAGTTCTCCTGACCAATATTTATGCCATAACAAAATCATTAAAAACAGCTTATCTGACTGTGCTGTACAGGTGCTCAGATTGTGTGCATTGCCTACATTACAACAGTAATTCCAGTTTAAAAGTGCTTCATTGCTTGTAAAGTACTTTGGGATATCCCAGAGGTTGTGAAAGGTGCATTTATAAATTCAAGTTCTTGAACTTGGGATTGGAGCATATGAGGATATCCTAAACTAGACCGCCTACTAAGTTTGAAAGCATCCCTTAAAGCATGCACTATGATTGAATCTCAGTTATGCAGGAAGTTTGCTAGTAAGCCCAATTAATTTTACTTTCCTTTTTCTTTACTAATTTTGTTTTCATCCTGGAATTTAGTTCCACAAATGCTGGGTAGTGTAAATAATTGTTTTGAAAACAAACACAAAGGAAAAGACTAGAGTGATAATCAGAAATTGTGCTTTGGGCATACGGGTAAAGCAAATACTAAAAGATGTAAAGAAGTTAAACCAGGAGAGAGAAAAATAAGAAACATGTGGGTAAACATTAGAACAGAAGGACAGTTCAGAATGAGTGGCCCAAATAAGCTTCTTTATACAAATGCATGCAGTACAAGGAACACATTGAATGAATTACAAGTACAAATTTAACTTTTTTAACCATTGTTGGTTGTATCAATTGAAGTTAAGCACATAAGGTAGAAGGCATTGATTGGATGGTTACTTGAATACTTGAACACACACAAAGAGGCACTTACTGACACAATGATGAGTGGAGTCAGGTGTAATACTTCTGTTAAATCTATTCTAAATAAAGGCTGGCTTTGGATTCTTCCTTCGACTGACTATCAGGAGGTATAGCAACCATTACTAAGATATGGCTGGCACTGGGAGCTAAATATACCAGGTAATGGGATCTGTAGGAAACATAGGGAAAATGGTAGAGGAGTGACCTTAGCGACAAAGGATGAAATCACTTAAATAATTGAGGATCTAAGGAGGAATAAGCAGGTAGCGGAGATTTTGTGGGTGCAATTAAGAAATGAAAAAGGACGTAAGACTGTAGAGAGAATTGTGTTAACTTAAAGTTGAGATTGATAGATTGTTAACCAATGGCATTGAGGGATTTGTGGATAAGACTCATATTTGAATGCTAGGTTGCAGATCAGCCATGATCACGTTGAATGGCAGAACAAGCTCGAGAGGCGAAATGGCCTCCTGTTCCTAGGATCTCTCCAGTTCCTGTCCTCGATGTCCTTTCTTTATCCAGTGAACTCTCACAACTGGGAACACCTGGTTGTTTTCTTTTATTCTCCCTTAACCCAGTGGTGCTGAGGCAGCTTTAACTGCTGCCTGGCTGGGATCAGCTAACTTAACACAGATCGGAAATTCAATATGAACCTCCTCACTGAGTGGTTCCAGTGAGCTGTGCATTTGTTATTTTTTTTGTGCTTCTCATTAAATGAGGTAATTTGTTTATAGTTAATCCTATAAACCCAGTAAGCTGCCAGGTGGGGAGAGGAGGAACACAGTCTTGTCGCAGCCACCTCTTTGTTTATCAGTATATTAGAATGATTGAACCTGCCCCCAAGTCCAAGTGCAAGTGCAGGAGTGGCATTAGTTGACCTTCCTTTCTCATTTCCGTCCCTCATGGGCCAGGAAAGCTTTCTGCACCTCCTGGTTGCTAGTTTCAGAAGCTAGAGGACACAAATATATGCTCGTCAATATTAATCCAAAGGAAATTCAGGAGAAATTTCTTCACCCAATGAGTGGCTAGACTATGGAACTCACTACCACAGGTAATATTTAAGGGGGTAGGGTGCATTGGTGGGGAACCTGGACAAGTACAAGAGGGAGAAAGGAAAAGAAGAACACATGGACAGGGTTAACTGAAGTAGAGTGAGGCGAGGTTCGTGTGGAGCATAAACACCACTACACACCAGTTGGATTAAATGACCTATTTCTCTGATAACTCTGAGCTGTTATTCCCAGGTTCCAGTCATATCGGTGGCCCAAGACACAGAACCCCAACTCCTGCCAGAAGTCGGTGTTGTTGTAACATGTAAGGTAAAGTGGTTTCAAATCTTTTCCTCTGCAGCCCCTAATAGAGTCAAACCTTAAGTATTTACTTAAAATTTTGAGTCTTGAACCTCTAGTACATCCTGCAGTGAGCTATGATCCAGAATACATACCCTGAAAGAGTGATGGAAACAAATTCTGTAGTAACTTTTGAAAAGGAATTGGGTAAATACTTGAAAAGGAAATATTTTCAGAGCTATGGGAAAAGATCAGGTTGAGTGGGGCTAACTGGATATCTCTTTTGAAGAGCCAGCAAAGGCACAATGGGATGAATGGCCTCCTGTACTGTATGATTCTTGAATGAATGGACTAACCCTGTGCCTGGTCAGCATTCACATACACTTCTAGTTGGAAGGAAAATAGCAATCGGTTTACATTCCAAGCTTGAACTCAAGGACACTAAGGCCATCTGCAGAACTCATCCCACCACACCATCAGAGATTGGCTAACAACCATTCCTTAATCCCTTTAGCATCCCTTAAAGTCCACCTTGGCTGAAAAGTTGGACTCTCTCCACCACCAGAGCACAGTAGCAATAGTGTGTACCATCTACAAGATGTACTGCAGCAATTTACTAAGGCTTCTTCGACCATCCACTACCACCTAGAAGGACAAGGGTAGCAGATGCATGAGAACAGCACCACCAACATGTTCTGCTCCAAGTTGCACAGGATCCTGACTTTAAACTATTTTGCCTTTCCTTCATTGTTGCTGGGTCGAAGTCCTGGAACTCCCTCCCAAACAGTTCTGGGAGCGTCTTTGCCATTTGGACTGCAGCAGTTCAAGAAGGTAGCTCACTACCACCACCTCCTTCTCAAAGGCAATTAGGGATAAGCAACAACAGCCATGAATGCCCATATCCTGAAAATGAAAAAAACTGTTTAATTTTACCCTGCTGTGGATTGTGGCAGACTGTCGCTCACATGCATTGACTGGACTGATCCATATGTTAACACTGTGAGGTGTGCACTATTTAAAGTCTTAAATGTTTTAAAATTAACTTTGCTAATGGTCAATCTCTCAGATACTGTAGTTGTAGCATGTTTGGAACATAGAATCATGAGTTGTTGCTCTTTCCATGCCCTCCCCACCCCACCGCAACCGATATCCCCCTTTCACTGCTAAGCATCACTTGCCATTCCTAAAGTGTTCTGTATCACATTTATTATACATATTAATGGATATTTTTCTTTTTCTAAACAGGTGACCAGTATTAACCCGCGGTTTGCTAAAGTCCATATTTTATACGTACGATCCACTCCACTGAAAGGGACTTTTCGTGGAACCATTAGGTAATATTAATAATGCAAACTGGCTCTGCAGTCTATTAATTGTTTGGTCTATAAATCTGCTTTACAGCTCCTCACGAACAATGCCTACATCAGATTTTGAATGTTTCACACGCCAATACATTCTAGAGTACTTGTGCCTCTATGGTCCTTCCCTTTTCTGATTTTATTGGTCTTGCATACCTTGAGGCAAGCAAGTGGTTGAGCTGTTGCTGATCTGCAGTCAGTTGATTGTTCGGAAGCAAGTAGGAGAGATCTGGGAATACTTTACCCCCTCCACCCAACCCCAGGCCACAGTATTGAGGCATTGGAATAGGCACACGAGTCATTTTCTGCATTTAGGGGACATAAAAAGTTGGTGAATTCTACTCCACAATTTTACAGCACTTCACAATAGTCCCTCGCTATCTGGCATATAATTCATTTCAGCACAACTTTGAACTCTTTTCAGTGAGACTGCAGACCATAGACTTGTACCTCCCGACTCTCTAATACACTATACCCTGAAGATAAAATGCAAGGGTGCCACTAGAATTGCTCTGGTTTTGAGGGTGAAAGTCAGCTAGGATTCTGCTTCAGGATACTTTTCAATTAACGCCTGATGTAAAGGTGAATAGGCATCAAATGCGACAGGGTCAGGATAAACTATGATGCTCCAGGATTTGCAAACTGCCGTCTAATACTCGTTGAGGCTCACATGGAAAGGTTGTTAGAGAGGTGCTGACTGGTGTGGGGCTGGAGCCCACCAAGAGCCCTGGAATGTGAGACAGAATTGGACAGAGAAAAGATAATGCTGCTTGTGCTAATGAGGGACTGGATTCATCCCACTTCAACAGATTTGGCGATATTCTCTGCACACCATGCGCATTGTATAAAATTAGGACCATGTTAAAATCTGCATGGATCTGTTGATCTTTAGCAGTTTGCTTGTGTCTGAGTTGCTTTTTTTTTTATTCACTCACAGGAAGTTGGCACACTGGTAAATCCAGTAATTATTGCCCAACCTTAATAGCCCATAAGTTGATGTTGGTGAACTACCTTTTTGAATACAACTGAGTGGCTTACTCAGCCATTTTAGAGGCAGTTAAGAGTCAACCACATTGCTGTGAGTTTGGAGTCACATATAGGCCAGGGCTGATAAGGACAGCAGATTTCCTTCCCTAAAGAACTTAAGTGAACCTGTTGAGTTTTTACAACAGTCGGGTAGTTTTATGGTCACCATTATTGATACATAGGAGCTTTTTATTCCAGGCTTTATTTAATTAATTGAATTTAAATTCCCCAGCTATTGTGGTGGGATCTGAGCCCGTTTCTCTGGATTATTAGCCAATTCCCTGGATTCCAGTACTGTAACCACTATGCTACCATGCCTATGTCTATCTTTCTTATTTGGTAGATAGTAGAATTATGATAACCTCACCAATTATAGCTTGTACCAGTCCCTTAACACATTAGCAAGCTAAATGTATTAGCAAACTAAAATGTTGAATATTTTAAGGACAGGACAAGGTTTGCCAGGGAGGTGGACTCAGTCAGCTCTCATAACTTTACATTATTTCATGCAGAAGAGAAGATATTCGAGCAACAGAAAAGGATAAGGTATGTACCATCTTTCTCTTCACTGCTTTGGGTGAGAGGTCACGTATTCCCTCTGTCAGTGTCCTCCTCCATCCTTAAGTTTATATGTTTGTGATGGAAACTAACATGGTCCCAGGGGTCGCCCAATTGTTCTTTCTGAATTTTTAAAAAAAATCTCCCCTCTCATCCCTGCATTGAAAGTAAAAGCTTGTTGTGTGAGTGAGTAGCAATATTAATGTTTCATTGAATGTGCTGAGCTTTGATTTTTGCCTCCATGACTCTTCCTATCCATTGGTTTCTGACTGCATTTGGCAAACACTAATGAGATCAGGACTCAACTCTTGCAGAACAGACCGTCAACTTGTCTCAATTGGTGGCACACTTGCCTCTGGGTCAGGAGGTTGTGTGTTGGACTACATGTAAGGAGTTTGAGCTGACTCACCATTCCTGTGCTGAGGGGTGCTGCACTGCTCCTCTGGACAAAATCTTCTGCCTGTGTTTTTTTTAATTCATTCATGGGATGTTGGTGTCGCTGGCAAGACTAGTCTTTATTGCCATCACTAATTGCCCTTAATGGAGCAGCTTGCTAGGCCATTTCAGAGGGCAGTTCAGAGTCAGCAACATTGCTGTGGTTTTGGAATCATCTATAGATCAGACTGGGCAGGGGCAGCAGCTTTCCTTCCTTAAAGGACATGGGTGAACAATTCACTAAGTGTCCTTCGACAGCCTCTTCTAAACCCATGACTACTACCATCTAGCAGGACAAGGGCAGTAGATAGGTGGGAACACCAGCACCTTGAAGTTCCCCTCCAAGTCACTCACCACCCTAACTTGGATATATATCACCGTTCCTTCATTGTCGCTGGGTCAAAATCCTGGAACTCCCTCCCTAACAGCACTGTGGGTGTACCTACACCACATGGACTGCAGCAGTTCAAGAAGGCAGCTCACCACCACCTTCTCAAAGGCAATTAGGGATGGGCAATAAATGCTGGCCCAGCCAGCGAAGCCCACATCCCGTGAAATGATTAAAAGAAAAAGATGGGTTTTACAAGAATCTGATAATTATATGGTCACTATTACTGACACCAGCTTGTTATTCTGAGTTTTTAATTGAATTTAAATGGTTGGATTTGAACTCATATCTCCAGGTTTAGTCCAGGCATCCTGAATTACTAGTCCTGTAACATAACCACTATACTACTGTTCCCTTATATTTAAGCAAATTTAAAAGATCCCATGGCATTTTATTTGTACAATTCTTCTGGTGTTCTAGCTAACATCACCTGAAGAGCAGATTACCTGGTCAGTTATCTCATTTGATGTTTGTGTGATTTTACTGCGCACAAATTGGCAGCCATGTTTGTCTCCATAACAAAAACAGCTGGCATTTAAATAGCTTCTTTTACATAGTAAAATGCCTCAAGGTGCTTGTATAACAATAGTGCCTACACTTCGAAGGTATTTCATTGGTTGTGAGGTACTTTGGAACGTCCTGGGGTGTTGTACAAAGATAAGTTCTTGTTGTAAATTTACTGTAAAACTTCTTTCTTGCAGATAGAGGTCTACAAATGCTTCAGACCCGGGGACATTGTTTTAGCAAAAGTGGTATCCTTTACAGATCGTTATTTGGTTTGATATCTGATTATTAGCTGCAGCTCAAAATAATCATTCTAGGAGTTGCATGTATAATCCATGTTGACAATCCATTGCAGCACTGAGGGAATTTTTTTATTCGTTCCTGAGGTTTGGGCATCACTGGCTAGGCCAGCATTTATTGCCCATCCCCAGTTGCCCTTGTTCAGAGGGCATCTTAGAGTCAAGCATATTCCTGTGGGTCTGGAGTCACATTTAGGCCAGACCAGGTAAGGACAGTAGATTTCCTTCTCTGAAGGACTTTCATAAAAACCCATCTGGTTCATTACAAGCGGCAATGGTTTCATGGTCATCACCTTTTAATTCCAGATTTTTATTGAATTCCAATTTCACCAACTGCTGTGGTGGGATCGTCAGAGGTGCTGCATTGTCAGAGGTGCTGTCCTTTGTATGAGACATTAATGCAGTTGCTGACATACCTGTGGTAGTGCTTGAAGAAGAGCACAAAGCTCTCGAGATGTCATGGCCAATGTTCCTTCCTTAACAAATGAAACTGATTAACTGGTCATTTATCCTTAGTTGTTTTTCAGGCAGTAACAACCAGCTATACTTTGCCAAGGTAACAGTAGTCACAGTTCATTATCTGTAAAGTGTTAAAATAGTTGTAAAACAGTAAGTTGCTATTTAAAAGGAGACAGACAGTGGACCCAATTGTATCCAAGGCAATATCTTAAATCAAACAGTGCCTAGAATGTTTGTTGTTCAATCTCTGCCTATGAGCCAAGCACAAGCACATCAGCAGTCCAGTGGAAGTCCCCTTTATTGCTCAACATCCTTATCCAGCCAGAAGCTGAGCTGTAAGACCAGAAAGGTCCTAGTTTCTGTTCCCTATTCTGTAGCAAGTTGCCTAACCTGAGATGGGGCACTTCACCTCAGCACCTCAACATAGAAAGGGAACTTAACTCAGACTTTGGGCTCCCATTCCTGAGTACTTACCAATGGCCCCTGCTGGAAAGCACAGGTGCATTTGGATCTGCTTTTGATGTGATGCCCCCTGCAGTTGACTATCTCTCTAAGAAACAGTGTGGAAATATGTCTTCTTGACAGAGTACTCTCAACACCTGTTAAACGTTCTGTGGGGAAGCCTGCCATAGGAAAAACTGGTATTAAAGGGAAGGAGAAGAAATTTTTAAATAAAATGCTTTATTTTCCCTATGAAAACAAGATGGGGGTTAGGATTACAAAGCATAAATGGCACAGAAACGGGCTATTTGGCCCAGCTTTCTATGCTGGTGTTTATGCTCTACTCAGGGTTCCTCTTTCCTTTTCTCATCTAAATCTACCATCATATCCATAAATGCATCTGTGCTGTTCGCTTCGTGGTAACAAGTTCCATGTTCCTACCATAAAGGGCAAAGAAGTTTCTTCTGAATTCCCTATTGGATTTCTGGTAACTATCTTAAATTGATGGCCTCTAGCTATGCTCTCCCCCACAAGAGGAAGCATTCTCTCTCTACCCACTGTATCAAAACTTTCCATAATTTTAAAGACCTCTATTAGGTCTCCCCTTGGCCGCCTTCAAAAGAAAAGAGACTCGGCCTGTCGATCCTTTCCTGTGATGTATACCTACATTTCTGGTATTCTTGTAAACCTTCTTTGCACACTCTCTATCTCTTTTTCATCAGTATATTATGTGACACCTTTATCGAAAGCCTTTTAAAAATCCAGATAAATTATATTTACTGTATTACTGTTGTCTACTCCCTATGTTACCTTCTCAAAAAATTCATTAAGGTTTGTCAAGCAAGATTTTCCCTTTTTTGAAATCCATGCTGACTTATGAACATAGGAAATAAAAGCAAAAGTAGGCCATTCAGCCCCTTGAGCCTGCAACGCCATTCAATAAGAACATGGCTGATCTGTTTGTGTTTCGAATCCCACATTCCCATCTACCCATGATAACCTTTGATCCCTTGCCTAACAAGAATCTATCTACCTCTGCCTTAAAAATTCATCGCTTCCAAATACAAATATTCAGGCGCTTCCACCACCTTCGGAGGCAGAGCCTTCCAAAGTCGCACAACCCTCAGAGAAAAAAATTCTCCTCATCTCTGTCCTAAAAGGGCAACCCCTAATTTTGAAATAGTACCCCCTAGTGCTGGACTCACCCACAAGAGGAAACATCCTTTCCAAATCCACCTTGACAATACTGTTCAGGAACTTATATAGTTCAATCAAGTCACCCCTCACTCTTTTAAACTCCAGTGGAAACAAGCCCAGTCTGTCTAACCTTTCCGCATAAGACAACCCGCTCATTCCAGGTATCAATCTAGGAAACCTCCACTGAACCGCCTCCAACACACTTACATCTTTCCTTAAATAAGGAAACCAAAACTGCACACAGTATTCGAGAAGTGGTCTCACCAATGCCCTGGAAAACTGAAGCATAAAATCCTTACTACTATGTTCAATTCCGCTCCTAATGAAGGATAGCATTTCATTAGCTGCCTTAATTTCTTGCTGCAGCTACATACTAACTTTTTGTGACTTGTGCACTAGAACACCTAGATCCCTCTGCATCTTGGATTTATGCAGCCATTCTCCCTTTAAGTAATACTCTTTATTCTTCCTGCAAAGTGAACAACTTCACATTTTCCTACATTATACTCCATCTGCCAATTTTTGTCCACTCACTCAACCTGTCTATATTTGTTTGCAACCTCCTCATGTCCTCTTCACAACATACTTTCCTACCTATCTTTGTGTCATCTGTAAATTTAGCTGGCTTAACTTCACTCCCCTCATCTAAGTCACTGATATAAATTGTAAAAAGTTGAGCCCCAGCACAGACTTGCAGGAATCACTTGTTACATCCTGCCAATCAGAAAAAGACCCACTTATGCATACTCTGTTTTCTGCCAGCCAGCTAACCGTCTATCCATGCTAATATGTTACCCCCTGCACCATGAGCTTTTAATTTCCACAATAACCTTTGATGTTGCACCTTATCAAATGCCTTCTGGAAATCCAGACTCCACGCCTGCAGACTCTCCTTTATCCACTGTGCATGTCACTCTTTCAAAGAACTCCAATAACTTGGTTAAACATGATTTTCCTTTCACAAAACCATGTTGACTTCCCTGATTATCTTGAGTTTCTCAAAGTGCCCAGCTATAACCTTCTTAATGATTGATTCTAACACCTACCCCACTATAGATGTCAAGCTAACTTGCCTATGGTTTTCTGTTTTTCTGCTTCCCTCCCTCCCTTGAATAGTGGGGTTATATTTGCTACTTTTCAGTCTGATGGAAACTTTCCAGAATCTAGAAAATTTTGGAAAATTAACACCAACGCATCTAATACCTCATTAGCCACCTTTTTTAAGGCCCTAGGATGAAGCCATCAGGACCTGGAGACTTGTCAGCCCACAGCTCCATCAGTTCGTTCAGTACCGCTTCCCTAGCAATTGTAATTTCACCAAGTTCCCCTCTCCTTTCCACCTCCTGATTTACAGCGATTACAGGATTTTTTTTTTTACATCGTCTATCGTGAAGACAGAAGCAAAATACTTACCATTTCATTCCCCATTTCTTTATTATTTACTGTTAACTCCCCACTGTCACTCTCTAGAGGACCAACACTCACATTACTTTTTTCCTGTTTAAATACCTGAAGAAGTTCTTGCTATCTGTTTTTACATTTCTAGCTAGCCTCCTCTCATACTCTAATTTCTTTCTCCTGATTAACCTTTTAGTTATTCTCTGCTGTTCTTTATATTCTGACCAATCACCTAAGCTGCCACTCATCTTAGCGCAGTTATATGCTTTTTCCTTAATTTCTTTAGTTAACCACGGATGGTGGGTCCTCCCCTTAGAACTTTTCTTTATAGTAGGAATATACTTATTCTGAAATATCCCTTTATATATCTGCCGCTGCTGCTCTATTGATCTATTCCCTAGCCTAGTATCCCAGTTCACTTCAACTAGCTCAGCTTTCATACCCACATTGTTGCCCTTATTTAAGTTTAAAATACTAAGTTTAGACCTGCTCTTCACCCTATCAAACTGAATGTAAAATCCAATCATATTGTGGTCGCTGCTACCTAGGGGTGCCTTCACTCTGAGGTCATTAATTAATCCTGTCACGTTACACAATGCCAAGTCTAATATAACCTGATCTCTGGTTGGTTCCAGAACAAGCTGCGCTAAGAAACTATCTTGAAAGCATTCTATGAACTCCTCATCCAGGCTGCTACTGTCAATCTGATTTTTCTAGTTTATATATAAATTAAAGTCACTTATGATTATTACTGTCCCTTTGTCACAAGCACCCAATTTTTCTTCTTGTATACTTTGTCCTACATTGTGGTAACTGTTAGGGGACCTGTAGATCACTCCCACTAGTGACTTATTTTCCCCTACTATTCCTCATCTCCACCCAAACCGATTCTACATCCTGATCTCCTGAACAAAGGTCATCATTAACTATTGCACCAATGTCATCTTGATCAACAGTGCTACCCCTCCACCTTTATCTAGCTTCCTATTCTTATACCTCTCAATATTCAGGACCCAATCCTTGTCATCCTGCAACCACTTCTCCATACTGGCTATCAGGTAATATTTATTTACTTCAATGTGTGCTATCAATTCATTTACTTTATGAATGCTACGCACATTCAGATACAGAGCCTTTAGTTTTGTCTTTTTGTTATCTTTATATCTAGTCTTGACTACTGGTGTATTCTTTAGTTTTATTTCTCTGTTCCTTCCTGCTATCCTATGACCCTCATTTCCCATATTACTATTGTGGTCTCCTGCTTTGCATCTACCCTTTGATTTTCCACATCTACCCAAGCTTGATCCCTCGCCCCTCTTGTTTAGTTTATAGCCCTCTCTCCTTCCCTAGTTATGCAATTTACAAGAACATACATCCTAGCACGGTTCAGATGCAGACCATCCCAACGGTACAGCCCCCGCTTTCCCCAGTACAGGTGCCAGTGCCCCACCACCAGAATCCACTTCTCTCACACCAGTCTTTGAGCCACGCATTCATCTCTCTATTCTCATTTGCCCTATGACAATTTGCATGTGGCTTAGGTAATGATCCGGAGGTTATTACCTTTGAGGTCCTGCTTAATTTGGTACCTAGCTTCTCATACTGACTATGCAGAACATCCTTCCTTGTCCTGCCTATGTTGTTGGTACCTACATGGACCACAGTGACTGGATCCTCCCTGTCCCACTGCAAGTTCCTCTTTACCCCCTGAACAGATGTCCCGAATCCTGGCACTGGGCTGGCAAAACAGCCATCTGGACTCTTGCTCTTTGCTGCAGAGAACAGTGTCAATCCCCGTTGTTGTACTGTCCTTTACTATCACTAGATTCCTACTGCTTCCCCTGCTTGAATGGCTTCCTGTATCATGGTGCCATGTCCCAACCTGCTCATCCATCTTGTAGACCTTACTTTCATCCACACAGGTTGTGAGCACCTCAAACCTGTTTGACAATTGCGAAGTCTGAATGTCGTCCACTACTGTCTATTGGTCCCATTACCTACCCCACCGAAGGTTACATCCTCCTGTTCCTCACTGCCGACCAAATTAGATGACCCTATTCTAAGAGGCGTGACCATCTTTTGGAACAAAGTGTTCAGGTATTTCTAACCTTCCCTTACGTTGCACAGTGTCTTCAGTTTGGCTTTCAGGTCAGTAATCTTGATTTGTAATTCCCCTAGCTGCTTACATTTTCTGCAGAAGTGTTTGTCCTGGATCGCCTTGGCGTCCAAAAGCTCCCACATTCCACAGCTGCAACATAACACTTGTCCTGCCATCGTTACTTATGTTAGTTAACTTAATTTAATTGCTCTCTTAGAAAAATTCCTATGTATGCCACACTTTCTCTCCTTTGCACCGAATTCCCCCGTGAACCTAATTTGCTACTCACTCAGTCTCTGTCTCACTCCGGCGTAGCCGCCTATCTCTTTGCCTCACATTTCTAGATTTCTTCTATTCCCTCCTTCGTTAAGGACTCCATTGTTTTTCCTCCCGCTGATGTTAAGATCTATAATTCCCTGGACATGTTCTGTCCCCCTCCTTAAGATTAGGAATTACATTAGCTATCCGCCAGTCCTCTTCCTCTGCTAACTCATCCCAAGATTCTTTTAAAATCCATCCGGAGCAGAGGCTTTGTCTTCTTTGAGTTTGTTTAATACCTCCTGTTTTTTTTTAATTTTAAATGCACTTATTTTAATACTCATCTTATCATTCTAATGCTAATGCCCTGATGTTTAAACTGTATGACTAGCATCTTCAACCTTAACATATCCTCCTAGATCTCTTTAGGTGATGCTCAGTCTAACTATCTGCTGACTACTGCAGAGAATGAACTTGGTGTGGTTGTCGCACACAGTGAAGCAGGTAAGTATATCCTAGCTCTCAGCTTTGAAGTGTTTCTGAAGTTCATCAAACTCCTACTTTGAGGGCAGGCTGCGCAGATGAACTTTGCTTGTACTCCCTTTAGTATAGAAGGTTGATGAATGGTCTAATCGAGGCGTTTTAGGTGAGAAAAGGAATCGGCAGAGAAACTATTTTCTTTGTGGGGGACAGGGGGGACTCCAGAACTAGGGGCAATTATAATTGGAGCTAGGCCATTCGGGGATGATGTTAGGAAGAACTTCTTCACACAGGATAGTGTAAATCCAGGCGTAAAGAGGAGGTGAGATTTCAGGATGAATTTCCAGAGCTTGTGGTCTAGGCAGTTTGAGGGCATGGCTACCAATTGTAAAGCAATGAAAATCAGATGCAAAGAGGCCAGAATTGGAGGAGCGTAATTGTCTTGGAGAGTTGCAAGGCTGGAGAAGGTTACAGAGATGGGGAGGGGTGCAGCCAAAGAGAGATTTGAAATAAAGGGTGAGGATTTTAAAATAAAGGTGTTGCGGTACCAAAGGTCACTGTAAGTTAGCGAGCGCAGGGGTGATGGGTGAATGGGATTCGATGCAAGTTAGGATATGAGCAGCAAAGATTTAGCTGAGCTCAGGTTTACACAAGGCGGAAAATGAAAAGATGGTCACATCTGAAGAATGATCAGCTGAAGCAAGTGATTGAATCCAACCTAGCAGGGAGTGAAATCTTTATAAAAAAAGAGTCAGGAATTGGACCAATCTTAAAGCAAAAGAGATGAAATTCTAAATCACTGTCAGCCTTAACCCCCCCCCCATCCCTGAATATTTAAAAATAAGGTCTTTTCCCCTCTTAGGTGCACAGATGGTTCCCATCAGCTGGTGTGAGATGCAGTGTCCCAAATCCCATGGGAAAGAGTTCCGGAAAGTGGCTCGTGTGCAGCCCGAGTTCCTCCACACCTGAATGCTGTCACCAACAACATCAAGAGAAGGTTTCTCCACCCTTGAATGACGAAGACCCCTTACTTCTGTGAAGCCTGTTAATGAACCCAGTTTGTATTCAAATTATTGTTTGATAGTCCACTCCTGCAGTTGGACGCACAAATGACAGAACTGAGTCCAGTTGGGGTCTGGCACTGGAGTTAATGTCACATTTTTTGGTTTGCTACTTCACACAGTCTGAGTGACATTACAGATTTTCTATTTTCAAAGAAAATAAATATTTTTGTTCATTTTTAAAGTTTTAGGTTTAAACTAATTTATAATTTTCAAATTATGTCTGTGTCTTTCTTTCTTGCATTCATGTCTCTATAGCATCACATCTTGACTGCTGAGGAAAGCAGGCATATGAACTGCTTCTAGACATTTTATCAGCACCTCTAATAACCATCTGCCAGAAGACAGAGATACAGCCCAGGCAGAGTCTTTCAGATTGTTTGTTCCCCTCATACAGGAACTTGCCACAGCATAGCCTTGATTGGGTACAAAGTGGGAATTAAACCTATTTTTTTTCTTCTTTATTCTTGTGTGTCACTTGCAAAGCCAGCATTTGTTGTCCTTACCTAACAACGTTTCAGAGGGCAGTTAAGAATCAACTGCATTGTCATGGGTCTGGAGTCTTTTATTGGCCAGACCTGGTAAGGGTGGCAAATTTCCTTCCCTAAAGGGCATTAGTGAACCAGATAGGCCTTTACAACAATTGAAGATAGTTGCCATGGTCACCATTACTGAGTCTAGTGTTATGTTCCAGATTTATTAACTGAATTTAAATTCCACCAGCTGCTGTGGTGGGATTTGAACCCGTGCCCTCAGAGCATGAGCCTGGGCCTTTGAATTACTAGTGCAGTGACATTACCACTATGCCACCATCTCTCCCTGCCCACTCCACAGTTTGAAGGGTTAATATGTTTGCTGTAAAATGTTTTGGGGCGTTCTGAGGACAAAACCTTAAGGTGCTAAACAAATCTCTGTTTGTTTGTTCTTAACTTTCGGCAGCTGTGCTCTGCCTTGAAGGAATTCATTCCTGGTTAGCCAAGATGATGAGTTGAGTCTAAATGGCACACCTGACATATAACCCAACCTGGCTCAAAGTGAACATATAATTGTCCACTACTAAGATCATAAACCTCTAGCAAGCAGAGCTTCCACTGAGGAACAAATTAATCCAGAAGGGAGGCAGACGGGAAAGTGGAGTTGAGGCCGCAATCAGATCAGCCTGATCTTACTAAATTGTGGAGCAGGCTCAATGGGCTGAATGACCTACACCACCTAATTTTTGTGTTCTTGTAATGTCAGCAAACTCATCCTGTTGCACTTTACCACGTTGCTGGTGCCATTGTCCATCACTTCAGTGTCTACGCTGTTTCAAAGGAAGTGAATTTTGCATTCTTCAGCAGAGCTGCTTAACTTACAGAATAAAAATACATGCCCTATGATCTAGGATAAGCAATAGAAAGTTTCTCTTTAGTAGACATATTATTTATGCTCAGGGTGAATTCCTTCAATCTCCATTCCAGAAGGTAATCTGTCATGAAGGTCATTTGTCCCATCCTGGCTCCTTCATCTGGAAAAAATCCAACAGTCACCTGATAATTGTAGTTTCAATGTAAAATGCAGTTATCAGAGCAGATTAGCATAGATAACACTCATGTTTGTGAAGTCAAAGGAAAACACTTGATTTTAAAGCATCTTTTACAACCTCTGGATGTTCAGAAGCTAAATACTTCGTGAAGTACATTGGCTGTTGTAGGAAAATACAGGGAGCAAATTTATGCACAGCACAAACAAGTGAGATAATGGTCAGACTTGGTGACATTAATAGTGAGATAAATATTGGTCAGAACATTTGGGAGATCTCTCCTGCTTTTGGAAATTACATTTGGGATCTTTTAACATCCACCTGAGAGGGCAAACATCTGAAATACAATGAGTGCTCCCGCAGTACTTGCATTGGGACAATTTTGACCAAGCCTCTGGAGTTGGACTCAGAGGTGAGAGTGCTATCAACTGAGAAATCACTGTGACATTGAGCATATCATACTTTAAAAAATAATCATCAAATGTTAATTGATATTGCGATTCCTTTGTTGATGTCCATTTCATATGATCCTCCTGATGTCAGCCCTAAATTTGCCTTTAACTTGTTTGAACCTGTGGCACCTTGTAATTGTTTAATTTGAACGCGTGTTCCAGATTTACTGTTGCCTCAAATGTTGAGTATATCTGGCTAGCCACCACTTAGTTGCATCCTTTCAAGGCTGAAAACCCTAAGCTTCTCTCAATCTCTTTTTGTAACCCTGTCCATCTGCTGGAGATCAGGTCCCCTTTTTAATGTAATAGAACGTCCCATAGCATTTCATAGTTGAGATGGTAATAAAAGAAATGGTGAAAAGAGTGATTGAAAAGATAGGCTTGGAGGCAACATTTTAATACAGGAAGGGAAGAGGAAAGAAGTTTGTGGAGGAGGTTCCCGTGATTGGAATGTTATATGAAGGCTTGTATTTCTGTGAGGAGTTCTCAGGAGGCCAGAGATGGAGGACCAAAGGAATTCCCTTCCTAAATACCTCTGCCTCTCCACCACAATCTCCTCTTCTAAGATGTTCCTTAAAACCTACTTATTTGGCCAAGCTTTTGGCCACCTGTACTAATATCACCTGCGGGATGTTTTTTCTATGTTAAAGGTGCAAGGTAAATGCAAATTGAAATAAAGCTGGTGCAAGTAGCAGAGCTGGAGCGAGGCTGTGAAGGAGCATGTAAACTAGGATCCAAATTTTGAAGACAGTATCAGGAGTTTGAACAAGAGTGATAGGTGAACAGTGTTTGATGCCTGACAGTTTGCTGGCAGAATTTTGGATGAATTGAAATTTATGTAGGATAAGGAGTGCATTGGGGAAATTTAAGATGGTGAAAGTCTAGCTAATGTTTCCAGCAATGGTGTGGGAAAGGTCAGTTTGTGGAGGTAGTAGAAAATTCCCTTGGTGATGACAGGATGTGTGGACGGTAATACCCCTCGGGATCGAACAGGAAACTTGGTACACAAACTCATCCAGTTCAACCAGGGAGGGGAACTTCTGTCAAGCAACATCAGGGCCTAAATGCTTCCTATATGTCTCAGTGGCTAGATCTGTGCTCACTTTAGAAGGTACAGTTTCAAACATGACTACCTCTAACTTGTACTTAAAGGACTTTTCCACACAGAATTCACATCACTGAACCAGGCCATTCAGATTGTGTTTAATAGATCCCTTTACTCCTCTAGCCCATTTAGATTCTTAATACCCAAGTAAGATTTGACCTCCTCATTCCTCCTACCAAAATGCACCACCACACGTCTATCAGTACTTATTGAAATTTATTTATCACTTACATGCCCAATCTACAAGTTTAACCTCTTGTTTTTTTTTGTTTGTCTTCCTCAATATATACTTGATTTTAATAATGTAAGTATTCTTTCCTGTTTTAGAAAGAAAACTGACATGCAGTCATGAGTGTTTATGGTAATAAGTAGGGTAGCAGTTCACATGGAGAATGGCTAGGTGGGCAAAGTACCATAGGGCTTTAGCTCCTGTGGAACCAAACCCCTGCTAAAGTTAGCACGCGGAAGTGACAACAGTGGGGAATATTCAAGGAGCCTGCTGTCTCAGTTGCAGGATGCCAGAGACCTGTATATCCTGTACATATGTTCTCATGCTGTGCTCCTGTAGTAATCTGATATGTAATATAGCTTTAAGACAAGTATTGTAATGTAAGATGATATGACTTAATACCCTATAGCAGAGCAACGTGGGCTACCTCCATGTGAGAGTCTTCATTTAGTCACTGATGAATGAAGACAAAGTTTTATGTTGTGAGCACACAAGTATAGTTGTAGAGTTTATTTTGTAAGTAAACAGCATGTGTTTGTTCTCATAACGATCTGATGTTCTCTGTCTCTGTACTGACCCGGTCACCCCGAACAAAGCTTGCAACCCGGATCCTTTAGCCCCAATAAACCAAGGGCACTGGATCCAACAACTCCCTATCTCCAACATTCCTCCAGCACTCTGAGAACTCTCCATCCCTCCAATTCCGGCATAGTGGTATTGTCACCGGACTGGTAATCCAAAGACCCCCAGGGTGCTCTGGGGTTCCAGATTCGAATCCCAGCACAACAGATGGTGGAATTAAAATCTGGAATTAAAGCCTAATGGTGACCTTGACACTGTTGTCGATTGTCATAAAAAATCCATCTGGATTTCCATCCTTTAGGGAAGAAAATCTGCCATCCTCACCTGGTCTGGCCTACATGTGACTCCAGATGTGCAGTAATGTGGTTGACTCTGAAATGGCCTAGCAAGCCACTCAGCTAAAAAGCCTAGAAGGAATGAAACCAGACAGACCATCGACCTAGGCACCGGAAACGACAATGGCAAACTTGGCCATGTTGACCCTGCAAAGTCCTCCTTACTAACATCTGGGGAGTTGTGACAAAATTGGAAGAGCTGTTTCACAGACTAGTCAAGCAACAGCCTGACATGGTCATACAGGTGGAACCATACCTTACAGACAATGTTCCCAGACACCACCATCACCATCTCTGGGTATGTCCTGCCCCACTGGCAGGACAGACCAAGCAGAGATGGCGGCACAGTGGTATACAGTCAGGAGGGAGTTGCCCTGGGAGACCTCAATATTAACTCCAGACCCTGTGAAGTCTCATGGCATCTGATCAAACATAGACAAGGAAACGTCCATATTACCACCTACTGCCCCCGCCCCCCCCCCATTCAGCTGATGAATCAATGCACCTCTATGTTGAACACCACTTGGAGGAAGCACTGAGGGTGACTAGGGCTCAGAATGTACTCTGAGTGGGGGACTTCAATGGCCATTACCGAGCTAGTGAGTCTTAAAGGACATAGCTGCTGGATGGGTCTGCAGCAGGTGGTGAGGGAAAAACATACTTGACCTCATTCTCACCAAACCGCCTGCAGCAGATGCATCTGTGCATGAGTGAATCGGTAGGAGTGACCACCGCAAAGTCCTTGTGAAGACAAATTCCCATCTTCACATTGAGGATACCCTCCTGTTGTGTGGCACTACCATCGTGCAAAATGGGGTAGATTTTGAACAGATCTAGCAACTCAAGACTGGGCACCCATGAGGTGCTGTGGGCCATCAGCAGCAGCAGAATTGTATTCAACCACAATCTGTAACCTCATGGCCCGGCATATCCCCCACTCTACCATTACCATCAAGCCAGAGGATCAACCCTGGTTCAATGAAGAGTGCAGGAGGGCATGCCAGGAGCAGCACCAAGCATACCTAAAAATGAGGTGCCAACCTGGTGAAGCTACAATACAGGACCACTTGCGCTCAAAACAGCATAAGCGGCAAGTGATAGACAGAATTAAGTGATTCCACAACCACCGAATCAGATCTAAGCTCTGCAGTCTTGCCACATCCAGTCATGAATGGTGGTGGACAATTGAACAAACTAACAGGAGGAAGAGGCTCCACAAATATCCCCATTCTAAATGACGGAGGAACCCAGCACATCAGTGCAAAATATAAGGCTGAAGCACTCGCAACAATCTTCAGACCGAAGTGCCTAGTGGATGATCCATCTTGGCCTCCTCCGGAGGTTTCCAGCATCACAGATGCCAGCCTTCAGCCAATTCGATTCACTCCACATGATATGAAGAAATGACTGAAGGCACTGGATACTGCAAAGGCTATGGGCCCTGACAACATTCTGGCAATAGTACTGAAGACTTGTGCTCCAGAATTAACTGCGCCCCTAGCCAAGCTGTTCCAGTACAGCTACAAAACTGGCATCTACCCAGCTATGTGCAAATTGCCCAGGTATGTCCTGTACACAAAAAGCAGGACAAATCCAAACCAGCCAATTACCACCCCATCAGTCTACTCTTGATCATCAGCAAAGTAATGAAAGGGGTCATCAACAGTGCTATCAAGCGACACTTGCTTAGCAATAACCTGCTCACTAACACTCAGTTTGGGTTCCGCTAGGGTCAGTCAGCTTCTGACCTCATTACAGCCTTGTTCAAACATGGACAGAAGAGCTGAACTCCAGAAGTGAGGTGAGAGTGACTGCCCTTGACATCAAGGCAGCATTTGACCGAGTGTGGCATCAAAGAGGCCTATCAAAATTGAGTCAATGGGGATCGGGGAAAAACTGTTCACTGGTTGGAGTCATACCTAGCACAAGGGAAGCGGGTTGTGGTTGTTGGAGGTCAATCATCTCAGTTCCAGGACATCACTGCACGAGTTCCTCAGGGTAGTGTCCTTGGCCCAACCATCTTCAGCTGCTTCATCAATGACCTTCCTTCCATCATAAGGTCAGAAGTGGGGATGTTCGCTGATGATTGCACAATGTTCAGCACCATTTGCAATTCCTCAGATACTGAAGCAGTCCATGTCCAAATGCAGCAAGACTTGGACAACACCCAGATTTGGGCTGTCAAGTGGCAAGTAACATTTGTGCTACACAAGTGCCAGGCAATGACCATCTCCAACAAGAGAGAATCTAACGATCGCCCCTTGACAATCAATATTACCATTGCTGAATCCCCCAATATCAACATCCTGGGGGTTACCATTGACCAGAAACTGAACTGGACTAGCTATATAATTACTGCGGCTAAAGAGCAGGTCAGAGGCTAGGAATCCTGCAGTGAGTAACTCACCTCCTGACTCCCCAAAGCCTGTCCACCAGATACAAGGCACAAATCAGGAGTGTGATGGAATACTCTCCACTTGCCTTGATGAGTGCAGATCCAACAATGCTCAAGAAGTTTGACACCATCCAGGACAAAGCAGCCCACTTGACTGGCACCCCCTCCACAAACATTCACTCCCTCCACCACCGATGAACAGTGGCAGCAATGTGTGTACCATCTACAAGATGCACTGCAGGAACTCACCAAGGCTCCTAGGCAGCACCTTCCAAACCGATGATAGCTACCATCTAGAAGGACAAGAGCAGCAGATACATGGGAACACCACCACCTGGAAGTTCCCCTCTTTTAGTTTCTGGGTGAGATGCAAAGGCGTAAAGGTCTCAGTAAATGTGGTGCTAAACGGCACTAGAAAGTCCTCCAAAATAATATCCAGGGAATCACTAAACCTGCCATTCGCTGCCTCGCTTGACATGGAGGCATTAAATGTATCTACGGCCTCATTTATGAGGAAACTCATTGGGTTCTCAAGGTCTTCTTGGAAAATATCACCCGGGAATCCGTCACCTACATGGAACATGCTAAATGCAAGATTGTTATTGGTTTTCAAAAGGAGTTAGATATAGCTCTTGAGGCGAAAAGGATCAAAGGATATGGGAAGAAAGCAGGAGCAGGCTATTGAGTTGGATGATCAGCCATGATCATAATGAATGGTGGAGCAGACTCGAAGGGCCGAATGGCCTACTCCTGCTCCTGTTTTCTATGTTATCGCCATGGATGTGGCCTATGCACTGATACACCAAGGGTGAACTCTGAATGGGTTCAGTGGTTGAGAACTGCTAACAAAAACATCTCCAAGGCATTCATCGTCCTGACTTGGAAATATATCGCCGTTCCTTCACTGTTGCTGGGTCAAAATCCTGGAACCCCCTCCCTAACAGCACTGTGGGTGTACCTACATCACATGGACTGCAGTGGTTCAAGAAGGCAGCTCACCACCACCTTCTCAAGGGCAACTAGGGATGGGTAATAAATGCTGGACTAGCCAACAATGTCTACATCCCATAAAATGATTAAAATGAACTATTGACAGCAGAGCCCTAATCTCTAGAACTCCTTCCCTAAACATCTCCACCTCTCTCTCTCTCTCCTCCTTTAAGACGCTGCTTGAAACCTACCACTTTGACCAAGCTTTTGGTCACCTGTCCTAATATTTCCTTATGTGTGTAACTTAAATTGTTGCTTGTTGAGTGCTCCTCTATACAGGACAGTGAAATTTCCCTCACAATGAATCATGGCTGTGAATCTCCAATTCTGTTTTTGTTTTGGATTTCCAGCATCTGCAGTTTTTATGTTTTTATCTCTGTGTTTAATTGACTGCCACTTCTCTTCATGAAATGCTTACCTTGAAGAAGTATTGCTCTTCTCTCCGACAGGATTTCCGTATCTCTCTTTTGGCTTGTTCACCTTCATTGCTTTCCATTTCTCTCCTGGTGTTTGACAAGGTGTTTACTAAAACCCGCTTTCACAGCCATATCTCCTTTCTCAGTGACTGTCTCCATCTCTGACTTACCCCACGTGGATTTCAACTGAAATTCCATCCCTCATGTTTCGAACCCACCCAGGATTACAGGTATCTCCGGGACATAAAACGTTTCTCGGACTGCTGTTCCCGTCACATTCTGAAATCCACACTCAGTGCCATGCGCTGCCATATGAACACACTTGACCTCTCCCTCCAGCAGCACCGCCGTACCCTTTTTCAAAGCTGCGCGTGCCCCCAGTTTCATTTTATTCTTCGGCTCATCCGACGCCTCAACAAGAAACTTTTTCTCTTTCTCTCAAGTGCTAAGGAACGCAAGCTGCAACAACTCATCGACACCAACACCCATCCAAGACCCTCCACCCCTGCCTGTCCCTCCGTCCCCACCCCATCTTCCAATCCCAGCCCCAGCCGTGTATTCACTATACCCCCTGACCTTCCCCTCTCCGATGCTGAACGTTCAGTGTTTAGCAAAGGACTTAGTTTCATACCCTTACGCCCTCACCTCAATGAATTTCGGGCTCAGCACGATGCTGAGCTCTTCTTCCGCCGCCTTCGTCTCCGTGTTCACTTCTTTGGGCAGGAGTCCTCTCCCCATTCAACGGATCCTTTTACCCATCTCCAATATTCTCCCTCCACCTGGACCCCTCCCTCTGGATTCTTACTGTCTCTTGATCTTTTCATTGAGAACTGTTGGCGTGACATTAGTCGTCTCAATTTCTCTGCTCCTCTCACCCATTCTAACCTGTCTCTCTCTGAACTTACTGCACTCCATTCTCTCAGGTCCAACCCTAACATTGTCATCAAATCCGCTGACAAGGGTGGTGCTGTTGTTGTCTGGCACACTGACCTCTACCTCGTGGAGGCTGAGCGTTAACTCGCAGACACTTCCTCCTACCTCTCCCTGGACCATGACCCCACCACTAAACATCAAGCCATTCCAGGACTGTCACTGGTCTTATCTCCTCTGGAGATCTCCCTCCCACAGCTTCCAACCTGATGTTCGCCCAGCCTCGGACGGCCCGCTTCTATCTCCTACCCAAAATCCACAAACAGGACTGTCCCGGCAGATCGTGTCAGCCTGTTCCTGCCCCATGGATCTCATTTCTCGTTATCTTGACTCCCTTCTCTCTCCCATTGTCCAGTCCCTTCCTACCTACATCCGTGATTCCTCTGACACCTTAAGTTACATCAACAATTTCCAGTTCCCTGGCCCCTACCGCTTCCTCTTCACCATGGACGTCCAATCCCTCTACACCTCCATCCCCCACCAGGATGGTCTGAGGGCCCTTAGCTTCTTCCTCGAACAGAGGCCCGAACAATCCCCATCCACTACTACTCTCCTCCGTCTGGCTGAACTCGTTCTCACACTGAACAATTTCTCCTTCAACTCCTCTCACTTCCTCCAAATAAAAGGTGTGGCTATGGGTACCCACATGGGCCGCAGCTATGCCTGTCTCTTTATGGGGTATGTGGAACATTCCTTGTTCCAGTCCTACTCTGGCCCCCTCCCACAACTCTTTCTCCGGTACATCGATTATTATTTCAGTGCTGCTTCATGCTCTCGTCGGGACCTGGAAAAATTTATTAATTTTGCTTCCAATCTCTACCCCTCCATCATTTTCACATGGTCCATCTCTGACACTTCCCTTCCCTTCCTTGACCTCCCTGTCTCAATTTCTGGTGATAGACTGTCCACCAATATCCATTACAAGCCTACCAACTCCCACAGCTACCTCGACTACAGCTCCTCACACCCCACTTCCTATAAGGACTCCATCCCCTTCTCTCAGTTCCTTCGCCTCCATCGCATCTGTTCTGATGATGCTACCTTCAAAAACAGTTCCTCTGACATGTCTTCCTTCTTCTTTAACTGAGGTTTTCCACCCACAGTGGTTGACAGGGCCCTCAACCATGTCCGGCCCATCTCCTACGCATCTACCCTCACGCCTTCTCCTCCCTCCCAGAAACATGAGAGGGTCCCCCTTGTCCTCACTTATCACCCCACCAGCCTCCGCATTCAAAGGATCATCCTCCGCCATTTCCGCCAACTCAGCATAATGCCACCACCAAACACATCATCCCTTTACCCCCCCGGCGGCATTCCGTAGGGATCGTTTCCTCCTGGACACCCTGGTCCACTCCTCCATCAACCCCTACTCAACCCCCACCTATGGCACCGCCGCATGCATACACAAAAGATGCAACACCTGCCCCTTCACTTCCTCTCTCCTCACCATCCAAGGGCCCAAACACTCCTTTCAAGTGAAGCAGCCTTTCACTTGCATTTCCCCCAACTTAGTCAACTGCATTCATTGCTCCCAATGCGGTCTCCTCTACATTGGAGAGACCAAACACAAACTTGGCAACCGCTTTGCAGAACACCTCGGTCTGTCCTCAAGAATGACCCAAACCTCCCTGTCGCTTGCCATTTTAACACTCCACCCTGCTCTCTTGCCCATGTTTCTGTCCTTGGCTTGCTGCATTGTTCCAGTGAAGCTCAACGCAAACTGGAGGAACAGCACCTCATCTTCCGACTAGGCACTTTACAGCCTTCTGGACTGAATATTGAATACGACAACTTTAGATCTTGAATTCCCTCCTCCATCCCCACCCCCTTTCCATTTCTTCTCCCTCCCTTTTGTTTTTTCCAATAATTTATATAGATTTTTCTTTTCCCACCTATTTCCATTATTTTTAAATCTATACCTTTTACGCCCTGTTAGTCTTATTTCACCCCACCCCCCACTAGAGCTGTACCTTGCATGTCCTGCCATCCATTCTTAATTAGCACATTCCTTTAGATAATATCACCACCTTCATCACCTCTTTGTTCTTTTGTCTGTGACATCTTTTGATTATCTGCTTCTATCATTGCTTGCTTGTCCCTACAACCACCCACAACCCCCCCCCCAACTTCTCTCCCCCCATCCCCTCCACCTTAAACCAGCTTATATTTCACCCCTCTCCAATTTTTACTCAGTTCTATTGAAGGGTCATGAGGACTCGAAACGTCAACTTTGTTCTTCTCCGCCGATGCTGCCAGACCTGCTGAGTTTTTCCAGGTAATTCTGTTTTTGTTTCCAATTTCTTTACCTGAATGGAAAGAATAAGCAATGCTGTAAGGCTGGCAGCAGATGTCACTGACTGACTTTTTATCACAGGGAAGGCAGTGATTTTTCCTTAGGGATTTTCCCTTGCATCCTCTCTAACTGCAGCTGAGGAGCCACTGAAATGCTGGAGGAGAAATCCAAGTTCCAGTGGATGAGCAGGGGAGCACCAGTAACTCAGTACTTTTAAAGTGTAGCCACTGTTGTAAGAAATGCAGCAGCCAACTTTTGGACAGCAAGCTCCCACAAGCACCAATGAGATGAATGACCAGGGCAATCTGCTTTATGTAATAAAACAGAAAGGCTGGAAATACTTCAGGTCAAGCAGCACCTATGGAGAGAGAAATGAAGCTTACATTTCGGGTTGCTGATCCTTCAACAGAATTGGCACTGTGGTCTGTTTCTTATTCTTAGAATGTTAGGGTTGTTGGCCTGGCCAGAATTTATTGTCCATCCATAGTTGCTGTTGAGGAGGTGATGGCAAGCCACCCTTTTGAACTGTTGGTATCGATATTAATACAACTGTGGGATTAGCTGAGATTCTTCAGGGGACAATTTAAAGTCAACCATGTTGATGTGGGTCTGGAGTCACCCAACCAGATAAGGACAGCAGGTTTCCTTCCCTAAAGGGTTTTTGCAACAATATAACAGCTTTGTGGTCACTTTTTACTAACACCAGATTATTTTTAAACTGACTCCCGCGATTATTTTGTACATAAATCACCTGAACCCTCAATTAGATTCCAGTCTGTAACTGACTCCCGGGTATCTGCTTTTCTATATGTAAATCACCCGAACCCCTTGATTAGATTCCAGTCTGTAACACACTCCCGGGTATCTGTTATTCTATATGTAAACCATCCACAGCCCACAAATAGATTCAAGCCTGTAACTCACCCTGGTTATCAATTAATTTTTATATAAACTATCCGATTGTCTAGATTATATTCCAGCTTGTAACTTACTCCCAGATGTCTGCTATTCAATCTATCCATTTCCTTATACACCACCTGAGGTTCAGTTGCAGATACAGGATAGTCAGTTCTGTGCTCTGGCAGTTGAGGGTTTGGGATGGGGAGTAGAAAAAGAGAAGAAATTGAAGATAATGAGCTTCTAAAAATAGCTTGCGGACTTTGTGTGCCTTTGAGGAGCCTGTATGCTCACCTATAGTTTGACATACCAAACTCACTGAATTCTTTTAATACAATCATGTAGAAAATGACAACAAGTATTTTGTCAATAACCGATAGGCATCAAATTAACCTTCAATGACTTAAGGTGTTGATTGACAGAACACTGGCTCTGTGTAAAAATAACCCTATTATCAGTTCTGGGGCATTCTCACAGAGTCAAATAATCAGCAAATGACTGACAGATTGACTTTCCTCACAATGCATCTCATGTACAACCTTGGTGATAGATTACACTGGCTCCATTATCTCAATTAAAAGGACATGCAAGGCCAGGAAAGTTCTGGGCCAACCTTTCTGTTCTCTATCTCTCCGCCTCCTCCTTTCAATCTCCCACCATTGCCAAGATACAGTTTCAGTGGCTTTAAGTTCCCTTGAAGGGAGTTTGCCAAATGATCCTAGTTTCAAGCATAAACCTAGAGTAGACTGTGGGCACCTGGAATGTATCGAGAGTTGGAGGATAACAAGAGAGCGGAACTGATGAAGTTTCATTTATACAGAGCCTTGGTCAGACTCCAGCTGGACTAAATGTGTTCAATTCTGCAAATTGCATCTAAAGAATATATTGGCCTTGCAGGGGTTACAGTGCAGATTCACCAGAATGGGACCAGAGCTTAAAAGGATAAATTATTAGACAGGTTGCATAAACTTGACTCTCCCTGAGGTACAGGTCCCTTGGCACTGACTCTCCCTGATATACAAGTCCCTGGAACTGACTCTCCCTAGGTTACAGGTCCCCTGGCACTGATTCCCGCTGAGGTGCAGCTTCCTTGATATATGAGACAGCTTGGATGATATGAAATGTGTGACTGAACTTTTTTGAACATATTCAACTGGAGTTGACAACTCTACTCGGAATCATCACTGGGGATCTCCTGTACACTTGACTGTGTCTCTTGTCTCTTAGTAACCAGGACTGGACAGAGTGTCCAAGATGACATCTGTCCAAAGCTTTATACAGTTTGACAATTACTTCACGTGACAGGTATTTTACTATTTTAGGCTGTAGTCCAACATTCTACCTTGCTTGCAAAAACAACTTGCATTTATATCGTTACTTTTACAGAGTAAAACATCACACGACACTTCACAGGAGCATTATCAAACAAAAATTGACACGACACACCTAAGCAGATATTAGGACAGGTGACCAAATGCTGGTCAAAGAGATAGCTTTTAAGGAATGAATTAAAGGAGATAGAGGCAGAGAGGTAATTTTAGAGTTCGGGGCCTAGACAGCTGAAGACATGGACACTTATCGCGGAGCAATTAGAATCGGGGATGCTCATGGCCAGAAATGGATGAGGTTGGAGATCACGGAGGATTGTAGGGCTGGAGGAGAGTATGGCGATAGGGAAGATTTGGGTGGTCATGGAGGGGTTTGAAAACAATGATTTGAAACTAGAGGCATTGCCAAACTGGGAGCCAGTGTAGACCAGTGAATACAGGGCTGATAGGTAAATTCTACTCAGAACTTTAAGTATCGAGTCTGCTGAGACTTGTATTCATACAATGGCTTATCAAGTCTCTCAGAAACATCTCAAGGCTAATAAATCCAATGGAGAATTCAGGAGAAATTTCTTTACATAACAAGTGGTGAAAATGTGGAACGTGCTGCCACAGTAGTCTGGTATAAAATCAATCTGATTTAAATGTTCCAATGAAAGGTGAGGTACCTGCAGGTATTTTTGTTTTTGACTCCTGAACCTGCGGTTCCCCACATTCTGAGTAGGATTACCATTGCAATGGCACAGCACAAGGAGTGCTTCTGACAAATGGTATAGATGCACATCACGCGAAGCCAGATAAACACCTGAGGGAGAATGGAATATGTTGATAGGAACATAGGACTTAGGAACAAGAGTAGGCCATTCAGCACTTTGAGCCTTCTCTGCCACTCAGTAAGATCATGGCTGATCTGGTTGTGGTCTCAATTCCACTTACCCGTCTGCCCACCACCAAACCCCGCCAAATGAAGGATATATTGAATCATTATCTATCACCCTAGCAGACATTGCATTATATATTTGTGTTCAGAGGGGTTTGCCTGTAGGCTGTAGATTCTATGTGAAGTGTTTCAGAATTTTAAATTGTATTTAATATTACACTGGATGGGATATAACTTGTGATTAAGTGGCATGAATGTGGGTTATCTGGTGTTATTGACAAATCCTTCCCCACCTCCCATCCTTTCTTTAAGAAAGCACACAGCTAGATCGATTGCTCTTCCCTTGCACCAACTTTCCACTCTGCCAGCGATTCAGCATGTCTGAGAGCAGGTGCCGGTAAGGCATGACGGGAAATGTAGTTACCAGCGCTGAGGCGCAGGCGCGACCACCATTTCTGTGACATCAGAGCTGGACTACAGCACCCGGCGCGCCTTGGTGGGCTCCCTGCGCATGCCCTGTGCTCTGAGTACCAACACTGCAACCGGCTAAAGGCAAAGCTCAGAGCGTCTTTGAGCCTCCAGAAACCCGGTATGTTCGCTCATAGTTTAACATCTGAAATGGATATTACATTTTCCTCCTACCCGGACTTACCCCACCAACCAAACCCCCTCCCCAACTTCCACCATCCATTCACCCCCCCTATCCCTTCACTCCCCTCATCTCCCCCCCATCCCCCAACCCCTTTATCCCTTCACCCCCACCCCAACCCCTTTATCCCTTCACCCCCACCCCCTACCCCCAACCTCTTTATCCCTTCACCCCCAACCCAACCCCTTTATCCCTTCACCCCCACCCCCTACCCCCAACCCCTTTATCCCTTCACCTCCACCCCCTACCCCCAACCCCTTTATCCCTTCACCTCCACCCCCTACCCCCAACCCCTTTATCCCTTCACCCCCACCCCAACCCCTTTATCCCTTCACCCCCAACCCCTTTATCTCTTCACCCCCACCCCCTACCCCCAACCCCTTTATCCCTTCACCCCCAACCCCTTTATCCCTTCACCCCACCCCAACCCCTTTATCCCTTCACCCCCACCCCCTACCCCCAACCCCTTTATCCCTTCACCCCCAACCCCTTTATCCCTTCACCCCCACCCCAACCCCTTTATCCCTTCACCCCCACCCCCTACCCCCAACCCCTTTATCCCTTCACCCCCAACCCCTTTATCCCTTCACCCCCACCCCAACCCCTTTATCCCTTCACCCCCACCCCCTACCCCCAACCCCTTTATCCCTTCACCCCCAACCCCTTTATCCCTTCACCCCCACCCCAACCCCTTTATCCCTTCACCCCCACCCCCTACCCCCAACCTCTTTATCCCTTCACCCCCAACCCAACCCCTTTATCCCTTCACCCCCACCCCCTACCCCCAACCCCTTTATCCCTTCACCTCCACCCCCTACCCCCAACCCCTTTATCCCTTCACCTCCACCCCCTACCCCCAACCCCTTTATCCCTTCACCCCCACCCCAACCCCTTTATCCCTTCACCCCCACCCCCTACCCCCAACCCCTTTATCTCTTCACCCCCACCCCCTACCCCCAACCCCTTTATCCCTTCACCCCCAACCCCTTTATCTCTTCACCCCCACCCCCTACCCCCAACCCCTTTATCCCTTCACCCCCACCCCAACCCCTTTATCCCTTCACCCCCACCCCCTACCCCCCAACCCCTTTATCCCTTCACCCCCACCCCCTACCCCCAACCCCTTTATCCCTTCACCCCCACCCCAACCCCTTTATCCCTTCACCCCCACCCCCTTTATCTCTTCACCCCCACCCCCTACCCCCAACCCCTTTATCCCTTCACCCCCACCCCAACCCCTTTATCCCTTCACCCCCAACCCCTTTATCTCTTCACCCCCACCCCCTACCCCCAACCCCTTTATCCCTTCACCCCCACCCCAACCCCTTTATCCCTTCACCCCCACCCCCTACCCCCAACCCCTTTATCCCTTCACCCCCACCCCAACCCCTTTATCCCTTCACCCCCACCCCCTACCCCCCAACCCCTTTATCCCTTCACCCCCACCCCAACCCCTTTATCCCTTCACCCCCACCCCCTACCCCCAACCCCTTTATCCCTTCACCCCCACCCCCATCCCCTTTATCCCTTCACCCCCACCCCCTACCCCCAACCCCTTTATCCCTTCACCCCCACCCCCTACCCCCAACCCCTTTATCCCTTCACCCCCACCCCCTACCCCCAACCCCTTTATCCCTTCACCCCCACCCCCTACCCCCAACCCCTTTATCCCTTCACCCCCACCCCCTACCCCCAACCCCTTTATCCCTTCACCCCCAACCCCTTTATCTCTTCACCCCCACCCCCTACCCCCAACCCCTTTATCCCTTCACCCCCACCCCAACCCCTTTATCCCTTCACCCCCACCCCCTACCCCCAACCCCTTTATCCCTTCACCCCCACCCCCTACCCCCAACCCCTTTATCCCTTCACCCCCACCCCCTACCCCCAACCCCTTTATCCCTTCACCCCCACCCCCTACCCCCAACCCCTTTATCCCTTCACCCCCACCCCCTACCCCCAACCCCTTTATCCCTTCACCCCCACCCCCTACCCCCAACCCCTTTATCCCTTCACCCCCACCCCCTACCCCCAACCCCTTTATCCCTTCACCCCCACCCCCTACCCCCAACCCCTTTATCCCTTCACCCCCAACCCCTTTATCTCTTCACCCCCACCCCCTACCCCCAACCCCTTTATCCCTTCACCCCCAACCCCTTTATCCCTTCACCCCCAACCCCTTTATCTCTTCACCCCCACCCCCTACCCCCAACCCCTTTATCCCTTCACCCCCAACCCCTTTATCCCTTCACCCCCAACCCCTTTATCTCTTCACCCCCACCCCCTACCCCCAACCCCTTTATCCCTTCACCCCCAACCCCTTTATCCCTTCACCCCCAAGCCCTTTATCCCTTCACCCCCAACCCCTTTATCCCTTCACCCCCAACCCCTTTATCCCTTCACCCCCAACCCCTTTATCCCTTTATCCCTTCACCCCCATCCCCCACCCCCTTTATCCCTTCACCCCCATCCCCCACCCCCTTTATCCCTTCACCCCCATCCCCCACCCCCTTTATCCCTTCACCCCCATCCCCCACCCCTTTTATCCCTTCACCCCCCCCACCCCCTTTATCCCTTCACCCCCCCACCCCCTTTATCCCTTCACCCCCCCACCCCCTTTATCCCTTCACCCCCCCACCCCCTTTATCCCTTCACCCCCCCCAACCCCCTTTATCCCTTCACCCCCCCCCCCCCCCCACCACCTTTATCCCTTCACCCCCTCATCTCCTCATTGATATCTAAAAGAGAGAATGTGCAAGGTTTTGGGGATAAGGCACGGAAGTGGGAGTAGGTGGAATGCTCTTTCAGAAAGCCACTGCAGACTTGATGGGCTGAATGGCCACCAGTAAAGATTCTGTGGTTCTGCTGTAAGGAGAACAGGTCCAGCTTCTCCAGCCTTTCTACATAACTGAAGCCCCTCAACCCTGACACCATTCTAGTAATTCTCCTCTGCACCCTGTCCAAGGCCTTGACATTTTTCCTAAAGTGTGGTACCCAGAATTAAACATGATATTCCAGTTGAGAAGATGAGTCAAACCTTGATATTCTCCCTCCCTCATATCTCACCCAGAAGAGTCCATTCACTTACTAATGTGCTCTTAAACTGCAGAGATCGTCATGGTTGAATCCATTCCGTGCTTATTCAACATCCACTTGTGTCCTTGCAGGGGTCACTGGGCACTAATCAGATGCCAAAGCCCTAACTTGATTTTGAATCTCTGCTGGCGTGGGAGCACTAAGTCCAGGAGCAGCACCTTCCCTGACTGAGACCAGCCAACTTGATGTGAATCAAAGTTAGAACCTTGGGCTGTTGCAGCGCTGCTGCCCCATATCCTAACTCGTACCAAACCCCATTCACCTATCACCCTTTCTGCTCGCTGACCTACATTGGCCAGTCCAGCAACACACTATCTTACATCCCTGTTCTCAATTCAATCTATAGCATTGCTGTTTTTCTCTATTTCTGTGACCACCTCAGCCTCAACAGTATTTGGAGGGGAGACTTCCACTACTCTTTGTGTGAGAAGGTGCTTCCTTATTTCGCTCCTAAATGGCCCAGCTCTAATATTAAAATGGCACCCGTATAAATGGGTTCAGACAATTGTGGGGGGGGGAATCACACTGGAGCCTCATTCCATTCCCACACGCACACCTCCCACTTGGAGTGAATAGGGAGCAGGAACTCTTGTCGAGGTGTCTCACCTCCAGAGCAGGGTGAGCCCTTGCTGACATCAGCAATGCAAACCAAGTCCAATTGGTGCAATACCTGCCCATCAAAACTCAAACTCTTTCCATTGACCGTTGCTGATGGCCTTACTGGTGGGAATGGGTGATATCAGCACCCAATTTAATGTGTATTCATTAAAAATTAAATGAATTGCTTTTCTTTTTCCTCCAGAAGAATAAGTTTGTTTCATGACTTGCAGAGAAATATAGAGGATTTACAGTGCAGAAACAGGCCTTCTGTTTCTTTATTCTTTATGCTCCACAGGAACTTCATCCCACTCCATTTTCTGACGTAAGGTAGCTGCTGTGCACCTGTACAAAGTTGATAGTGGGGCTGTAAAGGGACAAATTGAAACAAAGGCCTGGAACCCCCGTACCTGAGAGTGAAGGACTCCCAGCATTGTACCTCAGATTGAACTGTGTGTGGTCCCCAATACAGCAAAGTGAATGGGTAGTTGTGTTTGTTCTCTGAGGAATAATTCCACCCATTGAGTTTGTGTGCTGCTGATGAAATCTAGTTTAAAAGCACTGGTTGGGTTTCACCATTAATTATAAAGAGCAATAGTCTTTATTACTTGGGCCTAACTCATCAATAAATAACTCACAAAGTTAATTAAGTTTGATCAACCTCCTCCTTGATACGTAACTAACCTTAGTTATGGGTCACATTTGGATATAGGACCTCTTCTATCTCTTGCCCCCTCTTTCGCAGGGAGTGAAAGCTTCTTCTTGCATCACCCTTGAGGTTGATCTGCTGTTCCAGAGAGAAAGGACCCTGGTGATGACTGCTGTTTGGATTGAGGAGGCTTTGCTGTCAGAAACCTGTCAGCAGGGATTGAGTATGCCCTGAGGGAACTGTGACTGTGTAATCTGTGTGAGTTAAACAGCACCAGGCTAAATTATTTATCTTGGGAAAAGCTCCTGGACTGGGGCCCTGACCTGGAAGAGAAGACAAGATGAATCCAGCCTTGGCATTTAGAAGCCTGTAGAAGGGAGAGAAAAGAAACTGTGAATTGAAATGTCACTGTCTTCCTCTCACCCTACAGACTTTAGTTGCTGTGCATTAATGTTCAGTGATCCCTGCTGGAAGTGTCTGTGTATACAAGAAAAGGCGTGAGTGTGTGCACACGCTCGAGTGAGTTTATTGGATGCAAATAGGATCTTTGGTTGTGATGCCTCTTTGGTTGAATAGCCACTTAAGAAACATTTTCTGTGCTCATGAAGAGGCTAAGTATAGCATCTTCTCCCAACATCCTCCCCCGCCCACTCCCCCGCACCTCCAATGGCTCACACGTTGCTCTGGTCCTCCTCAACAAACTCAGTGCCTGACCATAAGACCTGCTCATCAATACAGTCAGGGGAACTATTGGTTTGGCTAATTCGTCATTTATTTTTATTGCAGACAAAAGTGCTGTAACTGAGGCTGAACAACCTGTTCAATAACTGGGAGAAGCCTGAGGGGTCCGGCCACACAATGCCCGGTTCCTCGGATCCAGGGTCACTGCCTCCACCATACTTGTCTGATGGTGAGTAAAAAAACTCACCTTGTGCTGTGGACTGAACTTTAACAAGTTTTTAGATAATTGAGAGGTCTAAGGTTTATGTATAGAATAACAGATACCTGGGAGTGAATTACAGACTGGAATCTAATCGAGGGGTTTGGGGGAGTTTATATATAGAATAACAGATACCCGGGAGTGAGTTACAGACTGGAATCTAATCGAGGGGTTTGGTGGAGTTTATTTATACAATAACAGATACCCGGGAGTGAGTTACAGACTGGAATCTAATCGAGGGGTTTGAGGGAGTTTATTTATACAATAACAGATACCCGGGAGTGAGTTACAGACTGGAATCTAATCAAGGGGTTTGTTGGGGTTTATATATAGAATAACAGCTGCCTGGGAGTGAGTTGCAGGCTGGAATCTAATCGAGGGTTTTGGGGTGGTTTATATATAGAATAACAGATACCCAGGAGTGAGTTACAGACTGGTATTTAATCGAGGGGTCCGGGGTGGGTTATATGTAGAATAATAGATACCCGGGAGTGAGTTACAGACTAGAATTTAATTGAGGGGTTCGGGGGGTTTATATAAAGAATAACAGATACCCGGGAGTGAGTTACAGGTTAGAATCTAATCGAGGGGTTTGGGGCGGTTTATATATAGAATAACAGATACCTGGGAGTGAGTTACAGACTGGAATCTAATTGAGGGGTTTAGGGGGGTTTATGTATAGAATAACGAATACTCAGGAGTGAGTTTATAGGTTGGAATTTAATTGAGTGGTTCAGGGTGGTTTATATATACAAATGGGATGGGGGTCTGATCAGGCTATCTTGTGTTTGGATGACATTGTAAACTGTTAGTGAATTTCAAGCATGTTATTTTTAGCATGGACTCTGACAGACCAATTTAATTGTCACTGCTGCAGGTTAATTTGTGACTATAAATAACGCGACTCTCCGTTTACTCTCTCTCACCTCCAACCTCTCCCCTCCATCATAACACTTTTAATTCAGGTCTACCAACAGCACTCTGCTGTGTAATGTGCTGAACTGTCCTCTCCTGTACTGCCTCAACTCCAAATTGCCTGACCCATGTCCATTCTCCTTCCTCCCTGTATCTTCACTGCTTATGCCTGATCATATCATCTCTGCCTCGCCCTGCACATCGACTCCAGAAAGTAAGCAATGTTTCCATCTTATGATATCCTACAGCAGTTTTTAGTGAATTAATCTGTAGTTGGTTATTGGGAAAGGTTATTATGTAATTTTCTAATCTGATAAATGGGCAAGGCAATGCATTGAGAATGTGGGTACTTGCAGGCACATCAGTCATACGTTTGAACTCCTCATTCTTCCCCCACATCCCCCTCTCCCTCCTCTCCCCCCCCACCTCGCCCACTCTCCCCTCAACCTCTCCCCTCTCTCCCCTCCTCCCCCCTCTCTCCCCTCCTCCCCCCATCTCCCCTCCTCCCCGTCCTCCCCTTTCTCCGCCCTCCTGATCCTCCTCCCCCCTCCATCGCCATCGCGCCGCCCTCCATCGCGCCGCCCTCCATCTTGCCCTCCCCCTCCGATGCCTCCCCCTCCATCGACCCCCCGTTTCCATTGACCCCCCCCCACCCCCCTCCATTGACCACCCACCCCTCCCTTTCCCCAGCCCGCCTCCCAGCCCCACCCTCCCCCCATCTGTCCTGGCGGCCTCAGCCTACAGATTCCCTGTGAATTTAGCTGCCTTCAAAAAGTAAATTGACAGAAGCTGTACCTGGATGTACAGTGCAGCTCACCACGCTTCCACATACTTCAAAATCCTTCCAATAAATGTCTGTTCATGTGCAGGTGCAGTGGTTCTTATTAACTGAGATTCAGTGAGACCACCAGTAACAGCAAGGAGCAGTTCTTCTGAGCTTGATGGTGTTGGCTGACGGCTACATGTAGGGGTGAGAAATCAGGGTCAGACCTTCCAGGAGTGAAATCAGGAAGCTTTTATTCAGAAAGCATTGTGGAAATCTGGAACAATCTCCCTGAAAAGGCTGTGGATGTGGAAGTCAATTGGAGTTTTCAAGACTGAGATCAATAGAATTTTGTTGGTAAGGCAATTCAGATCAAATGCAGCTTAATGGGGGGGAGCTAAAGGTCAACCATTATCAGTTGAATGGCAAATGGTCTTGAGGGGCTGAATGGCTTCCTTCTGTTCCTGTGATCCCCTGCTCTGTTAATATTGCGCTGAGATCTTTCTTATTTCGGCACCTTGAATTGAAGTCTCATCCAGCCGTCACTCCCAGTACAGAAGGAGTGCTGCACCGTAGGAGGTGCCATTTTTCAAATGAGAAGGTAAACCAAGGGTACGTCTACCCTCTTGTGGACGTAAAAGACCTGACTCTCTCTTTTGAAGAAGAGCAGGGGTGTTCTCCTTGGTGTCCTGGCCAATATTTATTGCTCAACCAATAAGCAAATGATCTGGCCATTTATCTCATAGCTGTTTGTGGGATCATGCTGTGCACAAATCAGCAGCCAAGTTTCCTACATTACAACAGTGACTACACTTCAAAAGTACTTCATTGGCGGCAAAGCCATTTGACATCTCCTGAGATTGTGAAAGGCGCTATAGAAATGAAAGTGGGATTTTTGAGATTGCTGCAGTCTTTGATTGTCTGGTTTTCTTTTAATTACTGAAATCTGGCAGCTCCCAGACTCTTCCTCTTTCCTTGGATGTTGTTTGGAATGGTTTGTTGTTTAACAGAAAAGTAGAATGTTTGATAATTGCTTGAAGTTTTAAGCAGTATATCAGCTGCCGTCTTCTTTGTCTTTGCTTTAACTGAGCTCAGAAATTGCCAGAACTTTATCTAACCCTGTGCTGTACTTGTCCTGGGAGTGTTTGGTGGGGACAGTGTAGAGGGACCTTTACTCAGTATCTAACCCTGTGCTGTACCTGTCCTGAGAGTGTTTGGCGGGGACAGTGTAGAGGGACCTTTACTCTCTATCTAACGCTGTGCTGAACTTGCCCTGGGAGTGTTTGATGGAGATAGTGTAGAGGGAGCTTTACTCTGTATCTAACCCCGTGCTGTACCTGCCCTGGGAGTATTTGATGGGGACAGTGTAGAGGGAGCTTTACTCTGTATCTGACGCTGTGCATTATCTGGCATGTCCTAATTCCTTGTCACCAGGCTGGGCCGTGCTGGAATGAGTAGGCGACTGCACTGTGCCTGCACCCCAATGCGTTGGTGCCTGAAGTGTTTCCGACTGGGCCGCAGGCGGCGAACGAAGCTCTTCCACCGTGTGAGGACCCTCTGGATCTACAGCAAGCTTTGCGCCAACTCCCTCATCTACAACTCCTTTACCAACTCTGATGTTGTCCTTGATTCTCTATTTGAACCCATCTATTGGCTGGTGGACCACGTGACTAGATGGTTTGGCGTGGTGAGTGTGGCAACTCCATGTTATTTTTAATATTCACACTTGTTCCCCATTCTTCATTGCCCTCGAGAAGGTGGTGGTGAGCTGACGTCTTGAACCGCTGCAGTCCCTGTGGTGTAGGTACACCCACAGTGCTGTTAGGGAGGGAGTTCCAGGATTTTGACCTAGTGACAGTGAAGGAACGGTGATTCGTTCCCAGTCGGAATGGTTTGTGACTTGGAGGGGAACCTCCAGGTGTTGGTGTTCCCATGCATCTGCCGCCCTTGTCCTTCTAGGTGGGAGAGGTCGCGGGCTTGGAAGGTGCTGTCGAAAGAACCTTGGTGAGTTGCTGCAGTGCATCTTGTAGATAGTACACACTGTTGCCACTGTGCGTCTGTGGTGGTGGGACTGAATGTTTAAGGCTGCCAATCAAGTGGGCTGCTTTTCTCTGGATGGTGTCAAGCTTCTTGACTGTTGTTGGAACTGTACTCATTCAGGCAAGTGGAGAGTATTCTATCACACTCCTGACTTGTGCCTTGTCGGTTGGGATGGACTCTTTCCTCCTGCTCATCCCCACATGTTCTCTGTAGATTCATTGCCTTTTCCCCTTTCTCTCTTGCAGGTGTTTGTGATCCTGGTGATCATCCTGACGACCACGATTGTGATGATTGTTTATATTTGTGTCCTGCCGGTCATCATGAGCACATATCCTGTGGGCTGGATCGCCTGGCACCTCTGCTATGGGCACTGGAACCTGATGCAGATCATATTTCATTACTACAAGGCCGTGCGGACACACCCTGGACACCCAGCAGAGGTATAGGTTCTTTGAATACAAGGCGGAGCCCTTGGGTGGGCAGGAGAGGACTCTAAACAGGAAGGATCAGGAAGGGTGTGAGGATCATGACATGGTTTGAGAGGGTTTTTTTGAGGCTATTCTGTGAAGGCATGGGGAGAGAGAGAAAAAAAGTGTATTGGAAAGGGAGTTTGTTAGTTACACAGATATAGCATAATTCATGACCGTGTGAAATAAGTAATGGAGCAACCAGTTTGTGCCCAGCTTGTTGAAGAAACTTTAGTCTAACCTCGTCCTCTACCTGTCCTGGGAGTGTTTGATGGGGACAGTGTAGAGGGAGCTTTACTCTGTATCTAACCCCGTGCTGTACCTGCCCTGAGAGTGTTTGATGAGGACAGTGTAGAGGAAGCTTTACTCTGTATCTAACCTGTGCTGTAGCTGTCCTGGGAGTGTTTGATGGGGACAATGTAGAGGGAACTTTACTGTATCTAACCTCGTGCTGTACCTGTTCTGGAAATGTTTGATGGGGACAGTGTAGAGGGAGCTTTACTCTATATCTAACCCCGAGCTGTACCTGACCTGCGAGTGTTTACTGGGGACAGTATGGAAGGAACTTTAATCTAACCCCATGCTGTACCTGCTCTGGGGGTGTTTGATGGGAGAGTGTAGAGGGAGCTTTATTCTGTGCCTACCCTGTACCGTACCTGTCCTGAGTGTGTTTGATGGGACAGTATAGAAGGAGCTTTACTCTGTATCTAACTTCGTGCTGTACCTGTCCTGGGAATGTTTGATGGGGACAGTGTAGAGGGAGCTTTACTCTGTATCTAACCTGTGCTGTAGCTGTCCTGGGAATGTTTGATGGGGACAGTGTAGAGGGAGCTTTACTCTGTATCTAACCTGTGCCGTAGCTGATCCATTTGCGTATTACATGTTTAACTCTTTCTTTATTCCTAGGGCAAAAGTGACATTCCGATGGTTTCAATCTGCAGGAAGTGTATCAATCCCAAACCAGCCCGCACCCATCACTGCAGCATTTGTAACCGGTAAGAGTGGTTCCTGGGGCAGTGGGGAGGGCCAGTGTCTCTGCGGGAGCAGGAACCACACCGTGCCATTAGCCAAGCTGTCCTGCTGCCAGTACTGCGCACACGGTCTCTTGGCCTGTCACCTAGTGTTAAAATCCTAGCCTGTTATTAGTCTCAAATCACTGGCACCGGAGGGCCTTAAGTTTGTCTCTGAATATTTTTCGTATGTGGGGAAGCTGAATTGTTCTTGTTACAGCAGAGCTGGTTAAGAGATTTGATGCTGATGTTTAAAATCATAAGGGGTTTAGGTAGAGTAAATAAGGAGAAACTGTTTTCAGTGGCAGGAGGGTCAGTAGCCAGAGGCTACTGATTTAAGGTGATTGACGAAAGAACCAGAGAGGAGATGAGAATTAATTTTTATGCAGTGAGTTATTCCGAACTGCAATGTTCTGCCTGAAAGGGCGTAGTGAGCAGATTCAATAGTAACTTTCCACAGGGAATTCAATAAATATTTGAAAAGGAAAAACAATTGCAGGACTATGGAAAAGAGCAAGGGGATGGGGGGGTGAATGGGAAAAATTGGATAGCTCTTTCAAAGAGCTGGCAGCGACAACAGGGTGTTCCTTTCCTTTTTCTACCTTTCTCACCCTATAGTTCTTGCTTTACCACAGAGAAAGGAGCTAGCTGTTTGGTGAGTATCTGGTGAGTGGTTAAAGTTGATTCTATCCCTAAGGTTTAAAATGGTATATAAATTGGTGGTAAAGTTAATAAAATATATTTAAAAAGCAATATAAATAAGTGAATAATATAGTTGTCATTATTTAAAACAAATTAAGAATGGCAGTACAGGTGAAGTGTCAAGGCTGCAACATGTGGGAGCTCCTGGATAACATTGTGATCCAGGGCAAACACATCTGCAGCAAGTGTTTGCAGCTCGAGGAACATCAGCTCAGAATCACTGAGCTGGAGGCTGAGCTGCAGATCCTGCGACACGTTGGGGATGGGGAAAGTTACCTGGATGCATTTTACCAGGTGGCAGTCCACACCACTTAGCATAGGGTCTTCTAATTTGGTCAGGGACAGGAGAGTCTGACTGAATGAGGCAGGTAAGGGGATCAGAGGGCAGGAGTGTGAACCTTCGCAATTGTCCAATAGGTTTGAGGTTCTCTCAGCTTGTTTGGTTGAGAGTGGGGCTGCTGGGTGCATGAGCAAACTGACCACGGCACCATGGTACAGGAAGCTATTCAATTGGATGGAGCTAAAAGAAATGTCGTAGTAGGGGACAGTATAATGAAGGAAATTGACACTGTTTTCTGCAGTTATGAGTGAGAGCCCAGACGGCTGTGTTGCCTGCTTGGTGCCAGGGCTTCGGACATCCACTCAGGGTTGGAGAGGAACTTGCGTTGGTGGGGGAGGATCCGGTTGTCGTGATCCATGTAGGTACCAATGACATAGGTAGAACTAGGAAAGAGGGTGTGCTTGAGAGTATGAGGAGCTAGGTACTAAATTGTAAAGGAGAACCTCAAAGGTTATAATCACTGAATTGGTACCTGATCTGCGTGCAATTGGCATAGGGTATATAAAATTAGAGAGATGGAACACATGGATCAAAGACTGTTGTGGGAGAAGTGGGTTCCATTTCATGGGGCACTGGCACCAGTACTGGGGAAAGTGGGGGCTGTACCGTTGGGATGGTCTACACCTGAACCGTGCTGGGACCGGTGTTCTTGCAAACTAGGGAAATGGAGAGGGTTTTAAACTAACTAGTGGGGGCAAGGGATCAAAAGTGGAAAAATGTGGTATATCAAAGAGACAAGGTAAGAGAAGAAAATAATAATATGGAAAAGGAGGGTCGGAGACTGGCTGAAAGGGTCGGAGAGATGAAACCTAAGAATGCACCAAGAATCAAGACTAGATGTCACAAAGGTAACAAAAAGACTAAACTAAAGGCTCAGTATCTGACTGCACATAGCATTCATAGCAAAGTAAAAGAATTGATAGCGCACATTGTAGTAAATAAATATGATCTGATAGCCAATACGGAGACATGGCTGCAGGATGATAAGGATTGCGTCCTGAATATTGAGGGGTATGTGACATTCAAGAAGAATAGGAAGCTAGACCTTGGTTCAGGAGATTAGGATGTAGAATCGGTTTGGGTGGAGATGAGGAATAGTAGGGAAAAGAAGTCACTAGTGGGAGTGGTTTACAGGCCTCCTAACAGTAATAATGGTGTAGGACAATGTAGACAAGAAGAAATATTGGATGCTTGTGATAAAGGGATGGCAATAATCATGGGTGACTTTAATCTACATATCAACTGGAAAAATAAGATGGGTAGTAGTAGCCTGGATGTGGAGTTCATAGAATGCTTTTGAGACAGCTTCTTAGAGCAGCACCTTCTGGAACCGACCAGAGAGCAGGTTATATTAGACTTGGTTTTGTGTAATGTGACAGGATTAAATAATGAACTGAGTAAAGGCACCCTGAGGTAGCAGCGACCACAATATGATTGAATCTTACATCCAGTTTGAAAAGAAGAATAGTGGTTCTAAGACTAGTATTTTAAACTTAAATAAGGGCAACTAAAGGCAAATAAAGGCATGAAAGTTGAGCTAGCTGAAGTGAACTGGGATACTGGGCTAGGGGATAGATCAATAAAGAAGTATTGGCAGACATTTAAGGGGATATTTCAAAATACTCAGAATAAGTATATTCCTACTATAAAGAAAATCTCCTAAGGGAGGGCCCACCATCTGTGGTTAACTGAGGAAGTTAGGGAAAGCATCAATCTTAAGGAAAAAGCACATAACTGTGCAAAGCTGAGCGGCAGGTCAGATGATTGGTCAGAATGTAAAGAATGGCAGAAAATGACTAAAAGGTTAATCAGGAAAAAGAAATAAGAGTATGAGAGGAAGCTAGCTTGAAATGTTAAAATGGATAGCAAGAGCTTCTTCAGGTATTTAAATAGGAAAAGAGTAAGTAAACTGAGTGTTGGTGCTCCAGAGAGTGAGAATGGAGAGTTAATAATAATAGATAATAAGGAAATGGTGGAATAAAATGAACAAATATTTTGCTTCTGTCTTCACTAAAACGGATACAAAAAAATTCCAATAATCACTGTAAATCAGGAGGTGGAAGGGAGAGAGGAACCTAGTAAAATTACAATCACTAGGTAAGTAGTACTGAGCAAACTGATGGAGCTGCGGGCTGACAAGTCTCCAGGTCCAGATGGATTTTATTCTAGGGTCTTAAAAGAGGTGGCTAATGAGGTAGTAGATGGGTTGCTGTTAATTTTCCAAAATTCCCTAGATTCTGGATAATTTCCATCAGACTGAAAAGTAGCAAATATAACCCCTCTATTCAAGAAGGAAGGGAGGCAGAAAACAGGAAACTACAGGCCAATTAGTTTGACGACTGTCAGGGGAAGATGTTAAAGTTGATCATTAAAGAGGTTATAGCTGGGCACTTAGAAAAATTCAAGGTAATCAGGAAGAGTCAACATGGTTTTGTGAAAGGGAAGTCATGTTTAACCGATTTTTTTTCGAGTTCTTTGAAGGACTAACATGTGCTGTGGATAAAAGAGAGTCTGTATATGTACTGTACTTGGATTTCCAGAGGGCATTTGATAAGGTGCCACATCAAAGGTTATTGTGGGAAATGAAAGCTCATAGTGTAGGTGGTAACATATTAACCTGGATAGAGGATTGGCTGGCTGGCAGAAAACAGAGTGCATAAATGGGTCTTTGTCAGATTGGCAGGATTTGACGAGTGGAGTCTCATGGAAGTCTGTGCTGAGGCCTCAACTTTTTTCAATTTATATTTATGACTTAGCTGAGGGAAGCGATGGCATGGCAACTAAATTTTCTGATGACACAAAGATAGGTCGGAAGTATGTTGTGAAGAAGACATGAGTTTGCAGATGGATATAGATTAGTCGAGTGATTGAGCAAAATATCTGGCAGATGAAGTATAATGTGGGAAAATGTGAAGTTGTTCACTTTGGCAGGAGGAATAAAAATGTAAAGTATTACTTAAATGGAGAACGACTACAAAATTCGAAGGTGCAGAGGGATCTAGGTGAGTCACAAAAAGTTAGTGTGCAGGTACAGCATGTAGTCAAGAAGGCTAATGGAATGTTATCCTTTATTATAAGAAGAATTGAGCATAAAAGTAAGGATGTTATGCTTCATTTATACAGGGCATTAGTGAGACCGCATCTCAAATACTGTGTGCAGTTTTGGTTTCCTTATTTAAGGAAGGATGTAAATGCATTGGAGGTGGTTCAGATGAGGTCTGCTAGATTGATACCTGGAATGGGCGGGTTGTCATATGAGGAAAGGTTAGACAGACTGGGCTTGTTCCACTGGAGTTTAGAAGAGTGACTTGATTGAAGTATATAAGATCCTGAACGGTATTGACAAGGTGGACGTGGAAAGGATGTTTCCTCTAGTGGGTGAGTCCAGAACTATAGGGCACTGTTTTAAAATTAGGGGTCACCTTGATAGGACAGAGATGAGGAGAAATTTTTTCCGAGGTTGTGCGACTTTGGAATTCTCTGCCTTAGAAGGCAGTGGAGATGGGGCCACTGAATATTTTTAAGGCAGAGGTAGATAGATTCTTGTTAGGCAAGGGAATCAAAGGTTATTGGGGGTAGATGGGAATGTAGAACTTGAAGCAAACAGATCAGCCATGATCTTATTGAATGACGAGTGGCTGAATGGCCTACTTCTCCTATTTCCATGTTTGTATATTCATACATGATGGGCTGAATGGCCACCTCCTGTGCTCCTCAATTCTATGAGAAGATCTTGGGATTCAGCGATCCTTTGATGGGAAGGCGGAGGGTGTATTATGTGCGTGCGTGCTTGTTGGGAGAAGAGGGGCTGGGTGGGATGGAGGTTATCAGGGTAGGACAGGATGGTGCTCTGCAGTGGTGGCTCCCATGGTAGAATAGGTGACTTGCACTCACTGTCCAACACCCACCCGGACAAGGCAACAGTGGGTCAATGCCTGTGAAACTACCCCTGAAAGAAGTCTCCTTGCCAATAAAGCTTGGGACGTGGGCATCGCTGGCAAGGCCAGCTTTTATTGTCCATTCATAATTACCCTGAGAAGATGGTGTTGAGCTGCTTTGATTCTTAAACCTGGTAGTGGTTTAGTACGACTGAGTGCCTTGCTCGGCTGCTTCAGTAGCCGTTGGTGAAGGGCTGGAGTCACATATATACCCAGACTGGGTAAGGACAGCAGGTTTGCTTCCTCGAAAGACATGTGAATCAATGGGGTTTTTTTTACATCAGCCTGACAAATCTTTGATAGCTTTTACTGAGGGCAGACTTTATTTGAAGACCAAGACTAGACCATTAACCAGCACTTTATTATCTTTCAGATGTATTTTGAAGATGGATCATCACTGTCGTATCCTTTCTGCACTTGAATGTTTTATAATTTTTTGATATTTTAATTCTATCCAAGGTGAGTTTGTCTGTCCTGATGACCTATCTTAGGCACCCAGTTCAGTAAACACTCCCAGGACAGGTACTGCACGGGATTAGATACAGAGTAAAGCTCCCTCTACACTGTCCCCATCAAACGCCCCCAGAACAGGTACAGCATGGGGTTAGATACAGAGCAAAGTTCCCTCTACACTATTCCCATCAAACACTCCCAGGGCAGGTACAGCACAGGGTTAGATACAGAGTAAAGCTCCCTCTACACTGTCCGCATCAAACACTCCCAGGATAGGTATAGCAATGGAGATAACCAATAGCTGAAGGCCAGGTAAACTCATACTGGTAGCATTAAAGGGATGAAATAAAAGAAGGCTCTGTAATCTTGTTTTCTCCCCAGGTTTCCATTATTCCTCCTTAACTTTACGCCTCAGCTTGGCTGAATAACTGCGTGGGCCATTACAACCATCGATACTTCTTCTCCTTCTGCCTGTTTATGACACTGGGCTGTGTGTACTGTAGTGTGAGCAGCAGGGAGCTGTTCGTGGATGCATACTTCACTATTAATGTAAGTATCAGTCTCTTTACGTTGGTGTGCTGGAATGATCTGCCTCAAAAAAAGGTTTCTTTACATGGAATTTATAACAGGCCATTCAGCCCAACTCGTCCATGCCAGTGTTTATGCTCCATTTTCCTCCTGACTTTATTCATCCTTCATTCCTTTCTCCTTTATTTACTTATTTAACATCCCCTTAAATGTGTCTGTTATTCACCTCAATTTTTAAAATTTGTTCATGGGATGTTGGTGCCACTGGCTAGGCCAGCATTTATTGCCCATCCCTAATTGCTCTGCCCTTATTTAGAGAGCATTTAAGAGTCCACCATGTTGCTGTGGTTCTGGAGTCACATGCAGGCCAAACCAGGTAAGGACGGCAGATTTCCTTCCCTCAAGGACATTAGGTTTTTACGAATCGACAATGGTTGATTTCATGGTCATCAGATTTTTTAATTCCAGATTTTTATTGAATTCAAATTTCAGCATCTGCCATGGTGGGATTTGAACCCTGGTCTCCTGAGCATTACCCTGGGTCTCTGGATAATACCACTATACCGCTGCCTCCCCCAAAATTACTTCCTGTCGTAGTAAGTTCCGTGTTCTCACTGGGCAAAGAAATTTCTCCTGAATTCCCCATTAGATTTATCAGTGACTGTCTAATATTTACAGTCCCCAGTTTTAATCACGTCCACAAGTGGAAGCAGGATCTCTTTGTCTGCCCTATTTGAAACCTCTTAATAATTTTGGAGACCTCTATCAGGTCACTTCTCAGATCCAGCGTGTTAAGCCTTTCCTGCTATTTTTATAACCTCTCACTTCTAGTAAAAACTCTTGCAAGAAAGTTCCTTTCTAATTTTGGAAATGTAGGATGGGTGGCTGAAAAAGCTAGCCTCAGTTCCCTAAACTCAGGATGCCATTTGTCCAAAATGACTGTCTGGTCTCCTTCCTCCTGAAATAGAAATTAAAAACAGCTGAGTATTTTATTGACAAAGTTTAAACTGAGCCCTGCTTCTAAACCCATAATTTTGACCAATCAGTGTGTTTGTCGAGAGTACATCCTTCATAGCCACAGTTAAAAACTTACTGCAATCAGCTCCCTGATGGATCAGTGGGTAAAGACGTCCTGAGTAACACAAATTGGAAGATCCCGGGTTGGTTGAGTTCTGCTGGGGGTTTGGTCTGGGCTGGGAGAGTTGACATTCAGTGAGGAGGAACAGTTATCTGAGGTTCCCACTTCCTTGGCTCTGTGGGTAGCACTCTTATCTGAGTCAGAGGGTAGTGGGTTTAAGTCTTATTCCAGTGACTTAATGACAAAAATCTAGGCTGATGTGAATAACGAGGGAGTGCTCCACTGGCTGAGGTCTCGTCTTTTGGATATGACTTTAAACCACCTGCCCCCTCGGGTGGCAGTATTTCAAAGAAGAGGAGGAGAGTTCTCTCTGGTGTCCTGGCCAAGATTTATTCCTCAGCCAATACTATAGAAACAAATGATGTAGCTACTATTGCATTTCTGTTTGTGGAATCTTGCTGTGCACATGTTGGCTGCTGTGGTTCCTACATTACAACAGTAACTACATTTCAAATATACTTCCTTGCCTGTTAAACGCTTTGGAATGTTCTGAGGTTGCTGCAGGAAGGCAAATTCTTAACATTCTTTATTTTCTACTCTAACTTATTCCCTTGCCCTCCCCCATACTCAAATATATTGGAGAAAATCTGCTATTTATTCATTTTTATTTTCTTTTAGAGGACTGATTTGTCTTTTAAATAACTAAAAGGATAATGAGAGCGTTGTTTAAGGTACCGGTGAAGTGTGGTTTCCCCTCAGCTCCTGACTAATGAACCCTCTCTCTCTCTCTCTCTCTCTCTCTCTCCCTTTCCCTCCTGCAGACAGCCACACAGACTCCAGCTCCCACCATATCATTCCGAGAAAAGATTTTCCACAAGTGTATCATTTATCTCTGGGTTCTCTGCAGGTCAGTGCCCTGGTATAACATTCCTTTCTCATTTATTGCAAAGTGAATGGAATATAAAAGCAGGGAAATTTTGCTACAGTTGTATAGGGTGTTGGTGTGACCGCATCTGGAATACTGTGTACAGTTTTGGTCTCCTTGCTTGAGAGAGGATATAATTGCATTAGAAGCAGCTCAGAGAAGGTTCACTTGTCTGATTCCCGGGATTGGCGGTGGGGGTGGTTATTTTATGAGGAAAGGTTGGACAGGTTGGGCCTGTATCTGTTGGAATTTAGAAGAATGAGAGGTGATCTTATTGAAACCTAGAAGATTCTGAGGGGACTTGACAGGGTGAATGCTGAGAGAATGCTTCCCCTTGTCGGAAGAGACTATAACTAGGGGACACAGTTTAACAATAAGGGATCTCCCATTTCAAATGGAGATGAGGAGAAATTTTTTCTCTCAGAAGGCTGTTAGACTGAGGAATTCTCTTCCCCAGAGAGCAGTGGAGGCAGGGTCATTGAATATTTTTAAGGCTGAGTTAGATAAATTCTCGAAGACAGGGGAGTCAAAGGGGACAGGCAGGAAAGTAGAGTTGAGACCATAACCAGAGCAGCCATGATCTTATCAAATGGTGAAGCAGGCTCGAGGGGCTGAATGGCCTAGTCCTACTCCTGATTCATAGATTCATATGTAACCACCCTAGTGCTTGTCTTGTGGGATCTTGCTGAGCACTGAATGATTGCTACTGTTGCATGATAAGGACATTCACTTCACTTAAAAGTAACTTATTTAGTGAAGTTTTATGGGATGTTTCTGAGATTTAATAATAAGGCACCAGATAAATGTAGTGTGTCTCCTCCCCCTGCCCCTCCTTTCCTCAGTTAAAGATTCTGGGTGTATGGAGGATATGAATGTTGGAGTTTGATACTTGAGGTGTGGTTGATTTGTGCTCTTCTTTCTGTGTCTCCCCCTCCATTCCAGTTCTGTGGCCCTCGCTCTCAGTGGCCTCACCCTGTGGCACACGATCCTCATTCTCTGTGGGGAGACCAGCATCGAGAGGCACATCAACAAAAAGGAACGTCGGAGGCAGCAGAAGAAAGGCCGTGTAAGTCGTCAGAGTCTGAAATACAGAGCACACTGTGCTCAGACATTGGCTCTCTTTGCATACTGGGCTAAGAAGTCTTCTATGTTGAGGGCAGCATTGGGTGGTACACGAGGCGGGAGGTAACCGGTGTTGGAGATGGGAGAGGATTGGGCAAGGGGGGCAATGTTGGTGTTACAGGGTTTTGGGGGGTCAGTGTTGGTTGTTACGGGTTTTTGGAGGGGGGCACAATGTTGGGTGTTATGGGGTTTTGGGGAATAATGTTGAGTGTTATGGGGTTTTGGGGAATAATGTTGGGTGTTATGGGGTTTTGGGGAGTAGTGTTGGGTGTTATGGGGTTTTGGGGGGCAATGTTGGGTGTTATGAGGTTTTGGGGGTCAGTGTTGGGTGTTACAGAGTTTTGGGGAACAGTGTTGGGTGTTATGGGGTTTTGGAGGGGCAATGTTGGGTGGTATGGGGTTTTGGGGGGCAGTGTTGGGTGTTATGGGGTTTTGGGGGCAATGTTGGGTGTTATGGGGTTTTGGGGGCAATGTTGGGTGTTATGGGGTTTTGGGGGCAATGTTGGGTGTTATGGGGTTTTGGGGGCAATGTTGGGTGTTATGGGGTTTTGGAGGGTAATGTTGGGTGTTATGGGGTTTTGGGGGTCAGTGTTGGGTGTTATGGGGTTTTGGGGGGGCAGTTCTGGGTGTTACGGGATTTTGGAGGGGGTGGCAATGTTGGGTGTTACAGGGTTTTGGAGGGGTGGTGGGGGTCAGAGTTGGGTTGCAAAAGAACAGATGAAAGTTGGCCAGAAGTCTCAGTGATTGCTGTCAGGCATCCAATGGTGAAATGAGGTGATCCAGGCACTGGGCTAGACTATGATGTTCTTTTGTAGTCAAATAGCTCGATGCCATACCCAGCTGGTCTGGGCATGAAGGATGGCAGCCTTTGTCAGTTACTGCAGGATCAGTGCCTGAGATTCAGACCCTAGCAACGTAAGATGAAGGAATAAGCAGAGTGTTGTAGTTTCTTCATTGCGTGTCCGGTTCATTTCTGGCTTAGACCCATGAGATTCCCTGTGTCCCAGTCCCGCGTTGGAATTCGCCGAGTAACATCATCCAGAGGCTGTCCTCTAGAACAGGGAGTGGTGCAGGGTCTGGAGTTGCCATTTGGGTGGCAGGAGTGGGCGAAGATGGGGGTGGCACAGGGTGGGGATGGGGCTAGATTAGTCCCTGAACCAACAACCAGAATTGAAGTCCCTGTGAAATGATCACCTTGGCCCGTGTTCTTCTGCTGTGTATATAGGCAGTGAGTCACACTCCTAACAAAGTTGGTATCTATCTTGGGCTGGTTTCAGTTACAGAACTGTGGGAGAGAAAGGACCGACTGAAAAATGCCATGCGATTGTTCTTTTTTCTTGTGTCTGTGAATTTTCTTTGCTTATTAAGGCATGGGATGTAGTTGCAGGGAGCCTGACGCCTTTCCATTTCAGGCGTCCAGTGTCCCCATCAAACACTCCCAGGACAGGTACAGCACGGGGTTAGATACAGAGTAAAGCTCCCTCTGTACTGTCCCCATCAAACACTCCCAGGACAAGTACAGCACGGGGTTAGATACAGAGTAAAGCTCCCTCTGTACTGTCCCCATCAAACACTCACAGGACAAGTACAGCACGGGGTTAGATACAGAGTAAAGCTCCCTCTGTACTGTCCCCATCAAACACTCCCAGGACAGGTACGGCACGGGGTTAGATACAGAGTAAAGCTCCCTCTAGACTGTCCCCATCAAACACTCCCAGGACAGGTATAGCACGGGGTTAGATACAGAGTAAAGCTCCCTCTACACTGTCCCAGTATTATGTAAGTCCCAGTCCTAGTAGTGTATACAGTAGTGATCCAGCCACCCCTTGATCTCTTTGGGTGAGAGATGATATTTGTTTCACTGGAAGCTGCCTTGATCTCATTTTCGACTGAATCTTTACAATTTCCTTCTTTTTGGTCAGGTTTTCAGGAATCCCTATCATGCTGGCAAATTGAACAACTTGAAATTGTTTCTTGGAATTGAAAAACGAAGGTAAACACCTACATAGAATTCCACAGAAATCACACTGTTAGGCCATCGCCCCAATCATTCCACCTTTACCCTCCATGTAAGCAAATCATTCCAGTCATATCTACTCGTCCTGTTCCCCATCTCTTTATTTCTTTTCTTTTTCTGGTTACAGCACAGAAGACCACCAGTTGGTCCATCAGTTTGTCAACTCTTGAGCAATTTAGCTAGTCTCACTTCCCAGCCCTTTTCGCTGCGGCCTTGCAATTTTTAACTCATCTGGTGCTTATCCAATTCCTTTTGAAAGCCATGATTGAAACTTTCTCCACCACACTGTCAGACAGTGCAGTTCAGATTCTAATCATTCGCTGTTGAAAGACATTTTTCTCATGTCACTATTGCTTCTTTTGCCAATCAATTTCAGTCTGTCCTCTGTTTCTCAACCCTTCCATAAAATCAGAAGAAATAGGATCAGGTATTGGCTGTTTGGCTCATTGAGGCTACTGTGCTATTCAGTAAGATCATGGCTGATCTGATTGTGGCCTTAACACCACTTTCCTGCCTCCACCACCAACCATCTCGCAACCCATAACCCTTGACTTGTTGATTAAAAATCTGTTGAACTCAGCCTTGAATATATTCTATGACCCAGGCTCTACTGCTCTCAGTGGAAGATAATTCCAGACTAATAACTTTTGGGGAGAAGAAATTCCTCCTCATGTGTGTCTTAAATGGAAGACCCCTTGTTTTTAAACTTTGCCTGCTGGTTCTAGATTCCCCCACAAGAGGAAACATCCTCCCAGCATCTGCTTAACATTTCCTCATAAGGTGAACCCTTCATCCCAGTAATCAGTCTACTGCACCTTCTCTGAATGCTTCCAAGTATATCCCTTCTTAAGTAAAGAGAGCAAATCTGTACACAGTGCTAGGTATGGTCTCTCCAATGCCCTGTACAGCTGTGCAAGACTTACGTATTTTTATATCCCATCCCCTTTGCAGGCCAACATTCCATGTCTTCCTAATTACTTGTTGTTACTTGCATGCTAATTTTTTGTGATTCATGTACTAGAACACCCAGATCCTTCTGTACTGTAGCTTTCTGCAGTCCCTATCCATTAAAATAATATGCTGCCTATTTTTCCTGCCAGAGAGGACAACCCCACATTTTCCCACATTACACTCCATCTGCCAATTGTTTGCCCCCTCGCTTTAACCTATCTGTATCCCTATTCAGGCTCTTCGTATCCTCCTGGCAACTTGCGTTCCTACCTATCTTTGTCTCAACAGCAAGTTGGGCTAGAATATAGTCTGTCCCTTCTTCAAAGTCATTCTTATAGATTGTAAATAGTTGAGGCTCCAGCACTGATCCCTGTGGCACTCCACTACTTAGTTTGCCTTCCTGAAAATGACCCACTTTTCCCAACTCTTTTACTGTTACTCCGTCCTCTATCCATACTAATCTACCACCCCCAACACCGTACGCTCTCATCTTGTGTTGTAACTTTTTATGTGGCATCTTATCGAATGTGTTTTGGAAAGCCAAATATACGACATCTACTGGTTCCCCTTTATCCACCCTGCTTGTTATATCCTCAAAGAACTCTAATAAATTTGACAAACACAATTTCCTTTTCACAAAACCATGTTAACTCTGTGACTGTATTATGTATTTCCAAACATCTTGCTACTACCTCCTTAATAATGGATTTTTACTATTTTTCCCAATGACAGGTGTTAAGACTAACTGGTCTATAGTTTCCTGCTTTCTGTTTCCCTCCTTTCTTGAATAGTAATGTTACATTTGTGGTTTTCCAATCTGGGGGGACCCTTCCAGAATCTAGGGAATTTTGGAAGATTAAAACCAATGCATCCTCTATCCTGCAGCTGCTTCCTTTAAGACCCTAGGATGCTTCCGCTCATGTCCAGGGGCACTTCTTGAAGCGTTAACTCTGTTTCTCTCTCCACAGACACTGTCAGACCTGCTAAGTTTTTCCAGCATTTTCTGTTTTTATGTCCCAGGGCACACGTCAGCCTGTCGTCCTATTCGTTTTCCGAGTACTTTTTCTCTAGTAATCATGATGGTTTTAAGTTCCTCCCTTTTGTCTCTTGATTTTCTAGTATTCTTGCATGTTTTGTGTCTTCTACTATGAAGACAGATTAAAAATACTTGTTCAAAGTCTCTGCCATTTCCTTGTTTCCGATTAACTCTCCAGTCTCACCCTCTAAAGGATCAATGCTCACTTTAGCTACTGTCTTCCTCTATATATACTTGTAAAACCTTTTACTATTTTTATATTTCTTGCTAGTTTTCTCTCATATTCAAATTTCTCTTTTTTTAGCCATCCTTTGCTGATTTCTAAAATTTTCCCAATCTAGATTATCACTAATCTTGGCAGCATTGTATGTTTTTTTTCTTTCTGGTTCCATTCTTATATATCTAATCATAGCCAGAGAACCATGCAATGGCTTCTCTTCCTGCTCGAACCATTACCTCTGTTCCCCAAGGAACTATCCTTGGTCCCCTTCTATTTTTTTATCTACAGGCTGCCCCTCGGTGATGTCATCCGAAAGCAACATTAGTTTTCACATGTACGTTGATAACACCCAGCTCTACCTCACCAGCACCTCTCTCGACTCCTCCACTGTTGCTAAATTATCAGACTGCTTATCCAACATCTAGTATTGGATGAGCAGAAACTTAATTCAATTAAATTTTAGGAAGACTGAAGCCATTAAGTCCCCACTCCAAACTCTGTTCCCTATCTATTTTAAGTACAGCCAGACTTTCTAGTATCTCCTCTTCATGAAGTTTTAACCCATCCGGTATTTCACCTACCTCCTTTCACTATGACTTGGGCAGCATCTTTTTCCTTGGTGAAGACAGGTGCAAAGTACTCAGTACCTTAGCCGTGACCCCTTCCTCCATGCATAAATCCCCTTTTAATTCCTTAATTTACACTACTCCTTTTCCCACCCCTTTACTTTTTCTATGCCCTTAGATTTTTGGATTCCCTTTTATGATGTTTGCCTGATTTCTCATACTCTTTCTATGCTCTTATTTCTTTTGCAGCTGTATCCAGCACATAACGGATTTAATGTTCTGGAAATAATTGCATTGACGGCTACTCTGTTTGTGTTTCAGTCACTGGATTACTCGCTTGCTGCTCCCCTCATCTCACATGCCTTATGGAGATGGCATGACATGGGCGCTGCCATCAACCTTCAGTGTGGATAAGGCCATATTGGCAATTTGATGAGAGATAACAAGAGAGACAACTTTTTGCTCACCTGATGAGGGATGACAGAAGATAAACCTCTTTGTTCACTAAGAGGATGGTGTGTGAATCAGTGGGAAGGAACTAATGGCTTGTGGACTTTCCTGCTCCTCTGGGTTTAGTGAAAGATGAGAACTTTTGAACTGGAAAACTTCAAAATGATCCAAAGTGATCGGCTGGTGCTCCTTGTGTTCAAAGGCAATAATCACAGGGTCAGTGAAGCAATAAAGCACCCAAAGGTCGTGAGGAGATTTAATTTCTTAAGCCATGATACTGTGCTTCCTCAGACGGGAGTTAATCAGGGACTTTTTTAAATAAAGATTTAAGGACTGTGTTTTATATAAAAAACTAAGCTATTATTGTATAATGATTACTTCCTTTGATGTCGACCTTGGGTGTTCTTGAATTGTTGATGCTGAAACATTAAATATTCTCTACTAGGAGTAACTCAAGGGGCCCTGGTAAAGAGCGGTTTAGCTGTGTTAGGGAGAAGAGATAAGCTTTTCAGATATCTACACCATTTCACAGCAAACTCCTCTCCAGAACCCTAATGGACCAAATCCCTACCCATTCCCCTTAACTCTGTTGCAATAAGATTCCTTCCCATTTGCATTTCATTGGGAGCAATTGTAGTCTAGCCTTTGAACAGTTTGTTGGTTTGTGGTTTTTGAATATTGTGTCTGGGTTAAAGGGCTTTGTTTTGCTGTAGTCAGTTGTATTTATTCTTAAGCTTGATTCCATCTGATGTTTGTGTGGTTCTTGCATTACACTGTCGTTGCTGATGATAAATGGATCAGTGTTATAGAGTACAGAATTGCACTCCCAGTCTACACTGCGATTGGAGAGTGGGATGACCATCACTGAGCCTGGATGGATGGATGGGTAGGTAGGTAAGTAAAAGCAGGCCCCCTGGCCAAAACTGGTACTGTTTCCAATTTTTTTTTTGCAGTGTAAATAATGGCAGCTTAACTGAAATTGTAATGACTCTTACAGATTTAATATTACCCACTCCAAGTCCTGCTGATTGGGTTCTTTCTCATTCTTTACTGAAGCAGGAATCTGCCTCAGTCCTGGTAACTGGTTTGAGCGTGCAAGCCGAGAATGGCCCCTGGCATCAGTGGCTCAACTGGATGTCCCTGTAGATTCAAACATTATTCCTGAATTTTACATTAAAATCTACTAATGTCACTGTACACCTTACTGGAAAACAATGTGCAGCCTGGTTAAGGACCAGTCAGTCTCTATTCTGATGCCCCACTTTCCCTGTTAAATATTCCAGCTGCAAACACTCTGACAAGCCACTCTTGATAAATGAGTATTATGTATAGAAGCACCCTGGGTTTCAGCGGAACTGTACTCCAATATAACCCAAAAAGAAACAGTGATATTCTTTTTTGGACTTGTTTCAGTGTTTACCCTTATTTAAGTGTAGCTGCACCATCTTTATGATAAGATATGGTTAATGTGACAAATAATTTCAATACACCGCTAAATACTGAATAGTCTGATTGGAACTGGAGATTCCAAGTAACCGTTACAAATAATAAAGTCTTCAATTCACCAGCTTGCCAATTGTTGTAATTTCTCCAAACCTCCCCCCTGACTATTGGAAAGAGGAGTTGCTTTGCACTGTCAATTTCAAATTTACCAGTTACAGAATCTTAAGTCCTCTATTTATTTGTATAGAACTTATACCACAGAAAACATGCCATTCAGCCCAATCTATGCTCCATGTGAGCCTCCTCCCAAACTCTGCATATCCTATTCCTCTCCCCCTTAATTATTCCCATAAATCTCTCACTTTGTGAGCTAATTAGGTGGAAATAATCTGAAGATTGGGGTACCAAGGGAAAGGCATAACAATTCAGTCCATGTGTTAATGGAGCTCCCAAGTAGCATCTAATAAATTATGCTTATCTTCCAACAAAGCAATCATCAAAACTAAGTTATCTACTGAATCAAAGTTTTACAACATAGGAAGCCATTCTACTCATGTTTGTGCTGACTGAAAAAGAGCTTTCCAGTCTAATCCCAGTTTCCAGCTCCTAGGCTCTACCACAACATTTGACAAACATTGATATTTTAACTCTGGTGGTCTTTAAGTATATTCTTCTGGAGAAAGAAAACACCATTTAATACAATTTTTAAATTTTTTTTTATAATGTTAATTATTCTTCCCAATTGGGAGTTAATCTTACATTAAAAGTTGTGCAGACAACAACTGCAAATCACACTTTGTAAACTAGTTGGGTGGAACCAGTAAAGGCTCAGTAAGTCTCACCCCTTCACTTTCACCACCCTTTGTTCTATGTAAAAGCAGCTTGTACATAGCACATGTTGCGGTCTACTTGCCTCCATTAAACCTACGAGCCAAAGAAAGGAAGTGCATTGAGCTGGGCTCCTCCCTGCCAGGAGCAAAAGGGGGCAGAGGATTAAAATGGAACATTGAGGTGTTTAGCCTTAGACTTTCTGCTTTAAGCCAGCAAATTAAAATAAAACTTGCCACCAATCTAGGCTGCAGAATTATTTTCTTTAAAAATGATTTGAAGGATGGAGGCTCACAGTACAGAGTTGGGGAGTGGCAATTATTTACCACCAAACTTAAAAATGGATGGTATGGGTTTGAGATCCCAGGAAAGAATGAGGGTAGGAGCTGGCCTGATGATCGACATTGCAATTTTGGAAGGAATGAGGGGAGATAAAAAAAAAACAGGTTTTTGGGGGGCTGGGGAGACAGGGAAATATAAAAGCTGCCTTCCTTTCCTACTGCAAGGTTGCAGAAAAGAGACAAAGGAAACTGGCAGCAGGTACAGGATAAAGCTATTGTGGATTCCAAAGGATATTGGTGAATAATCAACAACAAAACAGCTCTATCCTGCTCTCAGTTTCAGTTGTAGCATAATTGGGACAGAGCCACTACTGAGGGAAGATTGAATTATTTATTTACCAAATCTATAAAGAGTCAAGTGGTGGGAAAGGTAGAAACACAAATTCCCACTTATCAGGCTGTGGAAGAACACTCTCTCCCCCGTCACACACATACTCACACCATGCAGTTGGTACAAAGGCAGTGATTAAAAGGACAGGGGCAAGAACCTTATATATAAGACAAAGACATTGCTGGTTTGGAGGGAACATTATGGAACACCAGCTGGTAAGTGATATAACGGCAGGGGTTATTACATGCTCAAGATGGGTCACTGCCTGTCAATGGTAAGACTGAGGTTATGGATACCAGGCAGTGATAGGGCATGGTGACTGGTAGAGGTCAGTATTGGTTACTGGTGGGACAAATGGAGTTCTGTGACTGAAGGAGGATACCCATGAAACAATGAACAGTGATTGGTTAGCAGGAACTCAGACAGTAATTGTAATCATATTCTCCTTGAATTAACCCAAGGTGCTATCTAATACTTACTTAGGGTTTAAGCCCTGTAGCACAATGCCAGCAATGTGCACTATTTCTGTAGAAGTTGTGTTCAGGAAATACTTTTTCTCAAGCTAATTCTTGGCAAACTCCTCCCACTTAATAGCTGTTGATTCACGCTAGGGAACACTGGACAATTTTACCATCCCAGAGGCCAATGAGACTGACCCAAATGGAGTGAGTCCTGGCTGAAATCAGCTGCAGACTGAGCTTTTCCTGGTAATCACTCAAATAAATCAGGAGCAAACAAGCATCGAGCACAAACATTCTGATAGTTGCTATTTAGCTGCTTCCCCAAAATAATTCCTGACCGAGAGAGGGAGAGAGTAGGGCTTCAAGGCTCTGAGCTACATACTAAATGATGAATTAATCCACAATCTGTTATAATGCAGCCTCTGGCAGGGATGGGGTGCAATATGGAGAAGCCAAGGCATGTAGGACACCCCCTAATAGACTGACAGGCCCCAGAAGAGGAAAAAAAAAGTGCAAACATTGAATCAAAATACCACTTAGTAGCAGCTTGGCAGTCTCTCTCTCTCTCTCTCTGCCCAAGGCCAGTTAATGCTGGCAGTCAGTCAGTCAATTAGCAGCTGGATGAGTGGAGGCCATTTAAGGAGAGTCTTTTTATCGAGGCATTTACTGGCGGAGGAAACTTCTGTTGGTGAGAGGAGAATTTGAACCAGGAGCCAATTACAAAACCACACAGGCTATTAAATAATCATAGAACTCACAGAAACTACCACACATCATGATTGGTGGTGGGGGGGGGAAGGTCTATCTTTTAGGATCTGCTCTCTTGCCTCAGGCATCCTTCCACTGCCCCTCCTCTTTCTTTCTTTTCAGTTTTCCATTATCCTTTTTCCTGCTGTGTTCCACTTCCCTCAAACACAGCTGCTTGATCCTCCCTACTCTACATTATGATTGCTAATGTGTCCAGAGTGCAAATACTATGTCCTTTAACACACACACACACACAGTACCAAGAGTGAGAAGCAATGACGTGCAGACTAAAAAAAATACAGATTTTACTTATCTGATTTCTCCCAATTTTTGTGGCTGACAGCTATAGATCATATTGTTTATATTGTTATTTCACATTGGACCTGAGACCACTCAGGTTCTTCACTCACTAAAAGATGCACTGCTACACTAATAGAATACCCCTACTTCATATTCCACTACCCTAACTATGGAATACCCCTAGCTCTCATACTCCACTATAAGTCTTGTGTTTGGCTGCATCTGTAACACTTGAAAAAGGTTACGATTTTCACAAGACAAGTATTTTGATCTGGTTATTAGCACTTGGCAATTTTCATCAGCACAAATTACACTCAGACTGACCTGTGTTTACTTACAGCAGTTCGGCTTTACAGCCTTAAAAAAGACAGGTCACAGCAAAAAAACAGCATCAACTTAACAGCAGTACAATAGGTTGTGCATTGTATGGTCCAATGTTCCCGTCAAAATAAAAACGTGCATCACCTAACCCACCATGAGAAACAGCCCATGAAATTGTAAGGAGATGCATTTTTAAAAATCTCAAATTATTACAGCAATTTCAAGACCGTACCTATCAATTAGATACCAGTCTAACTCACTCCTAGGTATCGGTCATTCTATGTATAAACCACCACCCCCCCGCCCCCCCAAACTCTTGGATTAGATTCCAGCCTGTAACTCACTCTCGGGGTATGTTATTCTATATATAAACCGCCTAAGCTGTTCTTTTAGATTCCAGCCTGTAACTCAATCCCGGTTGCCCAATGTTGTGTACAGTCTGTCCCTGTATACATCAAGAATGAAATTAACCATCTCAGCAGCGGTTTGATGCAGCAGCCCTACAGAATATTTGCCCGGGGTCTCTCTCACACATACAATCTTTACTCAGATACCAGAACGAATGAGGTGATTTACTCAAGAGTTGGCGTGGTTACTTTGTCATAATTGTACAAGCAGGTGGATTATCACACTCCCCATACTGGGCGTTGAGACCCCACACACTGCGGAATGAAATGTGCTTATTAAAATATTTGTTAATTGGTTAAAGGTGCAATCTCTTCTTCATTCCAGTCTTCATCTCTGCTGGAAAAGGTTGTTCTTTTGTTTTGAAAGAAGTTATTTTATTTTCGTGTCTTTTTTTTTGGTTGGGGTTTGGAATGTTAAGTTGAGCAGGCTGCTGGGTTGTAAATGTGCGGGACAGGCCAGGCCTTGTCTGATTGTCTCCTCTCTCATCAGGTGGACACACATCAACTGCCCGGGCTCCCTAAAAGAAACCTATGAAAAGCAGATTTGGAGAGGGACGGGTTAAGTGGAGAAAAGAAAAAGAAAAACAAAAGGTTAAGTCCTTCCTGTTAAAGACAGGAGTACAAAAAGATCAGTTCACGTCAGAATGTGAAAGATGGATTAGACAACAGCACACAAAAAAAACACCAAACTAATGCTCTTCTGGGTGATCAGAGAAGTTTTGAAAAGAGCTGATTAGCACTGAAGAATCAAAGCCAGGGCCTTTTGGCCTGGGAGACTCAGCACTCCAGCCCCAGTTTCCGGATAGGTTTTCCATTCTGATTGCTTATATCACATGGAATAAGTGGCTCTCTGCCTTCAACAAAGACCTGGAGCTGATCCTGACTGGAGTAAACATACGAAATAGGTCATTTGGCCTATCATGCCTGTTCCACTATTCAATAAGATCATGGCTGATCTGTTTGTATTACTAATTCCACATTCTAATCTACCCCTGATAACCTTTGATTCCCTTGACTAACACGAATCTATCTACCCCTGCCTTAAAAATATTCAATGACCCCCACCTCCACCGCCTTCTGAGGCAGAGTTCCAAAGTCGCACAACCTCGGAAAAAACTTATCCTCATCTCTGTCCTAAAAGGGTGCCCTCTAATTTTAAAACAGTGCCCCCTAGTTCTGGACTCACCTACAAGAAGAAATGTCCTTTCCACGTCCTCCTTGTCAAGGCCGTTCAGCATTATATATACTTCAATCAAGTCACCCCTCACTCTTCTAAACTCCAGTGGAAACAAGCCCAATCTGTCTAACCATGGGATATGAGCAGGTTTGATAGAGGAGCTGGTCTGGGCAGATCTCCCACTGGTTCCTTGTAAGCACACCATGTGAACACACCAGTGTGACTGGCTCAGTTCCTGTCCCCTGCTGCGGTAAGCAGTCCTAAAGGGGGCAGACAGCAGATCTGCTAATGTGTTCCTGTACTGACTAAAGGGGTTCGCAGGATTGGGGAAACATTGGGGAAGGGGAGCTGAAGGCAGCTCATTTCATTGCATCCCTTCCATCTCTGAAACATACAGGGTAGTGACCAGGAACTGGAACCCTCAATTTCCATCCTTCCAGCTCAAGGTGCTGCACTGTAAGGTTCCAATACTGTTATGGCTGTGATCAGTGAATGTAGCACGTGCCAGCAATGGAACATGCTCTGCATCACTCAGCTATTCACTTCTGAATTAGAACATCAAGTCTCCATCTTATGCTATTCCCATCCCCACCTCTCTCTTTCCGCCCCCCCACCCCCCGAAAAACTGAGTTATATATTTTCCCCATCACTCATGCTATATCCCACACGTACCATTCTCCCCGAGCTCTGACTGCCTCCTTTCTCACTAGTCGCTTCTTGTCATCCAAGGGTTTAGCCAGGGCTTGGATTACCCTGGATTTATGTGGCAGGATCTGCAGAGATGAGATAAATTTAAAAGCATTAAAAAGTGACATACAAACTTGACAGGGCACAGTGATGGATGGCAACAGTCCATCTGACTTCAGCATGTAGAAACATTACAAGTGTGCTCATCAATATCGTTTCTTATGAGAATGTGCTCACAAATTCATCAGAAATAATGAACAGATGAAATTTCAGCAAACACATTTCTGGTGCCACTTTGCAAGGTGACTGAAGGAAGTGCCATCCAACAGGTACATTGCAAACAATTATACTTGAATTTGGCAAAGTGCAGTCTTATGCACATGGACTGGGCAAATGGTTAACATAAATACAGGCTTCAGGGAAAAGAACTGAAGCAGGTGAGGAAGGCTAAATATGTGGACAATCTAGTCATAGACATCAAGATTCATGAGCAGTCGTGAAGAGCTAGCTAGAATGAGAAGGATAATGCATTTACAGAACAACTGACAGATGGACCAGGCTTATGTTTTTTGTCCTTGTACAAGACTCTGGTCAGGCCTTAATTGATATAGTGTGTCCAATTTTGGACTTCTCACATGTGGTTTGATCATTGCAGCTTTTGAAAGTGTGCAAGAGGAGGGCCACTCGATTATCTTCATTATCATGATAGGCTCAAAGATCTAGACCCTGCACTTTAGAGAAATGTAGAGTTCAGGTGGGGATGGGAATAGCATAAGATGGAGGCTTGATTTGATCAAGGTTTAAAAGATCAAGAAGGGATTAGATTGTGTTCAGGTAGCCAGTTTGTTTCAAATAAATAGGTCAAGGAGGACCAAGAGTCAGAATCTTAAGTTATATAGAGCTGGAACTAAGTTAGATACCAGGAGGTGGTTCCTTTCCCAAGAGTTAATGAACTTCTGGAACAGGCTGCTGTCTTGTGCTTTGGACCCTGATTTGCTGAACACCTTTGTTTCTGGCTGGAAAGGAGATCAGCTTGTACAAGAGGTAGTATGTAACATAAGTAATCAGGAACAGAGTGATCTAGTTTCAATACCTGTTTTGGTGTGGCATTTTAACCCGTTTACCCATCTCTCCCAGGAAGTCACAGAGATTCAGCTGGAGTGGGAGTGTATCCATTGGGACGCAGAACACATAATTGTGTGGGACAGAGGGTCAGTCACTGTTTGTCTACATTTCAACTGACAGTGTTTCTTCTTTAAAAAAAGTGAATTGGCACAAAAGTGGGTTTAATATTCACGTCCAGTGATACCACATTGTACCCACACAGCATCAGACAGTGCTCCCATACAGATTTGGCAGCACTGCTGAGGGAATGCTGCATTGTCAGAGGCCATCCTTTGAATGAGATATTAAACTGAAGCCCCAATTGTTCAGGTGAGTGTTAAAGATCCCATGGAACTATTTAAAGAGCAGCAGGAAGTCCTGGTTAACTTTCCTTCCTCAATCAGCACCCCCAGCAAGAGTAAAAAAAGACATGCCAATAAGATGAATGATGTGCTATTTGTGGGGCCATGCTGTGCACAAAATCTCTGTTAACTTTACTCGCTTAACAAGGGTAATTGGATCCCGAGGGAGGAACTAACTGTACAATATTCATATAAATATAAGTCTAATGGGTAACACAACAGATGATTAATTTACAAATCTTACCACATGTGAAGGCAGCTTGGTCAGTGCATGCATACACTGCAAGGATGCAATACGGACTTTCTGCAATTAAAACACAGGCAAATCATGTAAGGAGAGGCAAACCTTTCCCGCAAACCACTCAGACATCACAAGCTCATTATTATCATGAAGACATCTCTACTCAGACTCTCATCTCGAGTGAGGCACTGAGTGAATCAAAATGAAGAAAGTCATAATCTTGCCCTGACCGGCTGCGGTGAAGTAAACAGAGAGTTAAAACATTTTCACAGATTTAAGATAATTGCCAAAAAAAAACCAGGGACAAGATGTGGAGAGCTGCTTTTTTGCAGCAAGTTGCCATGATCAGGAACACTGCCGGAAAGGGCGGTGGAAGCTGATTTAATGGTAACTTTTGAAATGGAATTAGATAAATAATTACATAGGAAAACATTGCAGGGCTATGGGGAAAGAGCAGGGGACTGGGACAAATAGAACACCTCTTCCAAAGAGCCAGCACAGGCACGATGGGTCGAATGCCCTCCAGTACTGTACGATTCAATGACACAGGGAACATGCTTGCAGAGAATTTGATGTATAAATTCCTAATACAAAGGTTCCACTTGAAAAGTGGCCACTTGCCTAAAGCTTCCTGACAAGCATTGGCTCAAGGCAAGCATAGACGTGGAATGTTTTACTATGTTAAAGGCACTATATAAATGCAAGCTGTAGTAATCAAGGCAAGAAAGCATGATGGGTCAAATCTCCATGCAGTCAGAATGTACCACAGCCTTAATGTAAACACTTGAGAACCCAATACAAACATCACAAAGGAAAATGCCCTTCACCTCAAGTACCCGAGGTTCCTTTTCCTGGATAAACCTGGAAAAGGTTGAATGAAGTTAGATCTAATGATCAAATGGTTTGGTTCTTGATCAAAGCCACACTGTCCCAGTTCACTGTACATACCATGGCAGGGCTAGTAGTCAGATTGAGCAGTTTGTTCACTAATGTCTCTACGTGCAAGCTCATGATCTGAGGGGCGTCCAGCAATAGAGGATGCAAACACCCCAGAGTGGATAACTGGACCACCTGGTCTGAGCAGGACATTGCCTCCAACAACAGGGTCAGCAACTGGAGAAGGAAAGGAAGCAATGGTTAAAACCAGCACTAATCACACATGCCCGTCTGATATACACCAGCACCAATCACACATGCCCGTCTGATATACACCAGCATCAATTACACACGCCCGTCTCATATACACCAGGACCAATCACACACGCCCGTCTGATATACACCAGCACCAATCACACATGCCGTCTGATATAAACCAGCACCAATCATACACGCCCATCTGATATATACCAGCACCAATCACACATGCCCCTCTGATATAAACCAGCACCAATCACATGTGCCCGTCTGATATAAACCAGAACCAATCACACACACCCATTTAAAGAAACCTGAGCCAATGGACAGTGGGAGAACTCCACTGCTCTTCATGTAGTTGTGGGATCTATTATGTCCACCAAAGAGGGCAGACAGAGCCTCGAGCTGCTAGATACTGTTTTAAGATGTTCTTTGCACTTGGTAGTCTGCACTTCCAATAGGTGGAGGTTTTTAAAATACCCATTTTACTAATGGATTGGACCAAAGACAAAATAAACCATCGCAATTGCAGATCTATGTATGGCCACAACCACAGAATGAGGCAGCATGAGATAGTTGTAATAAATACAGCCATGGGAGTGATCCCTAGTTGCTCTGGGGTAAAACGGCTTTTCGTTGAGTTGGCTGGCCTCCATTAGGATGGCAATAACGGACCTCAGGCTTGGAATTATAGAGAGGGTGGGGGCCAAATAAATGGTGGGGGGAGACCGTGGGGAGGGGTGAGGGGAGAACAGTGGGGGGAGGGGATAGGGAAGCAGGAATAATCAACCCAGTCATGGACCTTGCTATGGTCAGTCCAGTGACTGCTCTGTAAAATTCATCAATGCAGGTATTGGGTGTAAATCTGACCAGGCCTGCCTGCGATGGAGTGGAGGAAATCAGACTTGGGAACATGAAACAACAGCAATCATGTTGACTCTTGGTTGATGTATCACCAGGTTGAGCTTGAGGGGGAAGAGACGGAGAGGTTTAAACAGAGTAAGCAACATGTAATCACAGGTACACAAAAAAAAAGTGATCAGATGACTGACAGGTTGAAGGCGCCTGCATTCTCGAATGGCACAGCCCCAGAGGTGGAAAATGCTTTCACTGACCGACGGGAGCTCTGTCATCAGGACCTGCTTCGGGAGACTGTTCAACACGTGAGAAAGTGCCTTCAGGTAGTTCGACTTATTATCTGTAACAAACCAAGCCCATTGGGGCAGTGTTAGTGAATTTGTCAATGTCAACATATCAGTGTCAAGGCGACAGTGCCAGTGTTGACAGCAACATGTGCCTCCACATGAAACAATTAGCAATGGAGATGAGGGTCGATTTCCCCCTGACCTCCCCACCCCAGCCCTGTAACCAACATTATTTCACCCTGCAATTATACAGCTCAAAATCCTCCCTCTAGTCACTACTTATGTTTCATAGCCGAACCTTATAATTGTATTAATAGGTGCTCTTACAGCTCAGTTGCAAATTTTAACAATAATTTAATTCTTCATATTCCTTTGGGCATAATGTTCACCCACTCCAGGAACTGGTGATTACCAGTCTGGGTGCTGCAGTCTATGTTCTGGAGTTCCTGTGACTCCAGGATACAGTATAGATTCTGCTCTCTGGGTCTGGTGTACCTGTGACTCCTGGATACAGTATAGGTGTTGCTGTCTAGGGACTGGTATGCTCAATACCCTGATAGTTGGTCCTACCATAGACAATAACCTATCCTTTTCTCTCATTTGCCCATTAACCCATTGTGCCTTTCTATTCTTTATGTTGCAGAATGCCATTCCGACTGGGATTGAAACCATGGATCACCTTCGCTGGCCGAGTGGAAGCCCTGAACCAATTTGGGGACGTTCTCAGTGAAGAACCGCTGCCGGTACATGATGCGGACATCAGCGTGAGTGGCCTTGTTCAGGACATCGGTGGAATCGCTCACTAACACGTAGAATCCATCCGCTGCTTCTGTTCCCAGGTCCGGGTCAGCAAGCAGCTCTATCAGCTGGGGGGAAAAGAGGAGACTGAAGTAAGTATGATGGGGAAAGGAAGCAGATAGAGGTAAGGAGAGATCAATAAGCTTCATGTTATGTTACAGATCAGAGATAACAGGGAGAAACTTCCTCTTACCTTGTCAGTCAATGTGTCAGACAGTGGGTGATATCGCAGCACAAGAGATTTTGTTAACTAGAGAAATGAGACAAAACCAGAAGAAGATTGTGATACAGAGTACAAAACCATCCCAAGTCCATTCACATCCTGTGGGGTTTGGGGGCATACATAATTTGACAGCATCAAGAAAACCAGCTTTCTGAGAGAGCCACTTACTTTCTCCCATTCACCTGCACATCTAAATGTTTCATTATCCACTACACTTTTAAAAGCCATAGAATCTGTAATATCCACTGTGATTGTTGTTTAAGTCCTATTGTAAATCTTGAACCGCTGCCCCTGGAGTCATTGGTTAGTAACTGGGAGCAGGAACCATGGCTGATTTCCCCACTGCCCCTTAGCCTACGATGTTGAGACCAACTGAGGCACCTGCACCCTTGGATAAATTTATTGCCTCATCTGTCAGAAGTGGCTCAGTGTTGCACTATATGAGTCAGTAGGTTGTGGGTTCAAATTGCACTCCAGAGGCATGAGCGCAAAATCCAGGCTAATACTCCCAGTGGTATTGCTGAAGAAATGCTGCAAAGTGAGATGAGACATGAAACTAAGGCCCCATCTGCCCTCTGAGGTGGATCGAAGAGACCCCATGATTACTACTTTAAAAAGTGCAGAGTGGTTCTCCCGTCTCCTGGTCAAAATTTAGCCCATAACCAACATCACTAAAGAAAGAAACCTGATAATTATCGCATTGCCGTTTGTCTAGGGAGCTTGGTGTGCATAAACTGCTGTCGTGTTTCTTACATTCCAACGGTGACTACACTTCAAAAAATGTTTAATTGGCTATAAAGTGCTTTAAAACGCCTTTAAGTTATGAAGGTGGCATATAAATGCAAGTTTCTTCTTACTTCTAATAACTATTGGCCTATAAATCCCTTACCCACAACAGCAAGGTAAAAACACGGGTCCTGCCAGCAGACTGCGAACAATCGCCAGTGTTCCTCTCCAGCCCAATGTTAATCTTTTTCAGCACATCATGTAGAACAGAATCCAACTGCTCACCTACACACACATATACACAAAGGGGAAAAGAAACAATCATAAGAATGTCATGTCCAACTTCAGCTGAGGCTCCCTCACATGGAGATGTTAAAAAATAAAGCCAAGAAACAGAGTTAACTCGTGACAATTCATTCTAGTCTAAAATATTTCCCAAAATTTTAACTGCACTCCCAAATGTGCTGAGGCTCCAGCAAAGAAGGCTGTTGTTTGATAGACAAACCTTTCCCTCACCTTGAGCCTCAGCTTCCCCTCTCTCGTCACACTTTTCTGCTGTTTTGTATTCTGTCAAGTTAACTGAGCTTATTGTTGCTCTGAACTGGACCTTGTGTTTTGTAGTGTAAGGAGCATATCTTTTTATTTTCTGTTGGATTGTGGATTAAAATTACAATGGCTGCAGTTTGAAAGACACGTCCACTGGAACAGGATGAGATATATATATATAAATACAATGTTGCAGTTCTGGAACAGAGTATGCCATGAAAGGCAGAATGGTGCCAGAGAGGAGTCCTGGACGAAGGGAACTGCCTGGAAACAACATCTTAATTGGTTCCTGACCAGGTGAACAGGTTTTGTGTGAGAAGCAGTGTAGCAGAATAGCTCCTAGCCTGAAAGGAAAAAGACCTAAAACCTCTCTCTCGTGTGGAAGATTCCAGTAATTCCACAATAATAGCTAGCTGTTTTTTTTTCTCCTATCTTTATAACCTGCTCTCTCTGAAAACCCCCGTCAAGAGGCAAAGGGGAAAATCACTGTTAGAGACATTGAAAGGCAAGTGTTCAACCTGTGAATTAAATATTGAAAGTGCTGGAAGACCGCCTAGTGTCACCAACAAGAACTGAAAGGAATTTGGAAGACATTGATCAAAATTAAACCATTGAATCCTACACTCCGGAATTGGTGATATTGAACTGTCTTATCCCATCCTTAAAATCCATGTTTTTGTGTGTTTTGTATGTGTGTGTGTAGGGATTTATGAAGGGGCAGAGCTTAGGTTATAGAGTGAGAAATTAGCAGTTCATATTTTTTTCTTTTGCCACTGGTTAACGAGTTTGTTCAATAAACAGTTATTTACTTAAGTTTACAAACCTGGTACTCGTGTTCAGTTAATCTAAATTGAACGGTTAGATGGAATTGGGGTAAACTGGTGGTGATATCAAACTTTTTCACATTTGTCATGGCTTGGGGAACAGTGCACTGTAACATCAAGCTCCATTATCTCCAGTGAGTTGTGACAGTAGGATATTGTCCATTTATACTTAGGCCTCACATCTATCTTGGTCTTCACCTGACTGCAACACTCAGCTATTTAAAACCTAGGCTTCGCATCCTATATTATTTACCTCAGTTCTCTCTCTCCACCGGCCCCCCCCCCCCCCCCCCCCCCCCCCCCCCCCTACACCCCAGTACAGTAGTGCTACTTACATTAAAGTCCTTTGTTGCGCACCTGGACTTCTCAATGGAAGAGATAAGTGATTCCCCTCATTGAGGGGAAGAGATGGGGGAAGGACTGTTTAATCCAGAGGGTTAGGTCTCCCTCATTCCCTCATATTCCCCTACACTAAGGTGGAGGTGGGGATGGGGACGGCCCACTCCTGAGGTCCAGTGCTCCTCACCTTTCATGCACTGAGGGGAGGAGCGTTCAATCCTAAGGGCTAGCTCTTGCCATCTTCCAACAGCCGGCTGCAACGTAGTGTTGGATTTAGACAATCACCTTTCCCAGGATAAGCAGAGGCGTGAGGCACCATCCCTGGTTTAGGGAGGTGGCATCAACCACACTTGAAGAAGGCAGAGATGAAAAATGTAACAAAGACCTATTGCAATGGGAAGGCAATAACTGAGAAATCCAGAGCTGTTAAGAGAAGGTAAATTAGAATCAGAGGAAACCATTTGGCCCATTGTCTCTGATCTGGTTCTTTGAGAGATTGGTCCAGTTAGTTCCATTCTCCCTGCTCCTTCCATAAAATAACTTTTCCCTCAAATAATTAGTCTTTTGAAAGTTATTGTTGAATCTGCTTTCACCACCGTTTAAAGGCAGTGCCTTCCAGATCATCATAACACACTGGATACAAGAAATTCTTCTTATCTGTTTAAGAAGGGAGTGAGGCAAAAGACGGGAAATTACAGGCTGATTAGCCTGACCTCGGTCATTGGTAAGAATTTAGAGTCCATTATTAAGGATGAGATTTCAGAATACTTGGAAGTGTATGGTAAAAAAGGGCAAAGTCAGCATGGTTTCATCAAGGGGAGGTCATGCCTGACAAATCTGTTAGAATTCTTTGAGGAGGTAACGAGTAGGTTAGACAAAGGAGAGCCAATGGATGTTATCTACTTGGACTTCCAGAGGGCCTTTGACAAGGTACCACACAGGAGGCTGCCCATGGTGTAAGAGGCAAGATACTAGTATGGATAGAAGATTGGCTGTCTGACAGGAGGCAGAGAGTGGGGATAAGGGGGTCTTCTCAGGATGGCGGCCGGTGACTAGTGGAGTTCCGCAGGGGTCAGTGTTGGGACCACAACTTGTCACTTTATACATTAATGATCTAGATGAAGGAACTGAGGGCATTCTGGCTAAGTTGGCAGATGATACAAAGATAGGTAGAGGGACAGGTATTACTGAGGAGGCGGGGGGCTGCAGAAGGATTTAGACAGGTTAGGAGAATGGGCAAAGAAGTGGCAGATGGAATACAACGGGGGCAAGTGTGAGGTCATGCACTTTGGTAGGAAGAATAGAGGCATAGACTATTTTCTAAATGGGGAGAGAATTCAGAAATCTGGAGTGCAAAGGGACTTGGGAGTCCTAGTCCAGGATTTTCTTAAGGTTAACTTGCAGGTTGAGTCGGTAGTTAGGAAGGCAAATGCAATGTTGGCATTTATTTCAAGAGGACTAGAATATAAAAGCAGGATGTACCGCTGAGGCTTTATAAACCTCTGGTCAGACCACATTTAGAATATTGTGAACAATTTTGGGCCCCATATCTCAGGAAGGATGTGCTGGCCCTGGAGAGGGTCCAGAGGAGGTTCACGAGAACAATTCCAGGAATGAAAGGCTTAACATATGAGGAACGTTTGAGGACTCTGGGTCTATACTCGATGGAGTTTAGAAGGATGAAGGGGGGATCTGATTGAAACTTACAGAATACTGAAAGGCCTGGATAGAGTGGACGTGGGGAAGATGCTTCCATTAGTAGGAGAAACTAGGACCCGAGGGCACAGCCTCAGAGTAAAGGGAAGACCTTTTAGAACAGAGATGAGGAGAAACTTCTTTAGCCACAGAATGGTGAATCTATGAAATCATTGCCACAGAAGGCTGTGGAGGCCAGGTCATTGAGTGTATTTAAGACCGAGATAGATCGGTTCTTAATTCGTAAGGGGATCAAAGGTTACGGGGAGAAGACAGTTGAGAAACTTATCAGCCATGATTAAATTGTGGAGCAGACTCGATGGGCCGAATGGCCTAATTTCTGCTCCTATGTCTTATGGTCTTATCTCCCCTCTTGCAGCAAAGAAAACCTGCAGCAAAAGATTATTCAATTCATCACACTCCACTGCGCAACAGGAAATGCCTTTATTTATATATGGATATCCAACTAGATCAAGTTTATTAATCGAATCACAACCAAGTATAGTCTTAAGGTGAAGCAGTGTTAAGACAAGGGGTGCTTACATGATACGTTTTGAAGTCATTCACACTCTGCCTTCACTTTCATTATAAGTTCCCATGTCCACATTTGTCTTGGAAAGTGCCTGTGTAATTTGACATGCCATAACTACAGCCTCCTTCGAATGGTTCAGCTGCAGAGGGAGGGAGTGCAGTTGCAAACTGATCGTTTATACAGGCAATTTCCTATTGCAAACTTGGACACAAAATTAATAGAAGAGTGATCGTGACACAGAAATGCGTGCATGCACAAAATCTCTGAATAAGAAAGCTCAAGCGACTGTGCACTTCACTGTCAAGGTTGAAAAGAATATTGTCACCCATCTCAAGGCCAAATTATTAAAAGAGGCAGTTAGATGCCACAATTGTGGAACTGTCAGTAACAATGGACGGTCTCTCTTTACCCTTCCAACAGGTAAAGGTGCTATGCAAGTGGCAGGATTGTTGACTGAATATTGAACAACGACATGGTTTAAAATCACTGCACCTGCACTGTGAAAAGACATGCTGACCCAGTTCTCCTCACCTGCAGGGCACTTGTTGATAAGGCCAGCAATGCATTTAGCAGCAGACATGTAAGTGAATCGATGGTTGCTGGTACAACACAGCTCCATCAGATGTGCCAGCAACCTCTCCTGTTGGGGTACTACGACCTGCAATAAACAAGATGATTTGTAACTTAACAATTAGTGATTTGAGCTTTATGAAACCAAATGAGATCTCATTCAGGTGTTTCCTCTTTCATAACAGTATCGAAAGGAAGAGAGTGAGTAATGGGATTAGAAATTAACTACCCTGTTTACACTCACACTTGGCATTGAGCACATTGCCAATTAAATGAATGCAAATTGACTCCATACTGTTCCAAACACTCCCAGGGCAGGTATAGCATGGATTTGGATACACAGTAAAGCTCCCTCGACACTGACCCATCAAACATTCCCAGGAAGATACAGAATGGGGTTAGATACAGATTAATGCTCCCCCTACACTGACCCCACTAAACAATCCCTGACCAGGTTCAGCACGGGGTTAGATACAGAGTGAGCCCCAAACCAACCTCAGAAGTTTGGTGCCAGTGTGACAGTTCCATTTGCCACACTCACCATCCTTGCATTCTGTGAAACAGGGGCTGGCAACTTAGTGCTGGCTTATACTGGACACTCCTTAACCATTCACCTCTGTGATATGGGCTGGAATGGACCAAGACAGTCCCAGCTCCCAGGAGAGAGGGATGTTCTAGGGATTGTGATAACGTTGTGTGGTCAGGTTATGTTGATACTCACGTTCTTTGGCAGGGAGCAGACAGCGGCCTGCAGGAGGGCAATCAACTGAGTCTGCGGCCATGGAGAGTCAGGCAACTGGAAAAGGAAAGAAGAACACATTACAGCGTACAGACTAGAGGGAGACATTCCAATCTCTCAAATCTTTATGATAAGACAGAATGAATTTAGAGCCTGTTGCTGGAGGGTTGAACTGCCAAAAATCCACTGTGCCAAGCTTTGATCTTCCTGTTGGATGATTGTAGGGAGTGTTAAGGCAGCCTTCAACCTGCAAAATTGTGAGGTGTTGGATTTCTTTTCCCCACCAGGAAGGAGGATAGACGATAGCACTGGGATTTACAACACCTTCCATTTCAAGCCCTGTGTCAGCATCAAGCATTCCCCAGTCAGATAGCGAATAAAACCCCCTGGGCTCCACCCCAAGGCATCCGTACTAATACGGAGCACGATCCTGTGATGCTCATTGCCTGCCAAAGTCAGATTGTAAATTAGAGCCTTATGTGAGGCAGTGTATAGGCCCACAGATAAATGGAATGGTACAAGAGAGTTACAAAATAAAGTTTGTTATTTTTTGCACAACCCCTAAATTATAGGTTTATCAGGATGGTGGGGTGAGGCACGGAGTGATGAATCCATTCCATGACTCCCAGCTCTGGGTTTCTGAGCAAGACTGAGAGCTATCACACAGCTCACAAGCAGAAATCTGACCTTCAAACCATGGAAGGGCAGAGAGGGGAAATAAAGACTCAGAGCCAGTGACTCATCAGCTACTCTCGCCCACCTACTGCTGTTTACAAAATCACAGGCATAGAGCCCTGGGGCAGTTCTCCAACCAAGTCACTCATTGCAATGTGAAACCAACCTTGCCTGGGGCTGGGAGGGAGGCAGGAGAGTTTTCTTCCAGAAATTTCTGGTATCCCCTCAGTTACCAAGGATGATGTTCCTTTTCCAAATAAGGTTTTCGGGACAACATCCAGTCTCAGTATCTTAGCCAAGTGGCCACTCTTCACCTGAGCCTTAAAAGCATGGCACCAAGCAGATTATTCGGCTGTAGAAGCTGCACTTGGCACAGCCCACAAACTCATTTTCTGACAGAGGAAATACTTTAGGAAAGGTCAATGTTTATCACTCCCGTCCCTAACTCAGTTCCTACCACTGTCCCAGGTGAAATTAGCTGACTCAGCACAGTTCAAGCGGTTCAAGAAGGCAGCACCACCGCAGGCAATTAGGGATGGGCAATAAATGCTGGCCTAGCCAACGAAGCCCGCATCCCATGAATGAATTAAAACAAAACCAAAGGTCAAACTTGGGCATTGAGCAGTATGGCTCAGCTACATAAGAACTGAAGAAATAGCAGCAGGTCATTTGGCCCCTCAAGGCTGCTCCACCACTCAACATGATCAGGCTGAACCGTCTTCAACTCCACTTTCCTGGCTTATATCCGTTTGTGGCCAAAATTCAATTTTTAAAAAAATTCTTTCTTGGGATGTGAGCATTGCTGGCTAAGCCAGCATTTGTTGTTCATCCCTTATCACCTCCCTAGAGGAGGTGATGATGATCCGCCTTACTAAACTGCTGCATTTCATGTGCATCGGTACACCCACAGTGCTGTTAGAAGTGGAAACATACTCAATGAATGAGTGTCCGCAGCTCTCTGGGGGGAAGAATTCCAAAGATTCAAAACCTTCTGAGTGAAGAAATTTCTTATCCCAGACCGCAGAGACCTGTTGGGCCAAATGGTCTGTTTTGGTGCTGCAAGATTCTCTAAATGACTGGCCCCTTATCCTGAGACTATGGCCCCTAGTTCTAGACTCTCCACTGGATAAAACGATGTCAGGAGGGTTGAAAACAGCCTGTTGAGGTGAAATGTCAGTCTGAATTTCACATCACATGAATGTACTTTACATGCAGTACCAGTAAACACCTACTGATGGTGCTGCTGAAAAGTTAGCAAACGGTTCAGGAACTTTCCACAGTTCTTCAAAGTTAATTTTATTTATTTTAAAACAGCCTTCTTCAAACTCAGACAGAAAAAGAAAAAACAGGTCTCCTCCTGCTCTTGAGTGATGGCTTTTATTCCAAGGGTAAGGGATTGAGGAATGATTAAATCAAGGTGTTTAAAATAATGAAAGGGATTCAATCAGGTAAATTTTTTTTATTCATTCATGGGATGTGGGCTTCACTAGCTGGGCCAGCATTTATTGCCCATCCCTAGTTGCCCTTGAGAAGGTGGTGGTCAGCTGCCTTCTTGAATCACTGCAGTCCACGCGGTGTAGGTACACCCACAGTGCTGTTAGAAGGGAGTTCCAGGATTTTGACCCAGCAACACTGAAGGAACAGCAATATATTTCCAAGTCAGGATGGTGAGTGATTTGGAGGGGAACTTCCTGGTGGTGGTGTTCCCATCTATCTTCTGCCCTTGTCCTTCTGTATGATAGTGATTGTGGGTTTGGAAGGTGCTGTCTGAAAGTTAGAGCTTCTGTCTCATCAGCTCCTGCAGTGAGGATAATTCCAGCCTTCTGGAACTACAGGGTTTTTAAAAATTCATTTACGAGATGTAGGCTTGCTGTCTAAGCCAATATTTATTGCCCATCCCTATTTGTCCTTGAGCAGGTGGTGGTGAGCTGCCATCGCTGTGGCATAGCTACACCCACAGTGCTGTTAGGAAGGGAGTTCCAGGTTTTTGACTCAGCGACAATGAAGGAACAGATGGCGAGTGGCTTGGAGAGGAACTTCCAGGTGGTGGTGTTCCCATGTATCTGCTACCCTTGTTCTTCTAGATGGTAGCGGTTGTAGGTTTGGAAGGTGCCGTCTAAGGAACCTTTGACGGTTCTTGCCGTGCATCTTGCAGATGGCACACACTGCTGCTACTGTGCATCGGTGGTGGAAGGAGAGAATGTTTGTGGTTGTGGTGCTAATCAAGCAGGCTGCTTTGTCCTGGACAGTATCCAACTTCTTCAGTGTTGTGGGAGTGCACTCATTCAGGAAGTATTCCACCACACTCTTGACTTGTGCCTTGTAGATGGTGGACAGGCTTTGGGGAGTCATGAGGTGAGTTACTCATCACATGATTCCTAGCCTCAGACCTACTCTTGTAGCCATAGTATTTATATGGCTAGTCCAGTTCAGTTTCTGGTCAATGGTAACTCCCAGGATGTTGATAGTAGGGGATTCAGTGATGGTAATGCCATTGAACATCAAGGGGCGATGGCTGGATTCTCTCTTGTTGGAGATGGTCATTGCCTGGCACTTTTGTGATGCGAATGTTACTTGCCACTTGTCAGTTCAAGCCTGGATATTGTCCAGGTCATGCTGCATTTGGACATGGACTGCTTCAGTATCTAAGGAGTCGCAAATGGTGCTAAACATCATGCAATCATCAGCGAACATCCCCATTTCTGGCCTAATGATAGAAGGAAGGTCATTGATGAAATAGCTGAAGATGGTTGGGCCGAGAACACTACCCTGAGGAACTCCTGTGGTGATGTCCTGGAGCTGAGATGACTGACCTCCAACAACCATAACCATCTTCCTTTGTGCTAGGTATGACTCTAACCAGTGGGGTGTTTTCCCCCTGATTCCCAATGATTCCAGTTTTGCTGGGGCTCCTTGATGCCACACTCTGTCAAATGCAGTCTTGATGTCAAGGGCAGTCACTCTCACCTCACCTCGAGAGTTCAGCTCTTTTGTCCATGTTTGAACCAAGGCTGTAATGAGGTCAAGAGCTGAGTGGCCCTGCCGGAACCCAAACCTGATAGCACTGTTGATGAACCCTTCCATTACTTTGCTGATGATCGAGAATAGACTGGCTGGGTTGGATTTGTCCTGCTTTTTTTGTACAGGACATACCTGGGCAATTTTCTACTTAGCCAGGTACATGCTAGTGTTGTAGCTGTAATGGAACAGCTTGGATAGGGGTGCAGCAGGTTTTGGAGCATAAGTCTTCAGTACTATTGCCGGAATACTGTCAGGGCCCATAGCCTTTGCAGTATCCAGTGCCTTCAGCCGTTTCTTGATATCACGTGGAGTGAATCAAATTGGCTGAAGATTGGCATTTGTAATGCTGGGAACCTCCGGAGGAGGCAGAGATGGATTATCCACGGCACTTCTGGCTGAAGATTGTAGCAAATGCTTCAGCCTTATCTTTTGTACTGCTGTGCTGGACTCCTCCATCATTTAGGATGGAGATGTTTGTGGAGCCTCCTCCTCCAGTGAGTTGTTTAATTGTCCACTACCATTCATGACTGGGTGTGGCAGGACCGCAGAGCTTAGATCTAATCCGATGGTTGTGGGATCACTCAGCTCTATCACTTGCTGCTTATGCTGTTTGGCACGCAACTAGTCCTGTGTTGTAGCTTCGCCAGATTGACACCTCATTTTTTAAGTATGCCTGGTGCTGCTCCTGGCATGCCCTCCTGCACTCTTCATTGAACCAGGGTTGATCCCCTGGTTTGGTGGTAATGGTAGAGTGGGGTACATGCAGGGCGATGAGGTTACAGATTGTGTTTGAGTACAATTCTGCTGCTACTGATTGCCCACAGAGCTTCATGGATGCCCAGTCTAGTTGCTGGATCTATTCAAAGTCTATCCCACTTAGCACAGTGGCAATGGCACACAACACGATGGAGGGTATCCTCAAAGTGAAGGCAGGACTTTGTCTCCACAATGACTGTGCAGTGGCACAGAGAGAAACTATTTCCTCTGTTGGGAGGGTCCAGAACAAGGGTGAGCTGAATGCAGTATCCCAAGTGGGACCTAACCAAGGCTCTTAAAATTAGAGCTAGGTCACTGAGGACGAAAACCGGAAGGCAATTTTTCCACACTTGCAGGTCATGGAAATCTGGAACTCTATCCCCCAAAAGGGTGTCAGTGCTGCAGAGCAAATTATACTTTGAAGGAGGAAGCTTATATTGGGTAAGGGTATCAGGGGATCAAAGGTGGGTGGATGGGGATGACATACAGATCAGCCATGATCTCACTGACTGGCGGAACAGGCTTGAGACCCCGAATGACCTCATCCTGTTCCTTTACTTTTGCTCCAGCCGCTAACGTCAAAACGCAAAAAACGTGTGACACAGCCACTGGATAAAACGAGGCCCTGCCTGCCTGCTTCAATGGCTCAGTGTTGAAGATCCCAGGGGACTATTTGAAGAGCATGCAACTAAAAGTGACCAGGATCACAATCGGTGGATGTCAGGCTGGTGCAGGATTAAGCTGGGCTTCAATGGCATAGCAGTTGAATAGCTCAGCCAATATCTACTGTTCAGCTGGTCAATATGGGTCCTTGGCACCAGACAGCAGTGGAACTAAACATTAGCTTGGTCCTTGAAAAACACTCTCAGAACGTCGGTAACCAGCGGAGACAGATTTAAGTAATTAGCCAAAGAATCAGATGCAAGGTGAGGACTTTTTAAAAAAAAACACTAAGTTGTGAATTATGGTGATCTAGAAAGTATCGGTGGGTGTAATCAGATTCAACAGTTAAAGTGAAAATGGATAAATATTTCAAAAGGAAAAATCTACAGGACAGCAGGGCAAAAGTTGGGGGTCGAGTAAGACTAATTGGATAGTTGCTCAGGCACAATGGGCTGAATGGCCTCCTTCTGTGCTGAATTATTCTATGATTCATGAACATTAACAAGAAAAACAAAGGAGTTACTCACTTGAAAAGGCTGGAACTTTCTAGAAAGGTTATTTTCAGGCAAAAAGGAGACATCTCCATCGAGATACAAGGCCACAACCTGGGAGATTTTTCCGGAAGCTAGTCTAAGAAGGGGTAGATGGGGCAGGGAGGAGGGGGAGGCGGGTGGAAGAAGAATATAAAAAATTTTAAAACTTTCTACACACACTGCGTGAACGCCAAAGAATAATTAATGCAATCACTAGGTTATAATTCTGCTGCCCTGCAAATTTTTCAAATTCCAAGTTTAAAAATATTTGCTCTCTGGATCAGGGCGTTGCTGACAAATGCTGGCATTTATTTCCATCCTTAGCTCCCCAAGTAGGTGGTGAACCTTCTAGAACTGCTACTAGTGCTTTGATACAATGGAGTGACAGACTAGGCCAGTTCAGAAGGCAATTAACTGTCAGCCATTATAGCGTGGACTGGAGACACCTCTAAGGCCCAGATGGGGTACAGTCTGCAGGTTTCCTTCTCAATGGCACTGATGAGCAAACTGGGATTCTATCCACTTCACTTTTATTGATACCAGCTTTTTAAAAATTGAAGTAAAATTCTCAAACTGCTGTGGTGGGATTGGGACGTAAACTCTCGGAAAGCCGAAAGGAAGGGAAACCACATCATTGTCAACTTATGATGATTGGCAGAAACAGTGGAGGGGAGATGAGGAGAATTTTCTTAAAATATGTTATACAGCCAGTTGTGGTCTGGAATGCGGAGCCTAAGAGAGTGGTGGAAACAGATTCAATAGTAACTTTGAAAAGGGAACTGGATAGACACTTGAAAAGGGGAAAAAACAGGTTATGGGGAAAGAACAGGGGAGTGGGACTATTTGGACAGCTCTTTCACAAAGCAGGTATAGGCACCATGAGCTGAAGGGCCTCCTATTGTACTGTACATTTCAATGATAAACTGTGGTGCAGGAAGTGATGCAGGACCATGACAACGGGCACATGCTGCTGACAGCACTGCACGTCAGCGAATCGGGGTGAGCCAAGGTGAAGGACAAGGAGTCTCCAGGGTGCAGAAGGGAAGAAAGATGCAGCTTTTCCAGAATAGAGAAACAGGAAGCAGAGAATAATAGATTCAGCTGGAGTGAAGGAACAGGAAAGGAACAGGCTGTCCCAGAGTTTGATTCCAACTTGGAAATCCGCACTTCTTTACAGATTCAGAAGGAAGTGCGTTTGTACAAGGATTCCAAACCCCCACCCTCACGTCATCCACCCATTGTTTACTCCAAGTGTAAATTTTGGTCTCTGATTATCTCCTTTTGTACTTGTTGCGGACACGCAAACACTTGCTGGAATGAAAGTACAAGTGATGCAGGTAGCCCTCTGCCACCTCACCACAGTGATTTCACACAGTGAGTGCTGTCTGACTTTGGTGGACGTGGGGGTGGAAGCAGGACAAGTGAGACACAAAGTTCCTGAATCTCATGTTGTTTCCACATTCACACAGAGGTATGTGGACAGAGTGAACAGGATCAGGGAATTCCCAGGATAATAACTTGCATTAAATAACAGCATTAATGTAACAAAACATTTCAAGGTGCTCCACAGGCATGTAAAACAGTCAAAAACTGACACCAAGCCCATGGGGGAAACATTAGGGTTAAGCTTCAAGGAAGGTCTTTGAGAGAGAGAGGTAGAGGGGGAAAGGTGAGGGTTGAATGCCAGAGGGCCTGGACAGCAGATGGGCTATCAATGGTAGGGTATAGAAGTCAGGGATGGACAAGGGAACAGAGTTGGTGGAATGCAGCAACATTGGAAGTTTGTAGGGGTGGAAGAGATTATAAAGCTAGGGAAGGGTCAGATCATAGGTGAATTTCAACACAAGGATGAGCATTTTACGACAGCTAATGTAGGTCAGTGAACACAGGGAATGATGGGTGAACAGCACGTGATGCAAGTTAGGCTATGGCCAGCAGAGTTTTGAATGAGTTCAAATTTACAAGGGTGCAAGATGTGGGGGTGGCTGGAAAAACATAAATAAGTTGCCAGAAGTAGGAGCCTAAATTTTTCCCATTCTATTCCAGTGTCACTCAAACAGGTTGTATATAGAACCATAACTGCTTGCCACACTGGTGATGAAGCGACAATTCTGAGACCAAGAATCTAGGCTGGGACTTTCTGGTTTGTAGCACTTAGTCCTGTAGAACCAATGAGTGACTCACACAGGGGGGAGTTTGGGGGTGTGGGTAGTGGGTTGATTCATGTTTTTGTTTTCTTTCCCCTTCTACAGAATAATTGTCGCAACTGTCCGATGCTCTGAAAGTTAGAGCTTCTGTCTCATCAGCTCCTGGAGAGAGGATAATTCCAGCCTTCTAGAACTACAGTGTTTTTAACAATTAATTTACGAGATGTAGGCTTTGCTAGCTAGGCCAACATTTATTGCCCATCCCAATTTGTCCTTGAGCAGGTGGTGGTGAGCTGCTGTCGCTGTGGCAAAGCTACACCCACAGTGCTGTTAGGAAGGGAGTTCCAGGTTTTTGACCCAGCAACAACGAAGGAACAGATGGCAAGTGGCTTGGAGGGTAACTGTATCTGCTGCCCTTGTCCTTCTAGATGGTAGCGGTTGTAGGTTTGGAAGGTGCCGTCTAAGGAACCTTTGAGAGTTCTTGCAGTGCATCTTGTAGATGGTACACACTGCCGCCACTGTGTGTTGGTGGTGGAGGGAGTGAATGTGGATGTGGTGCTTATCAAGCAGGCTGCTCTGTACTGGACGGTGTCAAGCTTCTTGAGTGTTGTGGGAGCTGCACTCATCCAGGAAAGTGGGGAGTATTCCATCACACTCCTGACTTGTATCTTGTAAATGGTGGATAGGCTTTGGGGTGTCAGGAGGTGAGTGATTCACTGCAGGATTCCCAGCCTCTGACCTACTCTTGTAGCCATAGTATTTATATGGCTAGTCAGTTCAGGTTCTGGTCAGTGATAATCCTCAGGATGTTGATAGTGGGGGATTCAGCAACGGTAATGCAATTGAAAGTTAAAGGGCGATGGTTGGATTCTCTCTTGTTGGAGATGGTCATTGCCTGGCACTGGTGTGGCATGAAAGTTACTTGCTGCTTGTCAGCCCAAACCTGGATTTTGCTCAGGTCTTGCTGCATTTGGACATAAACTGCTTCACTATCTGAGGAGTCGCGAATGGTGGACATTATGCAATCATCAGTGAATGTCCCCACTTCTGACCTTATGATAAAAGGATGGTCACTGAGGAAGCAGCTGAAGGTGGTTGGATCCAGATAAGAGGAATCTTTACTGCACTTCAAGATGAGGAAGTGGATCAATGAAGCTGAAGCAGACACTCTGCTCATGGTGATGAAGGGTTCAAAAATTCCAGGAGAAACAAGTTAAAGGTAATAAGTCAAGAGAGGAACTTTTCATCCAAAAGGAATACACACTTGCAGAATAGGATCTTTAAAAAAATCATTCCTTGCACGTGGACATCACTGGCGAGGCCAGTAGAGAATGACAAAGGAGTTGGCAGAATAGGAAATTAAATGACAATTTGCATACATTGCAAGAGGTATAAGGGACTGAACGGAAAGTTGAAAGGGCAGGTAGGTTACGACAATCTACAAGGATATTGGGTAGACTGGCCAAAAGTTCTTATACTTTTCTGAATCCAGAGGAAATGGCTCAAAATTCAGTAATGTTATTTAGGAAAGAAAAGAACGAATTTGTATTTATATAGTGCCTTTCACAACTTAGGACATCCTGAAAGTCTTTCCAGCCAATGAAGTACTTCTGAAGTGTAGTCAATGTTTTAACGTAGGAAATGTATATACAGCAAGCTCCCACAAGCTACAATGTGATTAGTAACCATTTAATACTCATTGGAGTTTAGAAGAATGAGAGGTGATCTTATTGAAAGATAAGAGATTCTCAGGGGGCTTGATAAGGTACATGCTGAAAGAATGTTGCACCCCATGGGGGAAATCTTGTACTGCGGGGGAGGTACAGTTTCAGATTAAGGGGTCTCCCATTTAAGAATTTCTTCCTCAATAACCGAGTGGTTTTCTAGGCCATTTCAGAGGGCATTTAAGACTCAACCACTTTTCTGTGGCATGTGCATGCCAGACCAGGCAAAGCCAGCTGATCTTCTTTAAATGGCATTCATGAACCAGATGGGTTTTTATGACAATGGTTTCCTCATCATCATTACTGAGACTAGCTTTTAATTCCAAATTTATTAATTGGCAATAATGGGATTTGAACCCATGTACCTAGAGCATTAGCCTGGGCCTCTTCATCTAGTGACATTACCACTATACCACTGCCTCCCCTAGTACTTAACCTCTGGAATTCTCTATCCTAGAGAGCAATGGAGGCTGAATCACTGAATTTATTCAAGGCTGAGTAAGACAGATTTTTGATCCACAGGGGAGACAAGGGTTATGGGGACAGGCTGGAAAGTGGAGTTTAGGCCACAATCAGATCAGCCCTGATCTTACTGAATAGCGGAGCAGGCTCCAGGGGCTGAATGGCCTATTCCTGCTCCTATGTTCTTATAACATGTTTCAGTGATGGATAAACATTGGGCAGAACTCCCCTGCGCTCCTTCAAATAGTGCTGTGGTATCTTTTACATATTCAGATGAGCCCTCAATTTAACATCTCATCTGATTGGTAGTACACCTGACAGCGTAGCACTCCTTTCGTACTGAAGCGCCAGCCTGGATTTTGGGCTCAAATCTCTAGTGTGGGCTTGAATGTTAGCCATGGTTCAGTTGATAGCATTTGTCTGAATCAGAAGGCTATGGGTTCAAGTCACACTTGTCATGAAGAGATTAATGTCTATAGTGTTACTGGAAATTATTTTTAAAAAAATTTCCAATAACATTGAGTTTAGTGGTGTGTGTGTGTCTTAATTGGATCAAAACCAGCTAGTCTGGATGCTTTGATGTATAGAAAGAAGTAGGTTTGAAATGGTAATTAGATAAACATGGGGAAGTTTAGAAACATAGATGTCAAGAGGGAAGTTTGCATTTTTAAATAAAGCATTCAAAAGAATGGGTGAAATCTTGCATCTAGCTATAAGACGCCAAGCAATGTTTTTATTTTTTTCAGCTTACTAATAAAATTGGTGGAATCAAAGGATCTTATTGTTAGGAGATGTAAAATTCAAAACTTAGTAATACAATGGTAAATTTACATTCAAAGGAAAAGCTAGGTATAAACAGAAAGGAGTTTGTGTGAGGCAGAGGCATTTAAGATGTAACCAGCCTGTACGCCTCCAACTGTGCCTGCAAGAAACCTCATTTTGAATTTGTAAGGTCAAATGTGCTTTGCCTGGGGTCTTTTTAAATCTATGAGTTTTACTGTTGCCTTAACAGGGTGTAACAGAATTAGATTAATTAGGGGATTTTTGTAATTATTATGGCAGTAATTTTATAGACATATGTGCACACAATTTTTTTTGGTTTAAAGGTTTAATTTAGTTTTATAAAAAAAAATGTCTTGAGACTCGGTGGTCCTATTACTACTGAATTCAAGGCCTGCATCTCGAAACATACAAATTGCAAAAATGGATTATGACAGTTGTTTCAAGTTTCCCTCTGGGATTTGAGCAACTTAGCCCTTACCATTGGCTGTGTCATAATACAATCTAAGACTTGAGCACAAAAATCAATGCTGATGCTCGTGTGCAGTATTAGATGAAATGTTAAACTGAGGGTCCACCTGCTCTTTCAGTGGACATAAAAGATGCCATGGTACTATTTCACAAATGAGTTATTTCAAATGCCCTAGCCAATTTCTGGCTCTCAATCAACATCACGAAAACAGCTTATCTGGTAATACAGAACTTGAGTATTGCTGAAGATTGTCTGTCAGGCTCACAATGTGGTATGTTTGCGTGTACTGGAAGCTACATATATTAATACACGGGGCCCTGTTCTTTGTAGACATAAAGAACACATACACACATTGCACTTGTTTCAGCAAAACAGATCAAGTGACAGCCATTCGCTGATTTATTCCTCAGGGCCATGCCTTGAGAAATCAGAGTCAAGCTGCCTGGTTTGAATTTCAAATAATGCTTGGTAGTTAACTACCAGTCACCATCAACCAATGCATTCTTCAAGGCAACGCCTCTACCAATCAGACCACTTGCCAACCAATCAGCACTCTCTTCTCATACTGTATAAACAGTTGTTCCATTTACATTTGGTATGCTTGCAAATTGTCCTTATGAGGGCAAGATGAAAAGCTTCAACAAAAAAATCTTTTGGCAACAGGTTATCTGGTCATTAGCACATTTTACTTGCTGTGGGATTTTGCTATTCACAAATTGGCTGTTGCATTTCCTGCATTACAACAGTGGTTACATTTTGAAAAGGACTTTATTGGCTGTAAAGTGATTTGGGACTTCCTGTGGGTGTGAAAGGTGAGGTAGAAATTCAAGTATTTTTTCTTCTCAAACCACAACCCATATCCCACAAATGAATAATGTATAAAAAAAATGTCTCAAAGAGTTTCAAACATATAAATTACTGAAAGAATTCAATGACTATTGCTATGCAGCGCAGCAAGCTACAAGCAAGGTGAATGGCCACTTCCTAAGTTTTTGGTGCTGTTAGCTGAGGGAGGAATGTTGACCAAGATGCTGGGCAAACTACCTGCTCTCTTTGAATAGTGTTGTGGGACCTGATGCTTAACCCCCTCACTGAAGGATTGCTAAGATGCCGAACTGCCCATTTATTTCATCTGCATGATTTTTGTTTTGACTTTCCTGGTACTGTAACCATACTAAAATACAAGAGAGAGATCCCAGAATTGAGAGAAAAAACACCAGTGTTTACAATTCACACACACATTAGGTCCACTTTCAACATTAACAAATGAAAAATAAGCTGAACCATTTCTTGACTGTGACAGAGATTACATCTTACAGAAGAACATCAGAAATAGGAGGAGCACATCATATGGCTGCTTGAGCCTGCTCCACCATTCAATACGATCATGGCCGATCAACTCCATTTTCCCACCCGCTCCCCATATCTCTCAATTCCTAGAGAGACCAAAAATGTATCGATCTCAGCCACGAACATAGTCAAATTGGAGCATCCATAGCTGTCCAGAGTAAAGAATTCCAAAGATTCACAGACCTCTGAGTGAAGAAATTTCTCCCCTTCTCAGTCCTAAATGATAGACTCCTTATCCTGAGACTGCGCCCCAGTGTCTAGAGTCCCCAGCCAGAGGAAACAACCGCTCAGTGTTGATCCTGTCAAGGCCCTTGAGAATCCTTACGTTTCAATTAGTGTCTTTACAGATAATACCAGTCCATGTGATCTCCTAGGCCAGTTAGAGAGGAACTTTCCACCAGGTTATTTTTTTCCCTTTTGGCCCTGGGCTTTTCAATCACTTGGAGAAAATTGCATGGTTGCAAGGGGAGGGCAAGAAAGAAGTGTATGGTCATGATGATATGGCCATGATTATGTGGGATAGGCTTAATGGACAAGATGGCTATTTCCTGACCACCAACATCTAATGCAAAAGCAATAGCAACTTACTCTGTCTGGCCGTGACTGTAGGCAGTGCTGATCACAGTCCCCAACGCCATGATTACTTGTTCCTCACACATGATGCCAAGTGGGATTACAGAGCCACAGTCTATATCAGATATTTTAGAAAGTATGGTGAGTAAAATTCATGTTTCTTCATTGTTTCAGTCACTTCTATTATAATCTCTCTCCCCTTCAGATAAAACCCAATCATATTAAAACAGAAATAGAACTGTAGGTGGCAGTACATCTCATCTTAAAGGAAGCACCTGCGACGGTGCAGTACTCCCTGTGTGCTGCACCAGAGTGTCAGTCTAGATTACACGTGCAAGTCGCTGAAGTGGGACTTGAACCCCCTCAACTTTCTGACTCAGGCAAGGCTGCGGCCCACTGAGCAACAGCTGGTGGCTTTACCACTTGAAAGATTGTTCAAAGCAGGTTTTTCTGTACATAATGTTAATCTTCTGGGTTGTGTGGAGGTTTGAGACTGGATTTGCCATCTGTGAGGCTGCTGCATGACATCTCTAATGAGGGAGGGAGGGGAACTTGTCCACTTTGGCAGGAAGAATAGAAAAGCAGTATGTTATTTGAATGGAGAGAGACGACAGAACTCTATTACATAGAGGGATCTGTGCATCTTGGTACATGAATCACAAAAAGTTAGAATGCAGGTACAGCAAGTGATTAGGAAGGCAAATGGAATGTTGGTGTTCAATGAAAGGGGGATCGAGTATAAAAGCAGTGGCGGGGTTGGGGGGGGGTGTAGAAAATGTTGCTATAGCTATGCAGGGTTTTAGTTAGGCTGCATCAGGAGCACTGTGTATAGTTTTAGTCTCCTTGAGGATATAATTGCTTTAGAAGCAATTCAGACAAGGTTCACTCGACTGATTCCTGGAATAAAGAGGTTATGAGGAAAGGTGTGGGTGTAAGTGCAGATTTGGCCTCCATCCATTGGAGTTTAGAAGAATGAGACAATATTAATGCAACATTTAATATCAGGAGGAGGCTGGACAAGCCGGATGCTGAAAGGGTATTTCCCCTTGAGGGGAAAGTCTAGAACCAGGGCACATGGTCTAAAAATTAGGGGTCTCCCATTTAAGATTGAGATTGGGAGAATTTTTTTTTTCTCAGAAAGTTGTTAGTCTGTGGAATTCTCTTCTCCGAGAAGAGTGAAGGCTGGGTCATTGAATATATTCAAGGCTCAGTTAGATAAATTTTTGATTGACAAGGGAGTCAAGGATTAAGGATAACAGACAGGAAAGTGAAGTTGAGGCCACAATCAGATCAGCCATGATCTTATCGAATGACAGAGCAGGCTTGAAGGGCCAAATGACCTACTCCTGCTTCTAATTCTTCTGTGGGAAGGGAGATGAGAACAATAGCTTAAGACCAAAGGCAAATTGCACAGTAATATATCGCGAGCTGTGCTTATGATGGTACAAACTTCCTGATGTGTCACATCTGCCCTGTCATGCTTCAGTGTCACAGTTTAGAGCCTCACCATCAACAATACCATGGAAAATCTGTTAGTAGAAAAGCATCCACAAGGCATGTTCTGGGATGAAGGGGGGGGCTCAAGCTACTGATCAGGCCGTACTTGGCGGATGAGCTTAATGTTTAAACCTCCCTTCCCTTACTCTGGAGACATGGGTAACTGCATTAATTTCAGTGATTACATTGCATGAGTGAAACAACTCCCCTTTTTGTTAATTATTTCCTTGCGCCCTCAGTTATTCATTATTCCAAACCAGGTCTCCAATAAGAAATCTCTCTCAAGACAGACGTCACATTGTGTCCCAGACAGGTCTCTTGGACACCTGTTTTTCTGCTGGGCTCTTGATCTTCCAGCTTCATGTTCACAAAGAAACAATGAATGGGGCATAGGGGAGAGGCCAGTCGCCTGTACATGGATGATGTGGTTGGGAAATGTTGAGGGCACCCTGGTCCCAGTATCACTCTGGGTCTGGGGGCATGGCCTGCAGGAGTGGGTAGTAGGAGGAAGCCGGGGAGAACAGAGAAACATAGGAACAGAAGGCTCTTGAGCCTGTATCACCAGTCATTGAGCTCACAGCTGACCTATGGTTTAACTCTATCCACCTGCCTTGGCTCCATATCACTCAATATTATTGGCTAGCAAATAAAAAACTATCGACCTCAAATGAAAAATTGAGTTAGCATCCACTGATTTTTTTTGTACGAGAATGTTCCTTGTACTAGTTCTAGTAGCCTTTAGTTGAAGGATTGCATCCTAAGCATGCCTAAATGGTTTAGCTGTAGCCACCTTGTCCCAGGCTCTTCCAGCAGTGGAAAAATTTTCCCTCTATCTGCAGAGGGGAATGAAGAGAAAGCGGAAGAGAGTCTGGCTCAGTGATGATTTAGCCTCCCCACTAACCCCCCCACCCCCGACACTGCAACCTCATTGGGCAAGCATCTCTGGTCCATTTGGCCTCTCCATGCAACAATGTGACGACAATCAAAGAATTGAGTGGAAGATTGGGGGGAGGTGGGTGGTGGTGATGGTGGTGGCATTGGGAATAAACCCACTTTCCACTACGGCTGGAACTCACAGCATGTTGTGCTATCCCAGCAACTGAAGGTTGAATTTCATATTGAGAGACAGAGACAGAAAATGCAAGTGAAATGAGACATCATTGAAAAGTACAAACGAAACATTAATTCTAACAAAGTGAGCAACAAACTGCAGGTCGCCAAAGTCCCAGGTTTGATTCCCAGCCAGTGATGAATGAGCTGATATGCTTTTGGAGTCCAAAATAGGAAAGAAATGAAAAAAAGTGTTAGAATAAATCAAATACTCCAAATATTAAACAGGAGGAAAATTAAAATAAAAAGGGGAGAAAGCATGGGGAGAAGTATTAGTTCAGTGTTCCAATGTATACATGGTCAATGCCATTCAAAAATTCCAATAGATACTGGCTCAATAATAATAGCTTTGAAAAGAGCAGTGAATAAATATTTGAAAGCAAACTAAGAGGGAATGTAGTGGGAATAAGTAGATAACTCTCAGAAAGCTTAAATAACCTTCTCCTGTTCCAATGGAATCAAGGAAAAGCATGCTTAATATTAAACAGCAGCTATACCGTTTTGTACAATAATGTTAACCACAAGTGGAAGCCATGATTTGTCAGAAAAGTAAACAATTTCCTCCCTTGCTCTGACTGATCCTACTTGACATTCCCTTTCACGTTGCTGCATTGTGTTTGGGTGTGAGGCAATGCTTACCTTGCACAGCTGTCTGGATGGCCAGTCCCAGCAGGCATGGGACAACCATTTGGTGAAAGTAACAGCTGCTCTCTTCGGCACCCTGACAGTGTTCTGCAACCAGCTGCAGGCTTTGACAGGTCAGGATGGCCATGTCACTTTCAGTGCCTGAACTCCCTGCAAGACAAAATGTCACCGCAGTTATGCACTCTGATGGTGGAGCTCCAACGTATGGTGTCACGGTTTGCAACATGTTCCCATGTAGGGTACAGTATACCCAACTCCCCCCCCCCCCACCACAAAAGTCCTTTGTGTTCATCTCAAGGCACTTTTTTACTGGAAGAGCAAGAAAGAAAAATAAGTTGCATTTACATGGTGTCATTCATGACCATACACGTCCCAAAGTGCTCTATAGCTAATGAGGTACTCTTGAAATGTAGTCACTGTTGTAATGTACAAAATGGGCAGCCAATTTGCGCACAACAAACTCTCAAAGTAATTTGCTTTAACTTTGATTGAGGGGTATCAGGGGGTACTCCCCTGCTCTTCCACAAAATAGTGCCATGCAGTTTTTTACATTCACCTGAGAAGGCAGATGGGGCCTTAGTTTAATGTCTCAACTGATTGACAGTGTGGCACTCCTTCAGTACTGCACTGGATTGTCAGCACTGTTGTGCTCAAGTCCAGGCATGGGACTAAAACCCACAATCTTCTGACTATGAGGTAAGAGTGCTACCCACTGAATTACAGATGACACTTTAAGGGAAGGTGAAGGGGAAAAAAACAAAATTGTTCAGCATCACAAAGGGCGTTGAATCTTATGTCCCTCTAGCTACACACTCTGTTCCAATTTTAAAAGAATTAGTCCTAATAATGAGATAGTTATCAATACCAGGCTGCTGACACCTCTCTGTCTGTCTCTAACTTATCTGCTTGATCTTTCAACCCTGAACATTGCCAGTCCCTAGACTATCAATACCCCTGCCTTTTCCTCTGTTATTCCCTCACTACAACCAGACATCAATTTCAGTCAGAGAGAGCGTTTAATAAACCTGGCCACGGCTGAACAGATATTGCTGGCTTTGACGAGCTGTTGGCGAGATTTCAAAGACAATAATAACACCCTCTCCCGAGTTTTAATTTGCAAAAACATCTGAGACTTCAGCATGTCCCCCTGCTCACCAACCCTTTGATAAGAAACATGCCACTATTGTAGGATTCACCTTTCTGTAAATTGGTCAGATGCTTCAGTAGGACCGGGACTGTCCTCTTCACTATACTGGGATGCGTGGAGATGGCAGCCAGAGCTTGAATACTGCGCTGATGCAGAGTGTATCCAGACTGTGTAGGAAGTTCATCGCCATCCTTCACTTCCATCGGCTCTGGAAATATCAATGCATTCATAACTAAAATATTCAATGTTAATTGCTCCTTTGATTATTGTTCCTATAATTCATGGACAGGTTTATGAGAGCTTTTCAAAGTGACCTCCAACACCAGTCTCACTCACTCAGGGAAATCATAGGGCAGCTGGTGCAAGTGAAAGAAAGTCACCCTGGTGTCAAAAAGGGAGTATTCTTCAGAGGTTGGAGTGAGGCGGAACTAAAGCATCTAACATAAGAATGCCTGATAGGAAAGCATAAGTGAACTCCACTTTGTATCTAACCTATGCTGTGTTACAATTATGACGTGAGTTAAGATTATGTTTTGGGACTGTGTATTTAATTTAAGGTAAAATGAAGAGGGTCATGTGCACCTGTTCTGAAGGCTGCCTAAGAACAAGCCATGGTGGTTTGATTGTTAGAGATTAAAGGCAGCCCAGATTGTTTCACTGGGAAGAAGGTGCAAGATGTTTAAATGTGGAGACAATGGCAGCAGCCTGTGTCCTAACAGTGGTTAGACTATAAGTCTCCAAAACACCAGAAAAGCACTGAGAATGTCAGGTTGTACACAGTTATGCTTTCAACTGTCCATTTACTTCCAAGATAAAAGAGAGTTGGGATCTCAAGGATAACTAAGTTGGGATCTCAAGGATAGCTAATCAGCATTCCTACTGGGATGCAAGGCCCATGTGATTGACATTGCCATGGAGATGGGCTTTGAGAGGGGAAGGGTTCTAAGATATCCCCACAGGCAGTCTGCCAGAGTCCAGGAGAGAGAACACCGAGGCCAAAAGTTTCTGTGGTTCACTGCATGGCAATGTGGGTGGGAGCTCACGTTTGAATTGGAAAGACAAAATTTGCGAGGAGTTAAAAAATGAGACTGCAAGATTTGCCTAGCTTTAGCTAGAGGGAGAAGTCTTCAGGAAAACTCCCACCAAGAAAGGCAGTTCTGGAGTTAAAAGTTTCCAGGAAAAGATCAGAAGTAAACCCTCCGGAGCTGAGAATCACTTTGGACTGGTTCCTGCAGAATTGAACATCTACTTAAAGGAAGTGTAATGTATACCTTGACGGTGGTTTTTTTCAGTTGTGTTAAAAGTTCTGTTCTATAGTTTATTATAAGTTGCCTACAAAAATAGTGTTTTGTCAATAGTGGTTTTAGTTTGTTTGTTACGGTAAACATCTTAAAATGTGAAATCTATCTTGCCATCCATTCAGCTATCAACCGGAAGTTCGAATTTCTTTTATTTTATGAAAGTTATTGGTCTCTATGGGGGATCGTAACAGCTGTATCTAACTTGGACAATAGGACAGCATGAGGAATCTTTGCTTTTATCTAGCCAAGAATTGATTGATGGGGCAGTGTTGAAGGTGCTTCATTTTTGTCTCCAACCTATATTTGGCCTAGGGTTCCTTGATCAGGATGAAGATTGCCCCATAAGTGCTTGATTTGCTGCTGCAAATACACCCATGCCTGCAGCATACGATCTCTCCCAGTGCCTCTAATTAACACTAAAGCGAACAGAAGGTTTTAGTTGGTCTATTCAGTCACCATTATTAGTGGGAACTCTGGGCAGTGTTGATCTATTGTTAGTATCACTCTAGGCACTAAACACTTGGGCAGAGACAGTTGCAAGTTGTGAGGAACACTGTGTTACCCGAGTGTTTGGCATCAAGGATATATCGTGCCAAAGGTATCAGCAAATCAAGGGTCAACAATGTAAAAGTATTGTGGGGTTCTCCTTGATTTGCAGAACAATTTTTGTTTTGCAAACAAAATGAATTGGAGAAGAGAACTGAGATTGTTCTTTTTAGAACAGAAAAGTTTGAAGGGAGAATTAACAGAGGTGCTCAAAATTCTGAGAGGTTTTGACAAAGCACACATATAAAACTTTTTCCAAAGACGGGAGAGCCAGTAATCAGAGAACACAGAATTAAGATAAACTGGAAAAAAACCAGGAGGGCAATGAGGAATTTTTTTTTAAACATAGCGGGTTGTTATGATCTGGAACGTGCTGCCTAAGGGGTGGTGGAAGCAGATTTAACAGTAACTTTCAAAAGGGAATTGCATATTTATTTCAAAAATGAGATGGGAGTAAAGGGATATCTCCTTCAAAGAGATAAGAAGAACTGAATGGCCTACTTTGTGCAGCATGATTCTCTGAGTCAGCATTAAGGGACTTGGAGGAGCCAATGGCCTTTTAGCATTTCAAGGCTCGTTACTTCCTTGTGTAACAATCTATACTAAACAGTAACACTTAGCACATCTGTGAGATATACCTGTATTTAACTCTTGAGTCAGTGCTGGGATCATCTTGCTGATGAAGGCGGAGGGATGGATTACAGAAATGATAGTGGAAGCTTCCAATGCTGCAGCACTGAGGAAAGAAAGGTTAAAAAATGGTCTGTATTTATATTTAGCACTTTTAATGCAGTAAAATGTTTCAAGGTACTTCACAAGAACATTAATCAGTCAAAACACCGAATCACATAAGATGATACTGGGATAGTTGGCTTGATCAAAGAGGCAGGCTTAAATAGGACAGGGAGGTGGGGAGAAAATTCCAAAGCTTAGGGTCCAGTAGTTCAAGGTACAGTGGCTAATGGTGGGGCAAAGAAAGTGGAGATGCACAAGTGGCCAGAACGGAAGGAGTGCAGAGATCTCAGAAGAGTTGTAGAGCAGGTGAAGATTACAGATGGGGAGTGAGCTGATGCCATGGAAAGATTTGAATATGAAGGGATAGAAATTTGGTGTGATTGCAAGCAGGCCGCCAGTACATTGCATGGCCAGAGCAGGGCCATAGGCTGAATTGTGCAATCGACACCACATTCCCTCTGTCTGTTGAGTTTCTGATCTCAGTGTCATTGCTCACTGGGGAGATGCATTGGACACACTCCTTAATATGTATTGAGATCGCTCACTCTTTTAAAAGATCTCCAAAGTTCTCTTGTTGAAGTAGTCAACATTTTTTTATATGCATTCATGGGATGTGGGCTTCACTGGCTGGGCCAGCATTTATTGCCCATTCCTAGTTGCCCTTGAGAAGGTGGTGAGCTGCCTTGCTAGGGCACTGTACAGGACATCCTCCCATACCCCACCCACGCAGCAATTATTTTACCCTCAGCCTGCTATTCAACTGCCAGGAAAAGAGGGGAGAATGGAGGTTGTAATAAGATGAACAGCATAGCCAAGCTCAATCTTGTCCTCATCCTGCGGGGTCCACAGAATGAAGGCCAGGAATGGGCATCCTGGCAATTCCTACTCCCTCAAGCTTCAAGGTGCTGAGGCCAACAGTAAAGCTACATTGGCTGAGATCAACTCAACTGTGGAATCAAACCATTGATGGTACTGGCCTGTCTGGCATCAAGCTACATACAGTATCTTACAGGTTAAGCCTTCACATGTCCATCTAATTTTGGACTATCTGCCAAGTATCACAAGGCTGGCACATTGCTCTTAAAATATTACAGACATTTTCTCCCAACCATAATCGGACACTTAGGACTTCACCAGAAAACAAATGATACTGAGTTTTTCTGGGGTATATAAAGGAGACAATTAAAAATCCTCACCAAACCTGAGGGTCAGCTTCCCGCAGAATCAGTCTGTTCAAATGATCAACAGTCAATTCAATGTCAGATTGGGACAGCAAACCTGGGATACAAGAGAAATCTATGAAGACAGACACAGAGTGAAATACGAGGCAGTAAACAGAGGTGCACACAGCAGCTCTGCGCAACTTAGCCATCCTGCCATTGGGTTGAGTTCAATCAGTAAACATAAAAAATATTACATCCGTGCACATGAGGATCTAAGGGGGAGATAACCTCGTTGTGATCCCAGAACTGCCAAAGTGCTCGTCCCCACCGTCTGAAGTTGGACATTGCAGTCAGTCAGTGCAGAGAATATCAGGATACAGAGCTGATCCTTGAAGGCACACAACAGATTCTCACCTGCGAGTGGGGTGGGGCAGGGGGTTGGGGGAGAGAACATAAGTAATAATTAGAGGTTAACGTACTTACTCCCCAATAGACTTGCCCCTACACTGTTTCATTATTCAATAATAATAGCTTGCATTTATCTAACACATTCAATGTACTAAAACCTCTCAAGATGCTTCACAGGAGTGTTATCAAACTTTGGCACAGAGCCACATGAGGATATAATAGGATAGGCGACCAGAGGCTTGGTCAAAGAAGTATATTGTAAGCAGAACTTCACGGACAGTGGTATAGAGACTTAGGGAGGGAATTCTAGAAAACAATGCCCAGGCAGCTCGTGAATCTCTGGGTAAGTCCCACTTCAGGACTTGATGGCTACGGAAGGTATGTGGCCAAACAGGTTGATGATCAGCCTGTAAACCCTTCCAGTACGCTTGATGGCAGGTGATAAGAGCGGGAGAGTTTCCTGGTCAGACATACTGCAGAAGGCAACTGTAAACCACTGCAGTACTTTGCCAAGAATAATCATGGACCAAACCAAGGGAAGTCCATGGCTGCCAATGCCCTCTTATGGAAGGAGGAGTGCCCAGGCAGCTGAAGACATGGCTGCCTATGGTGGAGTGCCCTCAAAAGGCTTGTAGGGCTCGAGTAGATATTGGAGGGCTGAGGCTGCAGAGGGATTTGACCACAAGGATGAGAAAAATACTGACAAAGAACCTCCAACAGGTACCAACTTATCAAATTAAAATAATACTTCTGTTTGTCTAATGAAGAAATGCTTCTAACACTAAAAATTTCATACAGAATGAATAATGGAATTGGAAGTGTAGTAATGTTTTTTTAATGAAGGGAGTTTTCTATATATATATATATATATATATATATATACACGAACACATACATACGAACTTGGCCCTTTGAGCCATTCAATAAGATCAAGGCGGATCTGAACGCAACCTCAACACCACAATCCTGCCTACCCCGATAACCTTTCACCCCCTTGTTAATCAAGAATCTGTCTAGCTCTGCCTTAAAAATATTCAAAGACTCTGCTTCCACCACCTTTTGAGGAAGAAAGTTCCAAAGACTCACTACCCTCTGAGAAAAAAAAATTCTCATCTGTCTTAAATGAGTGACCCCTTATTTTTAAATCAGTGACCCCACAAGAGGAAATATCCTCTCCATATCCACCCTGTTAAGACCCCTCAGGACCTTAAAGGTTTCAATCAAGTTGCCTCTTAATCTTCTAAATTCCAGTGGATACAAGCCTGACCACTCCAGCCTTTCCTCATAAGACAACCCACACATTCCTGGTACTAGTCCAGTAAACCTTCCCTGAACTTCTAATGCATTTACATCCTTCCTTAAATAAGGAGACCAGTACTGTACAAAATACTCCAGATGTGGTCTTACCAATGCCCTGCACAACTGCAGCATAGCCTCCCTACCTTTCTAATCAATTGCCCTCACAATAAATGATAACGTTCTATTAGCTTTCCTAAATATCTGCTACACCTGCATACTAACATTTTGTGATTCACGCACTAGGACATCCAGATCCCCCTGAATCTCAGAGCTCTGCAATCTCTCACCATTTAGTTATTAAGCTTCCTTTTTATTTTTCCTGCCAAAATGAATGATTTCACATTTGCCCACATCATACTCCATTTGTCATGTCTTTGCTCACCCACTTAATCTATCTATGTCACTCTGTAGCCTCCTTACAACCTCTTCACAATTACTTTTCTACCTATCTTTGCGTCTCAGCAAATTTAGCCACCATTCCTTCAGTCCCTTCATCCAAGTCAGTTATATAATACTCCGGAAATAGCTGTAAATCAGGAAATGGAAGGGAGGGAGGAATTCGGGAAAATTACAATCACCAGGGAAGTGGTACCGAACAAATATCTCCTGCGATAATTTAGCAAAACAATTTCTTACAGTGAGAACCCAATTTCAGTCTTGATACTGCTGATTCAGGAACATCAACACAAGGTGTAGACCTTGCTCAGTGATAATCATTCGCAAAGGACATTAACATTGCAGTCTATGGTGTAACGTGTATCTACCAAACATACAGTACTATCAGTATTCTGTGAACACTTCCTATGAGAAAAACAAACATTTGCATCTTTTGGTTTACAGGAGGTAATGAATGATAAAATATCATGTGCAGGGAGTTTTTTTTGGATTCTGTCGCTGGGTGTCTTCAATCTTCAGTTACCTCCAGTGGTGGTGGGTGTGTGTGAAGAGCACTCATTGATCAAACAAATATTGTACCTCACGCCCCTTCAACACAGTCTGACATTCTCTGGACTCTGCTCATTGTTGCTGCTTTGTCCCCATTCCTCAATATTTTCCTCAAACCTAAGAGCATAACATCCACATCTCTCCTTTCCATCTCTCATCGATGCTGTCACCAGTCCACCCTGCCTTCACATCCAACAGCAATGCAAAATGGTCTAAAAAGCTTCTTAGGGGTGTTACCATAAAAAATGATACCGAGCCACAGAAGGAGTTGATTGAAGAAATAGGTTTCAAATTGCCATTTGGTAGTACAGAATTTGAGCATTGCTGAAAAAAGTCATTTTGTCGAAGTTTTTTTTCAGTAATACTGAAATAGATTATAAGCAGCATCTTAAAGAAGGAGAGGTAGAGAGGTGGAGAGGTTTACGGAGGGAATCCAGAGCTAAAGGCCTTGACAGCTGAAAGCATGGCCTCCAAGCCTGGAGTTATTAGAATCAGGAGATGTGCAAGAGATGACAAATCCCTCCATAACCTCCTGCCATAGAACAATGAGGTGGCCATGCACACCCCCACCCCTAGTCTATGAACATCTGATCTGAACAAAATCCAACCCACCTTCCTCATCTCGATGCCATTTATGGATTAGTTTAATGAAAACTTTCAGTATTCCCAGGATTGTCCAACGTTGGCTACTCTGCAAAAAAGGATGTCCCACCATTAGTTCCGTTTCAAAGGAAGGAATGTCTGCAATTATACAGTGCCTCAGTGTACCATCTTAATGACTCAAGTGCTTCACACCAAATTAATTTATTTGTTGGAGCGCAGTGAAAGTCATGGAAGGAAACCTGTCAATCTGTGACAGCAACATCACACAAACAGCACGGGGATGAAAGGCCAGTTGGCCTGTTTGTTGTTGGTGCTTGGCAAGCAGGGAAAGTCAGCTGCTACACCACTACTTCCCTTTGCATATTTCAACAGGATCTTTAACACCCACCCAAACAGGACAGCACTTCCAACAACATGCAACTCCTCAGTGGGAGTGCTTTGAGAAAGAACACAAGAGCCTGATGGAACATTTGCACCTCATGAGAAGCATGGGTTTAAAGCACAGTGCTAGATACATTGGCCAATTTCATGCTGTACATGAACCCAGAGTTTTGACGGGTTATTGAAACATAAAAGGCACCACAGCTATGATTGAGGCTACTTTCAAGATAACACTATTTACAACAAGGCTTCACTAGATAGTGATGTGAAGTGGGATCCTGAGGACGACTGTGTGTATTGCAAGGTCCCACAACCAGCAGTAAGATCAACGACCAAGTTAATCTGAACCGGTGTTGCTGGTTGAGGGAGGAATGTTGGCAGGGACATTGGGAAAACTCCCTTATGGTCTGCATGCTATGAATTCTTTAACATCCATTCTAAGGGGCAGTCAGGACCCTAGTTCAACACCTTCTCTGAAAATACAACACTTTTGAGTATTGGCCCCGATTCTGTGCTCATGGTCCAGAGTGAGGCCTCTCACTCAACATGTGGCATCGCAGGGAGGTGGTGGCATAGTGGTATTGTCACTCTGTATTCCAGAGACCCAGGGTAATGCTCTGAGGACCTGGGTTCAAGTCCCACTACGGCAGATTTGAATCAATAAAAATCTGGAATTAAAAGTCTGATGATGTCTACGAAATCATTGCTGATTGTCATAAAAACCCATCAGGTTCACTAATGCCCTTTAGAGAAGGAAATCTGCGGTACTTACCTGGTCTGGCCTACACTTGACTCCCGACCCACAGCAATGCTGGCCCAGCCAGCAATGCCCAGATCCCATGAACAAGTAGAAAAAAATTACTGACCAAAAGTAGGTTTCCATGCTTCCTCCCTTTACCTGTTTATGTTTGTTGAACTGTTCCAGTAACAGAGGGAAGATGCAGCCACTGATCTTGGCGCACGCTCTGTAGGAAGCACTCGCAGCCGCCTGGAGCAGCTTTGCACTTGGCCACACGAGCTTCATGTCTGGTTCACACAGGTGATGCTTGCAGTCTAAGGTGAGGAGGCAAGGGGACAGATTTCAGGGATGGACTATTGCAGCAAAATGTAAATTCAAAACGAAACCAGGTCTGATAATGTGCCCCAACGTCAAAATGGGCCCCACTACTGTAAGCAAGCACAGGTTTTATCACAAGGCCACTGAACAACCTGTCAGCAAATGGAAGCCACATGCCTTGAACATGTCAGAGTACTCTGTGCCTCATGTTCGTCCAGGTCCAGAGCCATTCTGCTCACTGTTTTAAGTGGTGCGCCCAAGCAAAATTAAATCAAAGCACCAAGAAGCTAAAGTAAATGAAGCATGACCTCCAACATCAATCCTCAAACATTGGATTCCTAGAAGTAGGACGTGGGGGGGGGGGGGGGTGCCATTCAGCCTCTGAGGCTTGCTATTCAATTAAACATGATTGGTCTGCAGCTCAACTCCAATTACCTGTCTTTATTCCATATCCCTTGATGCTGTTACCTAGCAAAAATCGATTGACCTTTATCTTAAAGCTCCAATTGTCCTCAGCTTCCGCAGGTTTTCTGGGAAGACATTTCTCAGTTTTCACTACTGTGATTCCGGAGTGGCCTGGGCTCTAATTTTAAGATATGTCCCCTTGTTCTTGATTTCCCCATCTTGATCAAGTCTCAGTTTAACCTCCTGAACTGAACAGAATACAAGCCAAGTTTATGCAATCTGCACTCACAATTTAACCTTTTAAGTCCCGTTAGAATTCTGATGAATCTGCCCTGTCCTACCTTCAAGACAAATATATCCTCCCTGAAATGTGGTGCCCAGAACTGCCTGTAGTTCCCAGAATGGGGGTTGTTTCAAACCAAGCAAACAGGACAACAGCCACAGGGAACCACATTGAGGTGGAGACCATTGTTCAAGAGGAAGAACAAATTTAGTAATGCACCTTGCCAGTCATGAGGAAAAATATGTAAAAGGATAAATAAAAAGAGAAGTTAAGTAACGAAGAATAAAGATATTTTCATGACCACATAGGCAAAGTATCCAGAAGTAATAAGAATTACTGCAGTGAACTGGTAAATATCAACACTGCTACTACAGGCAGAGCAGATCACAAATTTGTTACAAGCTTTTAAATAGCAATATTACAAACCAACGAAAGCCTCAAATTACTTTATGGTTTGTTTGATTTGAAAAAAGCTCAAACACCTGCACAATGGGATTTTACAGGGTCAAGTGAAAAGACTGGCACTGAAGTTTCAGCTAGGTACCTCAACATACATATGAACATACGAATTAGAAGTAAGCCATTCTACTCCTCAAGCCTGCTCTGTCATTTGATAAGATCATGGCTGACCTTAATGTGGCCTGTACTTTCTTATCTACCTGCTATATCCTCTACAGATTTACGCTGCAGCACACTGAACCTCAAGAACTGCTTGATGCTGAAGCCAGATGGTGAAAATGGAAACCGTTCTGCTCCCCAATGCTGGCTCTTTGGAGTACAAAATTAATAGTACATATGTATTTGGAAAGATTCAAACACCTCTAGTCACCTAAATATTATGCAGGTGATGTTTCTAAACTGGTTCACAGAGTGAGTGAGATCGATTTCACTGGACAAAAGGTGGGATTGCATGCATACCTTGCAGAACATTGTCGAGGAATGTATCCAAGCTATCCTCTGCATCTGAATCAATGACTGACTTGGACAGGCTATTTGATAGCGCTTGGAGAGCAGCAAGACCTTCAGACTCAATCTTTTCACTTGCTGTCTGAAAGACCTGGAAAAATTTAAGGAAAATTTTTAAAATTCTACACATCATGTTCAAGATGGGTTCGACTGACCCCCACTCTACCACAAATGAAACAGGCACATTACCCACTAACAAGCAATCTGGCTTTATAACATTTGCAGACTCGAGGTCATGTTAGAGAACCTTCAGGGGTTTGATCCAACTACAGCCAGGGACTGAAAGTGTCCCTTTCATTGTTACCCAATCATATCATACAGCAGAGGCTTGGGACTGTCGCAACTCAGTTCCCAATGGGCAAGGTCCATAGGCTAAATTACCCACGAAAAAATGCACAATTCATCGTCAACTGGTTAATTCCAAAACAGTACACAGAATTTACAGCATAGAGGCAGGAGATTTGATTGTGTGTCAGGGGCCTGGATAGAGTGGATGGGAAGGACCTATTTCCCTTAGCAGAGAGGTCAGTGATGAGGATCATAGATTTAAAGTGATTGGTAGAACTCTTAGAGGGGAAATAAGGAAAGATTTTTTCATCCAGAGAGTTGTAGGAGTCTGGAACTCACTGTCTGAAAGGATAGCAGAGGCAGAAAACCTCAACTCATTTAAAAGGTGCCTGGACATGCACTTTATGTCCCAGAACCTCCAGGGCTATGAACCAAGTGCTGGAAAATGGGATTAGGCTAGGGGACTTATTTTTCAGCTAGCACAGACATGATGGGCAGAGTGGCCTCTTCCTCTACTGTAAATTTTCTAATTATCTGAAGAGGAGGAACTTCCAGGGATGTGGGGAGAGGGTGGAGTGGCAGTACATGAATCGCTCCTTTGGACAGCCAGCATAGACATGATGGGCTGAATGGGCACCTTCTGTACTGTAATGATTCTAGAAAGAGGCCATTCAGCTCAACTGGTTCATGCCAGTGTTCATGTTCCACATGAGCCTCCTACTACCCCTCTATTCTTTTTTTTCCCTTTTGTTTATTTAGCTTCTCATTAAATGCATCTATGCTATTTGCCTCAACAATTTCTAGTCATTTGGAGTTATATATTCTAACACTGTGGGTGTTTTCTGCCAAATTTATTATTGGGAGTTTTTGTCTCCCCCACCAAACAATTGTCTCTACACCTCCGTTATCAACCCCCTTCATAGTTTAGAAGAGCTCTGTGTAAGTGCAGCATTCCCTCAGCACTGCACTGGATGTGTCAGCGTCTGAGGTTTTGTGCTTAATCCTCTACAGCTGAACTTGAACCCCATGTCTCCAAGAAACAAATGTACCATCAACAGAGCCAAGGTTAACACTTTAGGAGGCAACAAGTAGATGGAGTACAGTCCAGGTATTCCTATGCATACCTCTCTGCGTATAGAATGCCAAAGAGCCGGTAGGAATTCTTTCAACTCTTTCTTCCTATAATCTCTGCAGCACGCTGTCTATGAGGGACAAAGAAAACAGCATGAGGGTTATTTTCTTTCATTCATTCTTGAGGCATCATGGGCAATACCACATATATTACCCATCACCACTTGACATCTCGGTGGTGATGGTGAGCCACCTTCCTTGAATCGTTGCAGTCCATGTGCTGAATGCGGTTCCATGGTGCTGTAAGTCCCTGGATTTTGACCCAGCGACAAAGGAGGAGCAGCTGATATATCTCTCAGTAAAGCTGGTGAAAGAGACCTGGAGGGGAACTTGGAGGTAATGGCGTTCCCATGCACCTGCTGCCCTTGTCCTTCTAGGTGGTAGAAATCTTGAGTTGAGAGGTGTTGTTAAAGAAGCTTTGGCAAAATGCTGCAGTGTATCCTGGAGTTAGAACACACTGCAGCCACAGTGCACTAGTGGTATAGTGGGTCATACAGCAACAGCAAGTACCATACAATAGCTCATGATGAATTACCTATCTACTCCATTTTCTAACCTTCTATTTTCTATCCTGACTTGGAAACATATCGTTGTTCCTTCACTGTTGCTGGGTCAAAATCCTGGAACTCCCTTCCTAACAGCACTGTGGGTGTACCTACACCACATGGACTGCAGCGGTTCAAGAAGGAAGCTCACTACCACCTTCTCAAGGGCAACTAGGGATGTGCAATAAATGCTGGCCCAGCCAGTGAAGCCCACATCCTGAGAATTAATTAAAAAAAAAGTCTAGCAGATGGTATACACTGCTGCCCATGCATGCTGGTGGTGTAGGCACTGAATGTTTAAGGTGGTGGATCGGGCTGCTTTTGTCCTGGATGGTGTCAAGCTTCTTGAGTGTTGTTGGAACTGCACTCATCCAGGCAAGTGGAGAGTACTCCATGACACTCCTGACTTGTGCCTTGTAGATGGTGGACAGGCTTTGGGGAGTCAGGAGGTGAGTTACTCACTGCAGAATTCCCAGCCTCTGACCTGCTCTTATAGCCACAGCATTTACATGGCTGGTCCAGTTAAGTTTCATGTCAATGGTAATCCCAAGTATATTGATGTTTGGGGATTCAGCAATGGCAATGTTGTTGAATTCAAAGGAAAATGGTCATTGCCTGGTACTTGGCGTGAATGTTACTTGCCACTTATCAGCCCAAACAATTAAAAGGCAAAGTCATGTCGGCACCTAGACAAAATTAAAATGGTTTAGTCAAACTGCATGGCTGAAAGTTTTAACAGAACGTTTGGTCTTCTTCAATCCACCCACCATTGCCCATACAAGTAGCTGCAATGATCTGGAATTGCCTATTTAGAGTAGTGGTCTTAAAGGCCAGGTTTTAGCCAGGTTAGTAGCTGGGCATCACAGCCCAGATCTAGAGTATTGGATGAACAATGCCACAGAAGATCCACCAGCAACATGTCAGCATGTCCTCACTTACCAGTGTCTGTAGGGAGTCCACTTTAGCACTCTGAACATCTGAATCCAACTTCTCAATCAAGAGTGGCAATAGGAACTAAGTGCACAAGAAACAATAGTGCCAAATTAAGAGAAACTCTGTATGAAAAGGTGCAAAGCTAAATTCAGACAAGACAACTTGCCCTCCCCATCATGTAATAATAAGCTGCCAACACAATGTCAAAGGTCACACAGCAAGAAGGGCCTGTTTCCTTAAGATTACTGCAACTGTTGTCAACAGGATGAGGCATGCTCAAATATTTGTCTCAGACCAAGTGGGGAATATAGAGAACGTGTTGAGGCCTCAGAAGGACTTGCTGGTTGAAATTCTGTGCAACAGTATTGCTAACAAGTAGATTACGTTTGTTCATACTTTCTTAACACATTGATTGATCTCTATAAACAAGTTGAAAGATGCATCAAAACATCACAGAAGAATGCCACAGGAAAGAGCATGTGTGTTTTATTACAAATATCAGTGACAGCATCACACTGCACAGTGGAAGCTCTCAATGTGGAAGGGAGACTTACAGACCAGGAATGCCTATCCCTGCACAATGCACAGAGAGTTGTGTTATTACCACTGCAGCCCCAGGCAAGTAACCTCAAGTCTAAAGCAGGGGAGGCTGCCACTTCAGCCCATGGCGTCTGTGCCAGGCTGCTCAACATCAGAACTATCTGCACTAATCTCTAGCCATCTGCCCACTCCCTACCACCTGGGAAACCACCGACTTCCTATTCAAGCTGTTGCCCACCCTCGACTAACTGACCATTATCATACCTGCATGGACTTGTTGGGCCGAATGGCCTGTTTGTGTGCTGTAAATGCTACTTAATATGAATTATGATATTACAATAAAGGGTACTGCATGAATCAGAAGATTTTTTGGGCCTACTCTCTTCTTTCCTTCCCTCCTGGAAGCATCACCCTTTCTTGAGGGTGTACAGCCCTGTAAAGAACCTCCAGCAGTTCAAAGTGACCATGTTTCATGGGTAAGCTTGAACAGCATGTGTTGGCAAGCTATATTGACCACACAAGTCATCAGTGTCAGCCAACCCTGCCGTCATAAAAAAGTTCACACAGAGTAACTCCTAACAAGGGACACTAAATGCCGAGAAGGTTAAGGGGAGATTTAATTTGGGTGTTTAAAATTCTGAGGAGTCTTGATGAAGTAAGTAAGGAGAATATTTTCACTGACTGAAAGACTAGAAGATGCAGACTTAAGGTGATTAACAAAAGGGCCAGAGGGGAATGAGGAGAAATTCATTTAGTTAACACAGAAAGCTATGATGGTCTGAAATATGTTACCTGAAAGGGTGGTGGAAGCAGGTACAAGAGTAGCTTTAAAAAGGATTTTGGTAAATACTTGAAGAAGCAAAACATTGCAAGGCTATGGAGAAAGAGCAGTGACTGGGACCAATTGCACGTCTCTTTCCAAGAGCTGGCACAGGCACAGACACAATGGGCCAAAATGCCTCTCTTTTGTGCCATATGAAGCTAATAAGTCAATGGAAAGCCGGAATTGAACAGCTTGTGTGCTGATTGTACTGGTGCCTCTTGCCACATCTCAGTAGAGGTGCTGAAGCATTGCAATGTCCAACAGTCCAGATTACAAATAATACCTCTGCAAACCGGGGCGTGGCAGTAAGAACAGATCGTAGGCTCAGCACCAACTCCTCCCGGGATATTCCATGTGGGTCATTTGGAGGCTGTAAGAAAGAAGGGAGCCAAGTCATATTCTAATAATAATATGCACTCAACATAATCCATTCATTCACCTGAGAAGGATTCCAGCCAAGTTATTCCTTTCCTCCAGTTGCTTTACTTCTAGGAGAATGCCAACGGATCATTCCGTTCCAGCACAGCATTTATTCCCCCTCATTTCTCTCTGTCATTACAATTCCTTCCATTTTATGTAATAATCAAGACTCCTCCAAACTCTTGCTCCCTCTAAATTTCAGAATTTAAAAATTGTTTGTTCTCTGCAACCCCACAGTGCTGAAATCTCAATGTCTCCTTCTTCAATTCATTCTTCCAGGGCCCTAAGGCTCAAACACCTTACTTCCATTGTCTTCCCTTCTTGCAAACATTAATAAGAGCTCATCTCCCATATATACACAACATGTTAATGGAATTGAGGGGAAAAAATTAGAAAGCCACCCCTCAGGTCCATCGAGTGCCTAGAATCTGCACTACACTGTGACCGTTGACATAGAAAAATTAAATGGGAAGTGTTGACAAAGCTATTTCCAATATTAAAGGCCGACAGAAATCAAAAATCACGCCAACAGGAAGAAACATTTGTGGATGGGAACTGCACAATCAATGCAGACATTATATATAACTAATACACTTCATCTGGGAATCTATTTTACAAATCTACCTGCTGCTTTTTAAAAACACAGACTTGTTGTCACATTGATCAAAATGAAGATAAGTGCCAAAATCTGCTGACCTCTGCAAATTCTGTTTCCTTACATTCTCTGAACTGTGAACCTGTATACTTAAACACAAACCCTATCTTCTAATCAACATCAACTTACTGGTGTAAAATCAATGGGAAAATAGCATGAAGTGACTTCAAAGAGTTCCTCCACAAAATTCCCTGAAAACAGAAAGACAGAAATCAATAGCTAAGCAAAAGACAAACTAAAATGGATAACATCTAAATAAAATGCAGTTTTTTATATATTAATTTAATATAAATCAAGCAGGTTGTGTTTATTAATCCAAGCTGGGTTTTTTGATAGGGATTTAAAATATATATATATTAATTCTAACTTCCACTTTCTTCCTCTGCTGAGGGTGCTGACTTCTGCTGGGGTGTGGTCCCATGTGCATGAACAGCCCTGTGTTGGCTAATCAAGATGTATGCTTTGGCTCAGTGAACAGCACTCTGACCACTGAGTCATAAGGATGTGGGTTGAAACTCCGCCTTAAAAGACTTGAGCACTTAATCACAGCTGACACTCCAATATAATACCAAGTGTACTGCGAGGTGGAGGTGTTAAACTAAGGACCCATCTACCCGCACAGGTGAGTGTCAAAGATCCTAAGGAACCATTCGAAGATAAACAAGGGAGATCACCCAGTGTCCCGGAATATTTATCCATGAACATCACTGAAAAAAATTGTCTGATCATTATCACTATATGGTGGGACATGGTTGCTACATTTCCTATATTACAACTGTGACTATACTTCAAAAGTACTCATTGAATGTGGAAAGCTTTGGGGCATCTTAAGTGAAAGGTGCTACATAAATGCCTGATCTTCCTCCTTTTGTTTAACTAGAGTAGCCATTCCTCCCAAGCAAGTCTAGATAATGAATGAATGTCAGCAGTTTGTTCAACTACAGGGAAATATCACGAAGAGTCTGATCATGTTTTCATCTCATTTCCGCACAAACTCGTTTTAAAGCGGAGTGCATTTCTGGATAATGAACAGGAGCAGGAACCCCATTCCAGAACCTGGGACACAAAGGACAATTGCAACACACTTTTCAGATTGGGATGGATCCTGCAAATTATTATCCTCATGGTTCAGTTCGATACTGGGGAGAATGCTTACTAATTTAGGTATCAAGAAAGAGAGTCAGAGGTTGATGGCACTCTGAAACTGTCTGGGGTGGTGTTGGTGTAGGAGAGGGAACTAAGAAAGGGAACTCCGTCTGTAACATAACCTAGCAGAAAAACAATGCAAGCTCCCACACAGCACCTTTGATGGGCTGTCGGGAAACGAGCTCACTCAAACACTAAAAATAAATGAATGTGCTGACAAGGCTGTCAGCAGGTTTCCAGTGAAGCAGAATGGTGGGTGCATAAAGTTTTTGTACTACATCCAACTAAGAGGTGAAAATAGAATCACTGTTACCTACCACCCTGTTTAAAGCTGTCGTGAGGCATTGTGCAAGAGGGCATATTTACGAGCAGGGTGAAGTTCAGGTGGTGTTAGCTGTGGTAAAGATCTCAGCTGATTTAATTACGAGAAACACATGAAACAGAGATAAAAACAAAAAACTGCGGATGCTGGAAATCCAAAACAAAAACAGAATTATCCGGACAAACTCAGCAGGTCTGGCAGCATCGGCGGAGAAGAAAAGAGTTGACGTTTCGAGTCCTCATGACCCTTCACTTAAGAGTCATGAGGACTTGAAACGTCAACTCTTTTCTTCTCCGCCGATGCTGCCAGACCTGCTAAGTTTGTCCAGGTAATTCTGTTTTTGACATGTGAAACAGATTCAGTAATACGTACTTAGATGCAATTTGTCCATTTAAAAAAAAAATCTAGCTGCATCCTGTGATGATAACTGCTGACTCATGCAGCAAATACATACCAAGCTCATAATTGTTGATTATGATATCCCTGGAGATCTGAAAAGCCATTAATAAATTTCTAGGGTCCTTCTCTCCATCCATTGCTTGAATAAAACCAAACGTGAAGTCCGCTGCCAGACTCTTCAGCTCTAAGCACAGAAGGATGAAACAACTTCATATTGTGCTAAATTCTACAGGACATGTACAGTTCACAATTCAATATCTCACTCAGAGGAGGCACAATAGGCAGGTGCAGGAAAAGAAAATGTGTGTCTGTTTCAGTAGGGAGTACTCAAGGTCAAGGCCGAGGAATACTGATGGGACAGTACAGCGTTTGTGGCTCTTTATCCATCTCTCATCACTGAAACAGATTATCGGGCCCTTAACACATTGCTGATTGTGGGAGCTTGCTGCATGCAAATTGTGTTTCCTCACATACAACAGTGAACAAACTTCAACAGCACTGTGTTTCATTGGTTGTAAAGCACTTTCGGGCGTCCTGAGGTTGTGAAAAACACTCATAAACGTGTGGGTCTGGATTTATAAATAGACCCTTCCCTAAAAGACATTGGTGAACAAGTTAAAGGCATTGCCATACAAGACAGGCTGTTCCTTAGTCTATGCTGAGTTTGCCCAGCTCAGCAGACGGAAATCAGGGCAATACTATTGGACTCATTGGCAGGGATTCACTCCAAATAGCCATCCAGTGGCCCCTACTACAAAACATATGCTTGTACACCATAGGAGGACAAGATCAGGCTGGGCTATGATAATCCTATCAGTGAAACTGCTACCACCTACTTTCTCGCCTCTATCATGAAGGTTGGATTACTAAGAGTGTCAGGAAGGGCAGAGGGAACATTAAAAGATGAAATTGGCAAAAAGTAGCAGGAATTAAAGGGAAACTCCCAATATTTTTAGCAAGCTAGCTACTGACTGCCAGTGGCTGTTACAGTGACACTTTAAAAAAATTTTAAAAGTGTGAATACAGGAGACAAACAGAGGGTGTGTAATTACCGAGATGCACAGACTACTAGAATTAGTGATTGAATCAAAGACCAAATCAACATTTAAGAAAGAGTAGCTAATTGACTTAAGGAGATGGAATATAGGTAGAAGAGAACAGGGCAGACATACGCTGTGTAGAGGATAAATGTCAACGCAGACTGACTGGGTCAAACTGTTTGTTTCTGGATAATTCCATGTGTGGGGTCCTGGATGACACAGTTCAGTTAGGTCACTGCTAATGAAATCCTAGGTGGCTAACTCACAAAATACTCCCATTTCCAATGGTCTGGGATTTACAATCAAGTGAATGAGGTATATGTCAGATAGCATGCAATGTAAAAAAGATAGCAGCAGAACATTACATAAAGTGAAACCACGATCATAAACTAAGGGAGCATAGATTCTTACTCCTCATTCAAGGCTGCTTCATTCCATAAAGCATCAATGACACATAGAATTGGAGATGACTTTGAGGCAATGGGTTGCTTATTGGTTGGGAAGCAGAGGACAGAAAGTAGTGATAAAGGAATCATTCTTTGACTGGCAAGAAGTGGCAAGTGATTTTTTTTCTGGGAATCTGAATTGGGGCTTCAGCTTTCCACCATTTAATTAGAGTTGCTTATTCAAGTTTACAGATTATACTACAGAATGCACAATAAATTGTGTGGATGGGAGGAGGACGTTACAAAAGGGACACGGACAGGCTAAGTACGTGGGGAAAATTATGGCATGAGGAGTTCAATGTGGGGAAGTGTGAGGGCATCCACTTTGTATCTGAGAAAGACAACTCAGAATGTTTTGCAAATGGTGTGAGGCAAGAAGCTGTGGAGGAGCTGAGAAATTTGGGGTCCATGTAAGAGTGAATCCATGGGTACAAAACGTTGGCCTTTATCACAAGGAGAAGAAGAAATGCTTCAGCTGTCACATGTTTTGATTAGGCGTGGTGTATTGCTTTCAGTTTTGTGCGGCGCACCTCAGCAAAGTTACATTTGCCTTAAACATGATATAGTTTGGATTGACCAGAGCTTGAAAGATTACAAAGACAAATTTGGCTTATATTCTCTTGAGATGAAAACGTTGGGAGTGATTGAATTGAATTATTTAAAATGATTAAGAGCCAAATACAGAAAAACTACTTCTAATGGTGGAGGAATCCAGGGCAAAAGGGCACAATCCTTGAATTAGAGCCGGGTTTGTTAGCTGTGAAACCAGGAAATAATTTCATGTAAAGAATAGTGAAAACCTGGAACTTGCTCCTTAAAAGGCTGTGGATGCTAAGGGGGTCACTGACATTTTCAAGGCAGAGGTTGATAGATTTTTATCAACAAGGGTATCACGGGTTATGGCATAAAAAGTGTTGAGACAAAGATCAGTTTTCATCTAAATGAGTGACAGAACAAGCTTCAATGGCTGAATGTTTCCCCCCTTCCTATTTGATGGATTACCAACTGTAGTTGGGGAAGCAAAAAACTTGGAATGCTTTACAAAATAATTTTTTTTATTCATTCACAGGATGTGGACTTCGCTGGCTGGGCCAGCATTTATCGTCCACCCCTAGTTGCCCTTAAGGTGGTGGTGGTCAGCTGCCTTGAACCGCTGCAGTCCATGTGGTGTAGGTACACCCACAGTGCTGTTAGGAAGGGAGTTCCAGGGTTTTGACCCAGCGACAGTGAAGGAATGGCGATATTTTGCCAAGTCAGGATGGCAAGTAACTTGGAGGGAAACCTCCAGATGGTGGTGTTCTCATCTATCTGTTGCCCTTGTCCTTCCAGTGGTCATGGGTTTGGAAGGTACTGTCTGAGGAACCTTTGTGAATTCCTGCACCGCATCTTGTAGATGGTACACACTGCTGCTACTGTGCGTCAGTGGTGGAGGGAGTGAATGTTTGTGGATGTGGTGCCAATCAAGTGGGCTGTTTTGTCCTGAAGGGTGTCAAACTTCTCCAGTGTTGTGGGGGATGCACTCATCCAGGCAAGTGGGGAGTATTCCAGCACACTCCTGACTTGTGTCTTGTAGATGGTGGGCAGGCTTTGGGGAGTTAGGAGGTGAGTTATTTGTCACACGACAAATGCTTTTGTAGCCACAGTACTTATATGGCTAGTCCAGTTCAGTTTTTGGTCAGTGGTAACCCCCAGGATGTTGACAGTGAGGGATTCAGTGATGGTAATGCCATTAAACATCAAGGGGCGATTGTTGGATTCTCTCTTGTTGGAGATGGTCATTGCTGACACTTGTGTGGCAAAAATGTGACTTGCCACTTGTCAGCCCAAGCCTGAATATGTCCAGGTCTTGCTGCATTTGGACATGGACTGCTTCAGTATCTGAGGAGTTGCAAATGGTGAATACTGTGCAATCATCAGCAAACATCCCCACTTCTGATCTTATGATGGAAGGAAGATTGTTGATGAAGCAGCGAAGATGGTTGGGTCTAGGACACTACCCTGAGGAACTCCTGCAGTGATGTCCTGGAGCTGAGACGATCGACCTCCAACAACCACAACCATTTTCCTTTGTGCTAGGTATGACTCCAACTAGTGGAGAGTTTTCCCCTTATTCCCAACAACCCCAGTTTTGCTAGGGCTCCTTGATGCCACCCTCAGTCAAATGCTGCCCTGATGTCAAGGGCAGTCACTTTCACCTCACATCGGGATTTCAGCTCTTTTGTCCATGTTTGAACCAAGGCTGTAATGAGGTCAGAAGCTGAGTGACCCTGGTGGAACTCAAGCTGGGCATCAGTGAGCAGGTTATTGCTAAGCAAGTGCTGCTTGATAGCACTGTTGATGACCCCTTCCATCACTTTATTGATGATCGAGAGTAGACTGATGGGGCGGCAATTGGCTGGGTTGGATTTGTCCTGCTTTTTGTGTATAGGATATACCTGGGCAATTTGGCTAGAGGCACAGCAAGTTCTGGAGCATAAGTCTTCAATACTATTGCCAGAATGTTGTCAGGGCCCATAGCCTTTGCAGTATCCAGTGCCTTCAGCCGTTTCTTGACATCACGTGGAGTGAATCAAATTCACTGAAGTCTGGCATCTGTGATGGGGATCTCCGGAGGAGGCCAAGATGGATCATCCACTCGACACTAATGGCTGAAGGTTGTTGCGAATGCTTCATCCTTATCTTTTGCACTGATGTGCAGAGCTCTTCCATCATTGAGGATGGGTTATTTGTGGAGCCTCCTCCTCCAGTGTGCTGTTTAATTGTCCACCATCATTCACAACTGGATGCGGCAGGACTGCAGAGCTTAGCTCTAATCCATTGGTTGTGGGATCGCTTAGCTCTGTCTATCACTTGCTGCTTATGCTGTTTGGCACCCAAGTACTGCTGTGTTGTAGCTTCACCAGGTTCACCTCATTTTTAGGTATGCCTGGTGCTGCCCCTGGCATGCCCTCCTGCACTCTTCATTGAACCAGGGTTGATCCCCTGGCTTGTTGGTAATAGTACAGTGGGGTATATGCCAGGCCATGTGTTAGAGTACAATTCTGCTGCTGCTGAAGGCCCACAGTGCCTCATTGGTGCCTAGTTTTGAGTTGCTAGATCTGTTCGAAATCTATCCCATTTAGCATGGTGGTAGTGCCACATGACACGATGGAGGGTATCCTCAATGTGGAGGCGGGACTTCATCTCTGCAACGACTGTTATGGACAGATGCATCTGTGGCAGGCAGGTTGGTGAGGATGAGGTCAAGTATGTTTGTCCCTCTTGTTGGTTCTCTCACCACCTGCCGCAGACCCAGTCTAGCAGCTATGTCATTTAGGACATGGCCAGCTCAATCAGTCGTGGTGCTCCTGAGCCACTCTTGGTGATTGAAGTCCCCCACCCAGAGTACGTTCTGCACCCTTGCCACCCTCACCGCTTCCTTCAACATGGAGGAGCACTGATTCATCAGCTGAGGGAGGGCGGTATGTAGTAATCAGCAGGAGGCTCCCTAGCCCATGTTTGAGCTGATGCCACGAGGCTTCATGGGGTCCAGAGTTGATGTTGAGGACTCCCAGGGCAACTTCCTCCCGACTGTATACAATTGTGCTGTCACCTCTGTTGGGCCTGTCCTGCCGGTGGGACAGGACATACCCAGGGATGGTGATGGTGAGGTCTGGGACATTTTCTGTAAGGTATGATTCCGTGAGGATGACTATGTCAGGCTGTTGATCCTTGACTAGTCTGTGTGACAGTTCTCCCAATTTTGACACTAGATGTTAATAAGGAGGATTTTGCAGGGTCGACAGGGCTGAAATTGCTGGGTGGTCCATCTGGTTTTCATTCCTTTCTTGTGACTTTGTAGCAGTTTGTTACAACTGAGTGGTTTGCAAGGCACTTCAGAGGGCATTTAAGAGTCAACCACATTGCCGTGGGTCTGGAGTCACAGGGTAAGGATGACAGATTTCCTTCCCTAAAGGACATTAGTGAACCAGGTAGGTTTTTATAACAGTCGGTGATGGCTCCACGGTGGTCATTAGACTTTTAATTCCAAATTTTAATTGAATTAAAATTCCACCATCTACCCTAGTGGAATTCGAACCCAGGTCCCCAGATTATTATTCTGGGTCTCTGGATCACTAGTCCAACGACAATACCATTACACCATCATAGTGGTTGCTGATTAGGGGTGGGGAAGGAGACAGTTGAATTTTCCTGGATAGATTGATTTGAATTGCCTCCCTTAACCCATATCTAACATATGACAGTGCTAAACAGAAGTGGAAATGATGTGCAGTGACAATAAAAGAAAATGACAAAATATACCTTTCTCCCTGGTGTCCATGAAATTTGTGATAATGCTGTACACAGAATGCCTATCAGACTGCAACAGGGACTAAAGAAAGGAAAAAACACATTAAGAAAACATACAAAATACCTCCAGCCTGCAGCCCACATAAGACTACAGAGTACAACTTATATTTATATAGTACATTATATATAGCAAAAGGTCTCAAGGTGCTCAACAAGGCAATATCATTAAAAACATGTTTTACACCATAGAAGGAGAAATCAGGAAAAAATAACAAGTAGTTTATCAGAACGATAGGTTTTTAAGAGCATCTTAAAAGAGGTGGAGAAGTTTGGGGTGGGAATTCTGGGACATAGATAGCCAAACACCGCCAGTGAATTAAGTCTCAGGCCATTCTCCTCCCTTCCCTCCCGACTGCCCCCTTAACCAATAACAATGGTCTCCAATGCTCAGAACATTACAACACTTCCCATTGCATTACAGACCTTAATGGCCCAGTAGCTGACAACTTACATCACAGGACCACCCTATGGTCATTAATAATAGGCCAATGATTGGAAAAAAACCTAGAAAATGATAGATATAGACAAGTCAGTCGGTCTCTGAAATGAGAAGAGATGGATTAACAGTTGGTCTAACGCTGCTTCACCCCAGCAAGGGTCCTGTCACAGTTCTTAACCCAAAATGATAACCAAGGTTTTTTTCTTTTCAGCAGTGCTCTGTCTTGCAAGACTTTCTGACATTTAACATGTGACACTCACCTGGACATGTACCTCCTGGAACAATGCCTTCAGAACTGCTACAGCTAACCCTTCTAACAGAACGGAGCTCATGCTCTAAGGAAAACAGATAAAACGAAATTAGTTAAGGCAGAAAGACCGGATTAGTGACTGCCTGCAATACACACTGCTCCACTATCTAATTGCTCATCCAACAGCAGAAAACTCTATTCAGTGAAATTATAATAAAAATATTTTTTTAATTATTAGGCTTCCACCTAAGGAACTATGATGAAAGATTATCTTCTTAAATAGTCAATTCTTTTCTCTCACCACACCTGCTGTCTGACCTGCTTCCTGCATTTTCTGTTTTCATTTCAGACTTCAGCATCCATAGTATTGTGCTTTTATACCATGTTAGTTCAATTTTCTTAATCCCAATTCCCCTGCACTTTGGCCATATCCCTTAGTATGCTTACTTCCCAACAAATTCTCATTGGACAGAGATTTTTTTATTTATTTACTTTATGTGGGCATCGCTAGCTAGGCCAGCATTTATTGCCCATCCCTAATAACACTCGAGAAGGTGATGGTGAGCTGCCTTCTTGAACCGCTGCTGTCTATTGGGTACACCCACAGTGCTGTTAGGGAGGGAGTTCCAGGAATTTTGACCCAGCGACAGTGAAGGAATGGCAATATATTTTCAAGTCAGGATGGTGAGTGACTTGGAAGGGAACTTCCAGGCAGTGGGGTTCCCATCTACCTGCTGCCCTTGTCCTTCTAGATGGTAGCGATCATGGGTTTGGAAGATGTTGTCTAAGGAACCTTGGTGAGTTTCCGCACTGCATCTTGTAGATGGCACACACTGCTGCCACTATTCGTCGGTGGTGGAGGGACAGAGTATTGTGGAAGGGGTGCCAATCAAGTAGGCTGCTTTGTTCTGGATGGTGTCAAGCTTCTTAAGTGCTGTTGGAGCTGCCCACATACAGGTAATAGGAGAGTGCTCCATTACACTCTTGACTTGTGCACTGTATCTGGTGGACAGGCTATGGGGAGTCAGGAGGTGAGTTACTCGCCTCTGACCTACTCTTGTAGCCACAGTATTTATATGGCTGGTCCAGTTCAGATTCTGGTCAAAGGTAACCCCAGAGTGTTGATATTGGGGGATTCAGAGATGGTAATGCCATTTAATGTCATGGGGTGATGGTTAGATGCACTCTTGTTGGAGATGGTCACTGCCTAGCACTTGCGTGGTGCATATGTTACTTGCCACTTGTTAGCCCAAGCCTGCATATTGTCCAGGTCTTGCTGCATTTGGACATGGACTGCTTCAGTGTCTGAGGAGTCGCGAATGGTGCTGAACATGGTGCAATCATCAGCAAACATCCCACTTCTGACCTTATGATGCAAGGAAGGTAATTGATGAAGCAGCTGAAGATAGTTTGACTGACTCTACATCTATGGCCTTCCAGAGCAGCATTTTCTCACAGCTGCGTGTGCGAAGCAGGTTCTCCCTGGATTTGGCTTTAAATGGTTTAGTTTGAATTCTAAGCTTTGGTCCTTGTTCTAGATTCCTCAGCTGGATGGAAGGATGTCCTCTCTGCAATTAGGTGAGCAGAACAGTACACAACACCTCAGATGAGCACCAATACAGCCTATTTTTCATTTACACTCTCTTTCTCTCTCCACTCACCCTACATCTTCTTGCTATATTAACTGCAGCTAGAAGAACAAAGAAATATGCATTTAAATATACCACTTTTAGGCCCTCAGAAGGTCCCAAAGCCAATGAATGACTTTGAAGTGCAGTCACCACTGGTATGTTGAAAAATTCTAAACATGATGCTAATGGCTTAATCCACAGATCACTTTCCTGATTAGCAAACTGCACCACTGTTCCATTTAATGCAGGCTTGTCCAACATATGGCCTGTGGGCCACAATCTGGTCTGCCATGCCTCTACTCAGCCCATGGACTCACTGTCCAAAAGGAGCTAAGTGGAAGCGACATATCTGCAAGGAGCTGTTCCTCCAACCAAAGGCTGTTTCTCTCCACCAGTGAGCTTATCAGCAGAAAATGCTGGAGCGAAACAGTCTGTGATTGGAGGTGCAATGAGCAGTGTGAAGGTGAGTGGACATGGCGCGTTCTCTCTTTCCGCCTTTGGTCACACTCTCTCTCTCTCTCCAGCTCCCTTGCAGGCTCCGGTCCCCTAAAGGAGCACTGGGGTCAAATTGGCGGGGCAGGCCAGGGAAGCCACGAGGAACAGCAGAGTTTCAGCAACAGCACTCACCTGGCACCCCGTGCCCGGGACAGCTGGCATCTCTGACGGGGCGGAGTGAGGAAGAACTCGTTCTTGGAACCTTCACAGCCTCCTCAGAGGTAAAATGTCCAAATCTTGCAGGCCTTGGTCGGGAGTGAGTGTGAGTGAGTAAGTGAATGCGGGAATCGGTGTGAGCGAGAGCATGATTCTGTTTGAGTGAATGTGAGAATTTGAGTGAGTTTGTTATGAATGAGACAGAGAGAGAGAGAGAGAGGAGAGGAAAGAGAAAGAGAGAGAGTGAGTGTGAGTGTGTGGGAGCACGAGAACGAGCGAAAACCCGGAGACTGGGAGCAAGCTGGACACATACACACCCTTCTCCTCCTCTTCTCTCCCCAAAATCCTATCCAGAAAGCAGGCCGGGCAAGGACGAAAACCCAGGTTGAAAGGCAACCAGCTTCCAACTCCACTTTCCTCGGACCATGCACCACCAGGGGTGAACACAAGATTAGCTAGGGTTAGTTAAACCCAACTCCTTAGCTTGGCCCCGGTCACCACCCCCTCCCTGGTGACCGGAACTTGGGGCCTAGTCTGTCTCTCTCTCTAGCTCCGCTTCTTAGGCAAAAAGGCCAAGAAAGGTTTTATTAGTTAACTCTGTTGCTTGGCACTTTATAAAGGTATACTTTATATAATTTTATTAATTATTCACTTTTTAAAATTATTCATTTATTGCTTTGAGATCGATTTTTTAAATTCATGTTTAATGTGCCAAACATGATCTTTCTGAAAAATCTGAGACAAAATTTGAAATGTGGCCCCTCACAAAAAGGTTGGACACCGCTGATTTAACATATACTTTGCTCTCTTTGTTCTCTGATCAGTGTCAGTCACACTGGCTTTTGCACCAGCAATGTCTCCACAGCGCAGAAAGGGCAGCTTTTCTGAGGTTATGACCGAAGCAAATTGTTAGGACAAGAGAGAGAACTCTAAGCTGCTTCTAACTTATACTGCTCCTGATCTGGGAGGTTTAATGCTGACACTTGGTGAAAAAAAATTGCAACAGTGACAATCTTCACTTTAACAAAATAAACAGAAAACGAAAACAATCCTCACCAGGGCTTTCAACCCTTGCAGTACATAAGGTGTGATAAAATGATGATCCTTCAATCGGTCTATATAGAAGCTAGTCAGTGCCTTCACTGAAAGAAAGGAAAAGACTTGCATTAACATAGCACATTCCACAGCCACCAGTTTCGAAACAGGTCACAGGCAATGAAGGACTTCTGAAGTATGGTCACTGTTGTAATGAAGGAAACACGCCAATTTGCACAAAGCAAAATCTCACCAAACTATTAATAATGACCATATAATCTGTTTTTTTATGATGTTGCTCGAGGAGCAAATATTGACCAGGACATCAGGGCGAACTCCCCTGCTCTTCTTCGAATTAGTCCCATGGGATCTTTTATGTCCAGCTGAGCAGGTTTAATTTCTCATCTCAAAGACAGCATCTCCTACAGTGCAGCACTCCCTCAGTACTGTACTGGAGTGTCAGTGTAGATTTTTGAGCTCAAGCCTTGGAGTGGGACTTAAGCCCAGAACTTTGTAGCTCAGAGGTGAGGGTGCTACCAACTGAGCCATGGAAGGCGTAGGCCTGAGGCAGTCACTTTTAAAGTTACAATAACTTTCTTTTAAAATTTGCTTGAGGTGTGGACGACACCAGCAGGGCCCATCTCTGGCTGCCCAAAGTGGTACAATGGAATAGTCTGTACTTCAGAGGGCATTGAGGTTCAACCACATAGCATGAGAAACATGGTCACAAGTAGGCTGGATAAAGGTTGCACATTATCAAACAAGCTTGGGGTTTTACAATAATCCATAGCTTCCATAGTCAATGACTGAAAATTATCAAAGTGAACTTCAAAACCTCAGGAAAAGTCATGATATAACTTATTATGCCCCTTATCCTCATCCACTTCAATATAATCAGTAAGTTTGTTCAGCTGGGAAAGTTGAGCTTGTAACTTCGCTCCAGAACCTGAGTGTGTAATCTAACCTGACAGTCCAATTTAGTGCCAAGGCCCTAGGGAGAGATGCACTGTTGGGGGTTCCAATCCTTTGGATAATGCAAAGCACCACATCACAAAATGGCTGCATGTTCTCTGAAGCATAAAATACAGCAACGAGATGGCAGCAGCGAGCAACTGAATATATTATGAGCAATTCTGCGATGAGAACCATATCCTTAAGAAAACAATAACTAAGCTATCAGTGAAGGAAAGGTCAGTTGCTTTCCTGAAGTTGGTTAACCCTGAATCAGTCTGATCTCAGTTAAAATAGAATCTTTCTGAAATGCAAACATCTTCCCCCTCACCAGTGACCATATCGTCCTGTTGATCTGCCCCAGAGTCCAGAAATGGATGTTCTCACCAGAGGATGAAATTAGCTCCCCCTCCACCTCAATAAAGTGGACTTATTATCTTTTGCACAACACTGCATTGACATGTCATCATATTTCTTGTGACACTTTTCTGTCCCACTTGGTTGATAACACCTTTGTTGTTATAAAACAGCACTCTGATTCAGTGTGAGCAACACCACAGAAGATGGTCTCGTGCGTATATTTTCACCACACAGACATCTCTCCTTTGGTACTCCAATCCCTTAAGCTTAGCTTTCTTTCTTCTGCAAAGTCACGATGACAGATGGGTCCTTTCACTACAGCTGAGAAACAAGTACCAAAAGTATCATTTCCAAGTATAACAAAGACAATCCATTCACTCCTATTGTTTTACTGAGTAATTCAACTCAGAAATGAGCTTCTGGAGGAACAGAGTGCACACTGTTATCATCATTCAGGAGGGAAAGGTCACTTTGTTCCAAATCCAACCAAACCAAAAAAAAAATTCAATGATTTGAGTAAAGGCAGTGCTTTTTGCAATAATGAGACATACAAACTATGAGAGGCATTAATACTCCCTGCCCACAACCTCTAAGGCACGGCTTCCCAACTATTTCCCAATGTGCCCTCATTGTACTACTTGAAAATTAACATGACCCCAGATGCCAGCAGAAACAAAACAGCAATAAAGCTGCACGATATATAATTATTAAAGTTCACATATCATAGATCAACACATACATCACTTATGTATGAAAATCTGAATCTTTAAAATATTTTTGTTAAAAGCATCATTTTACGTACTCAAAGAGTTTCAGTCAAACTCTTCATATTCCCTGGTGACAGACGATTCAAGTGAAGCCCCTCTTTCCACTACTTCCCCACCACCCAACCACCCACACCCAGATGCAGACACATACAGCAATCAGCAACCCCCCTCCAACCACAAACACACCCCTCTTCCCAACCCCTGGCCTCTTGCTCATTCACTCAGCAGCCCCCTCTTCCCTTCCCCACTTTGGTCTAGTTGCCTAGGAAGCAGAATGTTACTAGCTCAGGGTAAGAAGCCTGTATAACAAGCAGACAGGAGCAGAAATACAGTGGTGTAAAGCAGCCACTCACTTTCCCGGCTCTGCTATGTGACCTCCCAGTTTCTCCCGCAGTCAGTGACTGAGTTACATTTTTGCTGGCCTCAATCAAACTCACTGCTAAAAGTGGTTTCTGATGTTCAAGAGCACTTTGGGATCACCAACCGCCCCTTGCTTTTTAATCCAGTGGTCCAGGGAGCTCCTGCCAGAGTCTCTAGACCAGACAGTCCCTTTTCCACAGTCACCATTGCTGCCTCAAAGGAGGGCCATACTGTGACTCCAAATGTAACCTCTTCAACTCCATTGGTGGTCAAAGCCCCCAGTTTGATGATACCTGCTTTCCAGTGACTTGCCATGCTCCACTGTACTCAGGAGGTAAATGGTAACCTCCCATATTCCCCCAACAATGTATATGGTAACCTTGCATATCATCACCACAGCCCCGATCCCACTACAATGAGTAGGTAACCTCACACTATGCATTGTAACTTCCCTTCACCACACTGTCCATTTTAGACAGTGAAACAACTGATTGCAAATCTGTAAAATGGACATCAGCACCTTGTCTACTTATCACATTTAAAAATATTAGCATCTTCTGGATCTGTGCACAAAACTCTCACCTTCTTTTTGTTTGAGAGAAGGATAAGACAGCAGCAGGACCTGAGAGATGAGCTGTACCCCTCTTCCTCTTGTTCTTGGCTCAGAATTCGTTAAGCATTTTCTGCAAATTAAAACAGAAAAAAAGTTTAGTTACAATGGATCCAACTCATGTCCAGGTCCATTCAGTTCACAACATATAAGCACTGCTGCAATTTTAATTAGGGGTATAAGTACCAATTGCTAGCTGTATTCCAGGTGTCTGGTATTTTTCCTCCTATTCTCCCCTGAAGGTATAGACCCTTTCTAAACTACAGTTTTACAGTGGTCAATAATCTCATCTGAATGGTAATGTGAGCCTAGACAGCATTGGCACTACTGTACCATTAGGGGCACAAGAAGAAAACCCACTCTAATCTCACCCAGGGTCGCAAGGTTCATACTTTCGAGCAGAAGTCACTGAATCCCAATCAGGAGGGGTGGCTCTGGCTGATTCCTCACCACCCAAGCCCCAACTCTACTTTCTGGCTTAAGAATGCTCAGATCAAATGCAGCTCTACAAGTGCTGCCCCAGCTGAAATCAGCTAACTCAGCACAGAGCCATCATGACACTTAGAGGTTTTTGATTCACACAGCAAAATGCAACACAGAATGGTGCTTTTAACTCCAACAAGGACACAGGAGCACTCCATTTCCCTCAATTTTAGTTCATCATGCTGCGCTCAACTTTAACTCACTCCAGGCCCAAGGTGTCCTGGTTAGGACAGCATATTGATATTTTGCAATGATCCTGGTGAAGTAACAGCTGAAGGGGCACTGGCAGCCAAGGCTGAACATCATCTGCTTTGGTACTAAGTCTTTCAAAAACCCAGCAATGATAAAAGCCTCCCCTTATTCAAAAGCTCAGCCATATTCAACGATCGAAAATTAATTCCCCTCACCCTAAATTCATCAAACATTTTTTTTCTTCAAGGCAATTAAATCAATTATGATTGTAAGCTTATTCAATCCCATCAGAGTGCTGCTAACACAGCACGGGCTTGTTACTAGGCCTGGGACCTTCTAACTTGCAAAACCATTCTTTAAACTCTCCCATCCTGGAAGCTAAAAGGATCACCATGATGGATAACAGTTGCCTATGATTCAGAGGATACCATCATTAGCCTTAGTATATTGGGCCAGGAAAAGACAGAAAAAATCAAATCAAATCAGCCAATTGACACAGGTCGGATGTGCACATTTTTGAAAAAAATTCTTTGATAGGATGTGGACGTCATTGGCAGGGCCAGCTTTTGTTGCTCATCGCTAACTGCCCTTGAAGTGAATGGCTTGTTAGGCCATTTCAGAGGGCAGTTAAGAGTCAACTACATTGCTGTGGGTCTGGAGTCACGTGTAGGCCAGACCAGGTAAGATAGCAGATTTCCTTCCCTAAAGGACATTAGTGAACCAGTTTTACAACAATTGATGATAGCTTCATGCTCACTGTTACTGGGATTAGCTTTCAATTCCAGAGGCAGAATTTTGCCCTTGATGGGCAGGCAAGCCCGACCGACTCGGCGGCAGGTGGGCAGCTGATCGCTGTTGTTGAAACGGGCCCCGCCACCATTTTACGTGTGTGTGTGTGTGTGTGTGTGTGTGTGTGTGTGTGTGTGTGTGTGTGTGGGGGGGGGGGGCGCGTTGGGTGGCAATTAAGGCCTGCCCAGCGTGCTGCCCAACGGGAAGTGCTCTACGCTCCCTGTATGGGCGGGGGTTGGTGGGGGGGGGGGATTCCCCAACTGCGAGAGTGTGTACATCTCCCTGAGGCAGAGTGTTGCCTCAGGGAGATCACTGAAAGACAGTGAAACATGAAAAATAGAAAAATAAAAAAATCATTAACATGTTCCCCTCATGTGAAAATGTCACACGACATGAGACATGTTAACAAAATACACAAAAACTTTATTACACATTTTTAATTCTGATATCAAACCTCATCCCACCACTGGATGAGGTTTGTAAAAAAAATTACTTACCCACCTGCCCATTGGGCCCATGTGCCGACCCGAAGTTCGCATGGGCCCTTCAAAATCCTGGTCGATTGGTCACTTAATGGCCTTAACAAGGCCTTTAATTAATGGTGGACATGCGTTGCGCTGCATAGCATGTCTGCTGACCAAAACATCGCAATGCAACAGCGCACAGATGTTGGGATGCTCGCGCGACATTTTAAGCGCTGAAGTGCGGGCTCCGCACATCAGCCAGATGATTCAGCCCCAGATTTCATTAATTTAATTTAAATTTCACAGCTGCCATGAGGGATTTGAACCTGTGCCCTCAGAGCCTGGGCCTCTGGAGTACTGATCCAGTGACATTACCAAAACAACACTGTCTCCCTAACACGTGTGAACATTGAGGAAGGACAGAATTAGGGAAGAGCGGTGATGCCCAACAAGGTCAAACAGTGAAGCTCATTATCTCAGCTCACATGTAAAGAATGACCATAAGGATAAGGCACTAACTTTACCTAGTACCTGTGAAGTAATGCCCAAATAAGGAGTCTGCAGCTGGAAGAGAAATTTTTCTTTAATCATGATTAAAGAAAAAGTTAAATTTTTGTCTACATTGGACACTGAATTTCAAGAAGGATATTCAGATCTTGGGAGGACTAAAATAGAAAAGGCACATTTACATTGCTATAGCATCTTTCACATGACCATGGGACATTCCAAAGCACTTTACTGCCAACGTAGTCACTGTTGTAATGTAGGAACACAAAAGCCAATTTGTGCACAGTAAGCGCCCACAAACAGCAATGTGATAATGACCAGATAATCTTGTTTTTATACAGTTGATTGAAGGATAAATCTTGGCCAAGACACTGGAGAAAACTCCCCTGCTCTTCTTTGAAAGAATGCCATGTGGTCTTTTCCATCCAGCTGAAAGGGTAGGCTCTAACTATTAACTATTGGAGGAAGTAGCTCATCAAAACATAATTCTACATTTTCAACAGATAGAAGCAAGGGTCAGCAGAAAAACAACCAGTAAAGTTTAAAAAGACCCAACATTACAAGTTATAAATCACCTTCAACTTTCACAGGTGCTTATTTAAACTTAAGGCATAGGTGTGTTTCAAGAATAATTCCACAAAGTAGAAGGCTCCAGGTTTAGATCCTGTTTATTTCTGTTAATCGAATTCATGCTGCTTTTGGTTTACAATTACAAATTATCACCCCTGAAACAGACAGAGGGGACATAAAATCAGCCCAGATTCCTATTGATCCATTATCCAGTAACTGCTGAGTTGAACATAGAAGGGTAGGATTGGGATCAGCTGTGACCCACCCCACAGCCAGACAGCAATCACTGTCGAGGCTGACAACATGAAGACTGATCACTTGCATCGAAGTCCGCAGCACCCAGAGAACCCATATCCTACCAACAAACCAGTGGTTTCAGGGGAGAGGGGAGAAAGATAGAAGACACACAGTGATGAAGCGTAACAAGGGATCAGTCAACAATTATGAATACATCCCTTCCACTCCAAGATCTGAAGATAATTAAGACACTGAAAAAAAGATGGTTTGCATTACCCCAAGGCTTCCACAATTTCCAGTGCAGTGCACTTCCCATCGATGACCCCTAAAAGGAAACAAAATACAGTTAATATTCCATACGGGGTGCATCAGACTCAATTCCTGTGCAACTTTATTTTGGAGACAAAAATTAATTCCATTATTCTATCCTCTTACAGTGTCATCAGAGGATGTTACCGAAGTACAAAGAATGCAGGCAATGTTCCCGTTATGCATATGGTAAATGGTCTGTTCTTCTTTTCAGATGCTGTCGGGCCTGTAGTGCATTCCCAGAACTTTCTAGCTTTTAAATCAGCAAAGTACAAGATGTAAGAGATGCCACACAATGCAAATTACAACCACATGATGAATTTGCATCTGGACAGTTCTCTAATGGCACACTTTCTGCATTGCCATTCATGGGTCTGGAACATCATTTATAACAACCATTGACGTCAATCTGTCAGTGTTTTCTGAGCAATTAAAAACCCTCTTGGCACTGCACACAGTTTAACAGTGCAGCTACAAAACCACAGTGGCCTGAATTAGCAACTACAGCATTACAGAAACCTGTTTACATAGCAAATTCTCATTATAACTGATTACACAACATTTGACTTTGAAACTAGCCAACAAAAACTATGATCAATAATTATCAACAGGATGCTCGGTTTGTGTACAAGCACACTTCCTGTCTGCAAGGTTTGCAGAATAGCAGTTGCGCTCCTGTGGAGTCACACAACATGAATCAAGACAAAGTGTAATTTTAAAGTTGTATATTTCAACTTTTAAAAATATTCTATTTCCTTACTCACAATGGAAACAGCCATGTAAATAAGTTACAATGCAATTACATTGTCCCATCATTAATGGTACTGCAGCTTCACTGAGGGGAGAGTACAATTATAGCATGACATATTGACATAGGCAGTCTCCTTTCTAAATGCGAACACAAGATTTTATAACGAGAAAGGCCAACAGGAAGTATAGACTCAAGATTTTTTTATATGCCAGTATTGTGCCACTTTATCAGGACATGCTGTCAATTTGATTGGGTATAGTAATTGGGTCAATCAGAAGCTAAACATTCAACATGAGGGGACTCTAGATTATGTGGCAATTTCTGTCTCCAGTCAGAGCTCACTTTCCTTAATCTGCTTGTTCTCCTGTGCATTTGGACAATATGCAATCGGCAGCATAAGCACTAAACAGAAGGGAAGAAAAATCCTTCCATTCTCAATTTGATATTTCTCCCAATGACTACACTAGACTGAGATTGCTACTCAAGTGCCAATTTTGGACGCGGGGTCATGTTGCTTTCTATATCCCTCCTGCTTCAGGGGCTATGCAGAAGCTAATTAAGAAACAGGAAGGAAGGCTATCTACTGAGAAACTGAGACTGCTTGAATCTTGTTTTACATGTGGTAGAAAAAGGATTTTAATCTTATTAGCCTGGACTGCATTCAGAGCCTGTATGCTCATGTAAAAATATGCTACAAACCAGCTCCTCCCACATTGTTTCTGCCATAGAAGAAAGTGACAGAAGAACAGTGATATAAATTATTTATTTCTTGTCTTTGTTGTCAGATACTGCCAGTCTTGGCTCAGTGATAGCACTCTCATCTGCGAGTCAGAAAGGAATGGATTCAAGCCACACTAGGACTTCAGCAAATAATTCAGATTGGTACATTAGCACAGCACTGAAGTTCCGAAGAGGAGACATATTGGACTTGGCACAAAGGGCCAAGTGCAACCAGCTGTGGGCACCTTCAGATCTCTGGTCTTTGTGTTAGCTGATTTCCAAGAGATAGGAGTTTCACAGCTGGCATCAATGAAACCAAACCATGGAAGAAAACTGTTTCTCTCTTCATAGGTGCTGCCAGGCTGACTGGGGTTTTCCAGCACTTTCTGTTTTTATTAGCACTGCACTGAGGGAGTGCTGATATGTCATAGGTTGCTGCGTTTCAGATGTGATGCTAAACCAAGACCTCAACTGTCTATTCAGGTGGACAGAATGGCACTATGGCACTGAGGGAGAGCAGGGAGCTCTTCTGGTGCCCTGGCCAACACTCATCCATCAATCAGCACCACAGACTGGTTGGACACTTGTCTCATTGTGTTTTATGGGATGCTGTTGCATTTGCCTAAAAAACAACAGTGATTACAATTAGCAGGCAATTTGTTGGCTCTGAAGCGGTCTTAAGCAATCTTTAGGATCTGAAGCAATCTTTAAGACATCTTAAGGATATTTAAGGTGCAATATAGATACAAGTTTGTTCTTTCTTTAGTTCTCATCTGTATTCAGGAAGGAAGTAGGTTTGTGGTTAAAAGCTGCATCTTTCAGTAAGACAAATTGTATAAGCATCTTTGATAAAAGTGAACTGAATCAAGGCCAAGGCATTATCCATGTTTGGAACACAATTAGCTGTGCTTTTAAGAAAATGCACATTTCACCAACTCAAAAAACCTCTCAATTACATGCTGTGTCAGTGTAATGTCAAACTCCTGCACAGCTTTATCTTACATGGCATTCTATACATGTTGCCCTTCAGAATTTAATGCTGTGTATTGCTAGGTAACAAGTGTGGAATGTGTTTGTTAATCTTGTTTGGTGGGTTGAAGGACTTGTGATTTTTCACTTCAACGTACTGGGTTCAAAATCCTCATCTTTTTATGCAAATCCCTCCACAAGCTCATTCACCCAACCTCTGTACCCTACACTAGGCTGACAATTCAAGATTGTTCCCTTCAGTCCTCTACCTCTGGCTTCCCATGTTAATGCCACTGGTCCAATTGTTCATTCTCCTGTGCACTACCTTTCATCAGAAGAGAGCATTCACTCAGGAACTCCTTCCCTCCTGACCAATATTTATCCCTCAATCAACAATGCAAAAACATTATATTGTTGTTATCTTTCTGCTGGTGGGACCTTGCTGTGTATAAACTGGTTGGTTCCTATTACAACAGTGACTTCACTTCAAAAAGAACGTCATTAGCTGTGAAAAACTGAGATGTGCTGAGGTTGAGACAGAGGCTATATTAATGCAAGTTCTTTCTTTAAATCTCTTATGAAACTTCTGCCCACAACTTTAATAATTAAGAGTGGGTTTTCTTCTATGGTTTGGTTTCACTGATGCCAGCTATGAAACTCCTACCCCTTGGAAATCAGCTAACACAAAGACCAGAGATCTGAAGGTGCCCACAGCTGGTTGCACTTGGCCCTTTGTGTCACCGTGCTCTTGGCTTACAAAACTCATGCAGCCAGCAGCAACACCAGACTTAACAATCAAATTCTGAATCCCTCTTTAAACTGGTTGCAGAAAGTTTGTTTCAGTATTGCCATCAGCTGCACGAGACTCACGTCAGGAGCCCACACTGCTAGCAAGGTACTGACTACAATATAAAAGCAGCTCATAAGCAAGTATTCACATAAAGAAAGACTTGCATTTATACAACTCCATTCACAATGTCAGCTCAGCCCAAAGTGCTTCACAGTCAATGAAGTACTTTTGAAATGCAGCCACTGTTGTAATTTAGGAAGCAGGGGAACCAATTTATACACAGCAAGCTCTCACAAACAGTAATGTGATAATGGCCAGATGACTTTTTTTTAGTGTGGTTTGTTGAGGGATAGGTATTGGCCAAGACAATGGGGAGGATTCCCATATTCCCATTGATATAGTGCCATGGGATTATTTGCATTCATTCAAAAGGCATAGGAGTCTCAATTTAGCATATCATCTGAAAGACAGCACAGTATGGCACTCCCTCAGTACTGCACTGAAGTATCAACTTAGATTCTGTGTTCAAGAGTCCAGAGTGTGGTTCCACACAGCCCATAAAACAGCAGTTCTACGAAATAAAATAAGATGAAGGTGCAAGTCTTGGGTGTTTACATGAGTAATATTTAAGATTAGGGATTATCTCACGATAGTGCACCCTTCCCTTCAAAAGCAAAACAGAGACAAGTATACCACAGAGCAATGCCACACTCTCCTAGTCTTGCTCCAGGAGAGCAGCTGCTCTGCAGTGTCCTCCCAATGCTGCTTTGAAATAAGGTGTTGGACTCTGCTGCCAAATAGAGAGTTGATTATGGGACCAGAGCACACTGTGCAAGATGTTTCACCCAGCAGCACACCCCTCAACCCACATGGGACTAAATCACCATTCGTTCTCTGTGTGTAGCGAATGTGCATTTAAGGACACAACTGATGGAGAGGAAAATCAAGCATCAGCTAACTGCTGTATGCAGTGCAGTAAATGCACCTTTATTTGAACTTCTTAAGAAATGCAGGTGTCTTTGCTTACAAGGAAAAACAATCAGTTAGTCCAAATCAGCCTGAACTCATGAATTAGTTCCTCCTCAGGACAATAGCTATGAAAATATTTATCAAATCTGTTACTATCTGTGGAGAAATGTCTGAATGCAGATGAGCAGGAACAGATATCATCTGCTGAATTCAAACCTTTTTTCAAACAAAACATGCTTATGAATGTTTTAATCTTAGAAACAAACAGTACACTGCAATAGAGACTGAACTCAAAGATCTGAGATGCATGTCAAAGATCCCAAAGCACTATTCAAGAGCATGGATTTTCCTCACTGTGCCAGCCAACCAACAGTACTCACATGACTGATCTCAACTGTGAAGGAGCAGTAATTAGTCTTAATGCCAGAATTAGGGAAGGGTAGGGCAGAGACATCAGCCTGGAGACCTGCTGTTGATCTCTATCCACATTTTTAAAATGTATTCTTTTATGGGATTTGGTCATCACTTGCAAGGCACATCCTTAATTGCCCTTGAACTGAGTGACTTGCTAGGCCATTTCAGAGGGCAGTTAAGAGTCAACCACATTGCTATGTCTGGAGTCACATGTAGGCCAGACCAGGTAAGGCGGCAGATTTCCTTCCCTAAAGGACATTAGTGAAACAATTAGTTTTTTTATGACAAATCAATGATAGTTTCATGGTCACCATTACTGAGACTAGCTTTCACTTCCAGATTTATTCATTGAATTAAAATTCCATCAGCTGTCATGGTGGGATTTGAACCCATGTCCTCAGAGCATTAGCCTGGGCCTCTAGATTACTAGTCCAGTGACATTACCACCAACATCACAGTCTCCCCACCTCAGGAAAGTGTACATGTGTGGATGTCAGGTGAATGCAGCCAGCCTGCTGTTTGTACCATGATGACATTAACAGTGAGGTGCAAACCTGGAGCTAGAGTCTGAAAAGATGACACTTACAGGAATAGAAGTAAAACACTGCAGATACTGGAAAACTGAAGTATAAACAAAGTGTTGGAAACACTCAGCTGATCTGGCAGCACATGTGGAGAGAGAAATACAGTTAATCTTCCAAGTCAAATATGACTCTTCTTCAGAACTCTTTCAGGAATGTTGCCAAGAAGGAATCAACAAACAAAAGAAAGTGCTCTTAAAAAACAAAATTAAACCCCAATTCACAATCTTTATTGACCTGGAGATACACTGAAGGGATAGGGGAAGCTTTTTTTTTATTTGTAATCTAAGTTTCTCCTGTAAAAATCAATAAATGTCAGCACACGTTATTCTATTGATGCTTCATGACATTCGCACTAAAAAAAATTAAATTTATATCTTTCATCAGCACACGATCGAGAATCATAACCTGCAGTGAATTGCATGACTCTGTCCCAGTGAACAAACTACTGGTGCCAGCAATGCAATGTTAAAGTGCTATAAACTCCCAGCTGTAAGGAAAGTTAAGTAAATCAATAATTTCCAAATCAATATTGCATTACTGCTCTCTGCAACATTCCAGTAAAATATATTATGTATTTTGAATGAAAAGATTCCTATCCTTCCTTAGGTCTACTGTTTATGCTGGATCCAGAAGCATCAAGTTTCAGTCATCAATGTTAATGAATGATAATTTGACATGTTGAAATCGATCTCACTTTCAGCCCATTTTTTTATGGATGTGAGGAAATGTGGAAAGATACAGAAATCAAGTACATGGATTCACTGCCTATATTTGAATTTGACAGTGAAATTACTGAACTTCTTCAAATTGTGTCAAATACATTCATAATGCACACATTCTTAAGGACCTAACCAAAAATTCTCTACCAAAAGCTAAACTTACATTTGGTCCAGGAAACATTTCCATGAAAATTGCACATTAAAGCATAAAACTAAAACACAATTAAGATAATACCATTTTAAACAGTGGTGTCATTAACTTTTCCACCTGAATTGAGACACTCGCAGAGGTGAATGTCTCTCATTAGGTGTGACAACCTCCTCTCCCTCGGATTCTCTATGCTCTCCTGAAGATGATCACTCCCTTAAATGGAATATAGTTCCTTGGAGACCAGTCACTATCCATATGGCCATTCTGCATTGAGTACTGAAGTACCAAGCCCAAAGGAACCTAAAAGGGCACATTCCCTGGAGGGGTGCAGGGGCAAAAAGGCAAAAGACAAAATTCAATTTCAGTAAGCTGGAGTTCATCAATTTGGCTTAGAAAAAAGCAGCAATTATATTCTGAATGGAATAGAAGAGTGCTTTAGAAACATAGTTTAACAGGGCATTAAAGGCAGCACCTCAGGTTGATAGTGCAGTAAAAGAAAGCTAATGGAACACATGGAATTCTAGGTTTTTCACAAGGAATAGAATATAAAAGCCGTAAGTAATGATGATCCTATATATGAACCTTAACCTTAGTAAGGCCTCACTTCCAGTATTTACACTGTTCAGTATTGGGCTCCACATTATAAGAATATTGATGCTTCAGATACCTATGAGGATGCTACCTCGTGTGAGAGGAAACAAATATAAAGATTTGAAAATTGGATCTATTTTTGTTAGACTGAAAACTACAGAGCAACATAATAGGTGTATTTAAAATTATGAAAGAAAGAGACAGGATTGACAAGACCTTTCCAGCTGTTGAGGGGTCTAAAATGAAAAGCCATGGATGCAAAATTAAATGTACGACATTGAGAACTGAGGGCAGGAGCAACTTCTTCACACAAAGTTGTGCGGCTGTGAATTCACTTCCACAGTTGGTAATTGAGGCTGAAACCAAATCACATTTAAGACTGGATTGAATGGGGTGGGAAATGAAAGGATACATAATAATACAGGTAAATGGGATTAGGGCTATTGCTCAGATGGAGGGTAAACACCAACACCAGCACTGGTTGGAACCAGACTATTTCGTTCATGTAGTAAACTTTCATGCAGCTTAAATCTGGGATCAGGACATTTCAACAAAGCAGACAGACACAAACTCCTTGAAGGGGAGCCTCACTCCACTTTACTTTAGATATCAAATACCTAAAACTTAGTATCATTGGATTACCAGTGTAGAGAGTTTTGGTCTCCTTACCCAAGGAAAGATATGCTTGCCTTGGAGGGAATGCAACAAAGGGTTATAGTCTGATTTCTGAAATGAGATGAATATCCTATGAGGGGAGATTGAGCAGAGAGTGGTGAATCTTTGGAATTCTCTACCCCATAGGGCTGTGGAGGATCAGTCATTGAATGCGTATGACAGAGATTGATAGATTTTTAGATATTAAAGATATCAAGGGATATAGAATAGTGCAGGCAAATGGCGTTGAGATGAAGATTAGCCATGATCACTTTGAACGGCAGAGCAGGCTCGAGGGGCTAAATGGCCTACTCTTGCTCCTATTTCTTGTGTTCCTATGTACTAGGGATAACAGACTCAAGAGTAAAGGATCAGCTATTTAGGATGGAGGCGAGGAGAAATTTCTTCACTCAGAGGGCTGTGAATCTTTGGAATTCTCCCCCTGAGGGAGCTTGGATGCTCAGTCATTAAACATATTCAAGGCAGAGTTTGTTAAATGTCTAGATACTAAGGAAGGAAAATGGGACAGCACAGGACAAAATAATTGGGGTAGAAAATCAGCCATGATATTACTGAATGTTGGAACAGGCATGAAGGCTTTTATGGCCTACATCTGCTCAATTTACTAATGTTCTTACATGTAAGTGCACCTAAAATTGGGGTCACCAAATTTGCCATCATAAATAAAGTTTAAATCCATAGGTGTCAACATTGGCTCAGTGGTATCAATCGCCTTGAGTCAGAAGATCATGGATTCAAGCTCAACTCAAGAGAATCTGGTACAGAAAGCACAGCACTGTAAGAGGTGCCATCTTTCAGACCAAAATTTTAAACTGAGAATCTGATTGGCCTCTCAGGTTGATGCAAAAGCTTCCACAGCGCTATTTGAAGAGCATGAGATTTCTCCCTGGTGACCTGTCCAATGAAATATTTATGTGTAAACCAATATCACAAAAATAAATTGTCTGCTCATTTAATTCATTGTTGTTTGTGGGATCTTGCAAATGGGTTGTTGTGTTTCCTTCATGAAAACAGTAACTAAACTTCAAAAGTATTTCACTGGCTGTAAAGTGTTTTGAACATCCTAAGAATAGGAAAGGTATTATAAATACGTCCAAGATTTTCCATGATAGAAAGTCAGGTGAGATAGTAAGATGTGAGGAGAATGCAAAGGAATATAGACAGGTTAACTGAGCGAATGAAATAATGGTGGATGGCATGTCATGTGGGGAAGTGTGAAGTTATCTATTTTGGAAGTAAAATTAGAGAACAATACTCTTAAATGCTGAGAGATTGGAAAATGCTTGCATTCGGAGGGACCTGGATGTCCTTGGTATAAAAATTGATAGATTTCTCAATATTAAGGAATATGGAGATCGGGTGGGAAGGTGAAGTTGAAATAGTTTAGTCGTGATCGTATTAAATGGCAAATACGGGTTAGAAAAGTCAAATGGACTACACTCGCTCCTAGTTCTTATGTTCTTATAAAATGACTTGCATTTACATAACACCTTTCATAACTTTCCAGGTACTCCCAGTCATTTGCAAATATCTAAAGTTATCAGGCCTTGGAGTTCTGATCAGGGTTTGCCCAGCAAGAAGGCATTTCAAGAAAAAAGGTGCGCCCTTTACATTCAAACAGAAGAGAACAGTGAATAAATATAAGGCAAGCAATTTGTTTGGTTACCAGGTTAGACACCCATTATTGTACGGACTTTACAATCTGTGCGGTTTCATAACTGTCATTCTTTAAACATCTAGAATGTGAAAGATTGGCTAGGGGACAGCAGAGTGAGGTATCCTCAGCTGACGCCAGAGACAGAGTCCCTGCTTCAGGAGGTGCCAGCGGCCGTTACCAGGGTGACAGGGGCCAGGCGGCGCCCCCCACCCCCACCTGCAGCCTCTCCTCCACCAAGAAAACATCGGATCAGCGGCTCTTTGTATTACCCTCCCAACAGACCCGACCCTACCTGTTGCTAGGTCCTTGGCCGCCCCGTCCTGCTGCCCGGTCACAAACTCCTCCACCAAACCCACCACCCTCATGTCAGCCGCCATCTTCCAACGTCCTGCTGCGCAGGCGCCAATAGCCACGTGACGCGAGCTCCTCTTGATCACATGATCAGAAACGCAATATAAAAAGCACCATTAAAAAGCAATCTTTAATTTGATTTCCTTTCTGAGTGGAAACAAGAACAACAACTTTACAATAAATGTGGAAAGTAAAACCTGTCTTTTTATTAAATAATTCATTAACAGCTCATTACTCCCGGCTGGAGTGTCAAAAGACAGAACCAACTCATAAATACGGATATTTCGTTGTTAAAATTGAATTTTTTGTTATCGTTTTTTGTTAAAGTCCTCCCCTTTACCAACCGCCTTAGCAACACCAAGCGTTCGGTTGCTAAGGAGGACGCACAGAGGCGGCCTCCTCCGACGCCCGATGGTCCGTGCGTCAGGTGCGGTGACGTGTGAACGGCGTTACCCAGCGTGCACCGGGCGGGGTAGGAGTTGGCGCAGACGCGTTGGGGATTCAGAGCGACGTCGCTCAGGTGTCCAGGTGGGAGGCAGGTTGTCGAGTCTGGCTGACCACAGTTTCCAAATGGAGTGAAGCGGGGGGTGGGGAGAGAGAGAAAGGAATATATATGTACACGGACACCGGCAACTTTCTCTTTATGACATTGAAAGAGTAGATTCTCTCTCACTTAACGAGATGAAAAGCTTCGTGAAGCGATGAGGGCTGTCGGTGTAGTTGTTCAGTAGCAGCTAAAGTGGGTGAGGGCCGATTGGTTGCCCTTGGTTACGGCTGATACCTGGGGGAGCTGTGCTTCCGCACTGCGTCTCAGTTGGGGGTGGTGGAGGAGCACTTCGATCCAAACTTTGCAGGCACGGTGTTTTTTTTAGTCTCCAGGATTTTGGGGGTGGGGGGGGGGGGGGGACTTAAAAATTAGTCAATGAAGGGTTTCAGGGGGCTTGCAGCGAGTTTCTGCCAGACTTCAGGTGGGTTTGCTGTAAGTGGGTGAAACGCACCTGGGCCAAGGGCATCATTGATGGGAGGCTGCGTGGGGACCCAACGCCGGCAACAGCAGCAGCAACATCATCGTTCAGGGAGACGGAGTGGTAATGGCAGAAAAACAGGTAAGGCAGCAGAAGATTGTAAAATGATTATAGTGTACAGTGATCAGGGCTGGGCAGACTTATCAGGTTAATGGCATCGAATGTTCTTTTTTACTTTTGATCATAATTTTAATTGCAACTATCAAGTTTTTTTCCATCGTGCATGTGTTTTACTAGCTATAGTTATAATTGCTATCGCACTGGATCTAAATGATACTTCGTTGACTTGGTTGAAAGATTGTATTTAAAACTATTATCTAGCTGCTTTTGGAAGCTACTTCCTTGTTCGTGTTCCTTCCATTAGAATTAGACGGGCTTGCTATTTAAAGCAGAATACCGTGGGTGCTGGAAATCTGAAATAAAAACAGAAAATGCTTGAAAAACTGGTCTGGCAGTATCTGTGGAAAGAGAAAAAAAGTTAATGTTTTTAGTTCCATATGACTCTTTAGTGAATCTTATTTATGAACATTGTGTCTGCAATGAGGAACAGACTCAAGGGGCTGAATGGTCTACTCCTGTTCCTTTTTCTTATGCTTTTATATTCTGACATTCATTGTGTGTTGTCATTTCCTTGAGAGAGAGGTTTTGAGGTTTTATTATAATATTCAGGTTAGTCAGCCTATTTTAAGTGAGATTTATTAATTAAATTTTTCTCGTTTTTTTTCCCAGACAAAAAGCTTTACTTGTTTGTCTCCAAAGGTTTGTTTTGCTTTCTGGAGGCCAGTTTTGTTCCCAGGTGGGCATGGAGACTGGTGCACATGTTTTGCAATAGCTGGAGATCTGTTATCGGGAAGCTTTATCTCTGTGTGCACTCAGCCTTTGTTACACAGCTTGATTGAGTGCCAGCAAGTCTCGATTCCCTGAAATAGTCACATTCAAACAAGAAAAGTCCTTGAAGTTTTAATTGTGTTTCTTAGTGGGCAAGTGAAGGGTTTTAATACCTTCAATGACAAGTATTAAAATTTTCAGCTAGCCGCTGGAATATGTTATTCTATTTTCATGGAGGTAAATTTAATAGCCCAACGCAAACTGGAGGAACAACACCTCATCTTCCGACTAGGGACTTTACAGCCTTCCGGACTGAATATTGAATTCAACAACTTTAGGTCGTGAGCTCCCTCCCCCATCCCCACCCCCTTTCTGTTTCCCCCTTCCTTTTTTTTTCCAATAAATTATAAAGATTTTCCTTTTCCCACCTATTTCCATTATAAAAAAAACCCCACTAGAGCTATACCTTGAGTGCCCTACCATCCATTCTTAATTAGCACATTCGTTTAGATAATATCACCAACTTTAACTTTAACACCTATGTGTTCTATTGTACTATTGTCGTTGACATCTTTTGATGATCTGCTTCTATCACTGCTTGTTTGTCCCTACAACCACACCCCCCCCCCCCACCTCTCTGTCTCTCTATCTCTCCGCCCCCCCCACACACACACCTTAAACCAGCTTATATTTCAGCTCTTTCCTGGACTCGAACTCAAGTTCTGTCGAAGGGTCATGAGGACTCGAAACGTCAACTCTTTTCTTCTCCGTCGATGCTGCCAGACCTGCTGAGTTTTTCCAGGTAATTCTGTTTTTGTTTTGGATTTCCAGCATCCGCAGTTTTTTTGTTTTTAATACATGTCTTGTTCACTAAAAACATATTATTTATTACTCTTCACTCAAATATGATGTGAATTTATTGCTTTATTAACCAGAATAATTAAATACGTTTGAGTATTGCTGAAAAAAAGAGACATGTCTAAGCTTTTCATCTTGCACTCATCAGGGCATTTGGAAGAATACAGTATAAGGGGAAGACAACAATTTATACTGAATATGAGGAGAGTGCTGATTGGTTGGAAAGTGGCATTGCCATGGAGAATGCATCACTGATGGTGACTGACACTTAACTGCCAAGCATTGTTTGGAATTTAAACCAGGCAGCTTGACCCTGATTGGTTAAGGCAATGCCCTGAGGAATGAGTCAGCAAATGGCTGTAACTTATTTTGTTTAGCTGAAACAGGCGCAATGTGTGTACATGTTCTTTCTGTCTGCAAAGAAAGCACCCTGTGAATTAATATATGTAACTTCCAGTACATGCAAATGAACCACACTACGAGCCTGACTGACCATCTTAAATTGGTTTTCAGTGTAATTTTTAGCAAATCTTGTCCAATTTCACTGTGTTTTGAGTTTTGCAAGCACGGGATGGCTGGGTACCCTGCCCGTTGTGAACAGCAGCTGGTACATGCTGTTTGATACGATCCACCGGTCTTTGGGATGTATGACACATATTCCTAGCGTCACACTGGCACTGAAATTCATATACCATATTAATCATTTGTGTGATAGATAGAATGCCTTTTTGGCTTGATGGCAGCATCCTGATTGTAGTGAATACCACTCATGTTGCCACTGCGTTGTAGCAGTGTGAAGCAGCTAGCTTCACCTGTTGCTCAGATTTTTGAGATACCTTGCCTTCCCAGGGTAATCTGAGGTAGACTCAGCACTTTTCAGGGCCAGAAGTGACGGTCTCATGCCCGTTCATGAGCTTGCATGATACACAGCACAAAATGATCTGATCAGGGTAGCCATTATCCTGCAGGATGCCTTCAATGTGTCCTATTTCAGCATCAAGCTTGCATGATGAGCAAATAGCTCGTACCCTATTTACAAGGTTGCTGATTAGACTAATCTTTTTGTATGTGGAACTGTAAGAATCCCAACGCATATACTGAGCAGTGAAGGTAAACTTGCAGGTGACCATGGTAGAGAACCCCCTGGTAGAGTTCTCAATTAGTATGTCAAGGAAGAGGAGTTAATTTGACTGCTCCATTTTATAGGTGAATTTGAATACAGGATGGAGCCCATTAAGACATGTAAGGAATTCTCCACCACTTGTTAGTGGTGCATTCTCCATGGCAACACCACTTGCCAACCAATCAGCACTCTCTTCACATACAGTATAAATTGTTGCCCTCCCCTTATGTTTGGTATTCTTGTGAGTGTCCTGATGATGCAAGACAAAAAGCTTAGACATGCCTCTTTTTTTTCAGCAATACTCAAGTTCTGTACGACCAAACGACAATTAAATAATTCTTTGTTTTTGTCAGCTGGGTGGCTGACATTTGTGTTAACCCACTATTTAGGTCAGATTGCGGTAGACTGGCATAAGTGAATGGATTTCCAGTATTAACAATAAATTCTGCTTTGCTTATCCCAACAGGAGAACCTTTCTTGGGTCTCCCTGATGAGGAGAAATTTTTTTATGGGCATCAGTACTTGGAATTTTCTTCCCCATAGAGCAATGGATGCTGGGTCATTTAATTTATCAAAGTCAGAGTTATACAGATTTTTAATAGACAAGGGAGTCAAGGATTATGGGGGCAGACAGGAAAGAGGAATTAAGACCACAGCCAGGTCAACCATAATGTTATTGAATAGCAGAGCAGGCTCGACAGGCCAAATGGCCTACCCCTGCTCCGATGTTCATTGGCCTATAGTTCCGGTTCTGGAATAAGATGATCAGATTTTGTTTTATGACTGTTAGGAGCTTATGATTCTCCAAGCTGAACTATTTCATAGGTAGTTTCCATTTTCCTGCAGTGGAGGACAAACTCCTTTCCTATAAGGACGGACCCTGCTTATTGAAGCAGCCACAGCTAAATTAATAGTCAACTAAAACATTTCTTCAAGGCAGTTAATGAGAGCAGCAATATTGTAAGTGAAGCAGCAATACTCTGTTGCAAAAAGTTCAGCAAATTTTCCTGATCCCAGGTTCTTTACATATAATTATTATCTGAAGAGAGAAACTGCAGGGCTGTGGGGAAAAGGCAGGGGTGTGGGACTAGATGAGTTGCTCTTACAAGAGCCAGCATGGATAAGGTGGGCTGAATGGCCTCCATCTGTGCTGTAACTATTCTGATTCTATGAATTCCAACATACATTAGTATAACCACAGAATTGTATGGCACAGAAAGAGGCCATTCAACCCATTGAGTCTGTGCCAGCTCTTTCTAAGAGAAATTCAGATAGTCCTATTCTTTCCCCATATCCCTGCATCTTTTCCCCTTAAAGTATTTATCCAGTTCCCTTTTGGAGACTCATTTTGAACCTGTATGCAGATTTATTTTTTGAACACCATGCTAAGCGCAGGTGAATATTTGCTTATTAAGTCTTTTTGTAATTGGGTCAGGTACAGTTGTTTACATTTTTTTTGAGAAATCTTCATTTTGTAAGGTTGCAAAAATACATCCTCCAAGCAATGTCTCACACTCATAATTATCCTGAAACTATGTAGAACATTAAGTTTATACAATAATTAAAATGGTTGCAGCAAGAAGGAAGAACATGCGGCTTTCTGTATTGCATGACATAGAGAAGCAGCTGTACTGGCAGCAGGTTTCTCAATCTAGTGGTTTAGTGTAAGAGTGCCTTGGGTAAATTGGACCAAAGAGATAAACCAAGAGCTTTCCTGTGGTCTAACGGATCAACCCTGGTTTAGCAATTAACTCTGAACTTTTGCATATCGGGACACTGTCTAATCGTGAGCACCACATTCATGACAAATGGTGTATGAGTTTTATTTGTGTGAGATTCTCTTCAGGATTATTGCAAAATGCTGCAGTTGTGTCCCTGTGATTTGAGACTGATGGGAGAGATTTCTTCTGTGTAGTGAAACCATAACACATTTACAAACATATATCATAATATTCTAAGCATGTATACAAGCTGGAGGCATGCAACCATATTCATGCCTACATTAGGGATAGTCATGCATGTTATATTACTGATGGACCTCATTAATTATAGCTGAGATACTCTAATTGTACAGTTTAGCCTTGAAATAAATGCAAGAATTTTTTGGTGCAAGTCAGACTGTACTTATATATGCAAAAATAGTCTTCAACCCTTGGTAATGAACTATTTAATGTTCTTTTTATTATTGAAGTATCATATAATGAATGTATTTTGTGTATATTGTTTTTGCACATTTTGGAAGGTCATCAGTTTAGCAAATGTCATTATACCTGCAAATCCACATTCATTTACATAAAAGACTTTAGCCGTTTGACTGCTTGCTGGCCTAAAGGACTGACCCAGATGCGATTGACTGAATAGCCTCCTCCTGTGCTGTAAATGCCTATGGCTCTGTGACTCTGATATTCCCTCCTTCACTTTGCCACGTTGCTACTTTTCTTTGCCTTTAAGCGTTTTAAAGCCGCTTTAAAATCGGTCTTTTTGTCTGTGATTTTCCATTATTCTCCTGCCGCTCAAGTTTTTTCTCACGTAGAGTATCTTGAAACATTACTTGTTTAATGTAAGTTGTTGATTTGCTGTTCATTTCTTCAAAGGACAATCAGTGATAAACCTGTCTTTTGAACAGCTGCATGAGACTGTACATTCAAAACTAAGTTGGATCAAGTTGGTACAGCTTTTGAAGCGCGTCATGTTTATACCAAAGGTATCTAGAATCAAAGTACATCAGGGGATGAGTAAATGGTAGTGGTTTGGCCATTCATCCTTATGATTCATATAGGGGAAAGAGAAATTAGAGGAACTTCTATATGTACAAAAAAATCCAGCATTGGAAATCCAATTTGATCCTGTAACTGTTAAATCAAATAGTTTCATTTAGTTGCTGCCAAGAACAGGAGCTGGGTCTAGTGCTGGGATCACAGGGAATATAAGAAGGAGAATATGTAGAGTTGTTCAGTATTTTCCTGATCTATACCAGCAACAATAATGTAAAGTTATTTTATCTCAAGTTTTTGATGGAAGAGCTTTTGTCTATATAGTGCCTTTGGGATGGCGCAAAGCACTTGAGAGGGTGAACTAAAAGTGTCAGATTTTGAGAACGTATCTACCTTCCAGCTAATGTAGGATCTTGGATCAACATTATTAAATTTGTGAAATTATGCAACAGGTGTTGTGCTTCTGCTGAATTTTTACCTATGTTGTAAATGGATGCCAGTGGCTTGCGCCTTATCCTCAGAATGGATTCCAAGCTGGGAGAGCACAAACTTTGAAACTATTTTGATTCCTTTTGCTATTTAGATGTATACAAAAACTGGAAATGTTTTACAACAATGCCTCCGCTGATATCTGCTGCCCCTAATACTTGCTGGATTACATGGGCACCTGGCATTTCCTTGTACATTGTGCAAACAGCCATCCATGTACAAGCCTTGACAGGGGTATGGCAGTGGTGGTGATTATAGTGAACTATTGGATGCAAGAGTTCCAAGCACCCCTGCTGTAATGTTCTACCAACGCATGGATTCTCCTGGTACTTTGTTCATTCTTCATCTCCTGATGGCATGGCGGGGAGAACCTGGTGCCTCTAGTGGGCAGTCAGAGTTGCAAGTTTCATAATGTGAATCCACTGGCGAAGTATCTAGTATATTATAGATTCTGACTGTTTTCCCCTTTTTTAAATAATTAAAATTTTGAAATGGCTGTCATATAGACAGAGGGCACTAATTCCCTAAGTCATTCCAATGGTAACCATTAATTATAGGTGTGTGACCTAAAATAATATCTCATGCCATTCTCTTGACTTGTGGAATTCTCAGTGTCTTTTTCTGCTTCTCCATTGATGCAAAAGTCTGGTATTAAGCATTGGTCAGTGGTTCCTAATGGAATTGTTCTGAAGTAGCTTGTTGATTTTGTTTTTTTTACTTATTAATTCCATTACTGTTAGGAATATAGGAGCAGGAGTTGGCCATTTGGCCCTTCGAGTCTGCTCCACCATTCAATAAGATCATGGTTGATGTGGTTGGGGGTCTCAGCTCCACTTTCCTGTCTGCCCCCTATAACTCTCATCTCCCTTATCCATCAAAAATCAATCTAACTCTGTCTTGAATAAATTCAAATAACCAGCCTTCACTACTCTCTGGGGAAGAGAACTCCACACACCAGTGGCCCTTTGGGAGAAAATGTTTCTCAGAGAAATATTTTCTCCCAAAGGGCCACTGGTATGTGGAATTCTCTTCCCTAGAAAGTACTAGAGGCTGGATATTTAAATTTATTCAAGGCAGAGTTAGACAGATTTTTGTTCGACAAGGGAGCCAAGGGTTATAGGGGGCAGACAGGAAAGTGAAACTGAGACCCCCCAACCACATCAGCCACGATCTTATTGAATGGTGGAGCAGGCTCGAAGGATCAAATGGCCTACTCCTGATCCAATATTCCTAACAGTAATGGAATTAATAACAGTCAAGAAAAAAACAAAATGTCCCCTAGTTTTAGTCTTCCCCATAAGAGGAAACATCCCCATGGTATCCACCCTATCATGTCCCCTCAGGATCTTATATGTTTCAATAAGATCAGCTCACATTCCTCTACCACCAATGAGTATAGGCCTAACTTGTTCAACCTTTTTTCATAAGACAACCCCATCATCCCAGGAATGAGTCCAGTGAACTGCTTCTAAAGCAGTTATCTCTATTTTGAAATAAGACCAAAACTGCACACATTACTCCAAATGTGGTCTCACCAAGGCTTTGTACAGCTGTTGCAAAACTTGCTCACTTTTACATTCCATTCCTCTTGCAATAAACCAATATAAGGGCAAAACAACTATTTATATTGTATGTGAAGAGTGTGATTATTGGTTGGTAAATGGACTGTGGTGGAGGCGTTGCCATGGAGAATGCACCAGTGATTGTTACTGACAGTTAACTGCCAAGTGTTGTTTGAAATTTAAACTAGGCAGCTTGACCCTGATTGGTCAAGGCATTGCCCTGAGGAATGAGTCAGTGAATGGCTGTTCCTTATTTTGTTTAGCTGAAACAGGCACAGTGTATGTACATAACAAAAACAGAATTACCTGGAAAAACTCAGCAGTTCTGGCAGCATCGGCGGAGAAGAAAAGAGTTGACGTTTCGAGTCCTCATGACCCTTCGACAGAACTTGAGTTCGAGTCCAGGAAAGAGCTGAAATATAAGCTGGTTTAAGGTGTGTGTGTGGGGGGCGGAGAGATAGACAGACAGAGAGGTGGAGGGGGGGGTGTGGTTGTAGGGACAAACAAGCAGTGATAGAAGCAGATCATCAAAAGATGTCAACGACAATAGTACAATAGAACACATAGGTGTTAAAGTTAAAGTTGGTGATATTATCTAAACGAATGTGCTAATTAAGAATGGATGGTAGGGCACTCAAGGTATAGCTCTAGTGGGGTTTTTTTTTATAATGGAAATAGGTGGGAAAAGGAAAATCTTTATAATTTATTGGAAAAAAAAAAGGAAGGGGGAAACAGAAAGGGGGTGGGGATGGGGGAGGGAGCTCACGACCTAAAGTTGTTGAATTCAATATTCAGTCCGGAAGGCTGTAAAGTCCCTAGTCGGAAGATGAGGTGTTGTTCCTCCAGTTTGCGTTGGGCTTCACTGGAACAGTGCAGCAAGCCAAGGACAGACATGTGGGCAAGAGAGCAGGGTGGAGTGTTAAAATGGCAAGCAACAGGGAGGTTTGGGTCATTCTTGCGGACAGACCGCAGGTGTTCTGCAAAGCGGTCGCCCAGTTTACGTTTGGTCTCTCCAATGTAGAGGAGACCACATTGGGAGCATCGAATGCAGTAGACTAAGTTGGGGGAAATGCAAGTGAAATGCTGCTTCACTTGAAAGGAGTGTTTGGATCCTTGGACGGTGAGGAGAGAGGAAGTGAAGGGGCAGGTGTTGCATCTTTTGCGTGGGCATGGGGTTGTGCCATAGGAGGGGGTTGAGGAGTAGGGGGTGATGGAGGAGTGGACCAGGGTGTCCCGGAGGGTATGTACATGTTCTTTCTGTCTATAAAGAACAGGGCCCTGTGTATTAATATATGCAGCTTCCAGTACATGCACATGCGAGCCCGACTGATGATCTTAAATTGGTCGTCAGCGTAATCCTTAGCACATTGGACAACATTTACTAAACAATCCTCGATCAAGGAATCGCATCTAATGTTGGACACTTTTGAGTTTTTCTACCACGGGCTGGTTGGGTATGGTCCATTGCGAACAGTGGCTTGGAAATGCTATTTGATACGATCCACCAGTCTTTGGGATGTACGACCTACATGCCTAGCATCACTGAAATTCATATACTATATTACTCATTTGTGTGATAAGCAGAATGTCTTTTTGGCTTGACAACAGCATCCTGTTAGTGGCGAATACCACCACATAGATGAAGCTACATATATTAATACACAGGTCCCTGTTCTTTGAGACAGAACATGTACACATGTTGCACCTGTTTCAGCTAAACAAAATAAGTGACAGTCATTCACTGACTCATTCCATGCTTGACCAATCAGCGTCAAGCTGCCTGGTTTAAATTTCAAACAATGCTTGACAGTTAACTGTCAGTAACTGTCATTGGTACATTCTCCATGGCAACGCCTCTACCAATCAGTCAGCACTCTCTTCACATTCAGTATAAATTGTTTTCTCCTCATTTGGTATTCTCGTGAAGTGTCCTGATGACGTTACAATCATATCTCTCAAGACTGAAGTTTTTCTTTACAAAATAGAAGGACATGGCATGATCTGGATGCTAACCTGGGATTTTTTTTAAAAGGTCATAAATTCACCTTGGAACTGTCAGCAAGCAGGCCTCTTCCAAGAAATCACCTGACCTATATGTGACTTGAGAAGAAGTTGGTTGATGAAAAGCTGGTAGACCAAAAGCAATCACATGGGAGAGGGGAAAGAAAACTTAATTTGTGAACCTGCTTGTTTTGAAGGCAGTCCTGTTGGAGAACAAGCTGAGAAAGTAAGGCTACCTTGACTGACTCCCTCTTTGCACCTTGCCTAAAATTTGTGTGCCTATCAAACATAACCAGAGAATCTTCATCTGAGTGTAACTAGTCTGCATTTGGACCTTCTAAGCTGAGACCAGTGATGAGAACCTCCAGGCATCCACCAGGACCAGCTTCACACGAGAGAACTCCAGGTCAAACCCCCTGCGGACTTTATCCTTTATTTCATAATGCCCATCCTCCAAAGCCCATTTCTGCAGAGAGACTGTATCTGTTTGTCCTTCATTTGTGTCTGTGTGTGTGTATGTCCTGGGGGAATTCTTTAGGAAGACATATTTCCCGATTACAATTGTGTGTTAACCGGTTCCTGCAACTTGCTAAAATAAGTTTTGTTTTAAAATAAATTAATCATTAAGTTTTGAAAGAAGCCTGGTCAGAGTTTCTTTTCTTATGGGTACCAGAGGTATAGGTACTCAACTGGCCATTTCTGTGGGAAAGTTAAACACTTAAATTAATGGTACGGCCTGCTGAGTAGTGGGGCTTGATATTTTGCGCACCCTTCCCATCCCGGTTGTAACAATGAATGCAAGACGAAAAGCTTCAACATTCGTCTTTTTCAGCAATACTGTCTATATCCCTTTGCAGACTTTTCACCTCCTCTTGACAATTTACATTCTGACCTATCTTGGCCTCATCAGCAAATTTAGCAACCATACATTTGGTCCCTTCGTCCAGGTTATTGATATAATTTGTAAATTGTTGAGGCCCCAGCATTGATTCCTGTGACATTCCACTATTTACAGCTTGCCAACCCAAAAAAGATCCATTGATCCCTATTGTCTGCTTCCTGTTAGCTAACCAACCCTTTATCTATGCTAATATGTTGCTGCCTATACAATGTGCAACTTTGGTTTTTGTGCAAATATAGGTGTTCTTTTTTCCCCTGTCAGTCTTCCTTTGTAGCATTTTTAGTGTGAATTTGATGTCACCCATCTGCCTACCTTGGAGCCAAGTTGGGCCCTAATCTTGGCTCGATGGGCATACGTAAATGATATTCCAAATCTATAGTGAATAATAAGGAAGTGGCAAAGTGAACAATATGAAAAGCCTAAAGCAGTGACCCAGTGTAACTGTTCAGGTAACCATGAGTGCCCTAAATTGAGCTGTCAGTTTTTGCTGCTTTTCTATTTAGGTTGCTTTCCAACAATGTCATAACCACTGTCGACACTGCCAGTGAATGGCCAACAAGTATAAGACAACCCTGGATATAAAACTTGTCTTGATTTTTGAAATCCCTAGGTTTGTAGCAATATCTAGAAATTATAGAAACTGTATTTTAAGCTGCTTATGGCACCTGTCTTGCATCAACATCCTGAGGATTACCATTGACCAGAAACTGAACTAGACCAGACTTATAAATACTGTGACTACAAGAGCAGGTCAGAGGCTGGGAATCCTGCAGTGAGTAACTCACCACCTGACTCCCCCAAAGCCTGTCTACCATCTACAAGGCACAAGTGTGATGGAGTACTCTCTGCCTGCCTGAATGAATGCAACTCCAACAACACTCAAGCTCAACACCATCCAGAACAAAGCAGTACACCTGACTGGCACCCATGCACCATTTTAAACATCACTCCCTCTACCACTGATGCATAATGGCAACAGCAAGTACCATCTACAAAATGGATCATCTTAATTGAAAGAAATGGCTTCTTTTTTCCATTGGATACATCCACCTGAAAAAGAAGATTTAACATCCCATTCAAAGGACTGAAATAAATATTTTTTTTCAGAAACAATTGTGCTAAAACTCCACGATACATTTATTCGTTTCTCTGAATTTTAATTAAATTTATTGTAAAACATATTTAGGTGATTGTTAGTGACCAGTCATTTGATTTTTGAAATCTACCCAGCTCCTGATTCTCCTTAGATGGAAGATTTATCTTAAAGCATATCTTTAAACTGGTAATTCAGGAAATTTAAAATGAAGTTCAGTTGATTTTGCTGATTCACACTGCATGTGTCATATCAAACATGTCTTTATTGCTGCCTCTTTCTCTGATAAAAAAGATGTATCGAAGAGAGATCTCCTGATTTTTATTATTGTCACTAGTACAACCAGTCAAATTGCCCTTATGTCAGTGTATTTTGATTTTTGTAATAATCTTATATCTTTAATTCATAATTAGTCCCATCCTTACTGCTGTCATTGACATATCTGTAATCCTTGTGCTTTATCCCAAGTGTTATACAGTCTAAAATAAGCTCTGTAAGATCAGAACCCATTCTTGTACTTGCTGAATATTTTTCAGACCATTTAATAGGGTAACTTCACCCATGCAGCTCTATCTGGCAGTCCAAGTGGCAACGCTAATACTTGTCCAAACGGCATATGGTTAGGAGCACCGTCATTTCTGCTCTACAAATAGACTAACCTGATAACTTGGGAGTTATGATCTCAAATATCCACAGCTCTTTGCATTTTACTTGTACACAGGTTACGTGACCAGCTGGTGTAAAGCTCAATGTTAAATCAGAGCTGACTCGTATATTGAGATGAAGAAATGGTTCTCTGATGTTGCTGCTCCATTGCCACCAACTCATTATCTTTTATGAAGTATTGAAAAAAATTGCATGATATGAATAGTATGTACCAGAAGGCAATTTATGGGGTGCAGCAAATTGCAAAAGCTCTTTATCATTTGATGCCACCAAATATTGTCATTGTTGTTTTGTAGGTTTAGTGGAAAATTACTTTCAGTAAATTACATTGGCTTATGGCCTTCGTTATAATAAAATGACACTGTCCCAGAATCCTGCTGAAAAATGCATTGTCTTTTTGCATCTGGCACTTGATTTCATATCAACCTAAGCCAGTGGGTTGGAACACTTGCCCCTCAGCTAGCTGTAAGTGCATTATTTACAGTGAATTTGACCAGTCTCAGTCCAATCGTTAAGCAGAACTCAGGAGCCTTAGACTGCAAACTGCTCAAAAATTGGTATTTTTGTTCAAAATGCTTGGTGTGGGAAAGAGGATGTTTCAGAGCACTTTTTAAGAGGATTTAGGCCCTAACCCTAATAGAGTAAAGGACATGGTGGTCTTTTGGAAATGTACTTTACCGCTGAGAATGTAATGCTAACACAAGCATTGTTTTCCGTTGAGGAAGAGGAATAGACCATTTAGATGTTCGAAATTGTTCTTCCATTTTAGATGATAGCTGATCACTTATTGAATCATCTTTGTTACATATCCCTTGAAACACTCCAACAACCTGTCTTGAAATTTTCAATTGACCCAGCATCCACAGCTTTTGAGGGAGGCAAAGAATTCCAGATTTCTACCTTCCTTTGTGCGGGGGGAAAAAGTGCTACTTGATTTCACTCATGCATACACTAGCTCTAATTCTAAGATTGTCTCCTTTTCCTGGAATCCCACAGTGGAAGAAACAGTTTCTTGTAATCTACCCTGTTGAATTCCTTTATTTTAAGCACTTCTATTAGATGTCCCCTCAGCCTTCTAAATTGAGGGGTTCATATCTGCTCCATAATTTGGCCCTTTAGCAGTGGTATTCTGTTGAATCTGCACAGCATCCCCACAAGGTCAATATTTTTCCTGAGGTGAGGTGCCCAAAATTAAGCTATGGGAGCACAATACTTACAATAACAAGTAGCTATTTAGCTTCTCTTTGTACCCTTGCAAAACCCTGTCTTTCTCAGAACCAAAATGGATGGATGACCTCCCACTTGCCCACATTGAACTCCATCACTTAATCTGCCTTTACCTCATTCCTGTACCTTCTATGTTGGTATCTGCAAAGCAGGATGTACAACTCCATCCAAGTTATTGATGTATATGACAAAAATTGAGATCCCGAGGAAATGGCACTTTGTCACCAGCCTTCCTCCAATTTTGTGCAGTTTGGTTTTTGCTAATAATTGCAACACTATGACAGTGACAACACTTTCAAAAAAAGTGTTTAATTGACTGTAAAAGCACTTTGGGCATCCTGAAGTTGTGAAAGGTACTATATAAATGCAAGTCTTCCTTAATTTTCTTCTTTCTTTTCATCTTTTTAGAAATCATGTCACACTTTATCAAATGGCTTCTGGAAATTCGTTCAGATAAGATCCATAGACACTCCCTTAACCACCATGTTAGTCATCTGAAAATATCTACCTAGACACAGCATATCCTTCACAAAACTATGCTGGATCTCTCTGATGAGCTCATACTTGCCCAGGTGCTTAGTCATTTTGTTTCTGATAGATTCCAGTAACTTTCGCATCACCACCACCAACACCCCACCCACCTGCCCCCCCCCCCCCCCCCCCCCCCCCCCAACACACACACACACACACACACACACACACACACACACACACACACACAATTGATGTTAAACTAATGAATCTGTAGTTTCTTGGTTTATTACTCCCTCCTTAAAGAGTGACGTAATTTTGCAATTCAATTTCCAGTTCTAGAGAGCTGTGAAAATTCTGCCTAATGCTTCTGTAATTTCTTCACCTGTTTCTTTTAATAACCTGGGGAACTGGCAGGTCTTGGAGAATTGGCTATTTTGAATCCCATTATTTTCTCCCTTACCATTTTCTTTTTTGTATTAAACTCAGTAATGCCCTCTCCTTGACTTTTAGGTTATTTTACATCGGTTGTATTTTGGCCTTTGTTCTCTACTGTGAAAATGGATGCAAAGCATTCGTTCAACAAGTCTGCCATTTCTTTTATTATCTATTACAGTCTTAATTGCATCAGTTTATAATAGGCTTTACAACTTTTACTGGTAGCTTTGTCTTCTTGCAAATTGGTCCCAAAAAATGTGAGTAATCATGTTTGATTTGCTTTTTCACTCATCCGCCCCCCCCCCCCCCGCATTGAATTTGCCATTCCCCCCCATTGAATTTTCTGGCTCCTTTAATATTTGGAGCTGGCACTCTAGTAAATTGCACTAGATCTGGCATGTTTCAAGAGGTGGTATATTCTTGGTTTGATAATATCACTTTAATATTAATTGAGACAGAGCTTACCCACACTGCTCAACATGGGTGAGTTCAATGTTAGTTTGACTCATTTGGTAACACGTAATCTAAGATGACATCAGTGCAGTCAGTACTGGAGACTGCTGTAATGTTGAAGGTGCTGTCCATCAGATGCAGTGTTAAACCAAGACTCTGACTGATCCTAACTGCCTGTTATAGTGGATGTGACAGTGTCCTTCAAAGGGTAGAAGTTCTCCAGTAATCTGGTTGCATTCTTTCCTCAACCAGTGTCACTGAAAACAAGTGAACTAATCATGCATCTCATTGTGGAATCTTGCTTTGTGTGGAATGTCAACTGCATATTTCACTCTGGTTTCAAATTAATTAAGGGCGTTTGTGAGATGTAATGAGGAATAAGAGTATCAAGAGATGTGGCTTGCAAATGGCTAAATGGGCTTGAGGCACAGATTAGCCCTTAATTATCTATTATTTCATTGAATGGACATCACAGTCTAGGCCAACATTTTATTGTCAATCCTTAATTGCCCTTGAGAAGGTGGTGATGAGCTGCTTTGGGGAGTTGGGAGATGAGTTACTCTCCACAGAATTCCCAGTCTCAGGTGCTGCTGTATCCACAGTATTTATATTGCTGGTCCAGTTTAGTTTCTGGTCACTGGTAACCCCCAGGTTAACTTGAAACAGAGCTTCTAGGTAATGGTATTCCTGCAAAATTGCTGCTCTTGTCCTTGGTGATAAGAGGTCATGGGCTGTGAGTATTATCAAGGTAAGATTGCTGAATTGCTGTAGTGTAGCTAGTGCATACTGTAAACAGCACGTTAGCAGTGGAGGGGTTTGATATTGAATTCATTGTGCTGATTACAAGTCTGATAGTCCATATGTTTGCTATCTTGACTAGAAAATAGTACATGACATGGGTGAAGAGCTGTACCTTGCTGTTATTTTTACTACTTCCTCATTTAATTCACCCAATAATTGAGATAAAATGGAGGGAGCAGAAGATGCAGGAATGTTACCAGTGTATCTGTTTTCACCAAATTGTTGATGGACCTTGTGGGCGTATTTAAAACCTTGCCTGGTGTCTCAGTGTCATGTATTGCTGTCTGGCAGATACCATACCTAACCATGCCAAGTACAAAGACAGATGTTTCATGAAATTAACTCCTGGGTCTCTAGAAAGATATGGAATTATTACGGGCACTAACTTTAAGCATAAAAAGTTGCATAGAATCAATTGATTGATGCAGAATGAGGTACTGCTGAGGTTCTCAAGTTTGTAGCATAAATTTGAAAGTGCAAGTAACTCTTGTGGCACTGCTGCTGCTTGGGCCTTGATAGCTACACTTATAGGTACATCTGCTCAGGATGGATTATAATGGGATAGAGAGGTTCTTGGGGTGAATGGCTTTGAATTGTAGTCAGTCCAGAAGCCTCAAATGTTTTCTTTGCAGCCTGCTGGAGAGGGGTGTAGTATTCCTACACTGGATGATGTAGGCTTTGTTGAAAATTGAAACTGGTAATAAAGATCAGTAGAGCTGGGTTTAGTTCAGACTTCTTCTCTTCCACCAATTTACCTAACCTACTCATTTGCTTGTATTGGTGTTGATCAGATATAATCAAATCAAGAAGCTGAATACTACAACCCTTGTTGTGTAAGTAACATGGGCTCTTACTGACTAAGATAACCCATCATTTATCCTTTCACGCTGTTATTCAACAGTGACTTAATCACCACTTATGCTCAAATAGAAAACCTTCCAGTCAGCACAGATTGTTGTAGACGCTTAGAATATTGAAAATGAGGATCAGGGATTCAAGGATACCTCTTTGCAGAATCCTTACGTAGCTTCTGGGAATGAACACAACCAAGTATTGTGACCCGATACTTATATCCTAAAGAAAGTTAGCTATCTAGTCTGGCTCTTTATGCAGACAGTGGTCACCTTGCAACAGAATTTAATGTATCATACCTTTCTAAAAATATTATCGCTGTTGCCCTGACTGTGCATGAACATTTGAGAGTTGTTCCACTTTGGACCATAAGATTGAGTTTGTGAAAGTCATCTTGATTTGCTTGGAGGTCAAATTAACAGCCATTTAGTGAAGTGTGGGCAGCTCTTCGTTCCTAAGCTTGGGCACAATTTTCAAATGTGCAGTTGTCTTTAATATTTGTTTTAAATTCTCTTGAGATTCTGTACTCGCCACGTAGAGTAAGTACCTACATAGTACCACTCTACGCTAATGCATAGTCCTCAGATTTGTTTAGTATTTTTTGGAGACAGTGCTTATTTTTTCATTCTGTAAAATTGTTTCCTTTTTGTGGAAATCCATGAGGCTTTGTGTTCCTGTGAGCCACTAGTCTAAGTTTTTCTCTGGTTTAGAATCGGAGCAGAACATGAATCAGTGCCTTGTTAGACGTTAATCAAAGCAGTCAGGAAAGTAAAAATGATAAAAAAAAAAAAACAAAAACAGAATTACCTGGAAAAACTCAGCAGGTCTGGCAGCATCGGTGGAGAAGAAAAGAGTTGACGTTTCGAGTCCTCATGACCCTTCGACAGAACTAGTAAAAATGATGCCTTGATTCCTGTGATTGAGACACCCTTGGGTGAAAGCCAATGAGTATTTTCAAACTTTAAAGCTCAACTGAGCTCTCCTGAATATACTAAAACAGGTGATATTTTTGGCATTATAGAGTGACTTTGTTTTAGTGCTAGTCTATTTTGTAGTTTAGATCTTTATTGTGTTTTTTATTGGCATGGGAAGGCACTCAAGTGTGTGATATAAAAGAGAGATTTAAACATTTCCACTTTCTGTGCTGGGAGTTGGCATCTAAGATTTCTCGATGTTGGGTATATCTGCCGTACCATCAAGTTTCACTTATAAAGCACCTTTCAACATAAAATTACCAGTATTCATCACAAGTAGAGATAAGTAAGAAAAGTGAATGCCAAATCACAAAGAAAGAGATTAAGAGGAATCGCTGTAAGTTTGGTTTTGAGGAGGTTTTGACAATTAGAGAAATTTAAGACAAGAATGTCAGAGAGAATATCGAAATAGTGAAGTTTGTGGAAGATGAGAACCTCAAGGAAAGCACTGGAGTAATTGAATCTGGGGATGGCTATGGCTTGGCTAATGGTTCAAGCCATGAGAGATGGAGGAAGGGATGGAGATGCTCAGTGTTGCAAAGGTTAATGGATAATAATAATGGATATTAATTGGATAATGGAATTTGTGTGACTTAAAGCTCAGCTTGGATGGGCAAGGTTGTGTACTGTCCTGAAGTGTATTGTCTGGAAGGAGAGTCTGATTGGAGTGGGTGATAGTCAATTGTACATCAGCATTATGCAAACTTCAGTGAAATCTTCTGTGTTTGAAATGTAAATGCTTCCTAACTACAGTAATCTTTAAATTCATGTGACAGACACATGGATACCATTTAATTTTTAAAGCTTGATTTTTTAGAACGCTTATTATTAGGACCTTTTGTATGCCAACTGAAATGGGGGCTAAAGTTATTTGCTCCTTTTTCACCTTTCCATTTCACTTTGAATGCTGAAAGCAGTGATGTGGGTGCCTTCTAATGCTCTACTTAGGTTGTATTTCTGAGCCATAACAATAATTATTGGCAAGTTATTCAACCACAAGGGGCAATACTGCAGTTCCAGTTCATGTTCCTGCCTGGCTGTGTGCATTTATACACGACACAACAGGAATGACTGAATCTAAAGTACAAACTCCATACTTTTGCATTTGCCTCACCTAAACTAGGGTCTCTTAGCCAACTGTACTCTTCTTACTGCCCTAATATGGCATCATCTAGCTTAACATAGGCAGGACTGGGCCTGGAATCTTCCTGTTGGACATAGTGACCTTTCCTAATCAGCTGGACTATCAAAGAATACAATGGATTTTTATTGCAACAAGTTTTGTTAATGTCATCCCTGATTCAGCTATCTGAAGTACTTTTAATAGACTTAGATGCAACTTTTTGGGAAAGGCTAAATCAGCACTGTCCCACATTTCTCCTTTTTAATTTTTGTACTCCTGTAACTTTTTATACAAAAAAGTTACAATTGACCTATTTCTTAATGTCATGAAGCATTTCTTTGTTTTCAAACAAAATCAGTGTCTTGCTTTTCCCAATAGAGAGTCCAAAAGCAGTGGAAATCTTCAAAAGCAACACAGATGACTCTAGATGCTCTTATTGAACTGGAATGGGAAGCCCTAGATGTATCCTCTAGGGAAAACAGATTAAAGGGGAGAGATAATATTTTCTGACATGGGGTAATAATGAAATACTGTGTAAAAGCAAAATAAAAACAGGCTGACACAGGAGTTAGCTAAACCCAAGTCATTCCTTCCATTGGCCATTGGTGCATTGTACACTGTCTCAGTTAAAGTATTCAAGATGGTGGATTCCTCCCCACAACCCTCCCCATCACCTCACTGAAGCCAAATGCTGCTGCTGCACTAAGATCCTATGATTGTCAGCAGCCAATTATCCATTCGGTCATTCATTGTAAAGCTACACAGCAAGAATTAGTTGACTATTCTATGATAGGGGAATATCGTGGCTGAGTCAGATAAAGGTCTCAGTTGACATGCAAGTAATATTTCTAATGGCTAAATGGTTAATGCTCAGGATATGCTGATCATGGAACACTGATGCCAAATGTCTTGTTCCATGGCTGTCTGGATTAAATTGGCTGATGCTGTACAGCCTAGTGATCAAACCTGGGATAGTCTTAATCTGTGTAGTTCATTGTCACTTTTGTGTTTTACCTACTGGGCCATCAGGGACCCTTGGTTTGATGTTTGTGGGTCAAAGCAAAAGTGACCTTGCAAGCAGTTGGTGTGGATCTGTCCTCTGAGCTCCACTAATATACTAAAAAGTTGCTTACAGATGTAAAAATGACTTGAGTATCTCTTCCGCTCCTTTATTTTTATTTTCCTTTTTGTAGGCAGGTACCAACCATTTTGCCATGGAAGCATGTTTAAGATTAAAAATTCAATGTGTAGGTCACTGCCAAGGGAAAACCCATGTTCCATCCTGTATTGGTCTCCATCTCCTGTACATGAGCCCACATTACCAGTGCAGTTTTTTTTAAATCCAAAGGAAATTGACTTTCTGTTCAAAAACCTTTGCTCCTTCATAGAATAAAAAGGTTCAGAAGTAGACCATTTGGCCTGTTGAGTCCATGCCTGTTTTCTGCAAGAGCAATTTAGCTAGTCCAGTTCCATGGCCTGCTGCCCACAGTCCTGCAATTTTTTCCCTTTTTAGATGCTTCTCCTATTCCCTTTTGAAAGCCACAATTGAATCTGCCTCCACTGTTCTTTCAGGCGGTGTATTCCAGATTGTAACTACTCGCTGTGTAAAAACATCTTTCCTTGTCACGTATAGCTTTTTCACCAAATGTGTAAAATCTTGTGTCCTCTGGTTCTTGACTCTTGTCAATGGGAACAGTTTATCTACTGTCTAAACCCCCCTTGGATTTGAATACCCTTATCAAATTTCAAAAAGTTTTCTTCTATGTTAAAAGGGCTATATAAATTTTGATAAGAGATGACAGCCAAATCATTCAATTTGGGATACTTTGCACAGATTATAACTGAAAACATTTTTTTCAAAGGTTCTTATTTTGATCTTGAGCACAAAATTTATCACGGAAGTATCATTGAGTTTGCTGACATTGCCCATAGTATACCAGTTTCCATGCAATTGCTTTTAATTTTGTGCCAAGGATGTTCAGCTTGTTGGCACATGTACAGTATTTGGTACCCAAGTACTGTTCCATTTGGGGTCAGGTACTTGTGTTCCATAATAAAATAGACCTGCATATGAGGTTGTTTGCAATCCCTGTGGTAAACCTTATTCAAATTGTGTTTAGAGATATTTAGCCAGTGTGAGCTCATCTTTTATTGTTTTTGTGCAACTTTCACATGTACACTAAAATACTTATTAATTTTCTTATTTTGGAACTGGTGCTTAAAGGTGCTTGTCCTGCCCAATAAAGGTATGTCATAATTGTAACTTTTAAGGTGTGAACTTCACTCAGTTTGACATTTTTTGGAACTGGCTTTTCTTTTAAAATGGACAATATGCACTGCAAAAGATGGCTGCCGAGGGTCATCTGACCTGATCTGTGAATTCAAAAACTGCCTCACAAGGACAAAAGGATACTTTCTAGACTAAGAAGTCTCAACTACCTATATCCTGAGACCATCCAAAAGACATTCCCTGAATTGAATGGGTCTTATTGAAACAAAGATGGTGATTGTCTCACCCCCAAGATGAACGTCTTCAAAACAATAAACCAGGTTGTAGCTAATCAACCTAAGACCAACAGCATATTTAGAAAGGGAACTCTGAGAGGCCAAATGGTAGGGCAGCCGTGTTGGCCTCCCTTTTAATCTTTAAGTGCTGTTTGCAGAGAGACAGCAGCCACAAAAAAGGCAGTAACATCTATGCCTTAGGAACCAGAGACTGTAACGTCGCAAATTCTCCAAGACTGCTCCTTTTGGGTCTACAAATACAGCAAACAGACCTCCTGGTAAAGAGACTACAAGCAACTAATTTTGTGACCTGCAGAAAGTCCATCTCTTTGAGAGAATTCTATAAACCACTTTGGTGTGTGACTCCAGCTGTTGAACTTAGCTAAACTGCACTTCAGGAGTGAAGATGTCTTTTCCGTCAAACCTACAACACATGTTTTCCAGAACAGGATAATCATGTGAATTATGAACTATTCCTTTTGTTTATAACTTGTAAACATGCACGACTCTCTTCAACTGTACTTTCCTTGAGTGTTTTTTGTATGTGTGACAATGTGAGAGTGCCGTAGCATTAGATTTCAGGGTGAGCGCATGAATAAACAAGCCTCTTTATTTAAACCCACAAAAAGCTTGCTGGTTATTCAAAATTGTTCACACACCCAGATTAAAAAACATACACACATCTTCCTCTCAAAAGCATACTGATTACAGAGAGCAGGGAAGGGAAAAGGGATTACAGTAGTTTACCGTCACCCTGACTGAAACAGTGCTTGTTTTCAAAGTAACAATAATGTCTGTCTGTTTCCTACCAGTAAATTTTGTAACAGAAGAAGGCTGTACTCAACAATTCCTGGTTTGGGAAAGTAACTTACACATGTGCCTTTTATATTCTGAGGAAATTGCAAGGCACCTCAGAGCCAATTGGTTACTTTTTAAGTGTGGGCCAATGCTGTAGTCAATATGAACATAGCAGGGTGGCACAAACAGCAATGAGATGAATGGTCATCTAAATAATCTTTTTGGATCCAGTTGAGGAATCAGTGTCTGTCAGGATACTAGTAGGCAGCAGTGTGGAATTTTTTGCTTCCACCTGAACAAGTATATGGGGCTCTGTTCAGCATCTCAACCTGCGCTGAGGAGTCACCTGACACTATACACGGAGGTCCTGCAGTGGGCTTGAACTCACTGTCTTTTGACTCTGGCAATAACAATACCCCTAAGCCAAAGCTAACTGATATCAGATCCACTGGTTGACCTGGTCAGCTATTAAGTGCACAGCAGGTTTTTGTGTTCTTTCTGTGCATGTATTAGCATTCTTGAGTGGTGTTGTCAACATTAATTTTTGTGTGACTCTTTTCTGTGCTGCCCTCTTTTGCCAAATTCTAGCATTAGCTTTGTAATTTCATTAAGCCGTCTTTCCTTTTCAAATGAGAAAACTCTTGCAATGTTTTCTGATGACAAAGGTGCCTGTTAATAGTTTTTCGTTGGTTAAATAATGCATTGCCATGGATGCTGGAGAGACTTGCAGCTTCAGGAAATTAACTTGGTAGCCAGTTCATGTTTCATGGCCTATCAATGAAGCAGCTCAAGAGATCTAAGAACTGAATTCGTGTCATCGAGTTGATTTTGGTGCTCAGATCTTGCATGTGTTGATTGAAATAGTTGAGGGCCATATGCTATAAGTGTGTTGATACAAATCTGATTAGAGAGACACAAAATGTTATATCATGTTATAAATAGTTTCACTGAGTATATTCCCACACATCATTTGCTGGGTGGATCTCTTATTAATATATCAAATTTTATAAAAAAAAAAATTTATTTGGAGTTGAGTTTTGTGGTAGTTGACATTTAATTTGTTACATACATAGATATGAATACAGGAATTAGGAGCAGGAGTAGGCTATTTGGCCCCTCGGGCATTTGATAAGATCGAGGCTGATCTGATTGTGGCATCAACTCTACTTTCCTGTCTACCCTCTTTGCCCTTTAACTCCCTTGTCAATCAAGAATCTGTCTCAGTCAATTTTAAAAATATTCAATTACCCTGCCTCCACTGCTCTCTGGGGAAAAGAATTCTTCAGACTAACAACCCTCAAAAAAATTCTCCATCTCTGTCTTAAATGGGAGACCCCTTATTTTTAAACTGTGCCCCCTACTTCTAGACTCTCCCATATGGGGAAACATCCTCTCAGCATCCACCCTGTCAAGTCCCCTAAGTATCTTATGTTTCAATAAGACCACCTCTCATTTTTCTAAATTCCAATGGATACAAGTCCAGTCTTTCCTGATAAAACAGCCCCTTCATCCCAAGAATCAGTCAAGTGAACCTTCTCTGAACTACTTTTAATAAAAGCAAAAAACTGTGGATGCTGGAAATTCAAAACAAAAATAAAAATACCTGGAAAAACTCAGGTCTGACAGTATCTGCGGAGAGGAATACAGTTAATGTTTCAAGTCCGTATGACTCTTCAACAGAACTAAGGAAAAATAGAAGAGAGGTGAAATATAAGCTGGTTTGGGGGGGGTGGGGAACAAGTAGAGTTGGATAGAGGGCCTGTGATAGGTAGAGGCAAAGAAGAGATTGCCAAAGATGTCATAGACAAAGAGGTGTTGACGGTGGTGACATTAGCTAATATATGTGCTAATAAGTGACATTAAGGGTAGAACGCAGGACGAGCAAGGAACAGATGGCCTGCTGCTATGTTCCAGTGAAGCTCAACGCAAACTGGAGGAACAGCATCTCATCTTCCGACTAGGCACTTTGCAGCCTTCCGGACTTAACATTGAATTCAACAATTTTAAATCATGTACTTTCTCCTCCATCCCCACCCCCTTTCTGATTTTCCCCCCCCCCCCAATAATTTATATATTCTTTTCCCACCTATTTCTATTATTTTTAAATGTATTTCCATCCATTGTTTTGTCTCTACCTTTTAGCCTATTTCGATCCCTTCCTCCCCACCCCACCCCCACTAGGGCTATCTGTAACTTGCTCTTCCTGCTTTCTACCCTTAATGTCACCTATTAGCACATATCTTAGCTACCGTCAACACCTCTTTGTCCTTTTGTCTATGACATCTTTGGCAATCTCTTCTTTGGCTCTACCTATCACTGGCCCTCTATCCAACTCTACTTGTGTCCCCCCCCCCCCCCCCCCCCCCCCCCCCCCAAACCAGCTTATATTCCACCTCACTTCTATTTTTCCTTAGGTCTGTTGAAGAGTCATGTGGACTCGAAACGTTAACTGTGTTCCTCTCTGCAGATGCTGTCAGACCTGCTGAGTTTTTCCAAGTATTTTTATTTTTGTTCTCTGAACTACTTGCTCTGCAATTATATCTTAAATAAGGAGACCTAAACTGTACACAGTGCTCCAGATGTGGTCTTACCAATGCCCTGTACAACTTTGTTCTAACATTCCGGATTCTGGAAAGGCCCCATCAGATTGGAAAATAGTGAGGGAAACCGAAAGCAGGAAACTACAGGCCAGTTAGCTTGACATTTGTCAGAGGGAAAATGCTAGAAGCTATTATTAAGGTGGTTACAGCAGGGCACTTAAAAATCTTAATGCAATTAGGCAGAAGCAACATGGTTTTGTGAAAGGGAAATAATGTTTGACTAGTTTATTAAAGCTCTTTGAAGAAGTAAAAAAAAACACGTGGTAATGGGGACCTTGTAGATGTGATATACTTGGATTTCCAAAAGGCACCTGATAAGGCGCCACGACAAACGTTAGTACGCAAAATAAGAGCTCATGGTGTTGGAGGTAACATATTAGCATGGATAAAGGATTAATTAGTTGACGGGAAGAAGAGGCATAAATAGGTCATTTTCAGATTGGTAAGCTGTTACTAGTGGAGTGCCACGGATCAGTGCTGGGGCCTCAACTATTTACAATCTATATCAATGAAGGAATCTGTATCAATGAAGGAACCTAACGTATGATTGCTAAATTTGTTGATGACACAAAGATAGGTAGGAAAATAAGTTGTGAAGAGGACATGAGTCGGCAAAGGGATATCGATAGATTAAGTGAGTGAGCGAGCAAAAATTTGGCAGATGGAGTATAACATGGGAAAGTGTGAAGTTGTCCACTTTGGAAGGAAAAATAAAAATAGTAATATATTGATTAAATGGGAAGAGATTGCAGAACTCTGCAGCACAAAGGAATCTGGGTGTTCTGGTACATGAATCACAAAAAGTTAGTGTGCAGATACAGCAAGTGATTAGAAAAATAAATGGAATACTATTGTTTATTGCAAGGGGAATGGGATATGAAGGTAGGGAAATTTTGCTATAGTTGTATGGGGCATTCACGAGACCACATCTAGAGTACTGTGTACAGTTTTGGACTCCTTATTTAACAAAATATATAATTGCATTGGAAGCACTGATGGTGAGTGGGTAACTAATTTGTGCACAGTTTCATGTTTGCTATGAGGCATTCGCTGATCTACAGTTTTTGTACTTTTTTTCCTAATCTCTGGTGCATACTGAGTGCAGGTTTTGTTGTGAACTGGTAATGTATTATGGCCCTGTTTCTATAGTTTGAGAATTAACTTAGTGATGCACTTTTAACCTTTGAAGCAATGTGTAATGTTTGAGTCGGGTACAGCAGAATTTTTTTTAAATCAAATTTTCCCTTTAACAGTGCATCTAGTGGTATTTACTACCCAAATAGTTCCTCCATGATGAAATTGGTCTTTGAAAACTGGCGATGAAGAAGCACCAAACTACAATCCTGGAGCTGTATTTAACAATTCAGACATAAATCTCATTGAACAAGTGAATGTTATCAAAGCTGGATTTCCCCAGTTGGTAGTGCAGGGTGGGGTAGGTGCAGGTGTGGGACAATTAGTGTTGCGTAAAATTATTTAACATTCTAGTTATATGTCCAGACACACACGCCTGAACCTTAAGTACAGTAGTATTGATCACACTGAGGAGGGCGAGGGCAGATGGATTTTAACAATGTTGACTTGGTTTATTTGACGGAAGGATAGATAATTTAGCAGTACTGTATATCTAGTTGCCCTTCAAGTGTCAGTCTTTCCTGACGGGGTGAACCAATATTAAGGTATGTGACTAATGTCAAATACTTAACTCCACAAATAATCTTCCTCCTGTTGTGTTATACTTCAGGCTGCACTTCAATATTGTGTAAAGTTATTAGGTATTTTAACCTTGCCCACACAAGTTTTGTATTAAGTTGAAACAATTACTTTTACATTGTATGATGAGGCTTGAAGAGCCTTATTTTTTTCTACAAAATGCGTTGTCAGGTTATTTTCCATCTACTCTCCTCCCATGAAATTACTTTATATGGCTATAAAAACAAAAAAAATGCGGATGTTGGAAATCCAAAACAAAAACAGAATAACCTGGAAAAACTCAGCAGGTCTGGCAGCATCGGCGGAGAAGAGTTGACGTTTCGAGTCCTCATGACCCTTCGACAGAACTTCTGTCGAAGGGTCATGAGGACTCGAAACGTCAACTCTTCTCCGCCGATGCTGCCAGACCTGCTGAGTTTTTCCAGGTTATTCTGTTTTTGTTTTACTTTATATGGCCTTTGGCTGGCAGAATGAGAGAGATCAACTTTCATAAAATTGCTGATAAGTCTTTTGTTTCAAAATAATAGTTCAGTATGTTAAATGAAACAAGTGGCTGCATCCCAGTGGGTAAATGGATCCCATCTGATGTGGTACTGAGCTATATTGACCCAGGAAGATTTAAGATTGATTGCTAGGGTCTCTGCTGCCAGGTTGATTTCAGCCAGAGGGTGTGGGGTGGAGTTATTACAATTGGTTTTGGTTTCTGCATCTTTAGACTGAGAAAATGAACAAACAATGCATTTATCAAACCCTGTTCAATTGTTTAGGAACCATTGCTGTAAAGAATGAACGTGTGGATGTTGGATGAGGGCAAATTAGACTTGGCTGTATAAATTTCCCTTCAATTTTGAGTAGCTTGAAGTCTTTCCAATAATGCATAAGTGATGCTGTTAATCAGATGGCATCTCTGGAACCTTAGTCATCGATGAAGAGCGTAAGGGAAAAAAATAGAGAGAGGGAATAGTCTATTCACTTTGCAAATCCACAGACACTGGTTGCTTACCTTATTAAAAACATGTTTAAATATTTGACTACTTTTGGCAAAATTGTTTTAATTTAGCATGCTATTATATGCTGTGGTATAGCCCATAACTCAGCACACATCAGGAAGTCTAGTAGAAAATGCATTAATTTTTAAATATCTTGGTGGATAATCTGACCACACTTTGGGGACTGGTGATATAAGCAAAATAACAACTCGCGAGCAGTTTAAGTAGGGAGCTTCTACTCCTTTTTATTTTGCCAGTGTTGATGTGACTGGTCCAGTTCAGATTATGGTCAGCAGTGATCCTCAGGATATTGATAATGGGGGACAATTCAGTGGTGTGGTGTGGAAGGTCAAGGGACATGGTTGGGTTTTCTCTTGTTCAAGCTAGATATTAACTGGCACTTGTGTGGAACAAATGTTACCTGCACTTCTCAGCTCAAATCTGGGTGTTTTCCAGGTCTTGCTGTAAATGGGCATAGAATGCTTCATCATCAGAGGAACTGTGACCACTGAACACTGCAGAATTGTCAGTGAACTTTTATGATGGAGGAAAGGTCATTGATGAAGTTGCAGAAAAGGGTTAGGCCAAGAATGCTTCCTTGAACAACTATTGCAATGCTGCCCCAGTAGTGCGATGTCTGGCCTGGTACAACTGCAACCATCTTCCTCTCCTTTGTGGGAGCTAAAAGGATTCATGTGCCTTTATTTATAAATAACAGTACAAATGATATGTCTCTTCATTATAATTATTTGCTTGATTTTATCCCTGCAACATCCAAGGATATCAGGTTAGGCTGGGAAAGTGGAGTTGATGTAGAAAATCAGCCATGACCTTAATGAATGGTGGTGCAGGCTCAAGAGGCTATATGGCCCACTCTTGCTTCTATATCTTGCATTCTTATGTATAATTATCTTTCCTGGAACTATAAACTGATCCACTTCCAGTTTTTCCCTTCCATCCTATAATGGAGAGGTTTCATTTGATATTGATGGCATGCAAAACACTTTCACTATTGGGCTGTATTCTTCACCATCAGAGCTTAGTTTACCAGAGTAATATGGTAAATTCATGTTTGAGAAACTACTCTGTGACACCCAGATTGCAACATTGTCTGTTAACTAAATTCTGCTGCTTCATTTCCTGCCATTTACAGTAAGTTATAAGTAACATGCTACTCTTGCAGCATAATTTTATTGATATGTGAGATGAGCCATGTGTAGAGTACCAAGGTGAAATGAATAAACATGAGATAAATCAAGAAGCAGTGAATAAAGGATACTGAGCTTTTTAAAAAAAAACAAAACCTCATCATTGTAGAATTAAGGGGAAAATTGAAGGTGTGAAAAGATCAGTTTACAGTTCCAGGAAAAAAGTGAGACTGGACATAAAAATATCATTTTCTTAGGCACTCCCTTGGGGCAGAGGATGATTTGCTTCCAATCAGGGAGGGGGCTAAAAAGCCCAATGCTCTATCTGCCACAGGTGGGGCAGGTAGTGTTCAATGAGGCGGATGGATGCAATGCTCGCATTTTGGTACACCCCTTCCTCTGTTTGTGCTTGGCTTCACCTGGGCCTTTCGGAGAAGTGTGAAATAGTTGGTGCCTTCGTGGATGCTACTCCAGTTTGAATGGTCTCCAGCATGAGATTCCCACAAATCAGTGGGGATGTTGCATTTTTTTCAGGTAGGCTTTGAGAATGACCCTGAAACGTTTCCTCTGCCCTCTTGGTAACTGCTCGCTGTGCCAAAACTTGGAGTAGACAGCTTGTTTTGGAATTCTCATGTCAGGCATGCAAATGATGTGGCCCGCCCAACATAGCCGATTAATCATAACCAGTGCCTCGATACTGGGGATGTTGGCCTGAGAGAGGCAACTATATCCTGCCATTAAATTTGCAGGATTTTGCACAGGCATCATTGGTGATATTTCTACAGGGACTTAAGGCATCTGCTGTATGTTATCTATGTCTCTGAGGCATACAGGAGTGCAGGTGGCACTGCAGCCATGAGTTTGGTGCCAGCTTTGAGGTCTTTGTCATCAAACACCCTTTATTTCTCAGAAAGCTGAAGCTATGTTGAGTCTCGTTGTTAATGTCTGCCCTTGCTGAGAGGAGGCTCCCGAGAAATGATCAACATCCAGTGGTTCGCCATGGATCTTGATTGTGTGGGAGGGTGGGGGGCAGTGTTACCCAGCGGGAGCAGGCTGATAGAGGACCTTTGCCTTCTGGATGTTTAGCCTAAGGCCCATTCTTTCAAACACCCCTGTGAATGTGCCTCCTTTTTGACCTCTCAAAGGCCTTCAACTCTTTCAAATGGGAGGGACTGTGGAGCATCCTCCTCAAATTTGGCTGCCTGCAGAAATTCGTCACCATAAAATATGCGTTGATAGTTTGGAGCTCAGCCTCTTGAGTGTACGACTACACAAGCACCGTCAGCAGCAGCAGCAGTTCAATTCTCGAGGTTAGAGTGATCTTGGTTCTGGAATTGAGGTGTCATATGTTGAGTAGTTTCCTGCTTATCCTGTAGAGTAGCTGCACTCCAGCAGGGAGCTTCATGGAGATGGGGTGGAGTGTTGCGGCGAGGAAGATGCCAAAAAGCATTGGTGTGATGACACAGTCTTGCTTGACCCTAGTTTGCACTATAATTGTCTGTGGCAGATCCTTTGATAAGGATCATGGCTTGTATGTCATCATGCAGGCAGTCTGCACGGCACTTCCTTGACTACGTCATTGTCCAAGTGAGGGACTGCAAGAATATTCGCATCACCCATGCCATGACAGGAGCTGATGACTGCTGGACTGACCATCATCTAATCCAGGCTCCTATCTCCATTAACCTAGCCCAAAAACGGCAGTGGCAGGAGAAGTGCTGCCACCGAGAAATCAATGCTGATGGAGTCAAGGACTCTGATAGTGCCTCACAAGCAACCTGGCAACGCTCAATGAACAGGAACCACAGAAGATCTGCCGAAATGCCTGGTCTGCCCTTAAATCTATCATAATTAGAACCTGCAAGGATATTCTTGGTTCCTCCACTAGGAAACATCAAGACTGGTTTGATGAGCATGACCAAGAGATCCAGGAGCAAGGCATTCCTGAACTGGAAGCACCACCACAAATTCGAGAGTAAGAAAGCAGGTCTATAGACCGATGAAGGCCGAGGTCCAACACAGAGATAAAGACAAAAAAACTGCAGATGCTGGAAATCCAAAACAAAAACAGAATTACCTAGAAAAACTCAGCAGGTCTGGCAGCTTCGGCGTAGAAGAAAAGAGTTGACGTTTCGAGTCCTCATGACCCTTCAACAGAACTAGGCGAATCCTATGGATTCACCTAGTTCTGTTGAAGGGTGATGAGGACTCGAAACCTCAACTCTTTTCTTCTACGCCGATGCTGCCAGACCTGCTGAGTTTTTCAGGTAATTCTGTTTTTGTTTTGCCGAGGTCCAACAACGTGAAGAACAAATGGTGGGTAGAAAGAGCACAGGAAATACAGCAATTCACTGATAGTCATGGCATGCGTGGATTCTTCAGTGCAGTTAAGTCCATTTAAGGTCCTAGTATCCAAGGACCTACACCACAGAGCTCAAAGGAGTGGTGCTCATCAAGGTCAGAGAAGGAGTCAGCACTCATTGGAAGGAGCACTTTGAGGATCTCCTCAACCAAGACTCAGCCCTTGACATCAGTGTCCTTGTCCACATCCCACAGAATGCTACCTGGCACCTCCTCATCACAGTTCCAGCCCGACATGAGGTTGAAAAGACCATTTGACAGCCAAGAACCAACATGGCTGCTAGCGCAGATGGAATCCTTGCCAAAATACTAAAATATGGCATAGAAGCACTCTTGACACTAATACATGACCTCATCTCACTCATCTAGATGGAGGAGAACATGCCAGGGGATCTCTGAGACACCATAATTGTGACCAATTTCAAAAAAAGAGACAAGACCAACTGCAGTAACTATAGAGGAGTATCTCTGCTGTTAGCCGCAGGAAGTTGCCTTCTCCCCACGGCTGAATAGCACCTATCGGAGTCGCATTGCAGATTCTGTTCGAGAGGCACAGTGGGCATGATTTTCCCACTAAGCCAAATCCAAGAAAAATGCGGAGAGCAGCAGCAATCTCTATTCATGACCACCTTTGACCTCTCAAAGGCCTTCAATTCTGTCAAATGGGAGTGGGTGCCCACAAAAATTTGTCACCGTAAAAATATGCCGCGTAGGAGACGACCATATGGCACCTAAATACTTTGATACCCTTAGTGTCCAAAAAGTGGTGGTGCCATGGAACTGCAGCTAGAGAGGGATAGATTGTATCCTTAGAGTTTAAGAGTAGCAGAACAGTTTAGGGAAGCACCCTATGCATATATATATATATTTATACTGATAAAACGGACTAGAAAATCTGCAGCTGAGCGGGCTTATCAGGCGTCCGACATTTTCCTGCCAACAATGTATGAGATGCAAAAAAAATGTTCCTGAGATGGAAACAGTGTTTGTGTTTTGATAGATTTCTATTTAAGAGTTTTTACTTATGGGAAATAATTGTTTGAGACTGCAGATGAAACTAAGCAATTTAAAGACCCCTCTGTAGTCAGGGAGATTTGGGAATTCCCCTTAAAGCCAGAACTGATGAATTTATGAATGATTATAGATTAAGGTTTAAGGAGTAGATACCTTTTTAAGCAACAGTAGTTGTTGATTAGAGATGAGATGCAAAGACATAGTCACTAAAGGCTTGAATAGATTGTGATTGAATCACCATGTCTTTACTTGGAATAAGACAATTACGTTACTGCAAGAAAATAGGATGTTGTGTGGACTGGCGGTATGCACACTGAAGGAAGCAGAATGGAATCAAGTGTCAGTGACATCAGATGCAAGCAGAAGGCCATTTCATTTACATAAGGAAGTAATAGAGGGACCTAAACCTTGGATACTAAGTTAGTCTGAGAGGTGATGAATCAGTTTTGAGAGGAAACTAGGTTGTCCCATGCTTAATTTATTGGGGAAGGTAGAGTGGGAAAGGAGACACCATATGATTGTACTTCATAAAAAGTTACACAGACCTTGCCAAAGGTTTTAGAAATGCTAATTGGTCAATAATGTAATTAACTGAAGTGTTGAATTCTAAGAAATGTTGAATGTACAAGTTCATCAGTGGAACAGCTCTACCAAAAGCCGTACTGGTGATCATGTATTAAGGATAGTAGAGATTAGTGAGCAGAAACTAATCTAACATTGCAAATTAATAATAAGGGAATCATTTGTGATACCATTATTGTATCACCGAATCATTTTTCACAGGACAATATGAGTGGATCATGCAAGCGGATAAGCCTGAGTCAATTGAGGTATTATATTCAAAATGGCTGAATGACCTGTTGGTATTTCTGTTACCTCTGGTGTCTTCCAAGGATCCATCCTTGGCATCCGTTTCCTATCTACATGCTGCTCCTCAGCGATTATCATCTGAAAGCTGATAATTAAGACCATAGCTGATAATTGCTGCACAAACCAAATCCCAGAGGGAAACTTGGCTTACGGGCTATACCCTTTTTTTTGTATTCTGAAAATGAGGAGGGGACGAACTGATCTCAGCAGTAAGAAGTCCAGCAACACTTTCGGGATTTTAAAAACTAAAAGTAAATGTTTTATTAACAAGAATAAAAGAGAACTTAAGCACGCAGGATTACAGATACACAGTTAAACTTAGCCTTACAAAACATTCCCCCAAAAAGGTACTCTATTTGGCCAGACCCACAAGTAAACACCTTCCAGGCAACGTTCCCTTGTAGCTGTTTAACTATTAAAAAATCCAGTAATATTACTCAAGGAAAATTGCTGCAGGTTCAATAAAGGCATACCACATGACCTGTAACACTATTTCACTCTGCTGTGAAAATCCAGACTTTAGAATAAAACTGCTTTTTGCAGCCCAGGACTTTACTGGCTTGACTGGATGGTTGATACAAACTGCATCCTCTCTCAGCCACCGCTCCAGCTGCCAAATCTCTCATCTCCAGCTCAATAGCTCAAATAGCTACAGACAACCTTAGCTCTGCACAGCAATTCTAAAATACGTTCCAACCACACACACACACACACACACACACACACACACACCACCCCCCCCCCCCCCAAAACAGCTGCCCTTTCATCTCCGGTTCCAATGTTTTCACACCTCTTTGAAACTCAAATCCTTCCAGGTATTAGATTTTTCATGTTACCATCCTGTCTTTGCTTTTGGGTCAATAAAATATAATCAAACCCCCAGACAACCTGCCTCCTATTAATCTCTGCCCACAGCCACACACAGCCTTTTCACAGAATAAGATAATGTTCTCCAAAAATATAAAAAAAAACCCTTTCTCAAAGCATAGTGTAAGTTTTCACATGTACACTGACAGCACCCAGCTGTACCTCACCACCCCTTCTCTCAACTCCTCCACTGTTGCTAAATTATTAGATTGCCTCTCTGTCATCTGGTACTGAATGAACAAACATTTCCTGTAATTAAATATTGGGAAAACTGGAGCCATTATTTTCATTCCATGCTCCAAACTCTATTTCCTAACTATGGATTCCATCCATCCCTCCCTCCTGAAATTAAGCTAGACTGCTCATAATCTTGGTGTCATGTTTGACCTGAGGTGAGCTTCCAAACTCATTCATGCCATCTGCTGCTTGCTTCCATCTCTACAACTTCGTCCGCCTCAGATATTCTGCTTCTGAAACCTCATTCATGCCTTCATTACCTCTAGACATTTCAGTACACTCTTGGCTGGTCTCCCAAATTCCACCTCCTGTAAACTTGAGGTCGTCCAAAACTCTTCCCGTGTCTGAACTTGCAGCAAGTCCCGTTGCACTATCACCCCTGTGCTTGCTGATCTACAGTGGCTCCCCGTTAAGCAACATCGATTTTTAAAAATTTTAATTTCTGTTTTTAAATCCCTCCATGGCTTCACCCATCCATGTCTCTCTTGATCCCCGCAACCCTCCCAGATATTTTCACACCTCTATTTGACTTGTTGTGCATGCCCGATATCAATTGCTCCACCATTGGCTGCTGTGCCTTCCATTACCTAGGCCCCGAGCTCTAGGACACCTTCTCTACACAACTTGGTCTTGCTTTCCTCCATTTAAGACACTCCTTAAAATTTACCTCTTTAATCATGCTTTTGTTCATCTGACTTAATATTGCACCTTGGGATGTTTATTGCATTGTGGATGCTATATAAATAAATTGTTTTACAGCACTTGGTTTACTTGTGTTATGCATCAGATAATCTTTTTCAAGAAAGGTATCTGTTTATTTAGCCTCATTGCATCACATATCTGAGTGCTGCATGCATGCTGTAATGCCTTGAAGTGTTCTGAATGTCAAAGTAAGCATGGCATTTTCTGTGCCACAAACAGCAATGAGATGATAAAACAGATTAATGGGTTTATGATGGCATTAGCTGAGTGAGGAATGTTGGCCGCAACACAGGGAGAACTTTGTTTTTCAAAATTGTCACGGGATCTTTAACAACCACCTGACGAGCAGTTATTGCTATGGTTTAATGTTTCATTTCAAGATCAGCACTTGGGCAATGCAACACACCCTTAGGACTGTGCAACCTAGTTTGTATGCCCTACTGCTGGAGTAGCTTGAACATGCAGTCTTCTAACTTTGGAATGAGGTTCCTACTAATTACATGAAGCTGGAACTCCAGGAAGTGAGTTGAGTATCGTGGCAGAATCATGTTAATGGAAAAAAGCATTTATGACTTCTATGTGATCGTGAGTGATATGCAGTGAGGTCAATGAGTTTAATGCCTGTTATGCTCAACCTCTAATCTGAGCTACACCAGAGGGAGGCACATGCTGAGGGTAACATTTACCCTAGAGGAGAATTGTGCACAATGTTTCATAGTGACTAACTACAGGATTACGTGGTTTTATGATCAGAGTAAGAACAAATGTGCTCTTGGATGCAAAAGCATCAGTGTGGCCAAATTGTTCACATCATCCTATTTAAACCCTGAGCTGAGCTTGATTCTATAACTTCTCCATCACACAAGTTGCCTACTTCCACTTCCATAATGTTGTCCATAACTGCCCCTGCGTCAACCTATCTGCTACTGTGTCACCTGCTTACAGCTATTGCAGTCACCAGGCTGGTCTGCCATCCTGCATCTTCTATAAACTTCAGCTCATCTAAAACCTCTGCTGTCTATATCCTTTCTGCACTTTCTCTACTTGTCTGAGTCCCTATCCTTACTGAGCTACATTGTCCCTCCCAAAACTTCTTCAAATTAAAAAAAAAACTTTGAATTTGCACAACTTCTCGTCCTTATTGGAGCCCCTTCATTGCCTCATTTCTTTCTCTCTCACCCTGACCTCTTTCAGCCCTACAACCCTAACCACCCCTCTTTTCTGAATAGTCTAGGTCAAGAGTGGCACCAAACCCCAATGCCAACGAAGAGAATCACCAATAAGTGCCTGCTGCTTTCAGTGGGAACACCACAAGTATAACTGTCCCATCCAAATTAAAAATACGCATAGAGAATTAAAATATATATTCCCATTTTTTGATAAATGTTGCCCACTAGTGCATGCCGGTCATGGAAGATGAAATGAGGGCTCTGCGTGACCTTGTTCCTACGTTAGCTGGCCGTGTACGAGGCCTTGGAAGAGAAGCAAGCTGTCCTCTTTTACAGTTGACCCCGAGCATCCACACTACTCCTGACTCTGTCCTCTCTTGTGCCTATCAATGACTCCCATGACCTTAACTGCCTACGCAACATTTCCTCTGCAAACCCTCCCTCCTTTGAGAACTTCCTTAAAACTCCCTATTTTTGGTCACCACTATTAATATCTATTTCAGCAACCACTTTTTTGATTGTGCCTTTGTGAAACATCTTGATGTTTTTACATTGACTGTGCATACCACTAAATGGTGGTTGTTTTGCTTGCATGAAGTCCCAAATGTTATGGTGCAGCATATGCATAGATGGTCCATTAAACCAATGTTCCACCACATCGCATTTCCGCAATAATTGACCCTAATCTTGTTTGACTGCAAGAGGATGCAACTGGGTGGTGATGTGTTAACTGAATGAAGCAGACTTGATCTACCATGTTTATCTTAGTAATGGATGCAAATAAATGATTTGCTGTCTGAGAATATGTACTTTAACTTGTCTTGCAGAGGCATGAATGTTGGAAATATTTTGAGCCCTGAAATGATCAAAGTCTCTTCTCAGTTTGTGCTCTGGAAATTAATTTTCTGCTCCAGTGAAATTTCTAACCAGTGAACTGGCATTCATCTGAAGGGAGTCTGGGTGGTGCCTGAAGATCCTGTGGGCACTTGCTAATACCGTTTGAATTACGTTTGCACAGTATAATTAGAGCTTTCTGTCTGTGTAAACATTTGAATGTTTTTTCAATGAGATTTTAATGGAATAAATGACTGTGACTTGTATAAATTTGCAGGTGCAAATGATGTTGTCATCATAAATAGATTTAGAATGGAGGCTGAGTACACTGTGCACACAGCTGACTGAACGTTACACTTATATTCACTGCAATATAGAGTAAAATTCTATTTCCAAAAACATATTAAGAAACCAGAAGCTCTTTATTTGGTTTCCCCTCTTTTTTTGCCCCTCCCCACTTCAGTTTCGTTTCCTCTACCCTTGCCAGTACTGGGTTCTTCATACTACTTTTGGAAGGCTATTCAACCATGAAGTAGGATTACTGTTGAGGCTATTCCTATCTTCACCTAGTACCACATGAGCACACTTACCATCAGGTTTCACAGGACAGTTATTTGGAGTGAGAATGTTGGCTATCTTTGCCCTTTCCTGGAATTGAAACTTGAGGGTTGAATCTAGAACCTTTTGAGGTTATGTTACCATAGTGCCACTATAGGTGCATTTAGTCACTGAGTCATCAGAAACCTTTAATGTATGACAACTTGGTGAGAGACGGTGTGGATCCTGATGGTAAGTTGTTAATTTATGATCGGTTATGGAGATACTTAGGTGCCTTTATTAGAATTGTGTGGAGGAAAAGCAGGTACTAATTGTTTATAATGCTCCTGTGAAGCATTTTGGGATGTTTCAATATGTTAAAGGCACTATATAAATACTATACAATTTGTTCTAAAACTCAGTCTCCAATAAAATGGGACAAAGATGAAATATTCAGAAGGTCAGGCATCTGTGGAGAGCGAAATAGAATTTTTTCAACCTTTAATCAGAACTGTAAAAAGTTAAAAATATAACAGGTTTGAAGCAAGTATAGAGGTAGGGAAATAGCGGAAAGGAAGATCTATGATATGGTGTGCAGCAGGAAGGATCAAATGACAGAAGCATAATGGTGCAAGGCAAAAGGAGATGGTTATGGCACAAGTAAAGAAACAAAAGATGGGTTTAAAAGAGGTTTAAATGCTATACATATCGGAAGCACTGGTACGAGGTGGCATCTTCAGTACAAAGAAACTGGGAGAATGGAATGATGTGGTCTCTTTATTGAGGAGACCAAATGAAGATTGGGTATGCCTTTTCAGTCCGAGTGTGACCCAAGCTTTATTTCATCAGGCAATTCTCATTCTGACCTCTGACCTCTGCATCCCACAATGTTCCGGTGCAACTCAGAGTAAGCTTGAGGAGCAATATCATCTTGTTTTTTGATAAGGCACTTTATAGCCTTCCAGACTTGATGCTGAGTTCAGTAATTTCATTTGATAACTCCTGCCCCCCCATCCTCCTCGCTCACTTGCTTGTTTTCTTAGCAAAGATATTAATGATTTATAAGTTGTTCATAAAGCCCAACATAAATTTGTATTCAAATATTTCATCAAAACTGGACAGGTAACTGGGAAAGATCTGTCTTTAAAAAAAAACTTTATGAATATGTATGTAAATTAAAGTCTAAAATATTTGAATATGTAAATCCCCATTTGCAAAGCCAGATCTTTCTGGATGACGACAGAATTGTAGAGTAGGACGAAGCAGAAAAAGGGGGCATGAGCTTTATAATACAACAGAGGATCGAGCTCTATATTTAAAAAAAGAGGACAAATGAAGGGAAATAAGAGGGGAGAAGAGGTAGCATGAGAATAGATTGGTAGCTAACATAAAGAAGGAATTTAAAAGCCTTCCATAGGCATACTAACAGTAAAAGGAGTGTCAGGGGTGATACGAGACAAACATCAACTGCAGCTGGAGGATCATCAACTCGGTGAAAGACGCTCTTTGGTCTGCCCGTAACTTGTTGGTCTTCTAGCGCAAAGAGTTGTCCCTGACCCAGTGTTGCAGACTGGCACATTCCAAAGTCCAGGACTACGTGCTGAGGGACGCACTAAAGCTTGGGGCAGCTGCCGCAAAGGCGCAATGGGGAAAGGTCGCTGCCTAAGACCTTTCTGCCACGGTGTACCGAGGGGCTGGGAACTGTAAAGAGCCCCTCGGGATGTACAGCTCAAAATGAATGTCTGCCAATGATTGTAATATTCATTGTTTGTACTGATACACCTTGGGATTCATGTTGTAAAAGTTGAACCTGATTGTATTTTTGTTATGGTGGTTTTGAAATGTTTGAAATGTTGTTGAAGATTTATGAATAAATATATTTTTGCAAAAAAAAAAGGAATGTCAGGGGTGATGTAGCTGATTAGAGACCTAAATGGAAGTTTAATGGTGGAGGCAGAAGGTTGGACTGAGGTACTAAGTGAATACTTTGTGTCTGTATTTACCAAGAAAGAGGACTTTTCCAAAGTGGTGGTAAATGAGGTTGCCAGGATACCAAGTGCAATAAAAATTGATGGAGGAGATACTTGGAAGGCTGACAGTAGTTAGTGGATAAGCCACCTGGTCCAGTTTGGATGCATCCTAGGTTGCTGAGGGAGGTAAGGGTGGAAGATTCAGAGGTGCTGGCCATAATCTTCCAATCTTTCTTGGATAAAGAGCTGGTGCCAAAGAGCTTTGGGATTACAAATATTAGACCCTTTTTTAAAAAAGGAGAGAAGGATAAACTGGCAGTTACAAGCCAGTTCGTTCAATGTCAGATTAGAAGCAATAATCCAGGAGAAAATTAACAACTGTATGGACGAGCATGGACTAAAAGTGCAGCTTATTGAGGGCAAATCGTGTTTGACTAACTTGATTGAGTTTTTGATGGGGGTAACAAAGAAGGTGGGTGAGGGTCGTGCAGTGATTTGTGCAGAGCAAGATTCTGTGATAATCAGCAATTAGCCTTGGTCCATGAAGACCATAGGGCAGTGAAGTTAGTGTATATATGGATTTTCAAAAGGCATTTAATAAAATAACATTTCAGACTTGTTAGCAAAATTGAAGCCCATTGGTTAAAAGGGGCAGCAGCAGCATTGACTAAGTGACAGAAAAGCCTTGTAGTCACAACTTTTTTTTGGAACTGAAGGGAGGTAAATACTGCAATTCCCCAAGATTTTGTTCTGGACCACTGTTGTTTTGACATACATTAATGATTTAGATGGATAGAGTGCTTAATTTCAAATGTTGACATAAAACATGGAAGCATAGCAAAGAGTGAGGAAAATAGTAACAGACTTTCAAGAGGGCACAGACAGCCTTGGGGAAATGGACAGATGAAATTCAGTGCAGAAAAATTTGAGGTGATCTGTTTTGGTAGGAAGAGTGAGGAAAGACAACACGTAATATTGTGTTACTTAGTACAATAGGTGCAAAAACCTAGGGGCCTAGGGATGCTTGTGCACAAATCATTGAAGGTATCAGGATTTGTTAACAAAGCAATTAATAAAATGTGGAATCCTGGACTTTATAAATTGAGGCATAGAATCCAAAAGATGCGAAGATAAGTTGTGCTAAACTTCTATAAAACGCCAGTTTGATCCCAGCTGGAGTCCAACCTTGGGCACCACACATTAAGAAGGATGTGTGAAGACTTTGGAGAGTGTACAGAAAAGGTTCACGAGAATGGTTTCAGGCGTGAGAAATTAGTTTTGTGGAGAGACTGGAGAAGCTGGATGTGGTTCTCCTTAGCAGAGTTGAGATTGGATATAAGTATTTAAAATCACAAAGAGTTTAGAGTAAATAAAGAGAAATTTTTTCCATTGATCAAATAGTTAATTATCAGAGGACACAGGTTCAAGGTGATGGGCAAAAAGAATCAGAAGCAACATGGGGAAAAACTTCTTTACACTTGGACTTGGAATGCATTTCCCAATAGGCTGGTGGATATTGATTCATTATTAACTTCCAGAAGTGAATAGAATAAAAATACTTGAATGAAAAACAATTACGTGTATGTGGGGAAAGAGCGAGAGTTTCTGAATTGCTGTTAGAGCTGACGAAGACCCAATGTACTGAATGGCTTCCTTCTGTGCTGTACTATTCCGTGATTCTGTGCAAGTCTTTTTTTGTGTGTGTGTGATGTAGTTGTAGTCTCTCTACAGCAGATGGTTCTTCTCTTTGTTTCCATTCGGTCGCCTATTATGGAGCTTCACGAGCCCTGCCTAAAGTCTCACTTCATGTTTACATTTACTGTGGGTGCATATATTTCAAGCTGTAGATACCAACAGATCCCGGTGTTTTATGAAAAGGCCAATCCACCCATGAGGCAACATTTTTTTTTTCATAACTTCAGGGCATCAAATTTCAAACGGGCAAAATCAAGTAACATGGCAGTAGAACTCAATGGCCGAACTTATTAGACTAGATTGTTGGGGCTTGTGGACCTTGTTGTCGAATGGCTGTAGTTTGGATGCTCCTCCTCAACTGCTGTGCACATCTTGATTGGTCTTCACAAACACGCTGCCAGTGCTGGAATTGTCTTCAACCTCTTCATTGACCTTTTATGAACACACCCAGTGATTATTTAGCAACAGTTAGACTTTGCAGCCTTAAAATGATAAAAGCGCTTGCCCACAAAGATGATAAAATTCAACATTTAAGAGTTGAACTTACTTCTGAAAATTCACAACCTACCAGTGTTTTCCTGAAATGGTGGGCACTTCACTTAAAACCTTTTCCTTTGGGCCCTGCTGCATCTGTAATTATCAGCCCTAACTCCTTGGACCTAATAACCTGTGCAAGTTGTGGGCAAGTAACCAATCTTCTCCCAGTGCAGGCCCCTGATGCTCTATGGATTGGAATAGCAGAACCAGCAGTGTGTGTTCTTCAAAGTCATTGAAGCGCACTGTAACTTCTGGGTTTCAGCACAAGTGAGAATGGCGATGGCATAATGGCATTGTAGCTGGACTAGTAACCCAGAGACCTAGGGTAATACCCTGGGACCCGGGTTTGAATCCTGCCACTTTGAATTCGATAAAAATCTGTAATTATCTGGGATTCGAACCTGGGTCTCTGGAAACCATTGAACCAATCTGGTTCACTAATGTCCTTTATCTGGCCTACATGTGAATGTGGTTGACTCTTAAATGCTCTCTGAAATGACCATGCAAACCACTCAGTTGTAAAAAAGCCACTACAAAGTCTCAAAAAAGGAATGAAACTGGACAGACCACTCAGCATCGACCTTGTCATCAGAAACGACAATGGCAATCTCAGCCCTATTGACCCTACAAAGTCCTCCTTACTAACATCTGGGGCCTAGTTCCAAAATTGGGAGAGCTGTCTCAGACTAGTCAAGCAACAGCCTGATATAGTCATCCTCACGGAATCATACCTTACAGAAAATGTCCCAGACACCACCATCATCATCCCTGGGTATGTACTGCAGGACAGGCCCAGCAGTGGTGGAGGCACACTTGTAGTTGGGATGGAGTTGCCCTGAGTGTCCTCAACATCAACTCAGGGCCCCATGAAGTCTCATGGCATCAGGTCAAACATAGGGAAGGAAACCTCCTGCTGATTACCATGTACAGGCCTTCCTCAGCTGATGAATTAGTGCTCCTCCATGTTGAACACCACTTGGAGGAAGCACTGAGGGGGGCAAGTGAGCAGAATGTACTCTGGGTGGGGGACTTCAATGTCCATTAGCAAGAGTGGCTTTGTCGCACCACTATTGACTGAGCTGGCCAAGAACTAAATGACATAACTGCTAGACTGGGGCTGCAGCAGGTGGTGAGGGAACCAACAAGAGGGAAAAATGTACATTACCTCATCCTCACCAACCTGCCTGCCGCAGGTGCATCTGCCCATATTGGAGTGACCACCGCACAGTCATTGTGCCTTCACATTGAGGATACCCTCCATCGTGTTTTGTGGCACCATCACCGTGCTAAATGGGATAGATTTCGAACAGATCTAGCAACTCAAGACTGGACATCCATGAGGGCTGTGGGCCATCAGCAGCAGAATTGTATTCGAACATAACCTGTAACCTCATGACCCTACATATCCCCCTCTCTACCATTACCACCAAGCCAGGGGATCATCCCTGGTTCAATGAATAGTGCAGGAGGGCATGCCAGGAGCAGCACCAGGCATACCTAAAAATGAGGTGTGAACTAGGTGAAGCTATTAACACAGGACTACTTGCATGCCAAACAGCGTAAGCAGCAAGCGATAGGGCTAAGTGATCTTTCAAGGAACCGATCAGATCTAAGCTCTGCAGTCCTGCCACATCCAGTTATGAATGGTGGTGGACAATTAAACAACTCATTGGAGGAAGAGGCTCCACAAATATCCCCATCCTCAAAGATGGAAGAGCCCAGCACGTCAGTGCAAAAGATGAGGTGAAGCATTTGCTATAATCTTGAGCCAGGAGTGCCTAGTGGATGATCCATCTTGGCCTCCTCCGAAGATCCCTGGCATCACAAATGCCAGTCTTCAGCCAATTTGGTTCATTCCACATGATATCAAGAAATGGCTGAAGGCACTGGATATTACAAAGGCAATTGGCCCCGACGATATTCTGGCAATAGCACTGAAGACTTGTGCTCCAGAACTTGCCTTGCCCCAAGCCAAGCTGTTTCAGCACCGCTACAACACAGGCGTCTACACGGCTATGTGGAAAATGTCCTGTACACACAAAGGACAAATCCAGCCCGGCCAGTTACTGCCCCAAGAGTCTATATCTTGATCAAGTGATAGAAGGGGTCATCAACAGTGCTATCAAATGGCACTTGCTTAGTAATAACCTGCTCACTATTGCTCAGTTTGGGTTCCACCAGGTCCACTCAGCTCCTGACTACATTACAGCCTTGGTTCAAACATGGACAAAAGAGCTGAACTCCCGAGGTAAGGTGAGAGTGACTGCCCTTGACATCAAGACTGCATTTGTCCAAGTGTGGCATCAAGGAGCCCTACCAAAGCTGGAGTCAATGGAAATCAGGGGGAAAACCCTCCACTAATTGGAGTCATACCTAACACAAAGGAAGATGGTTGTGGTTGTTGGAAGTTAGTCATCTCAGCTCCAAGACATCACTGCACGAGTTCCTCAGGGTAGTGTCCTAGGCCCAACCATCTTCAGCTGGTTCATCAATGATCTTCCTTCCATCATAAGGTCAGAAGTGGGGATGTTTGCTGATGATTGCACGATGTTCAGCATTATTCACGACTCCTCAGATACTGAAGCAGTCCATGTCCAAATCCAGCAAGACCTGGACAATATCCAGGCTTGGGCTGACAAGTGGCAAGTAACATTCTCGCCACACAAGTGTCAGGCAATGACCGTCTTCAACAAGAGAGAATCCAACCATCGCCCCTTGATGTTCAATGGCATTACCATCACTGAATTCCCCCCCTTTATCAACATCCTGGGGGTTACCATTGACCAGAAACTGAACTGGACTAGCCATATAAACACTGTGGCTACAAGAGCAGGTCAAAGGCTAGGAATCGTGTAACAAGTAACCCACCACCTGACTCCCCAAAGCCTGTCCACCATTTACAAAGCACATGTCAGGAGTGTGATGGAATACTCCCCACTTGCTTGGATGAGTGCATCTCCCACAAAACTCAAGAAGCTGGACACCGTCTAGGACCGAGCAGCCTGCTTGATTGGCACCACATCCACAAACATTCACTCCCTCCACCACTGACACACAGTAGCAGCAGTGTGTGCCATCTACAAGATGCACTGCAGGAATTCACCAAGGCTCCTTCGACAGCACCTTCCAAACCCATGACCCCTGCCATCCAGAAGGACAAGGGCACCAGATAGATGGGAACACCACCACCTGAAAGTTCCCCTCCAAGTCACTCACCATCCTGACTTTGGTAATATATTGCCGTTCCTTCACTATTGCTAGGTCAAAATCCTGGAACTCCCTTCCTGACAGCATTGTGGGTGTGCCTACACCACATGGACTGCAGCGGTTCAAGAAGGCACCACCACCTTCCCAAGAGCAACTAGTGATGGGCAAAAATGCTGGTCCAGCCAGCGAAGCCCACATCCCATGAATGAATAACAAAAAAACTCCTCTTAGCCAGGAGGTCATGGGTTCAAGCCCTACAGCAAGATTTGAGGTCATAATCTAGATTGTGCAATCAGAGGTACCATCTTTTTAGATGGTCCACTAATCAGAGACTCCATCTGCTCAGATGGATGTAAAAGTTTCTGTGCTCCTATGAGGAGCAAGAGCATCCTCCCAGTGTCCAGGCCAACAGTAATCTTCAGCCAACACCGTCAAAGCAGATTAGCCATTTGTCTTATTCGCTGTTCGTGGAGCTTGACTGCGTAACCATCTGCCTAGATATCAGTGACTATATTTCAGAAATAATTCATTTGTCTGTGTGAAATGCTTTGGAGTATTCTGATGAGCAAAAGATGCATATATAAAAGCAAGATCCTCCTTTGCTTCAATTGGCAAAAACTTGGCTAGTCAGGCTACAGCTACATTCCAAAAGTTCTAGGGATCCCTTCTTTATTCCATTAGAAAGTTTAAAAAGGAAGAAATTATTTGTTTACCTGTAGCAACTTCTGGCATTGCAGATAACATTTCACTCACTTGGAAGGCTTTATTATATCATCTGTCTAGCTTTATCCAAATGATTCTGTTAAATTGCTGAAGAAAATAACCCATGACCCCTAGCTATTGAGAGATGAGTTTTTAATGGGCTATAATGGAAATAGTCTATCGACCAGTATTTCTTCCAGTCAGTCAGCTGTTAAAATGCAGCTTGGCAATGAGACTGATGGGATCATGATTACATGTACTGCACAGCAAGCAGTAGATTAAACTACCAGCATAAACAGTATTTAACATGGTAAATATAATTTAGCGTTTTGAGCATGTGTTTTTGGAGCACCGTTTGGGAGGCATGATGCAGTGGTTTGGGCATTAACATTTCACGACAGGGATCTCGATCCAAATCCAGCCCAGATGGAGTGAAAGTTTCTTGGTTTGGCAATGAGAATTATAGATGTAGTTTGGAAAGTTTCAACCAAGTTCCTAAAAGGGATGGACTATATCATAATAAGAATAAGGGATTGCCCATTTAGTACTGAGATATGAAATGTCCTTGCTCAAGAGTGTTGAGTCTTTGGAATTTCTTGGCCCAGAAGGCTGTGGGTGCTGAATTATTGACTGTATTAAGGAATCAAGGGATATAGGGATGGTATGCAAAGATGAACTTCAGATAGAAGATTAACTTTGATCATTGAATGGCGGAGCAGACTCAAAGGGCCAAAATGCCTACTCCAGTTCCTATTCCTTATGTTAAAGCTAAATTGGCAGCTTCACTTGACAAGGGCTGGGTGGATGAATTTCTGGTGAGGGAAATAGGAAAATACCAGTCACACTGATATCACAGTTTCTGTTTTGAGATTTAAGCTAGGGTACATAATTGAGAGTACAGGCAACTTTAATCATAGTATATAACCATAAAATATTTTACCAGGGAGTGCTTGACAGTAAGGTTGGTGACGAGAGTAGCATTCTTTACCTTGTTTAGCACAAAAAAATCACATAGACTTGAGCATGATGGCACTGGTGCACCACTCTGTATACCAAAAGTATGTAACACTATGATGTGATGGAGCAGCATAATGTCTTGAAGGCAATTTTGTTCTTATTCCAAACCCAGAGATGCAATAACTTTAGTCTTGTTATGGCACAGCCGATGGTAAATGCTGAGCTGCTTAAATCTGAATGGGAGGCTTGAAACAATTGCCACAACTGTTTTGCAATTTGTTGCAATTTCAAGATGCATGCCTTGAATTCAGTAGTAATAAAACCACTGAGTCATATATGTTTCTTACAAAACTAAATTAAACCTTTATTAATAGGATAAATGATTTTAAGCGCACACACACAGCAACAAATTACTACTATGATAACTTCTAAAACCCCTAGTTAATCTAACTCCCAGTTACACTTTTGTTAAGGCAACAGTAAGACACACAGATTTTAAATGACCCAGGCACAATTCTCTGAACAATCCAATTCAAAGTGAGTTTTCTTAACTTCAGTTCTTTGTAGACGGCAGCTTGAGGCTTAGATGCTGGATACTTTTCACACCTGTTTCAGATCTTAGCATACACACCTTACACACAACCTTCTCTCCTTTTATACATATATTCCGCTTTGAATGCAAATTCCCAATGTTTCACTATGTCTTTGGACTTTATCTTTCTAACAATAAAAATCTCTCATAGTACCAATTTTACCAGTTTTCTTTGGGGAAAATAAACACGCTGTTTCTTAAGATAAAAGCAAAAAAACTGCGGATGCTGGAAATCCAAAACAAAAATAAAAATACCTGGAAAAACTCAGCAGGTCTGGCAGCATCTGCAGAGAGGAACACAGTTAATGTTTCAAGTCTGTATGACTTCAACAGAACTAAGTACAAATAGAACTAGGTAAAAATAGAAAAGAGGTGAAACATAAGCTGGGTTGGGGGCGACAGGTAGAACTGGATAGAGGGCCAGTGATAGGTGGAGGTAACCAAAAGATGTCACAGACAAAAGGACAAAGAGGTGTTGAAGGTGATGATATTATGTAAGGAATGTGCCAGTTAAGGGTAGAAAGGAGGACAAGCAAGGTACAGATAACCCTAGTGGGGGTGGGGTGAAGGAATCGAAATAGGCTAAAAGGCAGAGATAAAACAATGGATGGAAATACATTTAAAAATAATGCAAATAGGTGGGAAAAGAAAAATCTATATTAATTATTGGGGAAAAAAGGGAGAATCCAGCAACAGTTTTCTGCTTTGCCTGCTGGTGACCACTCTGTGAAAGAAGTGCAATCCTGGGAATGGGGCATGTACAGATTACAGTCAGGGAGGAGTCCTGGAAAGTGGGAGATGGAAGAATACAATTTGCTTTTTTGATTTCCAAAGAAATTTTGGCACAGACCTCTACCTCTAATATAGCTTCACAGAAGATCAAATATTTGGTTAGAATAATTAATAAATTATGTATAGTTTATAACTGACAAGCCATTAAATTTAGGCTATGGGTAATGTTTCCAATGTCAGACCCTTAATTTGGTGAGTCTTAATCATCCCATTTAAAGTACATGTCCAGTTTACCGAAGTGTTAATTCACTGTGCTATAAATTGTTTTTATGAAAGTGACCTTTAAATATCTTGCAAGCCTGCCTTTGCTCTCATGTAGTCTCCATACAAACAGATTAAGGAGGATTGGCAACTAAACAGGAGTAGCCCGTTACGGACTCTGAACTGTGTACTTCGAAACACTCAACGTGTTTTGAGGCTGGATTTCTGTGTATTCCCTCTTCATGACTGACTTCAAATAACCCCATAACCAGCATCTGTTCAGGTGGGACTATCAAAACTTCTCTCTGTAGAAAAAATAACTTGCATTTCTGGAGACCCTTTTATGCCCTCAAAGTCTCAAAGTGCTTTGCAGCTGATGAAACGCTTGAAAAGTAGTTACTGTTGTAGAAGACACAGTGGTCAATTTGCGCACAGCAAAGTTTCAGAAATAGAAGTGTAATAATAACCAAACAATGTGCAATGAGTGATGTCAGGAGAGGGATAAATATTGGCCCCAGGATAAGTGTGCCATGGGATCTTTTACTTCTACCTGTGGACTGCATAGGTGTGTTCCAAGAAGCTTTAATAACCACACAAAATCTTAAACCCACATTGCTGTTAATCTCTTTAATCTCCTCTACCCACAACCCTCAGATGTCATCTGCTCTAATTCTGGCCTCTAGTGCATCTCCTAATTTTAATTATTGCACAATTGGTGACAATGTTGCAGTTGTCTAGACCCTAAGCTCTGTCTCTGTACCTCCTTAAAGGCAGTCCTTAAAATCTACCTCTTTGATCAAGATTTTGGTCATCAGACCTAATATTTCTTTATGGCTTGGCGCCATACTTTATAATGCTCCTGCGAAGCACATTGGAATGTTTTATTATTTTAAAAAGTGCTATATAAATATGAATTGTTGATTTACATATATCCCAAGTACTGATACTGTTTTGGTATTCTGATTTAGGAATTCAGGCAATCACCACTAATACAGTAAAGTTTGTTTCCTGGCACGCTCTGGGAATGGTGATGCTGGTTAATTAAAAAGGCCAGTTAACTGGGAGTTACATTTACCATTGGAATACAGTACAATATTTGTAGCATAAATTTTTAAAGAATTAAAGTGCAGTACATGAAAACATATATGAAAACCTTTCATACAAAACATTATCTAGCTGCTCTAATTTAGGTGCCTGTAGAGTATAGTATCCTTCAACAGTTTTATTTGATTCGGAACCAACAAGGGCCCAGTGGATTATATATTTTCTTCATCTCCTTTTTCCATGTTAAAAGTCTATTGCAGTATAATTTTCAAGCCCTGTGCTTTCCAAAGATGCAGTTGATGCCAATGAGCCAGACACACAGGACAGCCTCAACTCAAATACTATTTTTAAAACCTAACCACAGTTGCCATAGGTTCTATAGATTAAATCAACTTTATCATTATGTTTCAATAAGGTTGCTTTTTAAACAGTTGCTTTGTGTTCCTGGATCAGAGTTGTCTTGTGCTGATTTTACAATAATGCAAGAAAATGTATGATTTGACTCCTGGCTTATCTGGCTTCGTTGCTGAGTCTTGGTGCACAAATTGATAATTCATATTGTCCTTCCAATTAACAAACAGCTGATACTTTTCAATGCATTCATCTGACTTCTGTGTCAATATTCATTGTCATTGGACAGTCAAACTAGTGGTCCTTTAGTTTTTCTGTTTTATAGGTTACAAATGAGGAATGCAGCTTTTTAATAATGTTCATTTTTAAGGTGCTTTTTTTTTTGCCTGTTATTGTCTATCCCTTGTTCAGCTTGATTAGTATCTTGTAATATGGATTCTAAGGGTTATGATGCCAAGTGAAGGATTTTTTTTTTCAGATTAAATGTGTCTGACTCGTCAGGCTAAAATTTGTTCACTACCTTCAAAGATGGTCAAAGACAAACCAAGGAAGGAACAGGGTATGTCACTTAATAAACTTGAGCGCTAGCAAAGCTGTTCTTGTGACCATCACACCCCAGTCACAACTGGGATCTCATGCTATTCAATTCTTGCCCTAAAATGGCAAGATAAAATCTGAAAGCAATGGTACGATCATTCTTTATTTGTGCACAATTTTTTTACAGCCAGAGTGTGCCCTAATCCGGTGTTATCTTTGCTGCACCCTCTTTCCATCTTGGAGTAAAACTGTCTTTCACTAAAAGCTTAATAATATCCCTCAGTAGGATGAGATGATTTAAAGGATGAATCTCTCCGTCATCAGCAGCACCTGTAGATTTTAAAAAATATGCTTTGGAGTATGTAGTGTATAAAATTATTTTCTAAGTACAACCTTAGATGAAGCGCTTCTTCCTAGATTTTATAAATCCAAAAGGTTGTCCTGAAATATGTGACTGACTCAATCTGTTTCAACCTTATTGAAGCAGAAGGTTGTTCATTCAAATCCCACTGAACATAGACTTTCAGTTCAGCAAGTTTCCCAAATAAGTGCCTTCCCTGTTTTTTGGAGCAATGTTAGTACATCAATGGAAAGTTTGTAAGCCTCCCTTGCTGGAGCAGTTTACTATCAATAGTTTGTGTCATCATGACAAATTTGTTGCGTCAAGTGCTCTGTCTGGTACAATGAATTGATCTAAGTTTACCCCATGAAACCTAAAATCAGCACAGGTGATTGATTAATTCAACTGAATTAGATCACTTTATTATCACTTGCGAAACAACTGTCTTGACATTTTTTGCTTTGGTATCCAGGTATTGTGAACTATAAAAGTAGCTATTTTAAAGACCTTGTTAAACTTGCACAGAGTACCATCAAAATGCATTGTAATTAAAATGCTTTCAATACCGAATGTATACTTAGAGCCAGTGATGCCACTGAGTCATGTCACACCACTCTGATTCCTGAAATTGTTTTCTTCCCTAACCCCCCTCAACCCACTGCCAAGAAAGAAGTTGACTTCAAAATAAAGTAAGTCACATGTTTACTGCAGGGATGTCTTGTATAAGGGTGGTGTCTCGGGGCTGCTCTTGCCATGTTGAGTTGTAGAGTAACATCTGGGAAAGGTAAAATAGAGTAACTTTTTTTTATTTTTGAAGATAAATCTCAGCTGTTTCATTTCCAGGGGAAGTCTATGACTTGAAAACTATGGCAGGTGTTGTGCACTGAGTGTCAGATTTAGGGGTGATAGGGAGAACAGGGGAGAGAGAAGAATTAGTCTCCTTTTTAAAATTCTTTCATAGAATATGGGCATTTCTGGCAAGGCCAGAAGGGCACTAGTGAAGCAGGTGGGTTTTTACAATAAAACCTCAGTAAGGCTGATCATGAAACTAACTTCCAGTTCCAGCTTTTATTAATTGAATTTAAATTCCACTAGCATGGAAACCCATGCCCCCAGAGCATTAACCTGGGTCTCTGGATTACTAGCCCAGTGACTTTACCACTGCGCCACCATCATCTTCTGTTTAAACATTAGTGAAGTTAGAAAAATGGCAAGGGAAAGAAAAATTTGTTTTGAAGGTATAAAGGGATTTTTGAAGTCTCCACGAAGTACTTCACATCCATTAAGTCCTTTTGAAGCAAAGCAAAGTTATTTAGATGCATTAGATAAAAGCAAAATACTGCGGGTGCTGAAAATCTGAAACAGAAACAGAAAATGCTGGAAAAACTCAGCAGGTCTAACAGCACCTGTGAAGAGAAAAACAGAGTTAATGTTTCGAGTTCGTATGATTCTTCAGAGCTCTGAAGAAGTCATGTGGACCCAAAACATTAACTCTGTTTTTCCCTCCACAGATGCTGTTAGACTTCCTGAGTTTTTCCAGCATTTTCTGTTTTTATTTAGATGCATTGTTACTTTCCTTGAGGAATGGTGGCTAAATAAGATTTAGCCAGTTGTGAGTACAGGGTCAGCTGTAGTTCTGTAAGTTGGACTCTTCCCTCTTGAGTCAGAAGGTTGTGCATTCAAATCTCACCCTGGTGGAGACTGGAGCATAAAAATCAAGCCTGACTCTCAATACCAGTACTGAGGAGAGTGCTGCACTGTTGGAGATGCTGTCTTTCAAATGAGATGTTAAACAGAGACTTGTCAGGATGATGTAAAAGGTGCCATAGAACTATTTCAAAGGAGAGCTGGGGAGTTCTCCCAGTGTCCTGGCCAATATTTATCCCTCAATCAACATCCTTAAAACAGATTATCTGGTTATTGTTACCTTGCTGTTTGTGCAAAAATTCATTGCTGTTTCCTACAAAAAGTAACTGCACTTTAAAAGTGCAGTAAAGGACTTTGGGATGTAAAGGACTTTGGGATGCCCAAGGGCTTTGAAAGATGCCATAGAAATGCAAGTTTTTTTTATTACTCCTATGGGCTGGACTTAATACACCCAGAGTGAAAACCATTTGATGTGGAACTCTCACATGTAGCTTTAGAATGATTAAGGGTCATGTTACTTCTAAGCTGCACAATCTCTCATGTCAATGAGGGCACATTGACAAAGAAGCAGAATGTGACAACAAAGTGGATAATTACAAAATGGGGGAAGAGGCTTGGAAGCAGTAGATGGTAGTATAGGAAGAATGGTGACAATGGTAGAATTAAATGGAATGGTCATTTGGAACATGGAGCTGATGATCAGGAGTAGCAGGAACATTTTAATTTCTTTATCAAAACTAGACCAAAGCAGAAATAATAACAGGAAGAAAATAGTAATTATCTTCTATATGTTAATAAAACTTCATGTCAATTTTAATTACAATTTCTTGTCCACATTTTATAATTGAACTGTATATGTAAACTTGTAACACTATTTATAGTCAGTTGCCAGTGGTGGCACTGATTCAAGAATGTATGTGTTGAAAATGGTGATGGAATTACAGCTGTACACCCCAGTCCAAATATCCTTGGCTTCTAACCTAGGTTCATTTCAAAGCTACATATGAGAATATTGGAACAGGAGAAGGCTATTTAGGTCTCGAGCTCGTTTTGCCATTCAATGAGATGACGGCTGATCTGTAACTAACTACATATACCCACTATTGCTCCATATCTCTTAATACCTTTTAAATAATAATCAATCAATTTCAAATTTACAATTGATCTAGCATCAATTGCCATTTAGGAAAAAGGGTTCCAAACTTCAACCACTCTTTGGCCTTTACTGAACTCTTTAAGGTTGACAATTTTAAGGTGTTTTAATTAACATTTACTGAATTATGTTGGAATTTGACCTGGGAAATTAATTTAACAAATAGTAGTAATTGTTGGCACCCTGCCACCTAAGAGAGATGATTTGCACGCAGCAAAAATCTGTTTAGGTGCACCTTTTCTGATTGCTCTGAAGGCCATCCTTGAGAGGCAGGTTTTGCCACAAGCACTGCACGTAAAGCTCCGAGTGACATCGTGGGTTGCTGTTTTTGCCATTGGCACCTGTTGCCAAGCTGCTGTAGCCACTGGTTGTTGTGGTAGTGCACACCAACCCACAGGAGGTGTCGCCATTTCCCTCTTTAACCAGTGAGTGAATCCCAGGTGCAATTGTCGCTGTTTGAGGCCTTCATGTTACTCTTGCAAGCGTCCTTGAAGCAGAGCCTACCCATAATATGCCACAGACAGTGAAGATGGAAATTAGTGAGCTGTTTTTCCTGGTAACAGTAGGTCATCCATGTTTTACAGCCATGCAGCAAGGTGCTGAGAACACAGGCTTTATAACCCATCAGTTTGGTCCTGAGGTCAGCTTGGTGTTATTCTATGTGCATTTGTGAAAGGAAAATCATGTTTGATTAATATGTTAGAGTTCTTTGAGGAAGTAACATGTGATGTGGATAAAGGGGACTCTGTAGATGTGGTGTACTTGGATTTCCAAAAGGTGTTTGATAAGTGCCACATCAAAGGTTACTACACGGAAAAGAGTTCATGGTGTAGGGGTTAACATTTTAGCACAGATAGATGATTGGTTGGCTAACAAGAAGCAGAGAATAGGGATAAATGGGTCACTTACAGGTTGGCAAGCTATTACCAGTGAAGTGCTGCAGGGATTAGTGCTGGGGCCTTATGATTTAAATCTGTATAAATGGCTGGGATGAAGGGACCAAATGTATGGTTTGCTAAATTTAATGGCACACAGGACAGTAACCTGTGAGGAGGACATAGTCTTAAAAGGGACTTAAAAAGGTTAAGTGAGTGGGTAAAAAATTAGCAGATGGAGCATGATGTGGGAAAATGTGAACTTGTCCCTTTTGGCAAGAAGAAGAGTAAATTTAAATGGAGGGAAATTGCAAATTCTGTGGTACAGAGGGATCTGGCAGTCCTACATGAATCACAAAGTTAGTATGCAGGTACAGTGAGTAATTAGTATCACAAATAGAATTTAATGTTTATTGTAAGGGGAATGGATTATAAAAGTAGGGATGGTTTGCTACAGTTGTACAGGGCATTAGTGAGACCACATCTAGAGTACTGTGTGCAGTTTTGGTCTCCTTATTTAAGAAAGGACAATAATAGCATTAGAAGCAGTTCAGAGAAAGTTCACTCAACTGATTCCTGAGATGAAGGGGTTATCATATGAGGAAAGATTGGACAGGTTGGCTTGTATTCTTTGGATTTTAGAAGAATGAGAGGTGATCTTATTGAAACATAGATTCTGAGGGGACTTGACAGGATGGATGCTGAGGATGGTTCCCTTTACATGGGAGAGACTAGAACTAGGGGAGACTGTTTGAAAATGTGTCTCCCATTTAAGATGGAGATGAAAATTTTTTCTCTGAGGGTCATTGTTCTCTGGAATTGTCTTCAGAGAACAGTGAAGGCAGGCTTGTTGCATATTTTTAAGGCAGAATTAGGTAGATTCTTGATTGACAAGGTTGTCAAAGGATATAGTGGGTACACAGGAAAGTGGAGTTGAGACCAAAATCAGATCAGTCATGATTTTATCAAGTAGTGGAGCAGACTCAAGGGGCCAAATGGCCTATCCTTGCTCTTAATTCATATGTTCGTATGTCAACCAAAGGTGGTAGCTGCTTTCCCTATGCAGGCACTGAGTTGTGCATCAAGAGACAGACTGTCACCGTGGACCCAAGGTAGCATATTTGCAAACCACTTCCATTTATTTAGTGTGATTAGGGATGGAGATGCAACACCTTGTCCCATGGCTACTGTTTTCTTGACAATTGCAATCAGAGAACAAGTTAAAAGTACATGAGTCTGTAGCTGAGTTGCCATGTGGGCAACTCAATAATTTAACAAGTAAGGTTCAAATATAATGGGGCATCAGGGAAGTTAGAACTAAAAGGCCAAGTAGAATCTTTTTCACCAAGGTGAGGAAAGCCATATAAGTAAATGGATTAAAGACAAGGGATTAAAGGCTATGATGAGGAGAAATGTCAGTGGTACTGAATTGTGGATGAGTCCCATGTTTATGTGGTGATGAGTTTTTTTTCTTATTGTACAGCTAGGTCCTTCCTTTCTGTCACTGATGTATGCTCAGCCCCTCTGTCTTGTTGCACTAATCTAATAATCTGTATATAATTGTCAGTCACTTAACCACTTTAAAGTCATTACTGCAGCATAATGAAGGAAATAGCTTTGGCGTATAATATTTCCTGGTGCCAATGTCAAAGGCTGTTGTTGCTATTGAGTTTTCCCTTTATTCATACCAGAAATATAAAGAGTGGGATATCCAAGAAACTGATGACACATTGATAGACACAAAACATGAAGATCTCCAAATATGTTGCTTTACTAATCAAATGCCAAATTTAATGCCATGACTCTTGCACGTAATTAAGGGTACGTGAGACACAAAGGCTGCCTGTCCTCAATTCTTTTTGAGTTTCTGAGGACTGAATTGGCCACCTGTATGGTTTCTCCATTGCATAAAACACCAAAAGAGCATTGTATGTTTGACATCCACTAGGTTCCTCTTCCCTGTCCCTGCTGTTGCCGTTTTTAATCTGATATCAGTATTATCAGTAAACATGGTCTGCACAGTCATTGTTGGAAAGGAGGGAGAAGAGTGCCCTATAAGTACTTCACTGTATATGAACAGTTAAGTTTGTGGTCTGTTTTTGACTTGATTTTGGGACGGTTAGCTTTTCCATCATGTTTCCAATCCTGTATTTCAGTGCATAATTTGTGTATCCCTGCCTCACAATAGCAATAAATATTTTACTTTTAACTAGAGATAGTTGCATAGTACTCTTTTTCAGGTCTCCCTTCAGTATTGAAAGGATCTTTTGAAATCAAACAAGATTTGTTTATTTTTAAATCCCCAGCTCGTGTGATGTATTTTCTAAACCTGAAAAAACACAACGCTGTCCACTCTTTCTCAGTTGATAGGCAACCAAAGGCCAGTTAACTTAACATCTGTCATTGGGAAAATGTTGGTGTCTATTATAAAGGATGTAATAGAGCATTTAGAAACGCGTAATCTAATCAAGCGGAGTCAGCATGGCTTCATGAAGGGCAAATAATGCCTGACAAGCTTATTAGAATTCTTTGAGGAGATAACAAGCAGGATAGATAAAGGGGACCCAGTAGATGTTATATATTTGGATTTCAACAGGCATTCAATAAGGTACCACACATAAGGCTACTTAATTAGATAAGAGCCCATGGTGTTGGGGGTAGTATTATTAGCATGGATAGAGGATTGACTAACTGAAAGCAGACAGAGTTGGGATAAGGGGGGTTATTTTCAGGATGGCAACCTTTTAACTAGTGGAGTGCCACAGGGATCAATGCTGGGGTCACAATTATTTACAATACATATTAATGACTTGGATAAGGGAAATGAATGTACTATTGCCAAGTTTGCGGATGACACAAAAATAGGCGGTAAGGCAAGTGATGAGGATGACACAGTCTACAGCAGGTCATAGGTTAAGTGAGTGGGCAAAAACGTGGCAGATGGAATATAATGTGGGAAAATTTGAGGTTATGCACTTTGGCAGGAAGAATAGAAGAGCTGAATATTATTTACATGGAGAAAGACTGCGGAAAGCTGCAGCAGAGGGATTTGGGGGTCTTCATGCATGAATCCCAAAAAGTTGCATACAAGTTCAGGTAATAGGGAAGGCAAATGGAATGTTGACCTTTATTTCAAAGGGAATGGAGTATAAAATAGGGAAGCCTTGCTAAAACTATACAAAGCACTAGTTAGACCACATCTAGAATACTGTGAACAATTTTGGTCCCCTTATCTAAGAAAAAATGTACTAGCATCGGAGGCAATCCAGAGAAGGTTCACTAGGTTGATCATAGGGATGGAGGGATTTTCTTATGAGGAGAGGTTGAGTAGGTTGGGCATGTACTCATTGGATTTAGAAGAATGAGAGGTAACCTTATTGAAACATATAAGATTCTTTGGGGGCTTGACATGGTAGATGCTGAGAGGTTGTTTCTCCTTCTGAGAATCCAGGACCAGAGAGCATTATCTCAGAGTAAGGGGTCACCCATTTAAGACAGAGATGAGGAATTTCTTCTCTGAGGGTAGTGAATCTGCGGAATCCTTTACTGCAGCGGGCTGTAGAAGCTGGGTTGTTAAGTATATTCAAGGCTGAGATAGACAGATTTTTAATCAGTAAGGGAATCAAAGGTTATGGGGAAAAGGCAGCAAAGTGGAGTTGAGGATTATCAGATCAGCCATGATCTCTTTGAATGGCAGAGCAAACTCGATGGGCCAAATGGCCTACTTCTGCTCCTGCATCTTATGGTCTTATTGAAGGAGCAAATAATTAGTTAGATCACCTAGATAAAGTGGATTATAGTCCTGTTAAAAGTTTTCCTGGAAGATGTAAAAAGAAATATACTGCCTTCCATGACTTCGGGATGTCCCAAAGCACCTTGCAACCAGTGAAGTACTTTTGAAACTTTGTCACTGTGAAGATATAGTAAATGCAACAGCTAATTGACGTGCAGCAAACACCCACAAGCAGTAATTTGATAGTAACCAAATAATCTGTTTTACGGGATAAATATTGGCCAGGTCTTTGGGGTAGCTTTCCTGCCCTCCTTTGAGATAGCACAATGGGATATTTTACGTTTACTGAGGGGAGAGATGGGGCCTCACTTGATAGGCACACCAGAAAGGCAATACGTCAGTGCACCATTCCCTCAGTGGTGCACTTGGAGTGACAGCCTAGATTTCTGTGTTCTTGGACACAACTTTCTGACTCAAAAAGTGAGAATGTTACCAACTGTGCTATGGCTGATACTACTTGGAATTTCTGCTTGTGATGTATGCTGAGGGCAGCATCATTCTTGGTTAGGATGTGTTTTCTCTTTCCCAGTTCCTTGGCTGCATAGCCTGCTGACATGCACTGGCCACTTCTGAGAAGGTGAAGGGTGCCTGTAGCCTGCCTAATTCTTCCCCAGCAAGGAATAGAGATGATGGGAAAACAAACTGTACAGATGGTATCGTTATGCTCTATGCCATTGTGTCGGAACTCCTAGCTTGCCACTGGTGCTTTTTCACTTCTTCGGAAGTGGGTAGAATAATTACTTAAAGTGGAGAGATGCAATGGGAAATATGTTCCCAACCACCTTTTTTAGTTCAACCAATGAAGTTTAATTGCAAAAAAATTGAGATTAGTTTTCAATACGATTGTTATGCAGAGTTGATAGATGGAACCCTCAAATTTAAATTGCATGATCATTGGTCAGATCATTATAAAACCTGAAAATACATTGCCTTTGTTCAAAGCAACCAAAGTAAAACATTAACCCCATCTTTTCCTGAAACCTGACGTATATGATTTAGCAGAATCATAGAAATCAGCATGTGTGTCTTTGATTTTTGAATTTTGAGAATTGAACATGCTTTAAGTTGTCAGGTAAATGCAAACAGTGCAATTAAAGGCTTCGCTGAAGGGCAAGCAAGTATGAGAGTCTAGATTTGCTTTGATAATTTCAAGGGCATTTGTTTTGAAATTCTGATACTACTGGTGTATAGAGTAAACAGGTAGCCTTGAGGAACTGCAGGTATGTACAATGAAAGTAGTTCTTGACCACAAGCAGCTGGGTTGGCAGAACAGATTATAAAATGGAAACTTCTGCGTCACTTTCCTAACTCTAAATGACCACAAGCCGATAGAGTAGCAGTCGCAAACTGATAATTGGATTTAAAGGCCTTAATTTGAACCTATTTTATGAGAAGGTTGGTATTCTGTGAGGGTGAGGAGAGAGCCAAAATCATTTGAGCTGATCTTGTGGCCAGTGCTTCCTTTGCATGTTGGATCTTGGAGGAAGCAGAAAATTAAGGTCTGGAATTTTTCCTTTCTGCATTTCCACCACCACTTCCCCACTTCATCCATTTGTATACTCTCCAACTTCATTAGACAAAGGTTGATTTTATAGATTCAGCCAATCTACCTCCCTTCTTGAATGAAGAATCTTGCATCCCACAGAAGACCTAAAAAAGGTAGGAATGTTATTAAAAATGTATGTGAAATTTTACCATTTTCCTAATAGGAACCTTGGAGCATCTAGCCTTAATAAAGTGGGAGGAATGAACAGCTGGAAGGGCGGTTAAGCTCAGGACACTAGGTTTGTTTAGGAAATAGCTGGTAGTATATTCATCCTCAATGGGTAACTGCATTCAAAAGAATGTGGTTTAGGACTTCAACTGTCCAGTGTTGTGTGGAACAATAACAACCTCAGAACCCCAAACTGTGAGTCTACAAAGCCTGCATCCTCAGCATAATCGTCCACAGTAGCAAGACCTGGACAATATATGCTAGCCAGGAGAAAAAGTTGAACAGTTTCCACTTTTGCTGCCTCAGATGTACCCTTGGCATCTCCTGGCAGGACAAGGTAACCAAATCTGGGCTCCTGGAGCTTGCTGATTCATCAGCATACATGCACTGTTAAGCCAACGTTGTCTACACTGGCTTGGCCACATTCATCAAACGAATGATGGTCATCTACCTGAAGACCTCCTGTATGGTGAACTGGCCTATGGGTCATGAGCTCCTGAGTGTCCATACCTCCACCATAAGAACATCTTCAAGCAAGATATGAAGATGGCAGACATTGATACTGATAACTGGGAGATAGTTGTTAATGGCTGTGCCCTATGGAGTTTGGAGTGACATTGAAAAGGTGAGGAGAAACAGAAAGCTCAACTGGCTGATAATAGGGTCCAGAGAAAACAGAGGCCAGTGGATCCTGCGCCTTCTCAGGCCACTGTTTTCCTCTGCAGCAAAGGCAGCAGAGACTGCCGTGCTAAAGTGGGGCTCTTGTGCCACATCAGGTGATCTTACGGCAGTTTATGCCACGATAGTCAACTCTATCATCTCACAAGATGGAAGGCTGCTAATGCAATGCAAAAAAAGTGTTGTCACTCTTTCTTTAACTCCTGCTCTCTTTCAACATTGGGCATGAATGAGCACTAAATTTTCTCTTCTATTATAGCAAGGAGAGACAATAAATATTCCATAAAAGTTGGATCAAATTGACTACCCTCACCTGAGCATATCTTGTGAAAACATTAATTTTTATATTGCATGGAGTGTTTTAATACTTGATTGGTGATGCTGAGAGCTTGCAATATGGGAGAATCATGGGTGAAAGTTTATATTACTCCACTGTGGTATACAATGTCACCATTTTTTTTTTTAAAGAAAAGAAATAAGATCATGAGCAGAGATACTTATTGGACTCCGAGGAAGCAGCTCGATGGTAGGAAAGGGCTAATTTTTTTCCACTTTTTGCAATCTCCTAGTTGTCCTATCATCAGAGACTAAGTAAACTGGGCCTATACTCGCTGGAGTTTAGAAGAATGAGTGGTGATCACAAAACGTACAAGGTTCTGAAGGGGCTTGAGAGGTGATTTCCCCAGCTGAGGAATCCAGACCACTAGGAGTCACATGATAAAGGTCTGATCATTTAGGACTGAGATGAGAAATTTCTTCACAGGGTCATGAATCTTGGGAATTCTCCATGACAGTTGCAGATACTCTATCGTTGAATATGTTCAAAGGCTGAGATAGACAGATATTTGTTGCCTTGGAATCAAGGGATATGGGCAGTAAGCAGAAAAGTGGAGTTGAGATCAAAAATAACCCATGATGGTATTGAATGGCAGAGTAGGTTCAAAGGGCCTTTTGGTCTACCCCTGCTCATATTTTTGATGTTCTTGTGTTTTTGTTATTTACGCTTAAGCCAAATGCCATTTGCTCTGATGTAATTGTTTTCCTCAACCCTAATCTCAGGAGCAATTCCTCCTTTCCGTGCAGAGTAATCCACTTTCAATGCAATCCATTCTGGTGGCTGCTCTGAGGAATTACTATTAACGCTAACTTATACAACACTAGAGATGTTACTGGAGTCAGTTCATGAAGTAAGTTCTTAAATACTTGAGACATTGTTTAGTCAAAGAGCCAAAGGTGCCTTGAAATATTAGTTTGCAGATTTAATTTCAGCTTCATGAAGCATTGAGGATTTGTGCAGGCCCTGGCTATGCAGGACCACTCCTGTAACAGTGTGGTTCCAAGGCCAAGCTTCCAATATCTCCCAGTTTTGTGTTGTCCCCAAAGCATTCTGTCAAATAATATGAATCAGTATTATTTATTCAATTCAATTATTGAATCTTTCTCACTGAGGAGGTGTCATTACAGTACATTGGAATTATGAAATTGTACTTGATATTAATTTTTTTTTATATAGCTTTCCCCAACCCCAAATTGTTCTCTCTTATTAATCGAGTTTGGTATGTTCCCAATTTGTAAAGATCAGTATCACACCCAACAATGCCAGAAACTTTCTACATGTAAATTATGAAAATCCACCAAAACTGAGCGATGCTCAGTTCTTGTGGTTTCCCATTGCTAGCTTAAACCCAGTTTGGATGACTTGACTTCTTTCAGTGCAGGATGACTTGATACTAGATTTGCATTAATGCAAGCGCTTTGACTGTGTTTACAGTATGATTAGGCTGAAGTTATTTTCAGTTTGCATCTGTTATTAGTGTCATGTTTGTAGTGAAATTATAGCTGTACTGGGTATTGGATTTTGTTAAACCATCCAGTTGACAGCAGTGTAGTGGTCTGCTTTGCCAACATGTTGGATCAGCTGAGCTGGTCATGGGTTGGTGCCTCTGATTTTCTTTCAATTTTGCTTCTCCACCAAGAAAGAAGAAAATCTGGTGATCGTGGTTTCATTGCTTTGAGCGATTTACCAGTTCGCTGGTTACAGCACCAGGGATGTGAAGATTGATTGTCCTTCGTGCAAAAGAAAGCTGGAATAAGCTTGGTATTGGTAGAAAATGGTTTGGAATATAACTAGCATTCTCAGCTGAGTTGATCTAAAGAGGCTTCCTTTTTGATTATGGAGTTAGGTTGTAGGGTGAAGGTGTAAGGCACCACAAAGGTTGAAAAAACAAACTTGGATAAATTTAGTGGTACAAGTATGCTTTAAATATAGACCATTGAGGGTTAATCTAATTTGAGTCTTCAGTTTCTGGTTCCAGCATAGCCCTGGTAGTTGTGCATGTTAATGCATGTGTACATATACACCTGACACTCCCAAACTTTTATGTTTGCTGCCAGTATGTGTTGCATGCCCAAGACATTTGTCATATCTTCCACATAAACTAACAATATAATGATTATGTTTTGTATTTTTTGGTTTCCTATTTACACATCAATATGAGCTTTATTGAAAACGATTTTTTTTGTTACCAGTTTAATTTTAATTAGCTAACTTTCATTGTATTTGCGCTTCATCCCCCACCTTCAGTTTTCTCCCCCTCACCCTAGCAGCTCTCACATAATGCATGGATATATTTCCACTGGTATTGCCATCTGAGTAGCTGTCCTTAAGAGCTCTATTCTGTGTTCTGCTTTGTACCCAGCCTTCCTTCCATTCTGTGACTTCTGCCCTAACTCCACATGCTCCCCAAACTTAGTCATGAGTTTACTACATGGTATGCTTTCAAAAATCCAAATATATTATAATCACTACATTACCCTTATACGTATTCTGATGACACTGTCCCATTTTAATTTCCACACAACTGTTTCAAGGTCATTCAGCAATTGGGAGCAGGGATGGTGAAACTAGAGGGAGTTCATAAGGCTTTTTCAAAAAGAAAAATGGGTCCCTGTTATTGTTAGAACAAAGCAAGGCAAGTGCAGCTGAACTGTACATTTGCCATTTTAAACACAATACACCTTCAGGATCCCACTCAGTGCTCCAGACTTTCAGTTCAAATACAAGTTCTTGACACCCAAGTCAAGTGATAATTCTTCTGAAGCCTAGGCAGTGGATTTAGACAAGTTTTTTGATTTGATAGAGTTGATTGACTTAGGTTTAGTCACTATGTTGCTCCAACATTACACTTTTTCCTATTCCAAGTTTTTGAACTGAAAATCTGGAGCACTCTGGGAGCCTGAAGGTATATTGTGTTTAAAATGGCAAATGTACAGTTCGACTGCACTTGCTTTGTTCTAGCAATAATGGACCCATTTTTATTTTTGAACAAGCTTTATGAACTCCCTCTAGATTCAACTACCTCTATAGATTCACCATCCCTGCTCCCAGTTGCTGAATGACCTTGAAACAGTTGTGTGGAAATTAAAATGGGAGAATGTCGTCAGTATATGAGCGTGACCATATAGCGAGCCCTGAGCAACCATGGCATTGCACAGTGTAGTAACTGGCTTTGGAGTACGCAGAGCTGCTTATATATTTTTTGCTATAGATAATAGTGACAGAAGCATCCAACTGTGGAGAGAGGCAAAATAATTTTGAAAAAGGCATTGTCATCCTAGTCAAAAAAAAAGATAATTCATCTAGAAACCAAAAATATAATAGCACGGATTTCAAAAGGGAAGCTTATGATTGACCCACCATATTTAATTTGATTGACCAACTGAATTGTGTTTATCAAGTAACAAAGGGTAGATAAGGGTAATGTAGTGGTTGTAACATATTGGATCTTTGAAAGGATACCATGTAGTAAACTCATGACTAAGTTTGGAGCATGTGGAGTTAGGGCAGAAGTCACAGAATGGAAAGAAGGCTGGGTGCAAAGCAGAACACAGAATAGAGCTCCTAAAGGCAGCTACTCAGATGGCAAATAATGGGATTGATGCTGAAACACTGTCGTTCACAATCTATGTTAGTGATTTGGACCCTGAAGTACAATTGACTAAATTTATAGACGACATTACATTGAGCATATAGTTAATACAAAGGTAGACTGTGTGACAAAATAAAGTGGTATTAAAAAACTTGCATGAGTGTTTAATTGACAGACAAATTTCAATTTGGCTAAGTGTGAGATGGTGCATTTTGGTAGGAAGAACATAGAGGCCATGTATTCTTGGATAATCTAGAGGGGTTAGAGAAGCAAATGGATCAAGAGGTACTGATACACAAATCGCTAACTATTGACACGAGTGAATAAGGCCACTTTTTAAAAAAAAAAACAAAACAAGCACTGGATTCCATTTTTGGGAAACGACAGAATTGATGAGCAGGGAAGTAATGTTAAGTATGTTGAACCTTGGTTAGACCATACTTGATTTTAAAAAAAAGTTCTTCATTCATGGGATGTGAGCGTCGCTGGTTAGGCCAACATTTATTGCCCATCCCTAAATGCCCTTCTTCTGAGGGCATTAAGAGTCAATCACATTGCGGTGGATCTGGAGTCACATGTAGGCCAAATCAGGTAAGAACAGCAGATCTCCTTCCCTAAAGGATATTGGTGAGCTGGATGGATTTTCTCGACAATTGGCAATGGTTTCATGGCAACCATCAGACTTTTAATTCCAGATTTCTATTCAATTCAAATTTCACCATCTGTTGTGGTGGGATTTGAAGCCGGTTTCCCAGAGCATTATCCTGGGTCTTTGGCGTACTAGTCCAATGACAATACACTATGCCATCACCTCCCCCGTGCTCAGTTCTGGTTTTCATATTATAAATAGGTTATTGCAGGCATCAGAAAAGTGGAAAAAAGATGTATAAGAATGAGTGGTTATAACTCTCAGGAAAGTCTAAACAGGTCAGGGCCCTTCCAGAAAAGAGGAGTCTAAGGGTTGAACGAAAAGAGGTCTTTAAAATGAAGTGGTTCAAAAGAGCCGACTGGGAGAAAATGTTCCCACTTTTAGAGGAGTCAAAAGCTATGGTCCATAAATATGACAGTCATTAATAACTTTCAGGAGAAATTGTGGAATGCATCTGCTGAGCAGGGGAGGTGATGACGTAGTAGTGACTAGACTAATAATCCAGAGACCTAGGGTAATGCTCTGGGGACCCACTGTCCTTACCTGATCTGGCCTCGTACTTGCCGACCTGCCTGCCACAGATGCATCTGTCCATGACAGTATTGGTAGGAGTGACCACTGCACAGCCCTTGTGGAGACGAAATCCAGCCTTCGAGGATGCATTCCATTGTGTTGTGCGGTACTACCACCGTGCTAAATGGGATGGCTTTCAAACAGAGATAAAAACAAAAAAACTGCGGATGCTGGAAAGCCAAAACAAAAACAGAATTACCTGGAAAAATTCAGCAGGTCTGGCAGCATCGGCGGAGAAGAAAAGACTTGACGTTTCGAGTCCTCATGACCCTTCGACAGAACTTGAGTTCGAGTCCAAGAAAGAGCCGAAATATAAGCTGGTTTAAGGTGTGTGGGGGCCCCCCCCCACACACCTTAAACCAGCTTATATTTCAACTCTTTCTTGGACTCGAACTCAAGTTCTGTCGAAGGGTCATGAGGACTCGAAACGTCAAGTCTTTTCTTCTCCGCCGATGCTGCCAGACCTGCTGAGTTTTTCCAGGTAATTCTGTTTTTGTTTTGGCTTTCAAACAGATCTAGCATCTCAAGACTGGAGAACCATGAGGCACTGTGGGCCATCAGCAGCAGCAGAACTGTACTCAACCACAATCTGTAATCTCATGGCCGGCATATCCCCCACTCTATATCTCCAAACCAAGGAATTAACCCAGATTCAATGAAGAGTGCAGGAAGGCACCAGACATAGCTAAAAATAAGGTGTCAACCTGGTGAATCTACAACACTGAACTACTTGCATGCCAAGCACCATAAGCACCAAATGATTCCACAACCAACAGATCAGGTCTAAGCTGTGCAGTGCTGCCACACCCAGTCGTGAATGGTGGTGAACAATTAAACAACTCGCTGGAGGAGGAGACTCCACAAATACTCCATGCTCAATGATGGAGGAGCCCAGAAATTCATTTTAAAAGATAAGGCTGAAGGATTTGCAACAATCTTCAGCCAGAAATACTGAGTGGATGATCTATCTCAGCCTCTGCCAGAGGTCCCCAGCATCACAGATGCCAGTCATCAGCCATCATATTCCACATGATATCAAGAAACTGCTGAAGGCACTGGATACTGCAAAGGCTATGGGTCCTGACAATATGCTGACAACAGTACTGAAGACTTGTACTCGAGAACTGACTGTGCCCCTAGCCAAGCTGTTCCAGTATGACTACAACACTGGCATTTACCCAGCAATGTGGAAAATTGCTTAGGTATGCCCTGTACACACACAGCAGGACAATTCCAACCTGGGCAATTACTGCTCCATTAGTCTACTCTTGATCATCAGTAAAGTGATAGAAGAGATCGTCACCAATGCAATTAAGCAGCACATTTTTAATAACCTGCTCACTGATGCTCAGTTTGGCTCTGCCAGGGCCACCCAGCTCCTGACCTCATTACAACCTTGGTTCAAACATGGACAAAAGAGCTGAACTCCCGAGACGAGGTGAGAATGACTGCCTTGACATCAAGGCAGCATTTGACCGAGTGTGGCATCAAGGAGCCCTAGTGAAGCTGGAGTCAATAGAAATTGGGGGGGCAAACTCTCTCTGCTGGTTAGCGTCAAACCTAGCACAAAGGAAGATGGTTGTTGGAAGTCAATCATCTCAGTTCCAGGTCATCACTGCAGGAGTTCCTTAGGATAGTGTCCTGGGCCCAACCATCTTCAACTGCTTTATCGATGACCTTCCTTCCGTAATAAGGTCCAAAGTTGGGATGTTTGCTGATGATTGCATACTGTTCACCATTTGCGCCGACTCAGATACTGAAGCAGTCCATGCCCAAATGCAGCAAGACCTGGACAATATCCACACGTGCCAGGCAATGAGCATCTCCAACAAGAGAGAATCTAACCATTGCTCCTTGACATTCACTGGCATTACCATCACTGAATCACAGACTATCAATACCCTGGGGGTTACCATTGACCTGAAACTGAACTGGACTAGCCATGTAAACACTGTGGCTACAAGAGCAGGTCAGAGGCTAGGAATCCTGTGGTGAGTAAATCACCACCTGACTCTCCAAAGGTTGTCCACCAACTACAAGACACAAGTCAGGAGTGTGATAGAATACTCTCCACTTGCCTGGATGAATGCACCTCCAGCAACATTCAAAGTTTGATACTGTTCAGGACAAAGCAGCCTGCTTGATTGGCACCCCATCCACAAACATTCATTCCCCCCACCACCCACGTGCAGTGGCAGCAGTGTGCACCATTTACAAGATGTACTGAAGCAATTCCCTTAGCACCTTCCAATCCCATGAATGCTACCATGTAGAAGCACAAGGGCAGCAAACACATGGGAACACAACCACCTGGAAGCTACTCACCATCCTGACTTGGAAATATATCGCCGTTCCTTCACTGTCGCTGGGTCAAAATCCTGTAACTCCCTCCCCAACAGCACTGTGGACGTACACCACATGGACTACAGCAGTTCAAGAAAGCAGCTCACTGCCATCTTCTTGAGGGCAATTAGAGATGGGCAATAAATGTTGGCCCAGCTTGCAACGCCCTCATCCCATGAATGAATAAAAAAAAACTCTACTATAGTGTGTAGTTGAGGTGAATAGCATATATCAGGGTTCTTTTTGCTTGAGGGGCTACATTCAGTTTTTTTCCTCACACTCAAGGGACTGATGAGCAAATTTCACAAAGATGTAAGGTTTTTAAAAATTCATGTCAAAGCAATAAATTGATGACCTAAATAGTAATTAATGACCATAAAAAGTGCCAAGCAGCAGAGCTAACCAATAGAATTTTTTGCCTTTTTGCTTAAGCAGGGCTTGAGAGACAGCCTAGGTCCCAAGCCCTGGTCACCAGGACATGGTTGGGGACTGGGGCCAAGATAAGGAGTTGGGGGTTTAACTAACAATGACTGTGTTCTCTGGTGGCGCACACTTTGTGCTGGCCGCGGCAGAATTCATAGGAAAGTTGGATTAAGGTGGGCTACCTTTCAGCCTGGATTTTCCTCCTCCCTGCTTTGTGGATAGGTTTTTGGGGAGGGAGGTGAAGGGTGTCTGTGTCCAGCTCACTCCCAGCCTCAGGATTTGCGCAGACTTGCATGCTCATGCAGACTCACTCGCACAGGCTCACACGTGAATATGCTCAAGCCATCTCGCAAGCTTGGTGCCTGGACCTAGGAGGCTTAGAGATTTTACTGCTGAGGAGGAATTCTGTGAAGGTGCCAAGACATGCGTCCTCACACCACCCTGCTGGAGACTCCAGCTGGCCCACTTGCAAGGGTCCCATAGCTACAACTCTGCTTTTCCTCATGGTCCCCCAGCCTGCTCCACCAATTTGACCCCTGCGCTTCCTTAGCAGGGTGGTGCCTACATGGGAGGGTGAGAGAGAGAGCACAGCCAAAAGCAGAGAGTGCGTGCTGTGAAGCCAAAAGAGAATCCACTCACATTCAATGTTCACTGCTCCTCCAATCGCAGACTGTTTCTTTCCCATGTTTCCTGCTGATAGACTCACTGGTCTGCTAATCAGCAAATGTGAGATATAAATGGCCTGAGATTGGAGGAGCAACTCCTCGCAGATCTGTCAATTTCATTTACATGCGTTTTGACCAGTGAGTCCATGGGCTGGATGGAGAGACTTTGCGGGCTGGATTGAGAGCCGCAGACCATAAACTGGACAAGTCTGGCGTAGATATGCTTAAGGGAAAGCCAGCTAAACACATGAGGGGAAGGAATAAAATGGTATGCTGATGGGATTAAATGAAGAGGGGTGGGATGATGCTTGTGTGGAGTATAAACACTGGCATAGACTTGTTGGACTGAGTGACCTGTTTTGTGTTGTGGACTTGGTGTAACTCGTTTGGCAGATGGACAGTTGTGTTTATTCCAAGTTCAATATGATTTTGTTGTGAAATTAAATCAGTAAAAGTTACTCTTTTGTTGCTTATTTATTGACGTCAGGAGGAAGGAGGTTTAGGGTTGTGTGGGATGACAAGCATGTCAAAAAGCAATGGTTTAAAAAAAAGGCAAATGGAATGTGGGTCTTTAAGGGATTTGAATATAAAAGTGAAGAAGTGGTGTTTCAGTTCTATGGAGCTTTGGTCAGACTCCCATCTTGATGCTGCATTTAGTTTTGGGTGCCACACCTCAGGAAGAATATACTGGCCTTGGAGGGGTTTCAATGCAGATTCAACAGAATGATAGTAGGTTAAATTATGAGGACAATTAATGTAAATTTGGCTTGGATTGCCTTGAGTTTAGAAGACCGAGAAGCAATCTAATCAAAATGTTTGAAACAATTCAATGGGGTAGACACAAAAACCATTTCCTCTGGTTGGTGAATCCAGAAAAGAGGCCATGATCTTCAAGTTAGAGGCAATTTAGGTGTGAAATTGGGAAGCAATTTCACCCACAGGGTAATGGAAATATGGAACGCTCTCCCTGAATGGTTGTGGTTGGTGGATCAATTGAAAATTTCAAAATGCACATCAAAAAGATTTTTATTAGCTAAGGGTATTGAGATTATCAATTTATTGCTTTGACACTGATTTTAAAAAAAATCATATTTAAGGTTGTCCCAAACCTTACATCTTTCTGAAATTTGCTCATCAGCCCATTGAGTCAGAAAAATAATTAGAATGAGTCCCCTCATGCTAAAGGGCTGGACAACCCTGATCTATGCTATTTGCCTCAACTACTCACTGTGGTAGTATTTTTTTTATTTCATTCATGGGATGACTGTGTCACTGGATAAGCCATCATTAATTGCCCATCCCTAATTGCCCTCAAGAAGATGGTGGTGAGCTGGTGTAGGTACAGCCAAAGTGCCATTAGGGAGGGAGTTCTAGGATTTTAACCCAGCAAGAGTGAAGGAACAGTGATGTATTTCAAAGTCAGGATGGTGAGTGGCTTGGAGGGAACATCCAGATGGTGGTGTTCCCATCTATCTGCTGCCTTTGTCCTTCTAGATGGTAATGGTTATGGGTTTGGAAGGTGCTATCTAAGGAACATTGGTGAGTTTCTGCAGTGCATCTTGTAGATGGTACACACTGCTGCCCCTGTGCATCAGTGGTGGAGAGAGTGAATGCTTATAGATGGAGTGCCGATCAAGCAGGCTGCTTTGTTCTGAATGGTGTCAAGCTTGTTGACTATTGTGGAAACTCCATTCATCCAGGCAAATGTAGAGTATTTCATCACTCTTGACTTGTGCCTTGTATATGGCAGACGAGCTTTGGGGAGTCAGGAGGCAAGTTACTCACCACACTATTCCTAGCCTCTGACCTGCTCTTGTAGCCACAGTATTTATAGGCTAGTCCAGTTCAGTTTCTGGTCAATGGTAACTCCCAGGATGTTGATAGTGGGGGATTCAGCAATAGTGATGCCATTGAATGTCCAGAAGTGATGGTTAAATTCTCTTTTGTTGGCAATGGTCATTGCCTGGCACTTGTGTAGCACAAATGTTACTTGTCACTTATCAGCCCAAACCTGGATATTGTCCAGGTCTTGCTGCATTTGGACATGGACTGTTTCAGTATCTGAGGAGTTGGGAATCCTGGTGAATATTGTGCAATCATCAGTGAATATCCCCACTTCTGATTTTATGATGGAAGAAAGGTCATTGATGAAACAGCTGAAGATGGTTGAGCCTAGGGCACTACCCTGAGGAACTCCTGAAGTGATGACCTGGAACTGAGATGATTGACCTCCAACAACCACAGCCATCTTTCTTTCGGGTTAGGTATGACTCCAACCAGCAGGGAGTTCCCATAATTCCCATTGACTCCAGTTTTTGTTAAGGCTCCTTGATGCCACACTCTGTCAAAAGCTACCTTGATGTCAAGGGCAGTCAGAGAATTGTCTGTCATTTTGGTGTGCTTTTTGTGCTAGTTTCTCTCTCTTCTCCTCAAACCTGAAACAGATTGGGAGGAGAAATGCCTTTGATCCAATTAATATCCTTTTAACAGACCTTTTGGTCTTGAGCTGCATCCATTAAGGAATAAATAGGTAATTTTCTTGGATGAAAGGACCAAAGGTGTGATTACTAAATTTGCTGATGAGGCAAAGGTAAGAAAGTACGCTGTGAAGAGGACATGAGGCTACCAAGGAACGTAGTCTAGGTGAGTGGGCAAAGGTCTGGTAAATGGAATATAATGTGGGAAAATGCGAAATTGTCCATTTTGGCAGAAAGAATAAAAAAGAAGCTTCTCTAAATGGAGAGAGATTGCAGCGCATCAAGATGCAGAGGAATCTGAGTGTTCTAATGCATGAATTGCAAAAGGTTTATATGTAGGTGCAGCAAGTAATTAGAAAAGCTAATAGAATGTTATTCTTTATTGTGAGGGGGATTGAATACAAAAGTAGCAGGGAGGTTATACTTCAATTATACAGGGCATTGGTGTGACCACATCTGGTCTCCTTATTTAAGGAAGGATGTAAATGCGTTGGAGGCAGTTCCATTGCATTGGAAGAAATGCAGAGAAGGTTTACTGGACAAATACCTAGAATGTGCGAATTGTCTTATAAGGAAAGGCTGGACAGTCTAGGCCTGTATCTGCTGGAGTTCACAAGAGTAATAGGCAATTTGATTGAAACATATATTAGATCCTGAGGGGGTCTTGAGAGGATGTATGTGGAAAGGATATTTCTTCTTGAACGTATCTAGAACTAGGAGACACTATTTCAAGATGGAGGGTCGCCCATTTAAGACTGAGATGAGGAAATGTTTTTTTGAGGGTCATGAGACTTTGGAACTCTTCCTCAAAAGTAGTGGGAACAGTGTCTTTGAATATTTTTAAGGCAGAGGTAAATAGATTCTTGATAAGCAAAAGGGTAAAAAGGATCGAGGGTGGGCAGGAATATGAAGTTGAGATTAAAATCAGATCAGGCATGTTGAATGGCAAAGCAGGCTCAAGGGCTGAGTGGTTTACTCCTCCTAATTCGTATGTTAGTAGTCACTGGAGTGAGAACTGAATTAATGTGTCATGCCAATGAGTTTTCATCAGGTTTTAATCCTCCCACGCCTGGTCGGCAATCTTCTTCATACTTGAGTAACAATATCAACTTCACAGAAGCATTTTAAAACAAAGTATAACACTCAGCCACTTAAGGAGATATCAGGTCAGATGACTAAAAGCTTGGGCAAAGAGGTGGGTTTTAAAGAGTACTTTAAAGAGGGAGAGAAGCAGAGAAGTTTAGGGAGGGAATTCCAGAGTTTGGAGCTAGGCAACTGAAGACATGGCCACCAATGCTGGAAGAATTTGAAATTGAGAATGCACAAGAGACTAGAAGTAGAGCTGTGTAGGTGATTGGAGGGTTGAGCAGTGCAGGTGTTTGGAGGGTTGTGGGGCTGGGGGAGATGCTAGAGATAGGGAAGGGCAAGGCTGCAATCAGATCAGCCATATTCTTATTGAATAGCGAAGCAGGCTCAAGAGGCCAAATGATCTCCTCCTGCTCCTAATTTGTATGTTCATATACCATGGAGAGATTTGAAAACCAGGGTGCAAATTTTAAAATCAAGGCATCATTTGATGAGGAACCAATGTAAGTAAGCAAACACAAGGGTGCAAGGGAAACAGGACTTGTGTGATATGCTACCACTCGCAGCAAGTGCTCATTGTTTCTGCAGCTACCATTCACTACTCCTTCCAGCAAACCTATTGGGAGCACATCATCCTGCCCTAGGCTGCCTACTTGTCCTTTTCCACCTCCCACCCAATCTAGAACAAGATGTCCATGTAAGTTGGTTCACTGATCAGTTGTCTCCTTCAGTGGGATTGGGGAATTGGCTGCTCAACCAGCCAACAGCGCCAACACATTTCAACAACACCAGAAGGCTACAAAAATCATGCAGTGACTCCAAGACTGAGCAGTAAAGACACTCTAGCACTAGCTGCTCTTGCATTTCTGTAACATTGTCTGCTCGCAATTCTGTATGTCTAGCAAGGTTGACTGCATTGGCAAATATATGTGTACTGGCTACCCTTTAGCCAACAGATATTGAAAGCCACCTTTTCCTAGGTTTCTTTCTGTTTTCTCACTCCCATGATCTAGTTAGGCTGGTTGCTTTGTGAATTATAATTGCCCGTGACACAAGGATGCCTGACACACTGGCTCAGCGACTCAGCAGCTCCCAGCTCGAGCTGATGTTTGAAAATTGAAGCGTTCTTTATATATAAGAATAATTGAGTCATGTATAACGTTCTGTCTGTTGATGTACAATAAACTATTTTACAAATGGTTGTCTAATAGACCTGCAGGAGTGGAGGTGCTGGATAGTAAATCCAGGACAGCAGAGTACACTGGTCAGTTTGACATTACTCTCTCCAAAAACGATAGCTAAACAATTCAAATGATCATTCAGTGCTAAATGAATGATTAGAGCCTGCATATTCAATGTGTTTAAAAATTAGTGTCTCTGAGAATGGAAAATCACTTTTATGCACTCGGTTGACAAAATTAATGCTAATGACCTGGTACTGTCCTCACTATAACTTCAATGCAATATTGTTTATCATATCCTTTAGTCTGTCCCAGTTTCTTTGCTGATTCAAGGTTTTCTTCTTGATTTCAGGTCGAAATGAGCCTCTGAAGAAGGAGAGGCCAAAATGGAAAAGTGATTATCCCATGACAGATGGCCAACTGAGGAGTAAAAGAGATGAATTCTGGGATACAGCACCTGCTTTTGAAGGTCGCAAAGAAATCTGGGATGCCCTTAAGGCAGCTGCCTATGCCATCGAATGCAATGATCATGAACTGGCCCAGGCTATTGTAGACGGTGCCAGCATAACTTTACCGCATGGTAAGCACTGTCTTGTATCACGTTTTGGGATCCTACAAAGTTTCTATTGAAACCTCCAAAAATTATCAGGAAGTTTCCTATGTTCTCACCAGTGATACTTCCCCCACTGGCTACCTCCCTCGCTTCCCCTCATCTAAATTCAGATTTGTGAAACTTCCAAAAGGTGAGCTTATGGCTGCATATATAGAGCTCAGGTGCACACTACCTGAGAATTGCCCAGATATGACGTATCTCTCTCCCACCATTGCTGAAGCTCTCTGCTTTGGGAGTTGATCTCCATTGCTGCTCTTACTGACCCCATCCTGCATAGCTAAAGTTAATAGGAAGCTAGGTAAACACATTAGGGAGAAAGAAAAGGTTATCCAGATGAGGTTAGTTGAAGCAAGGTGAGAGGAAGTTTGTGTGGTGCATAAACACCGGAGTGAAGCATTTGGAGCTGTTGACCTCTTTCTGTGCCGTACATTGTGTATAGCTAATACAAAATTCAACAACTTGGTTCTCACCCCACACATCCAACTTTGACAAACTATCCATATGTCCTAGTGAATAGAATTCAAATCTTTCCATGGCTTTGGTTCAACTTTGGATTACTAGCAATCCAGTGATTCCTAGTAATATATATCTGCATGCACACTCCAGTTTTGACTCTAGATAGATAACCTTTCTTCCCGATTTCCATCAGAAACTGACTGGTGTCTGAAATATCCCCTAAGATCCCCTTTGTCTTGCAAAAGCAAAATACTGAAGATGCTGAAAATCTGAAAAAAAATCAAAGCGCTGTAAATACTCAGCAGTTCAGGCATCATCTGTGGAGAGGCAACCGGAATTAAGGTTTCAGGTCAATGTCTTTCCATCAGAACTAGGAAACATTAGAAATGTTACAGGTTTTAAACTAGTGAAGGAGGGCAGGAGGCTGGGTCAAAAGAACGAAAGGGATGGTCTGTGGTGGTCTATGACAGGAGAGCTTAAATGGCAAGAAAGTAAGGCCAAAGGACTTTGTAATGGGGCAAAAGATGGGCTTAGAGGAGATGTGAATCATAGAATATAGAATGATGAGCAGCTACAGTTCAAAAGCAAGCGGAAAATGAGTTAAAACCAAAACCTGCAAAAAAAAGGAAACAAAATGGGGCCAAGGTTGCAATCTGAAATTGTTGAACTCAATGTTAAGCCCAGAAGTCTGTGAAGTGCCTTGTCAAAAGATGAAGTGCTGTTCCTCAAGCTTACATTGAGCTTCATTGGAACAGTACAGAAGGCCAGGGAAAGAAAGGTCAGCTTGAGGGTAAGATGAAGAATTAGTGATAAGTGACTGGGTGTTTAAGGTCATGCAGTCTGAACTGAGGTGTTCTTTGTCTTGCTACTTGACACCCCACTTTTAAAAGCTCACTTTTTTTTGAGTCTCTTTCTCCACCCCCCAACCCTCCCCAAATCTTTATACATTATTGAGCACTCAAATGTTCCTTGTGATGAGCACAACATAAATATTTGTTGCAATATACTAAATGGGAAGATGCCTTTCCAGCACTTTATTTTTATCTCAGATTTTTAGTATTTGCAGTATTTTCCGTTTAGGGAAAATGCTTGATGTTGGCTCTGGATAGCAATAAGTAGAAAATGTTCCACAAATCATCGGTGAAATTCCTCATTTGACAAGCACAAAAATAGACACAATGAGGAGAACACAGCTGGAAATATTCATGGGCTGAAGCTTCTGAAACCTGCATCATTCTTGGATGTAGGTGTTGCTAGCAGGGTGTTTTTGTTACCCATCTCTAGTTGTCCTCATTTGATAGAACTGATTGGCTTGCTAGGTCACTTCACACAGCAACTGAGTCAACCACACTGATGTGGAACTGGAATCACATAGACCTGACCGGGTGAGGGAGGCAGGCTTTCTTTCCTAAAGGAGCATTAGTGAAATGTTTCGTTTTTTACAACAATCAGGCAGCAGCTTTGTGGCCACTTCTACTGATGGCAAAATTGTAAACACTGAATTCCAATTCTCAAACTGCCGCAGTGGGATTTGAAATCATTCTTTGGATTATTAGTCAAATTAACATAGGTACTACACTACCAATCCCAGAGCACTGATCCAGACCAGTAATTCTGGATCAGCAACTGAAAAGGCTTACCTGTTTTATACTATACAGCAGTTCTACTAAAGCAGCAATATTGTAATGAAACTTTCTGCGCACACCTGACACTGCCTGCAGATAGGTGCTATCACGATCCATTGGGGATAGTGCGCTGTAATATCAAGCCCCACTGTTCCCTGAGCCGCAACAAATGTGAAAAAGTTTGATCAAGCCATCAGATTGCCCCAATTCTACCTAACTGTTTAATTTAGGTTTACTGAATATGAGCACCAGGTTTGTAAACTTAAGTAAATAACTGTTTATTGAATAAATTGTCTTTAACTAGTGGCAAAAGAGAAATATGAACTGCTAACTTCTAACACCTATAACTTTACCCCCTTCTTAAATCCATGCATACATATACATGCACACACACACACGACACTGATTTTAAGGATGAGATAAAATAGTTCAATAGCTTCAATGCATTGATTTTGATCAATGTCTTGCAAATTCCTTTCAGTTCTTGTTGATGACATGAGGTGGTCTTCAAGTTCTTTCAGTATTTCATTCACTGGTTGAGAACTTGCTTTTCAATGTCTCTAACAGAGGTTTCGCCTTTTTATAGGGGTTTCCTCAGAGAGAGTAGGTTATAGAGATATGAGGAAAAGAGATTTTAGATGTTTTCTTTTTGCAGGCCAGGAGCTTTCTGCTGCATTGCTACCACACAAAACCTTGGTCACCTGGTGAGGGGCCAATTAAAATGCTGTTGTCTGGCAGCTCCCTTGGTCCAGGACTTCTTTCCGGCACCATCCTCTCTTTCATGGCATACTCTGTTCCATGACTGCAACATTGCATATATTTCTCATCCTGTTCCATTGGACATATCCTTTAAACTGCAGCCATTGTAATTCTAATCCATAGTCCAACAGAAAATAAAAAAATGTGCCTTACAGTGCAAACAGGAGAATTTCTTCTACACTGGCATTTAGATGTGTGATACGGACTGGGAGAGATGAGTGAGGAGGAAAATGCAGTATACATCTTCCACAGTAGTTACAAGTATACAGTCAGATTTCATGAGCACTTCATCCAGGTCGGCAGCTAAACATACTCCATTTGGTCAGTTTAAGTGTGTGCAGTTGTGTTACATTAGATGGAGCTTTGCCATGTGAACAAAGTACCAGTCCTCTTGGCTGAGAAAATCTTACCAAATTCAATTGTGCGCCTGCTACCTAGAATCTCTGGTTTGCAGCTGAAGCTCTTTTTATTTTAGTGTTGATGAATCTAATTTAGCTGATCAAGATCTAATTTTGGCTAGCTGTTTCTGATGTAGTGTGCAGATGTTTGAATCGTGATCTTTATTTTAGATAGAACTTGTCTCTGCACTTATCTTTCATTTCACACAGGGGCTGACTGCTTGGGTGTCAGCAGCCCTCCATATCTCATTCAGGTTGAGCTTTTCATCTGTGAACAGAGATGATGTGTTGCCAGGGCACTTGGAAGATAGCTTCCAAGCGAAGTTTGAGCTGCTTTTAATATTGTGTTGCTGCCAGCTACTGATGCATGGCCCCTGTACAGCAAATAGCAACACCAGAGGAATTTGCCAAATTGGTTAAACCCAGTGACTGGGAAGGCCCAGTGAAAAGAGACCTCAGACAATCATTGCTTTTGTAAATTAGTGCCAAATGCTGCTTTCACTTAAAGCTAGTTATAATTGTGCATTCCTGATCTTGGATGCTTTCTTGACTTGACAAATTCCTGACTCTAACCCACATTCCTGCTGAAGTAGCAGTATGCATATAGGCTGTAGGAAAAGCTGTAGTGAAATCATCTTTTTTGCCCTTGGTCTTGCAAGTTTCATCAAGCAAGAAGGAATAGTTGAACAGATGCACATACCAAAATAGTTGCTGCCATTTAACTACCTGTGTACCACAGCAGCAGAGGAATTCAGAATACCAGAAGTGTTAAATTTGAAATTTAAGATCACTTTCCCTCGTTCCTCTGCCCTTATCTCATGGTTGTACCAGGTGAGTTAGGGCACAGGATACTAACCCTCCCAAATTATCCTGGAGTCATCAGAAATTTAGGGTTAATCTCCTGGACACAGCTGCAAACAAACTGGGGAAATGTCATTTAATTTTTTTTTCATTTACTTTGAGTACTTATGTTTGTGAAGGTTCCATTAGAGATGGAAAGGAGGGGTGGGGAAAAGACTGTTGACTGGATGGGAGGTCATTTAATGAAATCTCCAGGCATATGCTCAGTTTTCATTGGTAACCCTAGCTGTGGTGGGGATAATGATCTCATTCTTGTGCCAGTACCTCTGAGGCCACTACTGCTATACTGCTTTCAGTAGTTACCCTTGCACCTCTCATTTATTATTGTGACAGGTTCTGATCTCCAATGCCAAACTTTTCAACTAGGATCATTGGATAGTGATCAGAAGCAGGCTGCACTTAGCCTCCTCTGTTCTAAGGAATAAAATATTAAGGGGTGACCTAATTGAGGGGACTAGATAGGGTAGACAGGAAAAACTTGTTTCACCTAGCTGAGAGGTCAATTACCAGGGGGCATATATTTAAGGTGATTGTAGAAGGATTAGAGGGGTCGTGAGGAAAAAACTTTTTCACTCAGATGGTGGGTGTCTGGAATTAACTACCTAAGTTGGTGGTTGAGGCTGAAAAGCTCAACTCAATTAATAGGTACCTGGATCTGCATCTGAAGTGCTGTAACTTGCAAGGCTATGGACCAGGTGCTAGAAAGTGGGATTAAAATGAATAGCTAGTTTCTTTTTTCAGCTAGTGCCGACACGATGGGCTGAATGGCCTCTTTCTGTGCCGTAACTTTTCTATGGTTCTATGAAGTTACTGAACACATTGACTGGTACCCCAGCAGAGACCAGGAATCAAATCTCATGACCTTCCTATTCTGTACTACTCAATCCAGTAACCACTAAGAAGGATCTTTAAAAAAAAAAATTTGCACTGGCAGTCCTACAGTACATATCCTCCTGTATACAGGTTTTATGTCTCTGCTGAGGAAAGATCAGAACTCAGTATGGAAATGGTTTTGTGTTTTACTTTTGGAAACCATCCCCGACATGTCCTAGTCATACAGCCATTCGATATTTATTTTGGGCTCTAAATACTTTTGGGCCAAATCATAGTTATGGTTTGCATGTTGCAAAATGGCACCAGCAAGTCTGTTGCCAAAACGTTCCAATACTTGGGAATCGTGCCTAGTGGCACCAGGTAGTTTAGTTTTGTGTAAACTACTGGCTGTTACTGTGAATGCCAGCTTCCTTTTCCTGCATTTTGAACTATCCAAACACTTTAAAGCACACTTGCTAATCTCCCATGGCTTGGCTGAGGGGAGTCAAAGTGCATGCTACTGCCAATGGTTCTTGGGTGGGAAAGTAATACCTATCTTCACAGAGAATTTAGAAACTTGTAGGATATCTCAAGGCAGTCAAATAAGCCTTTTTGATTAATACCTAGAAAGTAAATGAACTATTATTTCCTTTCCACAGCAGGTAGCTACACAAATTTAGTTCTCTTCACTTACCACAGTTGAATAAATGAATGCTGTCATGCAATATTGGGAAAGCACTCTTCATCTTTTATTTTCTATCTATTTAGCAGTTGAGTTATTATAGGGGTGGTGCAGTGGTTAACGCTACCACCTCATAGCTCCAGGGATCCGGGTTCAGTCCTGACCTCTGGTGTCTCTGTGGAGTTTGCACATTCTCCCTATGTCTGCGTGGGTTTCCGCTGGGTGCTCCGGTTTCCTCCCACTGCCCATAGACGTGTTGGTTAGGTGGATTGGCGGCGGTTAAATTGCCCCTTAATGTGTGTGTGGGAGTGTGCGCCCTGTGATGGACTGGCGTCCTGTCCTGGGTATAACCCGCCTTGCGCCCATTGTCTGTCGGGTTAGGCTCCGACTCCCCATGACCTTGAATTGGATAAGGTGGTTCTGGAAAAGTGAGTGAGTTATTATAGTGAAGGCCAAAAAATGTATAAAGTTTTAAAGATCAAAATTAATTAGTGTTCTTCCTGTAGCAAATCTCTGTATTTGGTATTACCAAAGATGTTGCAAAGATGATTTTAATCTGGAACCTCCCCCCCCACCAATCTTGGATAATGGTACATTTCTTTCAGAATTTGCTACTGTTTGTGAACCACTATTTTCCTGATTGTTTTTTGAGCTCTGAAAGGAATGGAGCTGATCAAACTATTTATAGTACTTTACAGAGTATGCAGACCTTCCCTATTATGCAGTTTTCTGTTCAGCTGCATTACTATACTTGATATTTTGTTAGCTTGAAAGTTTAGCAACAAGAATATTTGAAAGTATGGTACATTATGACTGATAAAACATATAATCTATATATTAACTGTCAACTTTTCCATTATAAATTCCTTTGCCCACATTTATAATGGAAACTGCCTCTATAATTTTGTTATGTTGTAATTACAGCCTCCTGCTAGTGGTGGCATAGTATTTGTTGAGTCTTCCAGTTTCAATGCCTGAGAGATAGAGAAACTCCTTCACTCTGAACTGCTTTCCAAGTTGCTGTACATTTATATATACATTTACTCTATATAACAAGATCAAAATGTACTTTAATTGGCTTAAAGCATGACTTTAAAGTGGAGACTGATTTATGTCTGAGCACCCTGGTTTAATTAACTCCAACCCTCTAACCCACTGACTCTGTCCACAATATTCCAGGCAATGAGTTAGTATTTTACTTATTTCTTCTCTGCGCCCTCTCTTGAATGAGTCTTGGTGGCTATTCTAACATATGTAGGCTGGGCATCATAGGGCTTAAACTAGTGTTTCAGACTGCTGTTTCTTCCTCTCCTACACCATTAACATACATTCAAATTAGGAGCAGGACTAGGCCATTTAGCCCCTTGAGCCTGCGCTGCCGTTCAATAAGATCATGGCTGATCTGAGTGTGGCCTCAACTCCATATTCCACCTACCCTCGACAACCATTGACTCCCTTGTGAGTCAAGAATATATCTACCTCTGCCTTAAAAATATTCATTGGCTCTGCCTCCGCCATTCTTTGTGGAAGAAAGAGAAAGATTCAAGACCCTCTGCAAGAAATAAATTCTTCTCATCTCCACCTTAAATGAGAGACCCCTTATTTTTAAACTCTGCTGCCTAGTTCTAATCTCTCCCAGAAGCGGAAACATCCTTTCAGCATGCACCCTGTCAAGTCTCCTCAGGATCTTATGTTTCAATAAGATCGCCTCTCAATCTTCTAATCCAGTGGGCACGGGCCCAGCCTGTCCAACCTTTCCTCATAAAGCAATATCCCCCCTCACAGAGATCAGTTGAGTGAACCTTCTCTGAACTGCTAATGCATTTATATTCTTTCTTAAATTAGGAGACCAAAACTTTTCACAATACTCAAGATGTGGTCTCACCAACAACTGTAGCAGAAGATCCCGACTTTTTACATAACATTCCCCTTGCAATAAACAACATTCTGTTTACCTTCCTAATCACTTTCTACACCTGCGTATTAATTTTTCTTGATTCATGTACCATGATACCCAGATCCCCTTGTACCTCAGAGTTCTGCAATCTTGCTCCATTTAAATAGTATGCTGCTTTTCTTTTCCTGTCAGAGTTCATATTTTCCCATATTATACTCCATCTGGTAAATTACTGCCCACTCACTTAACCTATGTCCCTTTGCAGATTCCTTGGAGGTATCTTTGAGTCATGTGCTGACAGGGTTGAGAAATGCTGTAGTTGTTAATTGCATTCTATGTACGGTATAGATGACTACATGCAGAGGCAGGGCATATTCTAAATGACATGCTTTTTAAAGAACCAATGTTGGAATGCATTGTGAGGCTTAAGGTTTCCTGAAGTGTTAGGACTTTTTTGGAAATGACTTGCTAAGTAAGGATGCCAGGGAGACAGTGGGAAGGATAGCGTCAGAGGGACCAAGTTAGTTTTGTTTTGGCTAAAGGAGCAATTGAGGAGTATGTGGGAGTTCTGTTTCTTTTGTTTTGGAATTGATTGGATCATGGTGGCATTTCCTATTCATTGTGTTTCTATAATCATAAGATTAGATAGATTGTAGAGCTTAATTGGGGCCGAGCAGGAGAAACTTGAACACTTAACTATGGTTGAATGAATCACCACTTCTCCACCACTCGGCCAACTACGTACAGTCCATATATTGGACCTGGGTCTTGCCTGTTCATTTACTCAATTCACACACCACTTTATGTACTTAACTCCCACTGAGTCAATAAAATGTCCAAAGTAATTTGCAAGGTAAATAACCTCACGGCTAGCTGTTAGGTCAACCTTGAGCAATGTACATATCCATGTTAACAATAATAAACTTAACTCAACAAAGTGCAATCATAGAGACACATTTGTCACCAATGTCACAAACATTATGAAAGTGTAAGATTTTCTCAGTGCATCCATTTAGACTAGAAAAGCAACCCACTGTGCCATTAGTTAGATTTTTTTCAAGCTTGGGTTGTATTTTGATTCTCAAAGCCTTTACATTAGAAGAAATCTTGTGTGATGCATCAGAAGTAACGGACAGCATTTTAGTAGTGCCAAACTGAGAGCTGTAAGGGCACTGAGTCCTGACAATCTGGCCCTTTGGGCCAATTAACACAGTCTCCTCTCTTTCTATTCCTTCCTCACTTTTTTTCTTGAATTCAATGGGCTTGAAGGTTTGGGAATAATCATTTAGGGAAAATTCCAAAATTTGAGTACTAAAATCTGTTGGTAACTTCAGCCTGGCATATGCATTTAGATAGGAATTTTGAAAGTTTGGATGGGACTCATGGGACACCATGTGCTCCCCAATAACAAACTGTATTAAGCTGCATAGGTTGAAGTGAGTAGATTCATACACCATGTTGGTATCAAAAATACCCAGTAATAACATTATACATTAGCTAGGTTGACACAGGTGCAGCACTAAGGGAGTACTGCCCCCGTTGGAGGTGCTGCCTTTCAGATGAGATATTAAGCTGATGTTAAACACTAGTCTGCCCCTCAGCTGGATATGAAAGATGGAACTATTTGAAGGAGGACTGGTGAGTTTTCCTGTTTTTCAAGGCTAATATTTATCCTTCAACCCGCAACACTAAAAACAAATTACATGATTATTTATCTAATTGCTGTTTGTGGGAGTTTACTGGGTACAAATTGACTACACTTCAGAAGTATTCCATTGGCCATGTGACATCTTGAGGATGTGGAAGGATTGCTAAGCTATCTTTTCTCGACTTGCCTGCAGCTTTTGACATAGTTGATGCACACCATCCTCCTCTAATCCCCTTCTCTGTTATTCAGTTGGGCGGGACTGAATTTACCTGGCTCTATTCTTATCTATCAGGTCATAGCCAAAGAATCACTTACAATTGCTTCTCCTCCCACTTCTGTACCATTAACTCTGGGACTGTAGAATGATTACAGCACAGAATAAGGCCATTCAACCCATCACAACGATGATGGCTCTCTGCAAGACTATTTCAGCTAGTCCCACTCCCCATCGTTTTCCCCATAACCCTGCATTTTTATTTCAGATGCTGATCCAATTCCATTTTGAAAGCAATGATTAAATGTGCATTCACCAAACTCTCAGGAAGTGCATTAATCCCCTTCTCTGTTGTTCAGTTGGGAAGTACTGAATTTACCTGGTTCTGTTCTTATCTATTAGGTCATAGCCAAAGAATCACTTACAATTGCTTCTCCTCCCACTTCTGTACCATTTACTCTGGGACTGAAGAATGATTACAGCACAGAATAAGGCCATTCAACCCATCACAACGGTACTGGCTCTCTGCAAGACTATTTCTCTGCATGTAAAAACATTTCTCATGTTGTTACTGGTTCTTTTGTCATTCACATTAAATTGGTGTCCTCTGGTTCTCGACTCTTCTGTCAATAGGAACAATTTCGCTCTCTTTACTCTGTCTAGATCCCTCATGATCTATTTTTGTCCCCCTCCTATTTCTTATCTATAAGCAGCCCTGCAAAAACACATCAGATCCCACATGTATGCTGACGATACCCAGCAATAACTTTGATTACCACCTCTCTTGCCTGCAACTCTCATCATAAACCCCCTCCCAGCCTCCCCTGAATGCCTCACTGTCACTAATTTGTCACACTGCTTGTCCGACATCCAGTACTGGTGAGTAGCAATGTCCCTCAACTAAATATTAAGAAGATTAAAACCATTGTCTTTGTGCCCCACCACATACTCCACTTCCCTAGTCACCAACTCCATCTGTCTCCCTGGCATCTCCCTTGGGATCATGTTTGACCCCTGCGATGAGCTTTACATCTGATCCATCATTTAAGCCTATTTACCTCATATAGTAATGTTGTCCAGCTTCTCTGCTTGCTCAGTTCATCTGGTACTTTCATTCATGTGTTTAACTCTAAATTTGACTATTCCAATCCACTCCTGGCCAGCCTGTTGTCTTCTACCCTCCATAAACTTGCTCATCCAAAACTCTGTTGCCTGTATCCATTCACCCATCATTTCCATGTGCACTGACCAACCTAGCTCCTAGTTGAGCATCATCTCAATTTGGCAATTCTCATCCTGGCTTTCAAATCCCTCCATGGCCCCCTCCCATCTCTGCACCTTCCTCCCTACAGCCTCACCCCCACTGCTGGTGAGACCTTTGCCCCTCCCAATTCTGGCCTTTTGCACATCCCTGATTTTAATTGCTTCACATGGCAGCTAATTTGTGTACAGCACAGTCCTACAAACAGCAAATGAGATTAATAACTATATAATGCAAGATGATAAAAGCAAAAAACTGCAGATGCTGGAAATCCAAAACAAAAATAAAAATACCTGGAAAAACTCAGATCTGGCAGCATCTGAGGAGAGGAACATAGTTAACGTTTTGAGTCCGTGTGACTCTTCAACAAAACTAAGTAAAAATAGAAGAGAGGTGAAATATAAGCTGGTTTAAGGGGCGGGGGTGGGGGGAGACAGGTCGAGCTGGATAGAGGGCCAGTGATGCAAGATGATGTTGGTTGAGGGACAAACATTGGCCACAGCACTGAGAGAGAGTCCCCCATCTCCACTTTGAGTGGTGCCAATGGGATCTTTCACATCCAACTGAACAAACAGATGGGGTTTCAGTTTAACTCACCATCCAAGAAAACGGTGTAATATTGCTTGCCCTAAATTATGCATTGCATTTCCAGTGTGAAGTTCAAGCAGATGTACTACTAGCCAAGTCAAGCTGATCTCTCTCTTAATCTCTCACTTTAAATTTGCTCCTTTTCCTGCACCTTTCTACCATGTGTTCACTGCAATCTTTGCTTTATGTAAAAAGCATATCGTTTTTTGATTCAGGTTCCTGTGGCTGCATCAGGATCCTCGTTTTGGCTGGAAGTAGTTGTCCTAGCTTCATCAGATTTTACAGTTACAGCAGTCTTTAACAATTTTCTCTTGTTCTGAGTGCTTCCTATTCTGCTACCGCTCACCCAATGGTCAGTGACCCTGATGTCTGCATTACCATACATGATCTCACTACCTGTCTGAGCAGCATTGGTCGTGTAGCCAGGGGGATTTCTCACTCCCCATCACAGATTCTGCCTGTCCTGCTGGTCAGAAAGTTCTACAAGAGCAGGTTGCTTGATGAAATGATCTGGAGACTTTTGAGCATAGTGATGGCTTTCTACACAACTGAAATCCAGCCTACTGAAACAATGTGACCTATTGTTTGCCTACAGGACCAACTAAGCACCCTGTACTTTGAGCAACAAAACTTCAAGCTAAACATCAGTCCTTTAACATAGAATACAACTCCCCTAGTAGCTCAGGAGATAAGTGCATAATCCAGCCTGAAATTTAAATGTTCTTGTTAGACCATAGCTCTGATTTTAGCGCTGCACTATCTCATGCACTGAACTTTCCTCATAATGTAAAAAATCTAATCAGGACCAACATTTAATCTTTCATTAGTTTGTCAGGAAGAAAACTAAACCTTAAGTAATACTGATAGGAACAGGAGGCCATTCAACCTCTCAAACGTGTTTCATCATTCTATTACATCATAGCTGATCTGTATCTTAACTCTACCTACCCACTTTGGTTCCATAACACTTAATACTCTTTCCTAACAAACTTCTATCTATCCCAGTTTTGAAATTTTCAATTGACTCCCAGCTAAAACAGTTTTTTGAGGAAGTGTTCCAGATTTCCACTACCCTTTGTATAAAGAAATGCTTCCTGACTTACAGCAATAGCTTGCATTTACAAAGCACCTTAACATAGTAAAACATCCCAAGGCATTTTATAGGAACATTACCAAACAAAATTTCAATGTGAGCCACATGAGATATGGGGAGAGGAAACCAAAAATGTGCTTAAAGGGAGGTAGGCTTTAAGAAGCATCTTAAAGGAGGTGGACGGTTTAGGGAGAGAACTCCAGAGTTTAGGGCCCAGGCAGCTGAAGGCACGGCCTGCTGGTATGCACAAGAGGCCAATATTGGAGGTGCATAGGGTTGGAGGAGGTTAGAGATTGGGAGAGGCAAGGCCTGGGAGGGATTTGTAAATAAGGATAAGATTGGAGGTGTTGCTGGACAGGGAGCAAATGTAGATCAGTGAACTTGGGTTTGATAGATGAACAGAACCATTTGCACATTAAGGATATGGGCAGCAGAGTTTTAGATGAATTCAAGTTATTAGATGCAAGATAGGTAGCTAGCCAGGAGAGGTTTGGAATAGTCAAGGTTTAGAAGTAGTAAAGTGAGGGTTTCAGCAGCAGATGAGCAGAGGCAGAGAATATTTATAATGCTCAAAAGTGGAAAATGTAATCTCGTACATTTTCTTTAAGGCTCAGGTGATGATAAAGATGGAAGTGGATGATATTGGTGATGGAGCAGTCTTTAATTTTAAGCTTGTGTCCCCTTGTTCTGGTGGTCTCAAACATTCAAAATTAAATGCAACTTAATTTAAGTAGTTACCTAAATCATCATCAAGCTCACCCAAATTTTCTACTGGGTTAATGTTCCTTGCAGAAAAATGCAGCATGTAAGTGAGCTATGCACTTCGGAGGGCCCAATTCAGTTTTAGAGCAATTGGCTTATGGACTAGAAGCAAAAGAATCACCTTGGGTTCCTGAAGATCATCACTGCCAAAAACCATTACTGCATGTGTGGACACATGGGGAGAGTATGGCAACAACTCAGTTGCAGATGAATCCTTGTGGCTGAATAGCCAGTCATAGTCAAAGCTCTCAGATGAATAATTGTCATGCAGGTGCATTCCTTGAAGGACTTATTGCTGTGGAACTGGAGTTTACAAAGGGTTAGCATGCACAAGAGAGGGAGGGGAGAATAGTGCCAAAGTGAGGAGGTGACATCAGTGATGTGAAGCTTTGCATTTTAAACACTTACATTTTGCAGCTTGCTCCTGGGTTTGAGTATCTGATTAGCCATTATGTTCACTATTGACCATTGGAGCTGATGCCTTTTAAATAGCTGATGACAGCAGCATTATAGGTAATTATAAATTATAAATAATATATCAATATCCAGAAAATAGTTGAAGAGGAATTTGATGGGACAGAGTAAGAAAGCTTGACTTTGCCTCTGGCCTGGTGTGTGTTGTGTTCAAAGAAGGAACAGAACAAAATAATAAGTGGGAACTGATTACTCATTGAGAATATTTCTTTTCTCCCCATGCCCCATTCAGGTTCATTAACAGAATGTTACGATGAGCTTGGTAACCGGTACCAGCTTCCCGTTTATTGCCTAGCACCGCCTCTAAACCTCATCACCGAGAAATGCGACGAGGAAATGGCTGACATACCCGACCCTCCAGCAAACGCCAAGCGAGAATTCCAGCTCAAGGTGCGCTTGTCCACTGGGAAGGACGTCAAACTGAACGCCAGCATGGCAGACACAATCGGGCAGCTGAAGAGGCAGCTGCACACGGAAGAGGGTATTGAACCCTCACGGCAGCGCTGGTTCTTCTCGGGGAGACTACTCACTGATAAAATGAGACTGCAGGAAACGAAAATTCAGAAAGACTTTGTCGTGCAAGTTATAGTCAATGAGGTAGCTGCTATTTACTGAGCCACCTGGCAAAAATATATCAATATGCAAGACACATGACTATGTATCTTATATAAGAAAAACTGAAGGGCTCTGGAACATGGTCAGTGTAAGGAGGGACTTGGAGTTGGAGTGCACTGGAATATGTACAATGGCCTGTTCTGGCCATTGTCAGTTGGACAGTCAAATTTAGTTTGAGGCCAAAAACAAGAATCATATTTAATTTACATCTGGCAGTCTTGTTATTGCTGCCTTTGGCCAGCCAATGGATATTTTTGACTGTAAATGAAGGTGATTTCTGTTGCTCTCCTGTCCCCATCCTCTCGCTCTCCTGTCCCCATCCTCTCGCTCTCCTGTCCCCATCCTCTCGCTCTCCTGTCCCCATCCTCTCGCTCTCCTGTCCCCATCCTCTCGCTCTCCTGTCCCCATCCTCTCGCTCTCCTGTCCCCATCCTCTCGCTCTCCTGTCCCCATCCTCTCGCTCTCCTGTCCCCATCCTCTCGCTCTCCTGTCCCCATCCTCTCGCTCTCCTGTCCCCATCCTCTCGCTCTCCTGTCCCCATCCTCTCGCTCTCCTGTCCCCATCCTCTCGCTCTCCTGTCCCCATCCTCTCGCTCTCCTGTCCCCATCCTCTCGCTCTCCTGTCCCCATCCTCTCGCTCTCCTGTCCCCATCCTCTCGCTCTCCTGTCCCCATCCTCTCGCTCTCCTGTCCCCATTCTCTCGCTCTCCTGCTTTTGTCTCTCTAATCTGTCTGTCTGTCTCTCTCTGTCTCTTCTTCCACCTCTTTCCATTTCCTACCATCTCAAAAAAATTGATTGAATAGCCATCTCACTGTGGTCCTGTCAACCTGGGTACTTTGCAGTGAAAATCTTTTAAAGGTTGCTCTATAGTAGCAGTTTGAGGCTTTATATAGAAAAGTGTACTGCAAATGTTTTACAATGGCTTTAATCGTGCAGTGGTTGATCACTTGTTTTTTTGCTGTAGGCCTGTAAGGACCCAGCTAAGCACCAAAAATTTGCTGTTGTGTGTTTATGTATAATTACACCAATTGAAGTCTCAATGTAACTCTGTGCTTCCATTTTTTTTTAAATAGGCAAAAGACTGGTATGAATTTGTAAAAAAAAAAAATGATGCTGGAAGTATGTAAGCAAACTACCTCTGCCTCTATACAGAGAAAAGGCAGGCTAATATTTTGGGTGTTAGATACCTTATTGAAATTGGAGCATGCAAAGGCCTCTTAACAGGAACTTAAAGCTTTTATTTGAAGATGTTTGCAATGGAGTCTCATGAACAAATGCATATGTTCGCATTTTAATTTACATTATATGTGTAAATACTAACAGAGCTGTTGTCTTATTAGGTAAATTTCAAAGCACGGCAGAATCTGATAACAGCACTTTCTAAACCTCTGTCCATAAAGTTCCAATGGGGAAACACAGCGTGTGATGAATATAAGCACAAATGGAACGTGAGTTTGCCTGTGCTTAATGGACAGGACTGCTACATGTCACTCTTGAACTTTAGTTTGAATGTGCCTTGTGTATGAGACCAAAAGAAATGGAGGAAGTTGGAGAATGATGGGTTGGAGGCAAGTTTTGTTTATGCTGACTATCCAAAGAAGCTGGTCATGCTTTCATTTCTTGGCCTCATTCCCTTTCCTTTACGCTATCCATAGTACTTATTTTTCAATTCAGATCAACAGTCTAAAATGAGATAGTCATTTGGTGGTACTCAAAATGAGATGTATTAATTTATATTTTTGCTTCTCACATGCTGACTACCATTTCCTGAGACCCCCTCCAATTTTGGCTGAATGCCTTGGTGAGGTGTGTGTGATTTGACGTGAGCTGCATTGACTTCAGGTGGTTTTGTGAGCAAGAAAACTGTGCTGTGGGACTCAAATGTGCAAACGAGATTTGAGACTTCATTCCTAGTCAACTGTTGTATGCTCATTCTGTTGCAGTGGTAAGGGTTTCTGCACTTGGCCTCTAGGTTTATCTAGGTTACTGAGAGGCTGCTGCTTGTGTAGACATGGGATGAAGTGAGAACCTGACTCAGTGGATCTCAGTCACAGGGCAATGTGAATAACTCCATCCAGGCACTCTCAAAGACTGGCTTATTGGTTGAACTACCTACAGATTGCTTCCCTGTCCGTATGTCCCACTGTGTCTCCATCTTCAGGGGTGAAAGGAACTGGGAATTGAAGAAAATGTAAATTTTATTTTGAGAGGAATTATTGAACTATGAACCATTGAACACGGGTGTTATCATGGATGACTCACAGGTGCTGCTTTTGTTTTTGCAATGCTGTTTTCCCAACATGAATTGATCAGTGCCAGCCTAAACTGAGGGAAAGAGGGGTGTCCCTTTTAAAGATCTGAGCAAGACTTAAACAGTGCAGAGTAAAGATATTGAATTGGATTGAACGTGGGGGGAGGAGTATGCTTCAGTTTCAGTACTGAGCGAGGACATCATGCAGACTGGCTGCCCCTCTCCAGCATAATTGTGTATCCTGTAAGGAGAAAGAGACGGCATTGATTGAGAGAATAGTGCCTTTTTTTTTTGTAGGAAGGGACCATTTTCTTAAAAAAAAAAAGTGTAAGCCAAACCAAACAGTTTAGGTTAGGCAGGAGTGGGAGGCCCAGAACCATCTCACTTGTCTGCTTCCAGAATCTCGACTTGATAACTGTGCAGGTACACAGCAGCTGGCTTGTGGAGAAAAATGGGAGTAGATGGTAGAGTGGAAAAAAATCTCGATGTTGGGATTTGGGTTCATTGTTAGGAACAATACTCCACATCAATAGGGCAGTTGTTTAGTCCCAATATGAAATCTTCCATTCTCTGTCGTTGACACCCATTTAAAAAAGATACTATTTTTAGCTGTTTTCTGGCAGACAATATAATCAGAGGGGACTGTCACAATTTTTGCGTGCACCCCAGTATAAGGTGAAAAAATGTAAATCCTTATTGACCAGATTGAAATGATCTTGTCTTAGGTATTTGTTTATTGTTTGATTTTGTACTGCAAACAAATAAATCCTGCTCTCACTGGTATATGGGCGTTGCTGGCTGGGCCAGCATTTATTGTCCATCCCTAATTGTCCTTGAGAAGGTGGTGGTGAGCCCCTTTCTTGAACCGCTGCAGTCCCTTTGGTATAGGTACACCCACAGTGCTGTTAGGAAGGGAGTTCCAAGATTTTGACCTAGTGACAATGAAGGAACGGCGATATATTTCCAAGTCAGGATGGTGCTTGGATTAGTACTTGGGACTATGATGTTATTGCTATTACAGAGACTTTGTAAAAGGATGGACAGGATTGGCAGATAAATGTTCCAGGATTTAGATGTTTCAGGCAGGATAGAGAGTGATGTAGAAGAGGTAGGGGAGTTGCACTGCTGGTTAAGGGGAATATCACAGCTGTACGACAAGAGGACACCTCGGTGGGCTCATGCAGCAAGGCAATATGGATAGAGCTCCGGAATAGGAAGGGTGCAGTCACAATGTTGGGGCTTTACTATAGGGCCCCCATCTGCTGGCGGGTCATTGAGGAACAGTTATGTAGGCAGATTTTGGAAAGATGTAAAAGCAATAGAGTTGTTGTGGTGGGTGATTTTAACTTTCCCTATATTGACTGGGAATCACTTAGTGCTAGGGGTTTGGATGGTGCAGAATTTGTAAAGTGCATCCAAGAGGGCTTCCTGAGACAATATATAGATAGTCCAACTAGGGAAGGGGCAATACTGGACCTGGTATTAGGGAATGAATCTGGCCAGGTGGTCGAAGTTTCAGAAGGGGAGAATTTTGGGAAAAGTGACCATAATTCAGTAAGTTTCAAGATACTGGTGGATAAGGATAACAGGAGTTCTCGGGTTAAGGTGCTTAATTGGGGGAAGGCTAATTATAACAAAATTAGGCAGGAACTGAGGAATCTAGACTGGAGGCGGATGTTTGAGGGCAAATCAACAACTGACATGTGGGAGGCTTTCAAACATCAGTTGATAAGAATTCAGGACCGGCATGTTCCTGCTAGGATGAAGGATAAGTATGTCAAGTTTCAGGAACCTTGGATAACAAAGGATATTGTGAGATTAGTCAAAAAGAAAAGGGAAGCATTCGTAAGGGCTAGAAGGCTGGGAACAGATGAAGCCCGTGGAGAATATAAAGAAAGTAGGAAGAAATTTAACCAAGAAGTCAGGAGGGCTAAAAGAGGTCATGAAAAGTCACTGGCAACCAGGATTACGGAAAATCCTAAGGCCTTTTATACATATGTAAAAAGCAAGAGGCTACCCAGGGAAAGGGTAGGCCCACTCAGAGGTGGGAATCTGTGTGTGTAGCTAGAAGAAATAGGAGAGATACTAAATGAATACTTCTCATCAGTATTCACCAAAGAGAAGGATTTAGCAGTTGATTTGTCTAGAGCAGAGTATTTAGCCTGGATCATGTTGAGATCAAAAAAGAGATGTTAGGTGTCTTGAAGAATATTAAGGTGGATAAGTCCCCAGGGCCAGATGGGATTTATCCCAGAGTACTGAGGGAGGCAAGGGATTGCTGGGGCCTTGACAGAAATCCTTGTATCCTCACTGGCTACGGGTGAGGTCCCAGAGGACTGGAGAATGGCCAATGTTGTTTCATTGTTTAAGAAGGGTAGCAGGAATAATCCAGGAAACTACAGGCCGGTGAGCCTTACATCAGTGGTAGGGAAATTATTGGAGAAGATTCTTCGTGACAGGATTTACTACCATTTGGAAGCAAATGGGCATATTAGTGAGAGGCAGCATGATTTTGTGAAGGGGAGGTCGTGTCTCACTAACTTGATCGAGTTTTTCAAGGAAGTGACAAAGATGATCGACGATGGAAGGGCAGTGGATGTTATCTACATGGATTTCAGTAAGGCCTTTGACAAGGTCCCTCATGGCAGACTGGTACAGAAGATAAGTCGCACGGGATCAGAGGTGAGCTGGCAAGATGGATACAGAATTGGCTTGGTCATCGAAGACAGAGGGTAGCAGTGGAAGGGTGCTTTTCTGAATGGAGAGCTGTGACTAGTGGAGTTCTGCAGGTATCAGTGCTGGGACCTTTGCTGTTCGTAGTATACATAAATGTTTTGGAGGAAAATGTAACTGGGCTAATTAGTAATTTTGCAGATGCCACTAAGGTTGGAGGAGTTGCAGGTAGTGAAGAGGATTGTCAAAGGATACAACAGGATATAGATTTGTTGGAGACTTGGGCGGAGAAATGGAAGATGGAGTTTAATCTGGACAAATGCGAGGTAATGCATTTTGGAAGGTCTAACACAGGCAGGAATTATACAGTAAATGGCAAAACCCTTAAGTGCATTGATGGGCAGAGGGATCAGGGTGTACAGGTCCACAGGTCACAAAGTGGCAATGCAGGTGGATTGGTAGTCAGGAAGGCATATGGCATGTTTGCCTTCATTGGCAGGGGTATTGAGTATAAAAGCTGGGAAGTCATACTGCAGCTGTATTTGGTTAGGCCACACTTGGAATATTGCGTGCAATTCTGGTCGCCACATTACCAGAAAGATATGGAGGCGTTGGAGAGGGTGCAGAGGAGGTTTACCAGGATGTTGCCTGCTCTGGAGGTTATTAGCTATGAGGAGAGGTTGGAGAAACTCTGAATGTTCTCACTAGAGCAACGGAGATTGAGGGGCGACTTGATAGAAGTTTACAAAATTATGAGTGGCATGGACAGAGTAGATAGTCAGAAACTTTTTCCCAGGGTGGAAGAATCAATTACTAGGGGACATAGATTTAAGGTGAGAGGAGAAAACTATAGAGGAGATGTGCGGGGCAAGTTTTTTACGCAGCGGATAGTGAATGTCTGGAATTCGCTGCCAGAGGAGGTGGTGGAAGCAGGTACGATAGGTGTTTAAGAGGCAGGTTGACAAATACATGAATAAGATGGAAGTAGAGGGATACGGACCCTGGAAGTGCAAAATGTTTTCGTTGACAGGCAATGTGATCAGTGCAGGCTTGGAGGGCTGAAGGGCCTGTTCCTGTGCTGTACTTGTCTTTGTTCTTTGAGTGGCTTGGAGGGGAACTTCCAGGTGGTGGTGTTCCAGACAGACTTCCTCAGGGTATACAAAAAATAGTGGAAATACTCAGCAGGCCTGGCAGCTTCCATGGAGAGAGAAACAGACAAAGAAACAGATTAATGACTCTTTGTTACAGCTGAGTACATGCAGATTTGACAGTTTTAAAGCTAAGGCAGGGAGAGGGGAGGATAGAACAAAAACAATCCGTGATAGGGTGGAGACCAAGAGAAATGACGAGGGATGATGGTGCAAGGCTAAAAGAGATGGCAAAGAAACAAAAAGATGCACCTTTTGAAGGAGGTGCCTTGCTTAAAAGCTGTGACATTCCTTAAAAGCTCCAACTTCTAATGAAAGGTCATCACCCAGAAACATTCCTCCTTTCTTCATGGGTGCTGCCAGACCTGCTGAGTATTTCCAAAATTTGTTTCCCCCTCATATTTCCAGCATCTGCAGTATTTGCCTCTTCCTCAACATGTGTGCGTTTGTTGGATTGAGAGGTTTTGAATTGGGGTTGGAAGCTTATCTAAATCCTAGCTTCTCCACCGCCCCTGCAGTGTGGGACCCAGCCATTAAAAGACAACTTGATTTCCTGATGTTTGCTTGCTTTGAGAGTGGTGGGATGCTGGGGTCAGGGCTGTGAAAGAAGTGGAAAACAGCAGCGTTGTTGGGTTGTGGGGCCACAGTGGTCAGTTTCTTTTTTCCTTTCACCAAGGAAAATCAGGGCTGGTGTGTGTTGAACACAGTGTATACTTAGAGAAATTGGCTCAGTAGTGATGCCTGTCACTGAAACATAGCCACTTGGATAATGGTGGGCAACACAACTCGATCCTAATACCTTTGGGAGAAGGGGTGAGAAATCTGATGTTTGGCATCTAATGCCTTATGGGTGTTTCATGAGGGTGTGCCCAGTTTGTCATTAATACTGCAAAATGATGTACTGAGTTGTGCTTTGATACTGCAGTTCTGTCTTCCTATTACTGGAAGTCCTTTCTATTGAGCAGCAATGAGAGAGCATCATCACCCAGTGGTAGAAACCTGTAACTTCAGTTGTTTTCATACCAGGTTCCCCAGTGTCAGTGCGGCCAGTTCCTGGAATGTCACAGGTTGCTAACCCACTTTAAACATAACTGGATTTCTAATTTCTTTGTTTTTGAGCTACCCAGTAGATGTGACCTCATATACCCAGGGATGAGGCTGATCCCATGGAGGAATTCCCTCTGCCCTGGTCTCCCTACCACCCAGTTGTGGGGGTGTACCTGGCATATAGGTGGAAATGGGGGCCCAACTGGTGTGACAAGGCTCTGAACCCCAATAAATGACTGCTCAGTTATGTTTTGTTACCCTTGCTAAGGGTGATCAATTTGGCTACATAAAATTAATCAGCATATGGTGTTGGATACTAAATACTTGGGTGGGCCAGTGCTACTTGTTGTGTTGCCCTTTCCCCCTGCTGTGGCATGACATGGCACTGGGTGCCTGCTTGCCTGTGGTGATGACTCCTCTTTCTCCAGCCCCAGCAACTAGCAACTTGCCCTGGGTACCAAGGCAGGATTAGGAGTGGAAGTCATTAGCATGCATTTTCATCTCCAGCGAAGATGTTATCTCAAAAATTAAGTGAAATGAACAAAGCTTAAAAGGATTTTAACTGTGACTTGATTCAGAAGCAGTTCCTGCTGCTCAAGTTCACCAGAAAGATGGATGAGAGGGGTGGACAAGAGACTGGGGCAGTCTGAAGATCCAGCAGTGAATTCTGGAGCAGTGAAAGGAATCCCTTCCTCACTTCTCATTCCCTTACCCCACCCAAGAAAAATAATGGCAACAAGTTTATTAAAATAGCATCTGATTCTTTTCTCAGCTTTGCGTCCTGCCTCTGTTTTAAGGCTAGCATAGTACCTCCCAGTGGCTGCCTTGTGCTATTTACTCTATGCAATGTAGACTCCTGCATTTAGGTCTCCTGTGAGTCTGATTGTGATGTGTGTAAATATTAGATGACTTGTGTGTATATTTACCTTCTCGAAACTGGATTGTTTTGAGAATATAAGTTCTTTATTTTTTTTCTTCCTGATCAAAGTAACAATAGATCTGTACAAGTTCTTTATAATGTGTACATTTATAAAATGGCTACAAGAGTTTTGATTTTGATTTTTTTAAATGCTTATACACAGTGTAGCCCTGAGTAATACAGTAAGAGATCAGCTGAGTTTGCAGAAGGTATGTTTTGTATTGTTAAAAGAAGAAATGTTTGCAGTTTGGTAGGGGGTTGGTACCTAGAAGAGTGTCAGTTAAGCTCTTGGCCTTTTGCTACACAGTGACTCCTGCTGGCAAGTGTGTATATGTCAGCTGAAAGCATTACCAAGTCAACATATTCTGCCTGTTTCATGTCTGGTCCCAATAAGCCCTTTGAAGAGGGGTAAAGGAATCTACCTCCAAGTGAATTAGGTTATCAATGGTCACAGCATAAAGGAATATTTGCACTTGCTCATAGTTAAAGTGATACCTTTAGGGAAATTAGATCCAAGGGAGAAAAAAAAATGAAGCAAATACTAATTATAAAATAAATCAGTACTCTGCTTTTGAACACAGGAATGGGATGACATAACCCATAACCTTAAATGAGGGAGAGTTAATGGCCTCACTGTTTATGTACCCTGACATTTAGTTACTTCTGCAAGTGTTTTCATTTAAAACAATGAGGAAATTCTAAAACTTATGTATCTTCAGGCCTCCTTTTCTACAGCTGGATAATGTTTGATAGCCATGTTGAAGGGATAATAGAGGTGTTGTTGCTAGGACAGAGGCCTAAGGGTGTGATCTATCAGCCTGCTACATTTGTCATTGAGAGGAAATCTGGTTGACATTTTATGCACAAGATCTAAAATAGAAAAAGGCGGGGAGACCATTTGTTGTCAAGGACGGACCCATGAAGATTTGAAATAAAAACAAAATGCTGGAAATGCGCAGCCTCTCATGGACAGAGAAACGGGTTGATCTTTCAGATGACCTTTCATCAGGGTTTCAAGTTCAGTCTGCTGTTTTTAGTGGTCTTGGTAGGAATGCTACGCTGGGATTTGGCATTCCTGCAATGAATGCAAAATGGCTGAAGCATGGTCAACACCTCTTGAACTATTAGCTCAGCAGCAGACTGTGTCTTTGCTAGTTTAATTTGGGACCTGTTCACATAATGTTTGAAGAAACTTCAATGCTGACTGTTATACAACGTCATCTTTTGGCTATGATGTTAGAACAAGACCCCATCCGCATGCTCGGGTATATGTAAAAGATCCTGCTACGATTAGAGGAAGGATTCCTTCCATCAATCGTGTCTCTCAGGTAATGGATTACTGAGGCTGCTCCAAGAGTTAACTTGCTTCCAGTCTAACATTACTATGTGTCAACTTGCGAGCCGACGCAATGTTGAAGAGATGCCATTTTATATAAAGAACGAAATAACTTGGACATGCTGCAACAAAGCCCTGTCTACGTCTACAGTGATGTATAAATGGAGAAATACTAAGTCTCTGGAGGAGTGGTACGCCAGCAGACCTAGTATTACATGAATTTTGTCAGCTACCACTGGATTTATCGTGCCAGTATCCTGTCAAATAAATAAAACTGAAAGCTGCCTAATCAAAATGCTCTAACCTGTAATGTCTTTGTACAACGTCTCTCTGCTCGCAGCACAGCGTTCTCTGGGTTTGTAGAGGAAGGGATTTTATTTTAGTACTTTCTGCAGAACAGTGCTGGCAGCTTTAGATTGTGAAATATTATTTAATAAAATTTCACAGACCACAAAAGTGTGGTTATCCTTTTAGTTCGGCAGTGGATGGAGGACTCAGACATTCTACTTGTTCACAATGGCAGGTAAATGCACCAGAGTAATCTGCCTCTCTGTACTCATCTAATATTAATAGGTAAGCCTTTATTTCAAATCGAAGTGTCACCTGTGGTTCAGTAAGTATCGACTCTCCTCTCTGAATCGAAAGGCTGAGTTCAGATCACCCTCCAGGACTTAAGTATATAATCCAGACTTGCGGTACTCAAATGCTGTCCACGGTGCAGTCTTTCTGATGAGACATTAGACCAAGGCCCCAACCCCTCCTCACTGGATATAAAAGATCTCATGGTATTTTGATGAGAAGCAGGGGAGTTCTCCTCTCTGTCCTGATCATTATTTGTCCCTCAAACACTACCCTCTGGTCATTTAATAAAAAGTGTGCTGGAAAAACTCAGCATATCCGGTACCATATGTGGAGTGAGTAACAGAGTTAATGTTTCAAGTCCAATATAACTCCTCTTCAGAGCTCTTCTAAAGAAGAGTCATATTGTCCTCAGTTAACTCTGTTATTCTCTTCACAGATGCTGCCAGATCTGCGGAGCTTTTCCAGCTCTTTGGCTCTCCAGCATCAGCAGTATTTTACTTGTATTATTTCATTGCTGTTTGACAGTTTACTGGGTCCAAACTGGCTGCTACATGACAACAGTAACCAAATCAAAAGTAATTGATTGCGAAGGATTGTCCTGAGGTCACGATGAGCACAAGTTCATTCTCCACAAATGTCAAATGGGGAGTGGAAGATTAAATGAATTAAAAAAAAATTTTTGTCGATAACCTGAATGCCGAAGGAGAGATCTGACTCAAGCGTGTAAAGCATCATAGTATAGATAAAGTCAATCCAAACTATTCATTTAAAGTGAGGGAAATGGAATAATAGGTTGTGAAGTTTAAATTAGATATAAAACAAATGTCAGGGAGACTCCATGACAGAATAGAAGAAGCTGCCTGATGAGGTGGTTCGGTGCAGTTGAATCGAGCAAACCGGCACCTCTTGTATGCCTAATGGCAGAATTATTGTATGGTAGGGACAGGCTTTGCTTTGTCAAAACATAAAACTTTTTTTTATATCCTTTACAGTGGCTGCTGACTTGAACATCAAATTATTTTTGGATTGATGTTAAAATACATTTTGACTGTGGTAGTGTTTGCTCATGCATACACAGGCAGATGCACTGTACAGCACAAATCAGCCAGCAAAAAGATGTCCAGTCAGATGGGTCACCACTGCTGGATAACTTACATCCCTCCCCCTACCTGGGGGTCATGCTTTTCCCTCAGTGGTTCCTGTGAGTTCCATGTTTATCAGCACAAGGCTGGACACTGTCCCGCTGCAGCCAAGGAAAGCTCGGGTTTGTTCCCTTGTGCTGTCTGTGACTATGGGTTCCAGGAGCTGACCTGGCAGGGAAGGATGTGTCTCTGTGCCACTCTGTGTGGTGGTTACCTCTGCCAATGCAATTTCTTCAGTCCTTTCTGCTTTGACTGGTAATGCTGTGGAACAAGAGGTGTTAAATAGCATTAGATGCTGCACAGCCATATTACCTGTTAGTTGAAGAAAAGCTGATTTTTCTCTCCAATGATCTGTTCCTGATCCACACCATTACCATCCCTTCATAGCAACAGTTACTATACTTCAAATGTGCAATTCAGAGATTCAGAATTCTGCAGTGCCTGACTCCCCAAAGCTTGTCCACCATCTTACAACGAACAAGTTAGGAATGCGATGGAATACTTGCATAGATGAATGAAGCTCCCAACACACCATCCTGACTTGGAACTATATCATTGTTCCTTCACCATCATGGAGTCAAAATCCTGGAACTCCCTCCCTACCAGAACTGTGGGTGTACCTACACCACATAGACTGCAGCAGTTCAAGAAGGTTACCCTTCACCACCTTTTCAAGGGCAATAAATACTGGCCTAGCAAACGATGCCCACATCCCACGAACAATTAAAAAAATCTTCTTTGGCTGCAAAGAGCTTTGGGAAGTTTTTTTTTTCCCCCTTTCTGAGCAGGAAGGGTCACAGTGTCCAATCATTTGTCTATGCTGAGCCAGGAGTTAGGAGCACTATAATTGCCCTGAGTTCTCTTGAACAAGCGAGGCATGGCGGGGAGGGAGGTAAATTCACTTTCACTCAGCAACCTCTTGCTGGATAGCATCTTTGCTCATGGCTGGTCATTTGATCAAGTTCCAGAAGTTATATTGCATTAAGACTGAGTGATGCAAGATGGGACAGTATTCTGGACTCCCCTAGGTCAAAGGAATGGAAAATATGCCAGCATTCTTACAGCCACTCAGCGTATTCAGAAAGGGAGAGGGAAAGAAAATTATCAATGTCAGTTTGAGCCTTCTTTGCACTCCCCAGACCAGGCCAAATTTAGCATTTCTTCCTGAGATCGTTCAACAAATTAAAGCCAGGAATCATCTTTGACCATATAGGGCACTATCCTACCCCCCAACCCCCCAAGCAATACATCCATCTATCCAGCCAGCTCTCAATGTCAGCAATGTCCCATAATCATTTTCTGTACCTGAACTTACAGAACCTGCCTCCATGTCCTCTGACCCATAAGTGTGTAGGGGACTTTCATCCTCAGCCATACTTCCAGCGTCACTGCAATCGAAAGAAAAAGACACACGCACAAACTGTATCAGCTGGAAACTTCACAGACAGCTAACTTTACATAAACGTTGGCCAAAATTAAAAAAAAAAACAGGTTTTCCTTTTTCTACTTTTTAAGGATGTGAGCCATAGTTCATTGCTAGCATTCTCGCCTCAGAGGCAGATGGTCGTGGGTTCAAATCCAGTTCCAGAGACTTGAGCACAAAATCCAAGCTGCTGCTCCCAATGCTGTACTGAGGGACTGCTGCACTGTTGGAAGTGCCATCTTTCAGTTGAGACATTCGACTGAGGTACTGCCTGGCCCTCTTAGGTGGCCATAAAAGATGCCATGGCATAATTTTGAGGAACAGTGATGTTATCCCTCAACATCACTGAAAACAGACTGTCTGGTCATTATCACAGACCATTATGGGAGCTTGTTGTACATAAATTAGTTGCACAAACAGATGACAAAGGGACAGCAGAACAATAATGAGCAGCACTAATGTAACAGTTGAGCAGCAAATGCCAGTGGACCAGACACAGACCTAGTTTGCGTCTAGGAGATGAGTTCAGACCCAGGCCAGACTTACAAGGACACAAGTCTGTCTTGCTTGTTGTAAGGATCCTGTGCAAAATGTGTTTGCCTAGCCTCCTAGCAGGAGCGAGTCTGAGTCAGTGTTGACTAACATCAAATTAGAAAGTCTCTCAAGAGGTTATGGGATGGCCAGTGTTGGAAAATGCAGTGCTGGTGCAATAGGGATCTGCTGAGTTTGAGGCATATTGATGGGGCTGATGCAGAAGGATCTTTACTCTATGATTCCCTCTGTTGCATCTGATGGCAGACCGCTTGATGCTAATGAGGAAAAGCATTCCACTCCCAATGCATTAACACTCTGTGGATCAAATCCACTGTTCTATGTTCTGCAGAGCGAGCACAGACTCGGACCTAGGTGAACTGGACATTAAGTTGGGTGGAAAAAGCTGGGATAGGTTGGCTTTATTTCTCTTGTATTTCTATTATATACCTGCTGTGTTGCCCCTGTTCCTCCAGGGTCTGTCGCAGCACATCCTGATGTATGGTCTGGATGTGATGCAGGAGTGTTGCCTCCTTGGTGTATTTCTTCCTGCAGTGACTACAGCTCAGCATTCGGGCATTGGTCATGTGGATGTTTCTCACATGACGGCGCAGGTCCCCTGCAGAATATAACACACCTTAGAAAAGATTCTGCACTGTCTGCTCATTTAGTTTTAACTCCTCAATTCTGTCTCTTCCCCCACCAGCACAACCCCTGCCTCCCCACCTGCAGCCTGTTGGGGATCTATCTGTAAGCAATAGCAACCATCTAATACTCCTTACCCAAGTGGCTTATTCTTCATGTGTGAGCTAGGCAGAGAGTGTTGGACGGCTGTTTGGATGAGAACAGAATGGGCTCGCCAGTGATATCTTCACTGTCACACAGATGTGCACAAACACTCAAGGTGTGTGCACAAACACTCAAGGTGTGCACACAACTGTATGCACACACATGGTCACGCACACAAGTAAATGCACATGCACTCTCACACATTTTCCTTCAATGGCCAAGGATTGGTGATAGAGCTAGAGCCATGGTCGATTCAGTTTCTTCTACCTAACCCAAAGGAATGAATGCCAACTATACAGCCCTTAGCCAACTCACCATAGCCAGAAGTATGTGGCCTGAGCTTGTGGCTCTGTATTCCAGAAAAGGCCAGCAAGTCCTCAGTAGAATGAGGCCAGTGTTCTTTTCACTGTATCCAAAAAAGGGTACAATCAGTATCAATGACACTGTGTCACGGCAGAATGCAGTTGGCACCCCTGGAACTATCCTGGTAGTGTGTGCTCAGTGCCCCAGAAGAGAGTGGTCAATGCCACTGGAGAAGACAATGCCACCTTAGAGGAGGGGAGAAAGTCAGAAGCAGAGAAAAGGGATGGGGAGAGGAAGCACGGATGTGAGCTTGTGAGCATAATCCTGAAACATTCTGTTAGTGTTGCATGAGGAATTCACTGCATTCATAACCCCTGTCAGATTAGCACGTAGTCCACGTGCAAAGGAAGGAATGTTCGGAATGGTAAGGTTTACTGCTAGGATAAGAGATAATGCAGATCCTCAACTTTCCACCACTTGCCACAGGGTTGTTTACTTTCCAGATGGCCCCTCACCCAGACACATACATTCACCACTCCCACAAGACAATCATATAAAACATAAATTACCCACACAAGGAGGGTTCCAACCCTGAAGAGAACGTTTTTTCACACAGATGGCTGTTAAGATCTGGAATGTGCTGCCCGAAAAAGTGGGCAAAACAGATTCATCTGAACATTGGTTGTCACATTTCTTACATGATAACAGATTAAAAGTACATAATTGGCCTTGGAATACTTTGGTCTTCCTTTGGCCATGAAAGGCACTAGTAAAATGAAAGCCCCTTCGAGCTTAGAAGCATCTGAAAATGGTTCATATGTGCGGAATTATTTTAATATTTAGTTATTGCTGTTATGTAGTGGCACTTTTCTCTGCACAGCAAATTGTCACAGATGGAAATGAGATGAACGAATAGTTAATCTTTATCAGTGGTGGAGTGATGTTGGCTCCAAGACTCCCTACTCCCCGCACTTCAATTAACCACCACATAAATCACGCTGCAACAGGGAAAAGGGACCGAGACCCACACAATTCCCATTATGAAGTTGCAAGAAGCGTTATATAGAAACACAAGTGCCTTTATCGATGATCTGTCTGACTTCCCAACTTGTGCAAAGGTATGGGCAGCTCGTAAGACCATCCCCAATGACCTCCAACACCAACCCTTCCTTCAAAAGCCAGTTGCCCGGAGGCAATATAAATCTCCTCATCAATTTTCCCTGCAAAAACTCACCTTGCCCTTGATTAGTCATTTTTTTATTCATTCATGGAAAGTGGGTGTTGCTGGCTAAGCCAGCATTTATTACCCATCCCTAATTGCCCTAGAGAAAGTGGTGGTGAGGTGCCTTCTAGAACCTCTGTAGTCAATCCGGTGTAGGTACACCACAGTGCTGTCAGGGAGGGAGTTCCAGGATTTTGATCCAGCGACTGTGAAGGAACAGCGATATATTTCGAAGTCAGGATGGTAAATGGCTTGGAGGGGAACTTCCAGGTGGTGGTGTTTCCATTTGTCTGCTGCCCTTGTCCTTCTAGATGTTGCAGTTGTGGGTTTGGAAGTTGTCTAAGGAACCTTGGCAAATTCCGGCAGTGCATCTTGTAGATGGTACACACTGCTGCTGCATTGGTGGCAGAAAGAGTGAATGTTTGTGAATGGGGTGCCAAACCAGTGGGCTGCTTTGTCCTGGATGGTGTCAATTTCTTGAGTGTTGTTGGAGCTGTACTAATCCAGGCAAGCGGAGAGTATTCCATCACACTCCTGACTTGTGCCTTGTAGACGGTGGGCAGGCTTTGGGGAGTCAGGAGGTGAGTTACTTTCCACGGCATTCCTAGCCTCTGACTTGCTCTTGTAGCCACAATATTTATATGGCCAGTCCAGTTCAGTTTCTGATCAATGGTGACCCCCAGGATGTTGATAGTGGGGGATTCAGTGATGATAATGCCATTGAATGTCAAGGGGCGATGGTTGATTCTCTCTTGTTGGAGATGGTCATTGCCTGGCACTTGTGTGGCACGAATCTTACTTGCCACTTATCAGCATGCGCCTGGATATTGTCTTGCTGCATTTGGACCTGGACTGCTTCAGTAACTGAGGAGTCACAAATGATGAACAATGTGCAATCATCAACGAACATCCTGCTTCTGACCTTATGATGAAAGGAAGGTCATTGATGATGCAGCTGAAGATAGTTGGGCCTAGGACACTACCCTGAGGATGTCCAGCAGTGATGTCCTGGAACTGAGATGATTGACCTCCAACAACCACAACCATCTTCCTTTGTGCTTAGTATGACTACAACCAGCAGAGAGTTTCCCCCGCTGATTCCCATTAACTCATTTTGCTAGGGCTCCTTGACGTCCCACCTGGTCAAATGCTGCCATAATGTCAAGGGCTGTCACTTTCACCTTACCTCTGGCGTTCAGTTCTTTTGTCCATGTTTGAACTAAGGCTGTGATGAGGTCAGGAGCTGAGTGACTCTGGTGTGAGCATCAGTGAGGTTATTGCTAAGCAAGTGCCGCATGATAGCACTGTTGATGACCCCTTCCATCACTTTACTGATGATTGAGAGTAGACTGCTGGAGCGGTAATTGGCTGGGTTGGATTTGTCCTGCTTTTTGTGCACAGGACATATCTGGGCAATTTTCCACATAGCTGGATAGATGCCAGTGTTGTAACTGTAACAGTACAACTTGGCTAGAGGCAGGGCAAGTTCTGGAGTACACTTTTCGGTACTATTACCGGAATATTGTCAAGGCTCAAAGCCTTTGCATTTTCCAGTGCCTTCAGCCATTTCTTGATATCAACTGCAGTGAATCGAATTGGCTGAAGATTGGCATCTATGATGCTCGGGACCTCCAGAGGAGGCCGAGATGGATCATACCCTCAGCACTTCTGGCTGAATATTGTTGCAAATGCTTCAGCTTTATCCTTTGCACTAATGTGCTGAGCTCCCCCATCATTGAGGATGGGAATATTTGCGGAGCGTCTTCCTCCAGTGGGTTGTTTAATTGTCCACTACCATTTATGACTGGATGTGGCAGGACTGCAGAGCTTAGGTCTGGTTGTGGGATCGCTTAGCTCTGTCTATCACTTGCTGCTTGTGTTGTTTGGCACACAAATAGTCCGTGTTGTAGCTTCACCAGGTTGTCAACTCATTTTTAGGTATGTCTGGCGCTGCTCCCGGTGTGCCCTCCTGCACTCTTCATTGAACTAGAGTTGATCCTTGGCTTGATGGTAATGGTAGAGTGGGGGATATGCCGGGCCATGAGGTTACAGATTGTGGTTGAGTACGATTCTGCTGCTGCTGATGGCCCACAGCGCCTCATGGAAGACCGGTCTTGAGTTGCTAGATCTGTTCGAAATCTATCCCATTTAGTACGGTGATAGTGCCAGACAACACGATAGAGGGTATCCTCAATGTGAAGGTGAGACTTCGTCTCTACAAGGACTGTGAAGTGGTCACTCCTACCGATACTGTCATAGACAGATGCATCCGAGGCAGGCAAGTTGGTGAGGATCAGGTCAAGTATGTTTTTCCCTTTTGTTGGTTCCCTCACCACCTGCTGCAGAGCCAGTCTAGCAGCTATTTCCTTTAGGACTCAGCCAGCTTGGTGTGCAGTGGTGCTACTGAGCCACTGTTACTGATGGACATTGAAGTCCCCCATCCAGAGTACATTCTGCATCCTTGCCACCCTCAGTGCTTCCTCCAAGTGGTGTTCAACGTGGAGGAGCACTGATTCATCAGCTGAGGACGGGATGGTATGCGGTAATCAGCAGGAGATTTCCTTGCCCCTGGTGCCATGAGACTTCATGGGGTCCAGAGTCGATGTTGAGGACTGCCAGGGCAACTCCCTCCCGACTGTATACCACTATGCCACCACCTCTGCTGGGTCTGTCCTGCTGGTGGGACAGGATCTGTAAGGTACGATTCCGTGAGTATGTCGACCTATTGCTTAACTTCTCTGTGAAACAGCTCTCCCAATTTTGGCACAGCCCCCAGATGTTAATAAGAAGGACTTTGCAAGGTCAACAGGGCTGGGTTGCCGTTGTTCTTTCTGGTGCATTTAAAAGTCAACCCCACGGCTGTGGGCCTGGAGTCACATGTAGGCTATACCAGACAAGGACAGCAGGTTTCCTTCCCTAAAGGACATTAGTGAACCAGATGGGTTTTTACAACAATCGACAATAGTTTCATAGTCATCATCAGACTTTTAATTCCAGGTATTTTGCTGAATTCAAATTCCACCATCTGCCATGGTGGGATTTGAACTCGGGTCCCAAAGCATTATCCTGGGTCTGTGGATTACTCGTCCAGTGACAATACCGCTACTCCACCTTCTCCCCTAGTCTGTATTGAAGGGAATAGGGATCAACGCTACTCCGCTGTACTGGGCTTTCAAATCTGACATATGGCGCGTACTATATGAATCGTCCAGTACTGCCAATCATTATTGGGCTATTCAACCCCAGGGGAATCACAATCACACCCAATTCCGACCCCATATGAAGTCCTTGTGCCTGAAACTTCTAGCAGGTGGCAGGAGCTCTGTCGTAACATTTTATTTAATGTCACACTGATGTTTACAACTCCTACATGTGACACATTGTTAAAAGTCGAGGCTGAAAAAAGGCACGCGGCTCTTTAAAATTACAGACATTCTTTACATTTAAATAACTATATTCTGCTCTGGGTCACGCTGATGCACCATCTGTATTATGTAAGGAGACAGAACAGCTTTTGTTTCTAAACTGATTAGTCACGGTGAAGGCCCTGAGCTTCTGTTATTTCTGTATCTTCATGCTCTGTCCATGGAGAACAGTATGAAGCACTGGAAGAATTCACAGGCTGATTAACAGATGAAGAGGCAACGATGTGAACACACCTTCCATGGCTGTGACCACCTATAGTACCAGTGGGTGGGAGTTTGGGAAGATGCTGGGATTAATCCGATACAGCTAGCAGAGTTTCACAAGCTCCACCAACCTATACAATGAGGTAGGGGGCCACCCATACAGGACGAGAGGATCCCACCAGGTGACAACCAGAAATCCGAGACCATCTGAAGTGGGGCTTGAACACTTCACCTTCTAAGGAAAGGGCCAGTAATGCTAGCATCAAACCCAAAGCACTGAATGAAAAGAGGCAAAGGGATAGAGATCAACCAGGGAGTGGTTATCAGGCGACACAAAGCTAAGGTTTTGAAAAATCTGCATCATTGGTGAAAGGGAAGACTGAGGGGCTCAAGGGCTTTGAGGTCTTAGTGAAACATGACTTGGAGCTGGAGATGGTGTTTTGTCCCAAAGTGAGGATGATAAGGAGTTTGAATTGTTCATATATAGAATAATATACCCGAGAGTGAGTTACAGGCTGGAATCTAATCAAGGGGTTCAGGTGGTTTATGTATAGAATAACAGATACCCGAGAGTGAGTTACAGACCGGAACCTAATCAAGGAATTTGGGGTGGTTTATATATAGAATAACAGATACCTGGAAGTGAGTTACAGGTTGGAATCTGATCAAGGGTTTTGGGAGAATCCTTGTGATGTACTCACCGGACTGGAAGAAGGATTTCTGGCACTGGCTGCACTGGAACGGACGATCTTTGGTGTGAAATCTCTTGTGAACCACCAGATCACTGAAATTATAGAACAAAACATGAACCACAAACCAATGAACTATATGGGTGTTGGGGGAGAGATGGGCGAAGCCTCTCCCAGCTGAATAGTACCTACAAACTGTCCCCATACCTGGCTCTGAGGAAGCCCTTCCCACACACGTCACACTTGTGGGGCTGTGTTCCTGTGTGAATGTGAGCATGTCTCCGCAGGTCACAGTGCTGGATGAACTGGCGGTCACAATGTGGGCACTTGTACCTGGCATCTTCCTGCAACAGGGGAATGAGGGGGTCGGGAGGAGAGGAAAGAGGATTAGCAGCGGCTGCATCAGGATATTTAACAGAGGATCCTCCGATTGACTTCAATCCCCAGCACAAGGGAAAGAGAAAAACACAGGCTGCGTTTCCACAATTGCTGCCAGTGACCCATCAAAAACCATCAGACTATAAGTAGCAACGACAGGATTAATTAAGGTGATGCTTTCCTTGTTCAATTCTCAATGTCTAGACTCACACTGGATGAATGCCCACTTTCAGCTGCTCAAGGATGGGAGCAGGATCTCTGGCTGACTCTCCCCTTCCGAGTACCGTGCCAGCTCTGGCTGAGTTGGTAGCCATTCTCACTCCTGAATCAGTCAATCGAGGGATCAAGTCCCACTCCAGAGACTCGAACACAAAATCCAGGCAGATATTTCCAATGCCGTACTGAGGGAGTGCTGCACTGTCAGAGGTGCAGTCTTTTGGATGAGTTGTTAAACTGAGGCTCTATGACTGAGGTTGATGTAAAAGATTTCATGGCACTATTTGAAAGAGAGATTTCCTCAGTGTCTTAGCCAATGCTTACCCATGTCTTCAAACATTATAACAGTGACCACACTTCATAACTACTTCATTGGTTGTAAAGGACTTTGGTACATCCTGAGGTCGTGAAAGTTACTATATAAATGTCCTTTTTTCACATGCCATACCTTCAGGTGAGGGAGGAAGGACTCAAAACAGGTTATCACAGTCAAACTTCAAAGACATGAGTCAGGCACAAGTCAGGAGTGTGATGGAGTATTTTCCATTTGCCTGGATGAGTGCAGCTCCAATAATGCTTAAGAAGCTCAACACCATCCAGGACAAAGCAGCCTGCTGGATCAGCACCCCATCCACCACGTTAAATATTCACTCCCTCCACCACCGACACACAATGGCAGCAGTGTGTACCATCTACAAGATGCGCTACAGCAGTTCACCAAGACTCCTCCAACAGCACCTTCCAAAACTACGACCTCTACCATCTGGAAAGACAATGGGAGATAGATGGGAGCACCACCGTCTGGAAGTTCCCCTCCAAGCCACTCACCATCCTGACTTGGAAATATATCGTCGTTCCTTCACTGTCACTGGGTCAAACTCCTGGAACTCACTTCCTAACAGCAATGTGGGTGTACCTACACCACAGAGAGTGCAGCGGTTCAAGAAGGCAGCTCACCACCACCTTCTCAAGGGCAATTAGGGATGGACTATAAATGCTGGCTTAGCCAGCAATGCCCACATCCTGTGAAAATATAAATTAAAATGGAAGTCCCAGCCACTCAGGTCCTCTCCCTGGTATCCAGAAGATCCTCGTAAATTTTCTTTCCTTATTCAGAAAAAAAATATTCACTTAAAATTGACTTACTCACCAGTCTTTACCTGCCCAAAATTAGAAAGACCTTACAACTTTCCGGACCTCGGGAAGTCATGCAGCACATTACACGGAACTTACGTTCTCTTCTTCATACTAGTGCCATGGGATCTTTTACAGGACCTTGGATGATTTCTCTTTTGCTAAACGACAGAGACCATTTGTACACCTTTATCACTGTCCTGCTTGCAATCAGATAACTGAGCACAATTCAGGAGTACAGCTGGGACTTTGCTGGTGTGTGGGGCCCAGTTACTTTTCCTTGATTCATTCACCAGCTGTGTGTCGTTGGCAAGGCTGAATGTTTACTGTCCATTCCTAATTGTCCTTGAGAAGGTGGTGGTGGAGAAGGTGAATGTAACGGAGTGGTTTGCTGGGCCATTTCAGCAGCAGACAAGCAGAAACTGGGGGGGAGATGGTAATGTTATGGGACAGGAAGTAAGTATTCCTGGTGATGGAGGGGGAATGAACGATTTTTAAAACAATTCCACACCACCAACCTCGGTGTTAACCATGTGAATTTTCTTATGTCGGACATAGTTGCCACGACGATTAAAGGTCAAACTGCAGAGGTAGCACTTGTACAATTTCCCTTCCGTTTCCACTCCTGGATCTGTGTAAAGGAACACATTTCAGAAATATTAGTTTAGGAAGCTGTACACTGAGCCAGGTAATGGCAGCGATGGTGACATGGGACAGTTACCTTCTTGCTTTGCTAATGGCTCCTCTTCGGCTGTTTCCTGGGATATGGTAAAGACCAAAGACCCAGCCGAAAACACAGCGTCAGCCGTAGCCAATGTGAACTTCCGAGGACCCGAATGGAGCAGCACCTGGGAGGTAAAAGGTCACAGGCCCAACATAAATTAACACTTGTGATTGGAAATTGACATTTGTCTCATGTGCTCAGGGAAATGAGGAATGTGACTGCCAGAGCTTATGCAGAACTTCCCAATTGAAGCAAAGCACAGATTAGAAACAAAGCAAAACTCCCTCTACACTGTCCCCATCAAACACTCCCAGGACAGGTACAGCACGGGGTTAGATACAGAGTAAAGCTCCCTCTACACTGTCCCCATCAAACACTCCTAGGACAGGTACAGCACGGGGTTAGATACAGAGTAAAGCTCCCTCTACACTGTCCCCATCAAACACACCCAGGACAGGTACAGCACGGAGTTAGATACAGAGTAAAGCTCCCTCTACACTGTCCCCATCAAATACTCCCAGGACAGGTACAGCACAGTGTTAGATACAGAGTAAAGCTCACCCTGCACTGTCCCCATCAAAGACTCTACTGGCTTGTCTGATTGTGCCTCTGTGAATTGTAAATTGGGATGTTTTTTAGCATCAAAGAGCAAGTATGAGAGCAAGTTGCTGTCTCACTGCATCAACATCGGGTAGGTCTTGCCGAACAGGCCGCATTTTACTTGGACAAGTCACAACCCTCCCGCCATCCCCTGATGTCCACAGTACCTGGGTTGGGTGTAGGAGTTCGGTGATCGCTGCGAGGTCTTTTCCATACATCTTGATGCCATTGGGTAGCTCGAGTATCACCTCCTGGGGCACCTGAAGCTCCAGGCTGTCCTGGGGCATTGTTGACAAGAGCAAGACATGCCGCTCGGTCCTCTCAGCAAAGGGGTCGGACTGCTCCTCGGGTTCTACCTCGTGGCTCTCCATCAGGGGAGGCGTCGCAATCTCACTCAGCACCTGCGCCGTTTCCAGAATGTCTGAGTTCTCTGTGAGGACTGAGTGGAAGATATTCCCCATCAGTACATTCAGATAGTCCGTCCAAGTGCAGCTCTAGCTACGAATCACAAACTGTCACCCACTGGGAGGGTCTGTGCAGCCACTGAGCATTGCTGTCTCCCCCATCATAAAGGATCTCTGCAGTGCCAGTTGCAGCCCTGCACTGGAGAAGAGGCTCCAAAATTCTTCCTAAATACCAGTGAGGAGGCTATGTGGCAATGCACCTACACTTCGCGGAGTATGCTCCCTCAGGCTAGAAGAGAGCACAGAGGAAATGCAAAAGAAAAGGAAGACTTGCAGTAATCTAGCACTTTTCACAACCTCACATCCTACCAAAGCACTTTACAGCCAATTAAGTACTTTTGAAGTGTAGACTGTTGTCAAAATGTAGGAAATACAATAGCCAATTCGTGCACAGCCAGCTCCCACAAACAGTAATCTGTTCATGTTTTGTTCTTGGTGATGTTGGTCAAGGTTTTAAATATTGTCTGGAACATTGGGGTAATCTCCCCTGCTCTTCCTCAAAATAGCACCACGGGATCTTCACGTTCATGCAAGAGGCGAGAGGGGCCTCGTTTTACCGTTTCATCCAAGACACAGCATCTCTGACAGTGCAGCACTCCCTCCCTGGAGTGCCAGCTTGGACTTTGTGCTCATGTATCTGGAGTGGGACTTGAACTCACAACCTTCAGACTTAGAGGTAAGAGTTCTACCCACTGATATTTGCAGGAATCATACCAGGGACTTCAGTTATGTGGGAAGTTAGGACTGCTCCCCTTAGAACTAAGAGAGTTATGGAGAGATTTAATCGAGGTGTTCAAAAATATGAGGGGTTTTGACAGAGTAGATAAGGAGAAACTGTTTCTATTGGCAAGAGCATTGGTAACCAGAGGTGACAAGGATTTAAAGTAACTGGCAAAAGAACCAGATCGGGGGAGTTGAGATTTTTTTTACACAGCGAGCTATGGGTTGGAATGCACTGCCTGAAAGGGTGGTGGAGGCAGATAAATACTTGAAAAGGAAAATCCACAGGGCTATGGGAAAAGAGCAGAGGGAGTAACAATAATTGCCAGCGCTTTGAACAAGCTGGCACAGGCATGATGGACCAAATGGCCTCCTTCTCTGCTGTAGGTTTCTACGAGATCACAAAATAAGGCAAAGTGCATCTTTTTCACATGCAGGCCCCAAATTAAACGGGTGCAGTGCTGCCCAGTACCGAAACATTCTTCAGAGGATCATACAGGACAGAAGGAGGCCATTCATCCCATCGTGCCTAGGTCGTCTCTTTGGAAAAATTACATTCATCTTGGGATTCTGGACTGACCCTCTAATACAGCCTTACGTGTGCTTTTACCTTTTGCCTGTCCTGTGCTTTGAGTGGCGACAGCAGCCCCATTAACCTGGCCACTTCCAGAAGCCACGGCCTCGTCTGGAACATCTGGCACGAGGGGGCAGTCGCCATGAGCAGTCACCAGCTCAGAAGCTGGGTTGCCCACTGTCACCAGCCCATTCGGTGCAGCCCGGCTGTCCTGCGGCAGATGATGGGTCTCTGGCTGCATATCCAACAAGGCGGCAACTCTGTGGCCTTCACTTTGTGCCGTGGCTGCTTCTGGTGTGAGGTGATAGGCTTTGAGGTGCCCTGCAGTTCCTGCCATCTCACTGGTGATGATCAGCTTGCTCGCCGTCGCTGATGAGCACTCCTCAACTTCCATCTGGCCAGCTGTTGGCAGTGATATTGATTCAATCAATGCTGGTGAAGGCGCGATATCAGATCCAACCTCATCCACGATTTCCTAGAACTCACATACAGACACTTGGGCCTAAAAACATGCTCTTTAGCTGATCACACCCAATCCTTTCACAGCCCACGTACACTCTCCCCTATCATGTAATCTACTCACCCATTTAATCTCCTGGGGAAATGTTCTATTTTAACATTGCTTGGTCCCCAGTGGGAATCAATCACAGTTTCAGAACGTCAAACAAACATTCCCAGTTCGCCATTCTGAAGCCTTTTCCTCTGCAGACAATATTCCTCTGCCCAGCTGCAACAGAAGCATGGTGTCTCGTGGAATAGTTTATTACCTCAGTCTAATCCCATCCCAGAAATCTGCAATCCCTTGCCAAAAGGATATTTATCCAGCCCCATATTGAAGTTATTGTACTAAACAACATTAGGACCCCATTGTTTTGTTGTAAGAGCCAAAAAAAGCTCTTTATGCATGAGAAAATAAGAAACTGGAGCAGGGTTCGGCCACACGTCTCCTTGAGCTTGTTCTTTGATCTCAACTCCATTTTCCCATCCTATCCCATGTCCTTCAATTTCCCTGGATCCAAGAATCTATCACTCTGTCTTTAATATCCTCAATGACTTTTTTTTAATTTGTTGATGGGACGTGGGTTTCGCTGGCTAGGCCAGCATTTATTGCCCATCCCTAATTGCCCTTGAGAAGGTGGTGGTGAGCCACCTTCTTGAACCGCTGCAGTCCATGTGGTTTAGGTACACCCATAGTGCTGTTTGGGAGGGAGTTCCAAATTTTGACCCAGGACACAGGACGTTCTGAAACTGTGATTGATTCCCACTGGGGACCCAAGAACAGCGATATATTTCCTTGTCAGAATGGTGGGTGATTTGGAGGGGGAACTTGCAGGTTGTGATGTTCCCATGTGTCTGCTGCCCTTGTCCTTCTAGATGGTAGAGGTTGCGGGTTTGGAAGGTGCTGTCTAAGGACCCTTGGCGAATTTCTGCAATGCAACTTGTAGATGGTACACACTGCTGCCACTGTTTGAGACTGGTGGAGGGAGTGGATGTTGAAGGTGGTGGATGGGGTGCCAGTCAAGCAGCTGCTTTGTCCTGGATGTGTCAAGCTTCTTGAGTGTTGTTGGAACTGCACTCATCCAGGCAAGTGGAGAGTATTCCATCACACTCCTGCCTTGTGCCTTGTAGATGATGGATAGGCTTGGGGGAGTCAGGAGGTGAATTACTCTCCACAGAATTCCCAGCCCCTGACCTGCTCTTGTAGCCACAATATTTATATGGCTAGTCCAGTTCAGTTTCTGGCCAATGGTAACCCCTAAGATGTTGATTGTAGGGGATTCAGCAATGGTAATGCCATTGAATGTCAAGGGACGATGGTTAGATTCTCCCTTGTTGGAGATGGTCATTGCCTGGCACTTTTGTGGCATGAATGTTACTTGCATCATGACTATGCATCCACAGCCCTCTGAGGTACAGGATTCCAAAGTTTCAAAATGTTGAATGAAGACTTGCTCCCCATGACACTTGAGATGAGGGTATGGCCATATATTGATGTTTATAGGCTTTTACTGCCTCTGTTGGGAGTTTTTGCCAAACCCAGCAATGGTGCTGGGAGGGGGAGTGAAGTTTCTAAACTTTGGCCTCTCTAGATTTGTCATCCTTTGTAAACCTGTGTCCCCATTCTGATGTTCACAGTACAGCAGTACCTGTACAATGGTCAGGTGAAGGAGTTTGAACTAATAAATAGGATTTCTACAAGAAAAAATGCCTTTTATAATTCCTCCCCACCTGACAGTTTTTCACACTTTTCTTCCCCCCAGAAGCTACTCATGATCGCCCACTTTCCTGGGAGTTATTGACAGTTATCCCACCCTTCTCCCCCACTAATGCCCTGGATGGATTCACCTCCAACACCTGCCCATGGCTTCCCCCCACCAATGTGGCCCCCACCCCCACATGACCCCACAAAGCTACAACAGCTGATGGTCCAGCCCTCCAGAGCTGTCTGTACCTCTGAGCTTCCGGGAGAGTGAGGGAGGATGTGAGGGAAGGGCCAGCCTAACATTTAGAACCCAAACTGATGGATAGAAAAAAAATCTTGCATTTATATACCTTTTGCAACCTCAGGATGTCCCTAAGGTGCAAACAACCAAGGGAGTGCATTTGAAGTGTTGTAATGTTGGAGATGCAATACCCAATTTGTGCACAGCAAGATCCCACAAAGAGCAATGGATTAATGACCAGATTATCTATTTTAGTGATGTTGGTTGAGGAATAAACATTAGGACTCCAACCTTCACCTTAAACAGTTACTCCACCACTGATGCACAGTAGCAGCAGTGTCTACCATCTGCAAGGCACACTGCAACTCCTCAAGGCTCCTTTGACAGCACCTTCCAAACCTGCACCCTCTACCACCTAGAAGGACAAGGGCAGCAGATGCATGGGAACACCACCACCTGCAATTCCCCTCCAAGCTACTCACAATCCTAACTTCAAACTATATTGCCATTCTTTCACTGTCGCTGGGTCAAAATCCTGGAACTCCCTCCCTAACAGCACTGTGGATGTACCTACACCACATGGACTGCAGCGGTTCAAGAAGGCTGCTCGCTACCACCTTCTCGTGGGCAATAAATGCTGCTAGTAATGCCCACATCCCATGAAAGAGTAAAAATATTACAATTACACAATCAGTGACACCCTCAGGCCAGGATGACCAATCGCTCTGGATATTCCAGGATTGTTCTGAAATTTGGTTTCCCATTCCACGTCCCATGCATGGGCTTCCCGGCACATCATTTGCCCCAGATTCCTCTGGGCAATGGCTGAGGAGACTGGTCATCTTACCACTGGCCGGGCATCTTTTGTGTCTCTGCAGGAGAAGTCCAGCACCTACACTCTGCCCTGAGGGAGTAGGAGCATTGGCTGGCAATCTGGTGGGTGGTTGTGGTTGTGGTTGGGAGGTCCAGAGACGGATCAGGTGGCAGGAGAGTGGGTTCTGGGCCAGCATTGGCAACACTCAGGCTGGACTCGGAAGGGGGAAAGCAGTAGTAGCACTTTTGTACCCGGGGGGGGGGTGCTGGGATTTGGACAGGCCCATGGGGTGGGAGGTAGGCCTTGGCTGCTGGGTTGGGCGGGGGAGAGAAGAGAGCTTAGGGAGAGGGATTTCTGAATATGCCTGTCCAAGTTGGGAAGAGGTGTGTATGCGTGTAGTGGTGAGCAACATGGAGCATCTAAGGGATCCAGGAAGCAGACTAAGTAAAGAATTTTACATGCGGTATGTTGTCATGGGCATCTTTTAACTGAGCAACTCATTTGGGCCTCCTCATTGATGCTATGCAATCTCTAAACTCCCACATAGTCCCCACCCCACTTGCCCTCCCCCAACCACAAAGTGTCCCTTATTTTGCCCCCAGTGTTGGTGGTGACCCTGCCTCAGACGGTTTCTCAGCACGTGGTGGGGGGGGGGGGGGGGGGGGGGGGGGGAGGTGGGGGGAGAATACACTTTCCCTTTTCTGTAACCTATCCAAATAAAAGCAGTCTTAAAAGCAGACCCTAAAATAATAATAAAAGCAGCAACTTAAAAGAGAAAAAAAATCACCCGAATAGTTCAACATGTTGTACCATTGTCATACTCAAATAAGGAGTTGTTTTGGAGACATACAGGACAGCAACAACAAGGGAATGCAACAGCCGGATTAAACTGGCCAAGAAATAAAAGTTGCAATCAATTTGCAAACACAGTTCTATCTGCAAATAAATCATTGCAAAGGGGTAAATTTTTCTCAGGATTCCCTTGTCTCCCAGATACAGGAAGTTGTTACTATTCTCTGCAGAATTGATACTTTGTCTTCGCCCCTCCCTCCCAGCATTTATAAATTTGGGGGGGGGGGGGGTTGCCCCGCAGTTGAAGATTCCCCCCCTTTAAAGTTTTATTTTTTTTGTTATTTGGAATTTTAAAAAAAAATTTGCTCATTTTGCCCACCCTGTTAAAGGCGATTCCGCGAAGAGCAGCAGCCGCATCCGCGAAGCTCAGGGCGCCGCCATCATGAGGAACAACGACAGCGAAGAGGCAGGAGCGGCGGCGACCGGTGACTTCCGCCCACAGCGCCCCCTCTCGGCCTGGAGGGCCACGCTGCAGCTGCTCCTGTTGGAACAATGTCATGTACATTTAACCCTACACACTTACATGTGGAATCGACATCATAGACACAGCCCACCCTGCACAAAGGCCCAAAATAAAAACAAAAATAAAAATACCTGGAAAAACTCAGCAGGTCTGACAGCATCTGCGGAGAGGAACACAGTTAACGTTTCGAGTCCGTGTGACTCTTCAGCAGAACTAAGTAAAATTGAAGGGAGGTGGAATATAAGCTGGTTTAAGGGGGGTGGGACAGGTAGAGCTGGATAGAGGGCCAGTGATAGGTGGAGATAGCCAAAAGATGTCATAGACAAAAGACAAAGAGGTGTTGATGGTGGTGACGTTAGCTAAGAAATGTGCTAATAGCTGACATTAAGGGTAGAAAGCAGGACGAGCAAGGTACAGATAGCCCTAGTGGGGGTGGGGGGAAGGGATCGAAATAGGCTAAAAGGTAGAGATAAAACTATAAATGGAAATACATTTAAAAATAATGGAAATAGGTGGAAAAGAAAAATCTATATAAATTATTGGAAAAAAGGGGGATCGGAAAGGGGGTGGGGATCGAGGAGACAGTTCATGATCTAAAGTTGTTGAACTCAATATTCAGTCCGGAAGGCTGAAAAGTGCCTAGTCAGAAGATGAGGTGCTGTTTCTCCAGTTTGCGTTGAGTTTCACTGGAACAATGCAGCAGGCCAAGGACAGACATGTGGGCATGAGAGCAGGGTGGTGTGTTGAAATGGCAAGTGACAGGGAAGTGTGGGTCATGCTTGCGGACAGACCGAAGGTGTTCTGCAAAGCGGTCACCCAGTCTGTGTTCGGTCTCTCCAATGTAGAGGAAACCGCATTGGGAGCAGCGAATGCAGTAGACTAAATTGAGGGAAGTGCAAGTGAAATGCTGCTTCACTTGAAAGGAGTGTTTGGGCCCTTGGATGGTGAGGAGAGGGGAAGTAAAGGGGCAGGTGTTGCACCTTCTGTGGTTGCATGGGAAGGTGCCATGGGAGGGGGTTGAGGTTACGGGGTAATGGAGGAGTGGACCAGGGTGTCCCGGAGGGAACGATCCCTGCAGAATGCCGCCAGGGGCGTGAAGGGAAGATGTGTTTGGTGGTGGCATCATGCTGGAATTGGCGGAAATGGCGGAGGATGATCCTTTGAATGCAGAGGCTGGTGGGGTGATAAGTGAAGACAAGGGGGACCCTATCATGGTTCTGGGAGGGAGAGGAACGTGTGATGGTGGATGCATGGGAGATGGGCTGGACACGGTTGAGGGCCCTGTCAACCACCATGGGAGGACAAGGTCCAAACTGGTGTTGATGCATTATTTATAATGTATTTGTGCATTTTATGATATATACTTAATGTTACACATGCCCTACAGTTTCTGTTGCAGTTGGAGCAGCAGCGGGTGCGGAGCAGAGCGAGACTGGCGGTGAACGGTGCCAGCGGAGTTTCTTAATAAAAGCCGGAGGGTCAATGTCCATATCGAGTGTCGGCAGTACATCCGCGAGTTACGTGGTCACCCTGCAGCTCAAGGAAGTGCAGTCAGAGAAGGAATGGATGACTACCAGTCAGAAGAAGGGAGGTAGGCAGGTAGTCAGGAAAGCTGCAGAGCGCATCTCACTCAAGAACAGTTTTTCTGTGTTGGAAAACAGTGAGTGTGACGGTTCCTCTGGAGAGCACATCCAAAGCCCAGCTGCACGAGCGGGGAGGAGAAAGAGAGGAGGGGCAATAGTGGAAAGAGACTCAATAGTGAGGGGTACAGACAGGTGTTTCTGCGGCCGCAGAAATGACTCCAGGATCGTGTGTCGTCTCCCTGAATGGCTGCAGGGCATTCTGAAGGGGTGGGCAAACAGTCAGAAATCGTGGTTTACATTGGTACCAATGACATAGGTAGAAAGAGTGATGAGATCCTGCAACAAGAAGTTAGGGAGCTAGGTAGCAGATTGAAAAGCAGGACCTCAAAGATTGTAATCTCTGGATTACTGTGCCACGTGCTAGTAAGTATAGGAATAGGCAGATGGAGCAGATGAATGTGTGGCTGAAGAGTTGGTGCAGGAGGGAGGGCATGATATTCCTGGATCATTGGGTCTGTTTCTGGGGAAGGACTTGTATAAGTTGGATGGGTTGCACCAGAACTGGAACGGGACTAACACCCTTGCAGAGTTGGTGGGGGAGGGTTTGCTAGTGCTGTTGGTGAGGGTTTAAACTAATTTGGCAGGGAAGTGTGATACAGAGTGGAGGCATAGAAGGGGATGATACAGACAAGTATACAAGAAAAACCAAGTCAATTTGGAAGGCAGAGCATATATAGTCAAGTTAAGGCACAAGGGAGTATTACAAGGCTGGATGGCATTTACTTTAATGCAAGGAGACATGCAAGTAAGGCAGATGAGTTGAGGGCGTTGATTAACACATGGGGATATGATATCATTGCTATCACGGAGACATGGTTGACAGAGGGACAGGACTGTCAGCTCAATATTCCAGGGTATAGAATCTTCAGGCGAGTCAGGAAGAGGGGGTGTAAAAGAGGAGGTGCGGTCGCAATTTTGATCAAGGAGTCAATTACTGCAGTAAGGAGGGATGATATCTTAGAAGATTCCTCAAATGAGGCCATATGGGTAGAACTTAAAAACAAAAGGGGGACAATCACAGTGCTGGGAGTGTACTATATGCTTCCAAACAGTCAGGGAGAGATAGAAGGGCAGATATGTCGGCAAATCTCAGAGAAGTGTAAAAATAATAGGGTATGAAATGGGGATTTCAACTTCCCCAATATTAACTGGGATAGACAAAGTGTGAAAGGCTTAGAGGGGGCTGAATTCTTAAAATATATCCAGGAGAACTTTTTAAGTCAGCACGTAGAAAGTCCTACAAGAGCGGTGGCACTGCTGGACCTAATTTTAGGGAACGAAGCCAGGCAAGTGGCAGAAGTGTCAGTAGGGGAGCATTTCTGTGATAGTGACCATAATGCAGTAATATTTAAAGTGGTTATGGAAAAGGACAACAATGGACAGGAAATAAAGGTCCTGAATTGGGGGAAGGCTGATTTCAATATGATAAGACAGGACCTGGCCAAAGTGGACTAAGAGCAGCTACTTGTAGGAAAGTCTACATCAGACCAGTGGGAGTCATTCAAAAAGGAAATAGTGAGAGTGCAGGGCCAACATGTTCCCGTGAAGGTGAAGTGTGGGACCAACAAGTCCAGAGAACCCTGAATGTCGAGGAATATACAGGATTGGATAAGGAAAAAAAAGGGAAGCTTATGGTATATACCAAGGGCTCAAAACAGCGGAAGCCCTAGAGGAGTATAGAAAGTGCAGGGGTTTACTTAAAACAGAAACTAGGAGAGCAAAGAGAGGGCAAGAAAAAACACTGGTGGGTAAAATAAAGGAACATCCAAAGGCGTTTTATACTTATATTAGGGGTAAGAGGATAACCAGGGAAAGAGTAGGGCCCATTAGGGACCAAAGTAGCAATCTGTGTGAGGAGCCAGAAGACATACCTGAGGTTTTAAATGAGCACTTTGCATTTATGTTCACTATAGGGAAGGCTGATGTAGGTATAGAAATCAGGGAGAGGGACTGTGATATACTTGAACAAATTAGCATTGAGAGGGAGGAGGTATTAGCGGTTTTAGTAGGCTTAAAAGTGGATAAATCCCAGGCCCAGATGAGACGTATACCGGGCTGCTGTGGGAGGCAAACGGAGGAGATTGCAGGGGCCCTGACATTAACTTTACAATCAGTTCTGACCACAGGAGAGGTGCCAGAGGGCTGGAGGACAGCTAATGTGGCACCATTATTTAAGAAGGGCGGTAGGGATAAACCATGGAACTATAGGCCAATGAGTCTAATATCAGTGGTAGGGAAAGTTCTGGAAAAAATTCTGAGGGACAGAATTAATCTCCACTTGGAGAGGCAGGGATTAATCAAGGATAGTCAACATGGCTTTGTCAGGGGAGATCATGTCTAATTTGATTGAATTTTTCAAGGAGATGACTTGGTATGTAGACGAGGGTAGTGTAGTTGATGTAGTCTATATGGACTTCAGTAAGGCTTTTGACAAGGTCTCTCATGGGAGACTGGTCAAGAAGATAAGAACCCATGGGGTCCAAGGCAATTTGCAAATTGGATGCAAAATTGGCTGAGTGGCACGAGGCAGAGGATGATAGTCGAATATTGTTTTTATGATTGGAAGCCTGTGTCCAATGGCATTCAGTAGGATTCGGTGCTGAGTCCCTCGCTGTTTGTAGTGTACATTAATGATCTAGAAATGAATGTAAGAGGCATGATCAGTAAGTTCGCAGATGTCATGAAAATTGGTGCTGTGGTAAATAGCGAGGAGGAAAGCCTTAGACTACAGGACAATATAGATGGGCTGGTAAGATGGGCAGAACAGTGGCAAATGGAATTTAGTCCTAAAAATTGTGATGTGATGCATTTTGGGAGGACTAATGCAGCAAAGGAATACATAATGAATGGTAGGACCCTAGGAAGTATAGAGGATCAGAGGGACCTTGATGTACCTGTCCATAGATCCCTGAAGGCAGCAGGACATGTAGGTGGTTAAGAATGGCATACGGGATACTTGCCTTTATTAGTCAAGGCATTGAATACAAGAGTAGGGAGATTATATTGGAGCTGTATAAACATTAACTAGGCCACATCTGGAGTACTGTGTGCAGTTTTGGTCACTACACTTTATGGAGGATGTGATTGCACTAGAGAGGGTGCAAAGGAGATTCACCAAAATGTTGCCTGGGCTGGAGCATTTCAGCTATGAAGAGAGACTAGATAGGCTGGTGTTGTTTTCCTTAAAACAGAGAAGACTGAGGGGGGACCTGATCGAGGTGCACAAAATAATAAGGGGCATAGATAGGGTAGAGAGAAAGAAACTTTTCCCCTTAGTGGAGGGGTCAATATATTTAAGGTAAAGGGCAGGAGGTTTAGAGGGGATTTGAGGAAAGATCCGGAGGGTGGGGGTATCTGGAACTCACTGCCTGAAAGGGTGGTAGAGGCAGGAACCCTCACACCATTTAAGAAATACTTAGATGAACACTTGAAATGCCATAGCATATAGGGCTACAGGCCAAGTGCTGGAAAATGTGATTAGAGTAGATAGGGGTTTGATGACTGGCACAGACACGATGGGCCAAATGGTCTCTTTCCGTGCTGTAAAACTATGACTATGAATAAATTATATTCAAAACAATTGAAGGGCCATCAGTACAACAACAGTACGAGCTTGCATTTACTTTAGGGTTGGCCAGAATTTCAAAAGTCAGAGCTGGGATACATCAAAAGCCATGGGAAGGTGGGGTCCCACGATGATTAACATGTTGGATGAGCAATGGCAGGAGTCTGGGGGAGGGGTAGTTGAAGATGTCATTTGATGGCAGCCTCTGGAATATATCCAGCCAGAATTGGCAACGCTATTCTGTGGATCATTTAAAAGGCATCATCAGCAATAGAGCCATTGGCACAAAAAAGGTAGTGACCACTCACTTGGAGATGTCAAGGAGGTGATGCGGGAGGAATATAGGTCTGCTGCTTGCGATGCAATACAATGCAATGTGATGGGTGTTTACTGGAAGAAGGACAAAATTTCACATAGATCTTCTCCATAGCTCTCGCACTCCTGGCCCAGTTTATATATGACAAAAAAGGGGAAAGGTGAAAACCGTGACATTTGAACCATTTTTAGGAAATTGTCGGGATACTAAATGAAAAATCAGGACTGACCCAGCAAAACCATGATGCCTGGTCATCATTATTTATATAGTTCCTTTAAACATAGTCAAATGTCCCAGAAACAGGCAATAATCAAAATTTGACCCAAACCACATGAGATGTTAGCACAGAGGTAGGTTTTAAGGAGCATCTTAAAGGAAGAGTGAGAGGTGGAGGGGCTTAGGGAGGGAATTCCAGAACTTAGAGCCTCAGCAGTTGAAAGCACGGCCACCGATGGTGGAGCGATTAAAGTTGAGGATGTGCAAGAAGCCAGGTTTGGAGGAACGCAGAGGTCTCAGAGGGTTGTAGGGCTGGGGGCAGTTAGAGATAGGGAGAGGCAGGGCCATGGAGGGATTTGAATACAAGGAAGAAAATATTAAATTCGAGACAATATATAAATCAACTGAGGTGATATTGATAGATTAAATGTGAGAGATTTACAACAGGGAGAAGGCAGGGGAATGGGGCTAGGTGAATTGCTCATTCAGAGAGCCGGTGCAGACATAACAGGCTGAATGGCCCTCCTCCTGCGCTGTAACAATTCTGTGATTCTCTGAGAATGAAGAGCAAGAGGAACTCTTGTCCATAGAGAGCTGTGAAGATGTGGAATTCGCAGCTGAGGCGTAATCCGGGCTGACACACTCCCAGTGCAAATACAGAGGGAATGCTGCATTGTTGAATATGCCGTCTTACGAATGAGAAGTTAAACCAAGCCCCTGAATGCCTTACAAAAACAGAATTACCTGGAAAAAATCAGCAGGTCTGGCAGCATCGGCGGAGAAGAAAAGAGTTGACGTTTCGAGTCCTCATGACCCTTCAACAGAACTAGGTGAATCCAAGGAAGGGGTGAAATATAAGCTGGTTTAAGGTGGGGGGATGGGGGGGAGAGAAGTGGAGGGGGGTGGTGTGGTTGTAGGGACAAGCAAGCAGTGATAGAAGCAGATCATCAAAAGATGTCACAGACAAAAGAACACATAGGTGTTGAAGTTGGTGATATTATCTAAACGAATGTGCTAATTAAGAATGGATGGTAGGGCACTTAAGGTATAGCTCCAGTGGGGGTGGGAGGAGCATAAAAGATTTAAAAATATTTAAAAATAATGGAAATAGGTGGGAAAAGAAAAATCTATATAATTTATTGGAAAAAACAAAAGGAAGGGGGAAGAAACAGAAAGGGGGTGGGGATGGAGGAGGGAGTTCAAGACCTAAAGTTGTTGAATTCAATATTCAGTCCGGAAGGCTGTAAAGTGCCTAGTCGGAAGATGAGGTGCTGTTCATCCACTTTGCGTTGGGCTTCACTGGAACAATGCAGCAAGACAAGGACAGACATGTGGGCAAGAGAGCAGGGTGGAGTGTTAAAATGGAAAGCGACAGGGAGGTTTGGGTCATTCTTGTGGACAGACCGCAGGTCACCCAGTTTACGTTTGGTCTCTCCAATGTAGAGGAGACCACATTGGGAGCAATGAATACAATAGACTAAGTTGGGGGAAATGCAAGTGAAATGCTGCTTCACTTGAAAGGAGTGTTTGGGCCCTTGGACAGTGAGGAGAGAGGAAGTGAAGGGGCAGGTGTTACATCTTTTGCGTGGGCATGGGGAGGTGCCATAGGTGGGGGTTGAGGAGTAGGGGGTGATGGAGGAGTGGACCAGGGTGTCCTGGACAGAACAATCCCTACGGAATGCCGACGGGGGGGGTGAAGGGAAGATGTGTTTGGTGGTGGCATCATGCTGGAGTTGGCGGAAATGGCGGAGGATGCTCCTTTGAATGCGGAGGCTGGTGGGGTGATAAGTAAGGACAAGGGGGACCCTATCATGTTTCTGGGATGGAGGAGAAGGCGTGAGGGCGGATGCGCGGGAGATGGGCCGGACACGGTTGAGGGCCCTGTCAACGACCGTGGGTGGAAAACCTCAGTTAAGGAAGAAGGAGGACATGTCAGAGAAACTGTTTTTGAAGGTAGTATCATCGGAACAGATGCGACGGAGACGAAGAAACTAAGAGAATGGGATGGAGTCCTTACAGGAATCGGGGTGTGAGGAGCTGTAGTCGAGGTAGCTGTGGGAGTCGGTAGGCTTGTAATGGATATTAGTGGACAGTCTATCGCCAGAGATTGAGACAGAGAGGTCAAGGAAGGGAAGGGAAGTGTCAGAAATGGACCACGTGAAAATGATGGAGGGGTGGAGATTGGAAGCAAAATTAATAAATTTTTCCAAGTCTTCCGACTCCCACAGCTACCTCGACTACAGCTCCTCACACGACACTTCCTGTAAGGACTCCATTCCATTCTCTCAGTTCCTTCGCCTCCGTCGTATCTGTTCCGATGATGCTACCTTCAAAAACAGTTCCTCTGACATGTCCTCCTTCTTCCTTAACCGAGGTTTTCCGCCCACGGTCGTTGACAGGGCCCTCAACCGTGTCTGGCCCATCTCCCGCGCATCCACCCTCACGCCTTCTCCTCCCTCCCAGAAACATGATAGGGTCCCCCTTGTCCTCACTTATCACCCCATCAGCCTCTGCATTCAAAGGATCATCCTCCGTCATTTCCGCCAACTCCAGCATGATGCCACCACCAAACACATCTTCCCTTCATCCCCCGTCAGCATTCCGTAGGGATCATTCCCTCCGGGACACCCTGGTCCACTCCTCCATCAACCCCTACTCCTCAACCCCCACCTATGGCACCTCCCCACGCAAAAGATGTAACACCTGCCCCTTCACTTCCTCTCTCCTCACCGTCCAAGGGCCCAAACACTCCTTTCAAGTGAAGCAGCATTTCACTTGCATTTCCCCCAACTTAGTCTACTGTATTCGTTGCTCCCAATGCGGTCTCCTCCACTTTGGAGAGACCAAACGTAAACTGGGCGACCGCTTTGCAGAACACCTGCGGTCTGTCCACAAGAATGACCCAAACCTCCCTGTCGCTTGCCATTTTAACACTCCACCCTGCTCTCTTGCCCACAAGTCTGTTCTTGGCTTGCTGCATTGTTCCAGTGAAGCCCAACGCAAACTGGAGGAATGACACCTCATCCTCCGACTAGGAACTTTACAGCCTTCCGGACTGAATATTGAATTCAACAACTTTAGGTCTTGAACCCCCAACTCCATCCCCACCCCCTTTCTGTTTCTTCCCCCTTCCTTTTGTTTTTTCCAATAAATTATATAGATTTTTCTTTTCCCACCTATTTCCATTATTTTTAAATATTTTTAAATCTTTTATGCCCCCCCACCCCCACTAGAGCTGTACCTTGAGTGCCCTACCATCCATTCTTAATTAGCACATTCGTTTAGATAATATCACCAACTTCAACACCTCTATGTTCTTTTGTTCTTTTGTCTGTGACATCTTTTGATGATCTGCTTCTATCACTGCTTGCTTGTCCCTACAACCACATCACCCCCTCCACTTCTCTACCCCCCCCCCCACCTTAAACCAGCTTATATTTCACCCCTTCCTTGGATTCACCTAGTTCTGTCGAAGGGTCATGAGGACTCGAAATGTCAACTCTTTTCTTCTCCGCCGATGCTGCCAGACCTGCTGAGTTTTTCCAGGTAATTCTGTTTTTGTTTTGGATTTCCAGCATCCGCAGTTTTTTGTTTTTATCCCTGAATGCCTTCTCAGGTAGATGTAAAATAACCCATGACCACTATTTAGAAGAAGCGCAGGGGAGTTCTCCCCACTGTCTGGTCCAATATTTATTCCTCAGCCCGACAACACAAAACCAGACTATTTTTGACCCCATCACGTTGCTGTTTTAAGGAGTTCGTGTGTGCAAATTGGCTGCTGCAGTTTCCTCCATCACAATAATGACTAAACTTTTGAAAGCGCTTTGGTGGCTGTAATTGGGACGTCCTACAAAAGGTGCTATAGAAATGCAAATTCTATCTGAGAATTTCATGCCGCTTTCCTTGTAATTGCTGCATACTGTAACGCAAGAATATCATTGGAACGTATTGCTGTCCCGCTGGCATACAAATAAATTCACTTTTCTGGTTCTTTTCTCTCCCCAAAGCCTGGTTTGACCTTCTCTGTGCCCGAGGGAAGAGGACAATGGTCAATAATGGTGGGGCAGGGTTTGGTTAGCCCTAACTGGGTGATCATGATGCCTAGAAATACTTGATTGTCTTAGGGAACTGGGGATGAATTTCACAGAGATTTTCCTGAAATTTCTGGAGATGGAAGTAGAGTTGGAGCTGGAGTGGGAGGTGGATTTGCCGGAGGAGGGAGAAGAGGTGGAGGAGCTGGATGAGCCTCTGCTGGAGTTCCCCTCATTTCAGCTCATTCTCCTACTGTTACACCCTCTTTGAAATTCACCACTTTGGGTAAGTTTCAGTTACTCTTTCTAATTTCGTCTTCTCTTGGCTCAAGGCCCATTTCCCTTACATCTCTGGGAAAGCAGTATGTGCCACCTACAAGATGCACTGCAGGAACTCACCAAGGCTCCTTCGACAGCATCTTTCAAACCCACAACCTCTACTACCTAGAAGGAAAAGGGCAGCAGGAACGTGGGAACTCCACCAGCTCAAGTTCCCCTTCAAGCCAGGCACCATCCTAACTTGAAACCATATCGCCGTTCCTTCACTGTCACTGGATCAAAATCCTGGAACTCCCTCCCTAATAGCACTCCCTAATACCTACAACATATGGAGAGCAGTGGTATAACAGTAGGAGAATGAGGTGAAATGAGGGAACTCCACCGGAGGCTCATCCAGCTCCTCCGCCTCTTTCCCCTTCTCCAGCAAATCCAACTCCAACTCGACTTTCGCGTCCAGAAATTTCAGGAAAATCTCTGTGAGATTCCTTGCCATTTTCTTAAGGCAGTCAAGTATTTTCCTGGGGCGCACCACCACCTTCTCAAGGGCAATTGGGGATGGGCAATATTTGCTGGTCTAGCCAGCGACACTTATATCCTGTGAGAGACTGAAAAAAAGAAGCTTATGGACGTTTCTCTGTTTGGAGCCTACAGCTGTGAAGTAGAGTTTTGTTTTGGTTCAGTTACAGAACATGAGCATCACAAATTAGATGATAATCTCCACATTCTTCCTCTATTCAGATCACCAAATATCAATCATGCGCCCTTCACATACTTCTGCCTTGGTGTCATCTTCCCCCCTGAGCTCAAATCCCCTCCATGATTTACAAGCACTCATTATGTGTCTCATTTTATTCCATAACCGTACTACTTCGCTATGGCAATGAGCTTATTCGATGACCTCAAAGTCATTGCATTCCCTGCATGCCAGGGCTGGTTTCCAAAGTTGTGCCAAGGCAACTGCACCCCCACGCACCCACCTCCACCCCAAACCAACCCAACCCAATCCAACCGGACCAGCAGTGCCCAGAGCCAGCCTGGGTGCGTGTGCATTTTCAGGGCCCACCTGTCGATCGGCGTGACTGCCAGGCAAGTCCCCACCTCCCACCCACTCCCCTCCCTGTGCTCACAGTCCAACCAGTCAGCAGTTATAAAACTCTTGGGAGACTCTTTGTCTTCTTGTAGTACAAGAGCCTGTTCCCTGCACAGAGCACAGGGAAGTTTCAGTTCTCCCTGTTTTGCCACGTGGAAAGGATCAGGCATGGATGCGGATGTGGAAATCAGCTCTCTAATCAACAAGGTGGAATTAAAGGAAAACTTGGAGAGAGCGGAGCCGCAGGTATTTATTATTGCCTACAAATACAAAACTTCAGAAATTTGGATAAATTTGGAAAGGAAAGAATTTGCAGGGGGATAGGGAAAAAGCAGGCGAGTGGCATTTATTGGATAATTCTTTCAAAAAGCCAGTACAGGCACAATGTGCAGTTTCAGCAACACGTCTAAAATAGTTCTTAATCAATCAAGGGAGGACGTGAATATTCGATAATTAGTACCATGTCTAGGGAGTGAAATTCTGATTGATGGCCTCCTAACTTAAGCCAATGGGTTGTGGAGATACTCTGGGAAAAGACTATTAACACTGTTGCCCCCCCATTCTAGCTCTTCTGCCAAGGTTATTGCAGGAGTCAGCAGGAGAAACCAGCACCGCCCCCACACCCCCACCCCAACCCTGTCCTCTGAGTTAATCAAAGTCCAGTTACCATCTACTTAAGTCCAGAAGAGAAGACTCGGAGGTTGGTGATATTAGCTAATCTTTAAATGTCCTAGAAGGAGTCAAAAACGTGAATTCCAAATTATGTCTGAAATTGGCAGCAACTCCAGAACCAGATTTGGTAGAGAAAAAGAGCCCAGACAGTTCCAGATCTTACTGTATTTCACAGAGGGTGGGGAGTGTACAGGACAGATGATTTTGGGAGATGGAGAGTGAGGGGGCATTGAAGGAGAATTGGAAAGATATTTGATGCGGTGGAGATTGAGGGGTGCTGATCTTTCGGGCCAGTCAGATCCACTGCAGAGTGTTTTATGATCTTAGATGTTTGTAATATTTAAGATAATTACTCACTATGTGTGCTGTGAGATAGCAGAAGTTTATATGTACAGACAGTTCCACTCCATGGTTGATAGGCCTGGAATCTATGCAGTGTTGGTAGATCTATCAAGTTCCACTGTCCACTATTTTGAAGACAGCTGTGGTTCACTGGGTAGCACTCTTGCCTCTAAGTCAGAAGGCTGTGGGTTCAAGTCCCACTCCAGAGACTTGAGCACAAAATTCAGGCTGACCCTACCAGTGCCGTGCTGAGGGGGTGCTGCCTTTCAGGTGCGATGTTAAACTGAGGCTCTGTCTGCCCTCTCCAGGTGGATGTAAAAGATCCAGTGTTACTAACTCGAGGAAAAACAGAAAAGTTCTTCCTGGTGTCCTGGCTAATATTTATCCCTCAAGCAAGGTGTGTAGAAAAATAGACTAGCTGGTCTTTATCACATTGCTGTATGTGGGATCTTGCTGTTCATAAATTGGCTGCTGTGTTTCAGCATTACAACAGTGACTACACTTGAGGAACTATTTAACTGTGCATAAAGCACTTTGGAATGTTCTAAGACTGTAAAAAGCATTGTATAAATATAAACCTTTCTTCCATAGCAAGGGGTTAAACATTTGAATCTTAAAATAGAGGACTAAAGGATTTGGTATGAACAGCCTGGAGGTTTAATTTCCCCCCTGCCGAAAATGTTTGCATTATATTCCACAGTGTGCTTCTAAAATGAGATCCTAAACTTGTTATATTCATGCTTTAAAATAGTCAAAGATTAATATTGAGCCAATCAAGAAAAGAAAACTTGAGTTTATATAGCATATTTCACAATCACCTGACATCTCAAAGTGTTTTGTAGCCAATGAAGTACTTTATTGAAGTGTTGTGATGTCGGCAGACACTGCAGTCAATTTGTGCACAGCAAGATCCCACAAATGGTAACATGATAAATGATCAGCTCATCTGTTATATTCCCTGGTTGACACAGAAAAGAGTCACCACAGAGAGAGGAAGGATTCCTAAATTTAAAAGCTCCATAAAGGAAAGATTGCCATGTCCCAATAAAATGCAAAAAAATGAAATGCTTGTTTCTTCCCCCATTTTTGCAGAAATCCCAGTGTGACAAGATGACAATCAGAGTGAAGGTCGCAGTGGATCTGGAAAAAGAGAAATACAGGGAGCCAGCTAAAAGCAGCAAATTTCAGGCAGTAAAGGTAATTGTCACTTCGCCCCACCACTGAGGCACATTAAACCGTCTCTGAAATGTGAACGTTATTGAACAAAGTCAACAGATTGGGTTGTGTGATAGAGTATCACAGCACTGAGTCATTTGATACATTATCACAATAGTGTGTCATGTGATACAGTATCACACTAGCGTGAGTCATGTGATATAAAATATTGTTACAGTTGTCATAGTGTAAGTCATGTGACACATCACTACAGTGAGTCATGTGATACAAAATAGCGCTAGTGTGTGTCATGTGACAGTATTGCTGGAGTGAGTCATGTGATGCAGTATTGCTGGTGTGTCACGTGACAGTATTGCTGCATTGAGTCATGGTTGCAGTATCGCTGCAGTCATGTTATGACTATTGCTACAGTGTGTCATGTGACAATATTGCATATTGCATTGGATCACATAACACAGTATCCTCACAGTTCAGGACTATATTGCCAGAAACGAACAATGAACGAACCTATACAATTGAAGTAGACACCATAGGAAAACAGTGCTCACTCACTATGCCCAACACATCTCCCAATATCACTGATAACCCCTAATATGAAATATCACAGGAGATCGACCAGTCACCTTGGAAACGGCAATCAGGTCACAGCAACATCCCTTCTACACAAATCAGTAGGTATGTTGCTTTAAATGTGCAGCAGCTTTATACAACAGCTGTTTTAAGATGCAGATTTATTTAGTGACCTTTGTATTTATTTCAATGCCAATAACATTTGCACCTGCTGTTGTGTTCAGATCTGGAATCATCCATTGGTGAAGGGGGCCGAGTGCTGCACAGTGTCACACGCCAGACTTTCCCTCTATGAGACTTGAATTTACACCTAGTTTGAACTGAAAGCACAAAACACTTCTAATCTCCAAGGTTCTTAAGCAGATTCACTGTTCCTTCGTCTAAATCACTCCTAAGATGGGCCATATGGCCTCCTACTGCGCTAAACAATTCAATCTAATCACTTTTAGAGTGAGTGGTGTAGACAATGGAAAAGTGATCCTCTTCTGAGCTTGGGGTCAAGGCAACTAGCTGGGGCAGAGCAATGAGAATTCATCCTTCACTTCACCTTGCCACACCGCTGGGAGCCCAGGATTAAAAAAAACCCGCTTGGGCCCCAGCTATGCCTGTCTCTTTATGGGGTATGTGGAACATTCCTTGTTCCAGTCCTACTCTGGCCCCTTTCCACAGCTCTTTCTCCAGTACATCGATGATTACTTCAGTGCTGCTTCATGCTCTCGTCGGGACTTGGAAAAATTTATTAATTTTGCTTCCAATCTCCACCCCTCCATCATTTTCACGTGGTCCATCTCTGACACTTCCCTCCCCTTCCTTGACCTCTCTGTCTCAATCTCTGGTGATAGACTGTCCACCAATATCCATTACAAGCCCACCGATTCCCACAGCTACCTTGACTACAGCTCCTCACACCCCGCTTCCTGTAAGGACTCCATCCCATTCTCTTAGTTCCTTCGCCTCCGTCGCATCTGTTCTGATGATGCTACCTTCAAAAACAGTTCCTCTGACATGTCCTCCTTCTTTCTTAACCGAGGTTTTCCACCTACGGTCGTTGACAGGACCCTCAACCATGTCCAGCCCATCTCCCGCGCATCCGCCCTCACGCCTTCTCCTCCCTCCCAGAAACATGATAGGGTCCCCCTTGTCCTCACTTATCACCCCACCAGCCTCTGCATTCAAAGGATCATCCTCCGCCATTTCCGCCAACTCCAGCATGATGCCACCACCAAACACATCTTCCCTTCACCCCCCCCGGCGGCATTCCATAGGGATCGTTCCCTCCGGGACACCCTGGTCCACTCCTCCATCAACCCCTACTCCTCAACCTCCACCTATGGCACCACCCCATACCCACGCAAAAGATGTAACACCTGCCCCTTCACTTCCTCTCTCCTCACCGTCCAAGGGCCCAAACACTCCTTTCAAGTGAAGCAGCATTTCACTTACATTTCCCCCAACTTAGTCTACTGCATTCGTTGCTCCCAATGCGGTCTCCTCTACATTGGAGAGACCAAACATAAACTGGGCGACCGCTTTGCAGAACACCTGCGGTCTGTCCGCAAGAATGACCCAAACCTCCCTGTCGCTTGCCATTTTAACACTCCACCCTGCTCTCTTGCCCACATGTCTGTTCTTGGCTTGCTGCATTGTTCCAGTGAAGCCCAACGCAAACTGGAGGAACAACACCTCATCTTCCAACTAGGCACTTTACAGCCTTCCGGACTGAATATTGAATTCAACAACTTTAGGTCTTGAGCTCCCTCCTCCATCCCCACCCCCTTTCTGTTTCTTCCCCCTTCCATTTGTTTGTTATATAGATTTTTCTTTTTCCACCTACTTCCATTATTTTTAAATCTTTTATGCCCCCCCACCCCCACTAGAGCTATACCTTGAGTGCCCTACCATCCATTCTTAATTAGCACATTCGTTTAGATAATATCACCAACTTCAACACCTCTGTGTTCTTTTGTCTGTGACATCTTTTGATTATCTGCTCCTATCACTGCTTGCTTGTCTCTACAACCACACCCCCCTCCACTTCTCTCCCCCTCCCACCTTAAACCAGCTTATATTTCACCCCTCTCCTTGGATTCACCTAGTTTTGTTGAAGGGTCATGAGGACTCGAAATGTCAATTCTTTTCTTCTCCGCCAATGCTGCCAGACCTGCTGAGTTTTTCCAGGTAATTCTGTTTTTGTTTTGGATTTCCAGCATCCACAGTTTTTTGTTTTTATTATTATTATTATTAATAATAATAAAAAAATAAATCTCTGGATGTGGACGCCACCGATATTTCTTACCATGCCCTGGTTTCCCAGTGGGCATCTTCATCAACAGGTTTGGTATAAATGAGTGGCTTGCTAGGTCACTTCAGAGGGCAATTAAGAGTCAATCACATTGGTGAGGGACTCACAAAAAGTCACAGACTGGATAAGGACAGAGTAAAGCAGGTTTCCTTCCATGAAGGACTTTAGTGAACCAATTGGGGTTTTTAATGACAATCTGACAGCTCCACGGTCACTTTGGCTAATACTAGGGTGCTGACACTGGACGTCTGAAATGACCAAGTGTCCTATTGCCCCAGCACTGTCACCTCCCACTTTAATTATCATGACTTACAAAGGCATATAAGAAAGAGGAGCAGGAGTGGGCCAAATGGTTGATCTTCTACCTGAGCTGCACTTTTCCATTCGGTCTCATAATTCCCATAGTGCCCAAAAATCTACCGATTTCAGTCTTGAATCTACTCAACAACTAAGCATCCACAGCTCTCTGGGATAGAGAATTCCAAAGCTTCACAATCCTCTGAGTGAAGAAAGCACTCCTCATCTCAGTTCAAAAGGGTTGGGCCAACCTCCATTTTCCTCAACAAGGGAATAAAACAAAACAGTTTCCTAAGAGAGTGAAACCTTATCCCTTCAGTTAATGGAATGAAACTGGGCTGATGCCAGAACTAGACGGAGAGCTTGTAAGGGTTTTGTATTTTGGCATGTATTACGAATCACAGAGTGTGACATGTCAAAAACAGATTTGATTCCAGCACATGGTGAGGGCAGTGGGGGTTGGCACTGATGGATTACTACTGGAAATCTCAGCTTACACAACAGCCTCCTGATAACCTATATGTCCAAAGACACATTTATTTAGCCAGTCAGCATGAGACTGTGCTGTGCTGAACTGTTTCCCAGAAGCAGGAATGCTCAGCTATGACAGAGCTATCCTGTCTACTCCCACTATTCTATCATCAATGTCAGTGTCAGAGATACTTTGTTTCTTGGCTGTGGTGTTAAATATGAGTGCATTTCAGCAAGGGGGCGATTACAGAGTAAAGCTTCCTCTGCACTGGCCCCATCACATGCTCCCAGGACAGATACAGCACAAGGTTAGATACAGAGTAAAGCTCCCTCTACACTGTGCCCATCACATGCTCCCAGGACAGATACAGCACAGGGTTAGATACACAGTAAAACTCCCTCTACATCGTCCCCAGGATAGGTACAGGATGGGTTTGGATACAGAGGAACGTTCCCTCTACACTATACCGATCGAACACGCCCAGGCCAGGAACAGCATGGGGTTAGATACAGAGTAAATCTCCCTCTTTACTGTCCCATCAAACACTTCCAGGGCAGACACAGCACAGGGTTAGATACAGAGTAAATCTCCCTCTTTACTGTCCCATCAAACATTCTCAAGATTCTTTTCTCCTTCCTCTCTTTCTTCTGATTTCCCTTCCTTGTGATTTCTCTCTTTAACTTTTGCTCTCTTCATCATGTCCACCATTTGAAACATTAACTCTGTTTCTCTCTCCACAGATGCTAATAGACCTGCTAATTTTTTGCATTATTTTCCGTTATTATTTCAGAGTTCCAGCATCCGCAGTATTTTGCTTTTATTTTAAGTACAGCACATAGTTAGGTACAGAGTAAAGCTCTCTCTAACACAGTCCCATCAAACACTCCCTGCGCAGGTACAGCACAGGGTTAGAAGCAGAGTAAAGCTCCCTCTACACTGTTCCATCAAACACTGCCAGAGGAATACAGCAGGGGGTTAGATACAGAGTAAAGCTCCCTCTACACTGTTCCATCAAACACTGCCAGAGGAATACAGCATGGGGTTAGATACAGAGTAAAGCTCCCTCTACACTGTCCTCATCAAACACTCCCAGGGCAGATACAGCACGGGGTTAGATACAGAGTAAAGATTCCCCTACACAGTCCCGTCAAAAACTCCCAGTGCACATACAGCACACAGGGTTAGGTATGGAATGAAGCTCCCCCTACACTGTCCCTTCAAACACTCACAGGGCAGGTACAGCACAGGTGTGGATACAAAGTAAAGAAAGTAAAGCTCCCTCTACACTGTTCCATCAAACATTCCCAGGGCAGGTACAGCACAGGATTAGATACAGAGTATAGCTCCCTCTACACTGTCCCCATCAAACACTCCCAGGACAGGTACAGCACGGGGTTAGATACAGAGTAAATCTCCCTCTTTACTGTACCATCAAACGTTCTCAAGATTCTTTTCTCCTTCCTTTCTTCCTTCTGATTTTCCTTCAATGCTATTTCTCTCTTTCCCTCTTGCTCTATTCGTCCCCTCCACCACTCGAAACATTAACTCTGTTTCTCTCTCCACAGATGCTAACAGACCTGCTAATTTTTTGCATTACTTTCTGTTTTTATTTCAGATTTCCAACCTCCGCAGTATTTTGCTTTTATTTTAAATACAGCACAAAATTAGATACAGAGTAAAGCTCCCTCTAACACAGTCCCATCAAATGCTCCCTGTGTAGGTACAAAACTGGGTTAGATATGAAGTTAAGCCTACTCTGCATTTTCCACATCAAACACTCCCAGGCAGGCACACCATGGGGCTAGATGCTAAATAAAGCTCTCGCTACAGTGTCCCATCAAACACTCACAGGGCAGGTAGAGCACAGGGGTGGATACAGAGTAAAGCTCCCTCTACACTGTCCCCATCAAACACTCCCAGGACAGGCACAGCACAGGGTTAGACACAGAGTAAAGCTCCCTCTACACCGTCCCCATCAAACACTCCCAGGACAGGTACAGCACGGGGTTAGATACAGAGTAAAGCTCCATCTACACTGTCCCCATCAAACACTCCCAGGACAGGCACAGCACGGGGTTAGATACAGAGTAAAGCTTCCCCTATACACTCCCCATCAAACATTCCCAAGACTGGTACAGCACGGCGTTAGATACAGAGTAAAGCTCCCTCTTTACTGTCCCACTAAACACTCCCAGGACAGGTACAGCACGGGGTTAGATACAGAGTAAAGCTCCCTCTCCACTGTCCTCATCAAACACTCCCAGGACAGGTACAGCATGGAGTTAGATACAGAGTAAATCTCCCTCTGCACAGTCCCCATCAAACACTCCCACGGCAGATACAGCACGGGGTTAGATACAGAATAAAGCTCCCTCTACACTGTCCCCATCAAACACTCCCAGGAGCGGTACAGCATGGGGTTAGATATAGAGTAACGCTCTCTCTACACTGTCCCCATCAAACACTCCCAGGGCAGGTACAGCACGGGGTTAGATACAGAGTAAATCTCCCTCTGCACTGTCCCCATCAAACACTCCCACGGCAGATACAGCACGGGGTTAGATACAGAATAAAGCTCCCTCTACACTGTCCCCATCAAACACTCCCAGGACAGCTACAGCATGGGGTTAGATACAGAGCAAAGCTCCCTCTACACTGTCTCCATCAAACATTCCCATGGCAGATACAGAACGAGGTTAGATACAGATTAAATCTCCCTCTACACAGTTGCCATCAAACACTCCTAGCACAGGTACAGCACAGGGGTGGATACAGAATTAAGCACCCTCTACACTGTCCTCAACAAACACTCCCAGGGCAGGTACAGAACGGGGTTAGATACAGAGTAAATCTTCCTCTTTACTGTACCATCAAACGTTCTCAGGATTCTTTTCTACTCCCTCTCTTCCTTCTGATTTCCCTTCAATGCTATTTCTCTCTTTCTCTCTCGTTCTCTTCGTCCGCTCCACCACTCGAAACATTAACTCTGTTTCTCTTTCCACAGATGCTAACAGACCTGCTAATTTTTTGCATTATTTTCTGTTTTTATTTCAACTGCTGCAGTATTTTGCTTTTATTTTAAATACAGCACATAATTAGATACAGAATAAAGCTCCCTATAACACAGTCCTATCAAACGCTCCCTGCACAGGTACAACACTGGGCTAGATATGAAGTTAAGCCTCCTCCGCATTTTCCCCATCAAACACTCCCGGGGCAGGCACACCATGGGGCTAGATACAAAATAAAGCTATGTCTACACTGTCCCCATCAAACTCTCCCAGTGCAGGTACAGTACATGTTTAGATAGTGAAGCTTTCTCTGCACTGTTCCATCAAACAGTCCCAGGGCAGGTACAGCACAGGTTTAGATACAGAGTAAAGCTCCCTCTACACTTTCCCCATCAAACACCTCCAGGGCAAGTAAAGCATGGGGTTACATACAGAGTAAAAATGCCTCTACACTGTCCACATCAAACACTCCCAGGGCAGGTACAGCACAGGGTTAGATACAGAGTAAAGCTCCCTCTTTAATGTCCCATGAAACGTTCTAAAGATTCTTTTTTTCTTCCTGTCTTCGTTCTCATTTCCCGTTCTTGTTATTTCTCTCTTTCCCTGTCGCTTTCTTCAGCCCCTTCACCACTCGAAACATTAACTCTGTTCCTCTCTCCACAAAAGCTAATGGACCTGCTAATTTTCTGCATTATTTTCTGTTATTATTTCAGATTTCCACCATCTGCAGTATTTCGCTTTTATTTTAAATACAACACATAGTTAGGTAGAGAGTAAACCCCCCCTAACACAGTCCCAGCAAACACTCCCTGCGCAGGTACAACACTGGATTAGATATGAAGTAAAGTTCCCTGCGCACTATTCCCATCAAACACTCCCTGCACATGTATTGTACTGGGTTAGATACAGAGGAAATCTCCCTCTACAGTGTCTCATCAAACACTCACGGGGCAGCTACAGCACAGGGTTGGATACAGAGTAAAGCTCCCTCTACACTGTCCCATCAAACACACCCAGAGCAGAAACAGCACAAGGTTAGATACAGAGCAAAGTTCCCTCTACATAGTCCCCTTCAAACACTCCCAGGACAGGTACAGCACGGGGTTAGATGCAGAGTAAAGCTCCTTCTACACCATCCCCATCAAACACTCCCAGGACAGGTACAGCACGGGGTTAGATACAGAATAAATCTCCCTCTTTACTGTCCCATCAAACATTCTCAAGGTTCTTTTCTCCTTCCTCTCTTCCTTCTCAATTCCCTATCTTGTTATTTCTCTCTTTCCCTCTAGCTCTCTTCGTCCCCTCCACCACTCGAAACCTTTACTCTGATTCTCTCTCTACAGATGCTAACAGAACTGCTAATTTCTTGCATTATTTTCTGATTGTATTTCAGATTTCCAGCATCCGCAGTATTTTGTTTTTATTTTAAATACAGTACATAGTCAGGTACAGAGTAAAGCTTCCTTTAACACAGTCCCATCAAACATTCCCTGCGCAGGTAAAATACTGGTTAGATACCGAGTAAAGCTCCCGCTGCATTGTCCCCATCAAACACTCCCAGGACAGGTACAGCATGAGGTTAGATACAGAGTAAATCTCCCTCTACACTGTCCCCATCAAACACACCCAGGGCAGATACAGCACAGGGTTAGATACAGTGTAAAGCTCCCGATACACTGTCCCCATCAAACACTCCCAGGACAGGTACAGCACGGGGTTAGATACAGATTAAAGTTCTTTCTACACTGTCCTCATCAAACGCTCCTGGGAGAGGTACAGCACAGTGGTGGATACACAATTAAGCTCCCACTCCACTCTCCTCATCAAACTCTCCCAGCACAGGTACAATATCGAGTTAGATACAGAGTAAAGCTCCCACTACACTGTCCACAACAAACACTCCCAGGGCAGATGCAGCGAGGGTTTAGATACAGAGTAAAACTCCCTCTACACTGTCCCAATCAAACACTCCCAGGGCAGGTACAGCACAGGGTTAGATACAGAATAAAGCTCCCTCTACACTGTCACATCAAACACTCCCAGGGCAGGTACAGCACAGGGTTAGATACAGAATAAAGCTCCCTCTACACTGTCACATCAAACACTCCCAGGACAGGTACAGCACGGGGTTAGATACAGAGTAAAGCTCATTGTACACTGTCCCATCAAACACTCCCACAGCAGATACAGCACAAGGTTAGATATAGAGTAAAGCTCCCACTACACTATCTGCATCAAACACTCCCAGGGCAGGTACAGCGCAAGGTTAGATACAGAGCAAAGCTCCCTCTACACATGCCCATCAAACACTCCCAGGGCAGATACAGCATGGGGTTAGATACAGAGTAAAGCTCCCTCTACACAATCGCCATCAAACACACCCAGGACAGGCACAGCACGGGGTTGGATATAGAGTAAATCTCCCTCTACACTGTCCCCATCAAACACTCCCAGGACAGATACCGCATGGGGTTAGATACAGAGTAAATCTCCCTCTTTACTGTACCATCAAACATTCTCAAGATTCTTTTCTCCTGCTTCTATTCCTTCTGATTTCCCTTCAATGCTATTTCTCTCTTTCCCTCTCGCTTTATTCGTCCCCTCCACCACTCAAAACATTAACTCTGTTTCTCTCTCCACAGATGCTAACAGACCTGCTAATTATTTGCATTATTTTCTGTTTTTGTTTCAGATTTCCAACCTCCGCAATATTTTGCTTTTATTTTAAATACAGCACATAATTAGACACAGAGTAAAGCCCCCTGTAACACAGTCCCATCAAACACTCCCTGTGCAGGCACAACACTGGGTTAGATATGAATTTAAGCCTCCTCCACATTTTCCCCATCAAACAGTCCCAGGGCAGGCACTCCATGGGGCTAGATACAAAATAAAGCTATCTCTACACTGTCCCCATCAAAGATTCCCAGGGCAGGTATAGTACAGGTTTAGATAGAGAGTGAAGCTTCTGCTGCACTGTCCCATCAAACAGTCCCAGGGCAGCTACAGCACAGGGGTGGATACAGAGTAAAGCTCTCTCTATACTGTTCACATCAAACACTCCCAGGACAGGTACAGCACAGGTTTAGATACAGAGTAAAGCTCCCTCTATACCTTCTCCATCAAACATTCCCAGGGCTGATACAGCACAAGGTTAGACACAGAGCAATGCTCCCTCTTCACTGTCCCCATCAAACACCTCCTGGGTAAGTAAAGCATGGGGTCAGATACAGAGTAAAGCTCCTTGTACACTGTCCACATCAAACACTCCCAGGGCAGATACAGCACTGGGTAAGATACAGTGTAAATCTCCCTCTACACTGTCTCCATGAAACATTCCCAGAGCAGATACAGCACGAGGTTAGATACAGAGCAAAGCTCCCACTACACTGTACCCATCAAACACTACAGCACAAGGTCAGATACAGAGTAAAGCTCCCTCTACATTGTCCCATGAAAAACTCACAGCGCACATACAGCACACAGGGTTAGATACAGAGTGAAGCTCCTTCTACACTGTCCCATCAACCACTCACAGGGCGGATACAGCACAGGTGTGGATACAAAGTAAAACTCCCTCTACAATGTTCCATCAAACAATCCCAAGGCAGGTACAGTACAGGGTTAGATACAGAGTAAAGCACCCTCTACACTGTACCCATCAAATATTCCCAGGGCAGATACAGCACAAGGTTAGATACAGAGCAAAGCACCCGCTACACTGTCCCCATCAAACACTCCCAGGGCAGGTACGGCACGGGGTTAGATACAGAATAAAGCTCCCTCTACAGTTTCCCATCAAACACTCATAGGGCAGGTACAGCACGGGGTTAGATACAGAATAAAGCTCCCTCTACAGTGTCCCATCAAACACTCATAGGGCAGGTACAACACACGGGTGGAACAGAGTAAAGCTCCCTCTACACAGTCCCCATTAAACATTCCCAAGACAGGTACAGCACGAGATTTGATACAGAGCAAAGCTCCTGCTACACTATCCCCATCAAAAACTCCCAGGGCAGGTACAGAACGGGGTTAGATACAGAGTAAATCTTCCTCTTTATTGTCCCAAACATTCTCAAGATTCTTTTCTCCATCCTCTCTTCCTTCTGATTTCCCTTCAATGCTATTTCTCTCTTTACTCTCGCTCTCATCGTCCCCTCCACCACTCGAAAAATTAACTGTTTCTCTTTCCACAGATGCTAACAGACCTGCTAATTTTTTGCATTATTTTCTGTTTTTATTTCAACCGCCGCAGTATTTTGCTTTTATTTTAAATACAGCACATAATTAGATACAGAGTAAAGCTCCCTCTAACACAGTCCCATCAAACACTCCCTGCGCAGGTACAACACTGGGCTAGATATGAAGTTAAGCCTCCTCTGGATTTTCCCTATCAAACACTCCCAGTGCAGGTACAGTACAGGTTTAGATAGAGAGTGGAGCTTCCTCTGCACTGTCCCATCAAACAGTCCCAGGGCAGCTAAAGCACAGGGGTGGATGCAGAATAAAGCTCCCTCTTCACTGTCCCCATCAAACACCTCCGGGGCAAATAAAGCATTGGGTTACATACAGAGTAAAGCTCCCTCTACACTGTTCCATCAAACACTTCCAGGACAGGTACAGCACAGGGATAGATACAGAATAATGCTCCCTCTACACTGTTCCATCAAACACTTCCAGGACAGGTACAGCACAGGGATAGATGCAAAGTAAAGCTCCCTCTACACTATACCGATCAAACACTCCCTGCCAGGAACAGCACCGGGTTAGATACAGAGATAATCTCCCTCTTTACTGTCCCATCAAATGTTCTCAAGATTCTTTTCTGCTTCCTTTCTTTCTTCTGATTTCCATTTCTTGTTATTTCTCTCTTTCCCTCTCGCTCATTTCGTCTCCTCCACCACTTGAAACATTAACTCTTTCTTTCTCCACAGCTGCTAACAGAACTGTTAATTTCTTGCATTATTTTCTGTTCTTCACTCAGATTTCCAGCATTCGCAGTATTTTGCTTTTATTTTAAATACAGCACATAGTCAGATACACAGTAAAGTTCCTGTAACACAGGCCATCAAACATTCCTTGCGCAGGTGCAACACTGGGTTAGATACAGAGTAAAGCTCCCTCCGCTTTGTCCCATTCAAACACTCCCAGGGCGGTGCAGCGCAGGGCTGGATACAGAATTAAGCTCCTTCTACACTGTCCTCATCAAACACTCCCAGGACAGATACAGCATACAGTTAGATGCAGAGTAAAACTCCCTGTACATTGTCCACATCAAACACTCCCAGGGCAGATACAGCACGAGGTTAGCTACAGAGCAAAGCTCTCTCTACACTATACCCATCAAACACTCCCAGGGCAGATACAGCACAAGGTTAGATACAGAATTAAGCTCCTTCTACACTGTCCTCATCAAACACTCCCAGAACAAAAACAGGACGGGCATAGATACAGATTAAAGCTCCCTCTACACTATCCCCATCAAACACTCCAAGGACAGGTGCATCACGGGGTTAGATACAGAGGATAGCTCCCTCTACACTGTCCACATTAAACACTCCCAGGACAGAATAAAGCTCGCTCTACGCTGTCCCCATCAAACACTCCCACAACAGGTACAGCATGGGGTTAAGTACAGAGTAAAGCTCCCTGTACACTGTCCACATCAAACACTCCCAGGGTGGATACAGCTTGGGGTAAGGTAAAGTGTAGATCTCCCTCTACACTGTCCCCATCAAACACACCCAGGGCAGATACAGCACAGGGTTTGATACAGAGTAAAGTTCCCTCTACACTGTCTCCATCAAACATTCCCAGGGCAGATACAGCACAAGGTTAGATACAGAGCAAAGCTCCCTCTACACTGTCCCGATTAAACACTCTCAGGACAGGTACAGCACGGGGTTAGATACAGATTAAAGCTCGCTCTACACAGTCACCATCAAACTCTCCCTGGCCAGATACAGCACGGGTTTAGATACAGTTTAAAGCTCCCTCTACACTGGCAACATCAAATCCTCCCAAGACAGGTACAGCATGGGGTTAGATACAGAGTACAGCTCCCTGTATACTGTCTACATCAAATGCTCCCAGGGCAGATACTGCATGCGGTTAGATACAGAGCAAAGCTCCCTCTACACTATACCCATCAAACATTCCCAGGGCAAATCCAGCATGAGGTTAGATACAGAGCAAAGCTCCTTCTACACTGTCCCCATCAAACACTCCCAGGACAGGTACAGCACGGGGTTAGATACAGAGTAAAGAATGCACAGTCAACATTCAAGCTTTCCTTGTTTTCCAGCCAGTGTGAAAGTTCATTGGCGGACAAGGTCACAATGATTTTTCTTCTGTTGTTGCCGTAGGGTGAAGAAAGAGTGAGGAAGACTTCGAGAGACCTGCGAGAAGAAATAATCGATATTGGAGGAATCCAAAATTTAATTGAGCTTCGAAGGAAAAGGAAAAACAGGAAGAAGGTTCCACCTCCTGAACCAGAGAAGGAACCAGAGGAAATTGTAAGTGTGTGGTTGAAAAAATAGATCGCAGAGCAGATATTCAGCTGTGACATCTGAGAAGCAACACTTAACACTTTTAACAATATTCTTTCAATTTGTTTACGAGGTGAATTATTGCTCACATTGGAATAGGATTAGCATTAGGGAAAGGACTAGAGTTAAGGCTAGATTTAGGGAAAGGTGGTGCAGAATATCCTGGGTCTTCACCATAGATGCCAATAAATCAGGTGGGTCAGAGCTTGTGCCTGAAAGAAAGAAAGACTTGTATTTATGTAGCACCTTTCACAACCACTGAATGTCTCTAAGTGCTATCCAGCCAGTTAGAGTGTAACCACTGTTGCAACGTAGGAAACACGGCAGGTAATTCACACACAGCAATCTCCTACAAACAACAGTGTGATAATGACCAGATAATCTGTTTTTAGTGACGTCGATTGAGGGATAAATATTGGCCAGGACACCAGGGAGAACTCCCCCGCTATTCTTTGAAATAATGCCATGGAATCTTTTACAACAGCCAAGAGGGCAGACAGGGGCCTCAGTTTAATGTCTCATTCAAAAGACATAGAAACATAGAAAATAGGAGCAGGAGTAGGCCATTTGGCCCTTCAAGCCTGTTCCGCCATTCATCATGATCATGGCTGATCATCTAACTCAATAGCCTGCTCCCGCTTTCTCCCCATATCCTTTGATCCCTTTCACCCCAAGAGCAATATCTAACTCCTTCTTGAAAACATACAATGTTTTGGCCTCAACTACTTTCTATGGTAGCAAATTCCACAGGCTCACCACTCTCTGGGTGAAGAAATTTCTCTTCATCTCAGTCCTAAATGGCCTACCCCGTATCCTCAGACTGTGACCCCTGGTTCTGGACTACCCCGCCATTGGGACCATCCTTCCTGCATCTACCCTGTCTAGTCCTGTTAGAATTTATAGGCTTCTTTGAAATCCCCTTATTCTTCTGAACTCTAGCGAATATAATCCTAACCGACTCAATCTCTCCTCATATGTCAGTCCCATCATCCCAGGAATCAGTCTGGTAAACCTTCGCTGCACTCCCTCTATAGCAAGAACATCCTTCCTCAGATAAGGAGGCCAAAAGTGCACACAATATTCCAGGTGTGGTCTCACCAAGGCCTTGTATAATTTCAGCAAGACATCCCTGTTCCTGTACTCGAATCCTCTCGCTATGAAGGCCAACATACCATTTGCCTTCTTTACCGCCTGCTGCACCTGCATGCTTACCTTCAGCGAATGGTGTACGAGGACACCCAGTTCTCGTTGCACATTCCCCTCTCTCAATTTATAGCCATTCAGATAATAATCTGCCTTCCTGTTTTTGCTACCGAAGTGGATAACCTCACATTTATCCACATTATACTGCATTTGCCATGTATTTGCCCACTCATTCAGCTTATCCAAATCACACTGAAGCATCTCTGCATCCCCCTCACAGTTCACCCTCCCACCCAGCTGTGCGTCATCTGCAAATTTGGAGATATTACATTTAGTTCCCTCATCTAAATCATTAATATATATTGTGAATAGCTGGGGTCCCAGCACCGATCCCTGCGCTACCCCAGTAGCCACTGCCTGCCATCCGGAAAAAGACCCATTTATTCCTACTCTTTGTTTCCTGTCTGCCAACCAGTTTTCTATCCATCTCAATAGCGCTTTAATTTTACACGCTAATCTCTAATGTGGGACTTTGTCCGAAAGCCTTCTGAAAGTCCAAATAAACCACATCCACTGGCTCCCCCTCATCAACTCTACCAGTTACATCCTCGAAAAATTCCAGTAGATTTGTCAAGCATGATTTCCCTTTCGTAAATCCATGCCGACTCTGTCCAATTCTGCCATTGTTTTCCAAGTACTCAGCTATTAAAACTTTTATAATGGACTCTAGAATTTTCCCCACTACTGACGTCAGGTTGACTGGTCTATAATTACGTTTTCTCTCTGCCCCCCACCTCCCCCCCACCCCCCTTTTAAATACTGGGGTTACATTAGCTACTCTCCAATCTGTAGGAACAGTTCCAGTCTATAGCATTTTGGAAGATGATCACCGGTGCATCCACTATTTCTCGGGCCACTTCCTTAGTACTCTGGGATGTAGATTATCAGGCACTGGGGATTTATCGGCCTTCAGTCCCATCAATTTCCCCAACACCATTTCCCTACTAATTCAGTTCCTCACTCTCACTAAATCCTGTGTTCCCTAACATTTCTGGTATGTTATTTGTGTCCTCCTTTGTGAAGACAGAACCAAAGTATGTATTTAGTTAGTCAGCCATTTCTTTGTTCTCCATTAACGATTCCCCTGTTTCTGACTGTAAGGGACCTACATTTGCCTTCACCAATCTTTTTCACTTCACCTACCTATATAAACTTCTACAGTCAGTTTTTATGTTCCCTGTAAGCTTACTCTCGTGTTCTATTTTCCTTCTTAATCAATCCCTTTGCTGAATTCTAAACTGCTCCCAATCCTCAGGTCTGTTTTTTTTTAGCCAGTTTGTATGCCTCTTCCTTGGATCTAATACTATATCTAATTTCCCTTGTAAGCCATGGTTTGGCCGCCTTTTCTGTTTTACTTTTGCACCAGACAGGAATAAACAATTGTTGCAGTTCACCCATGCGCTCTTTGAATGTTTGCCATTGCCTATCCACCGTCATCCCTTTAAGTAACGTTTCCCAATCCATCATAGCCAACTCATGCCTCATACCATCATAGTTTCCTTTAATAAGCTTCAGGACCCAAGTCTCAGAATCAACTACGTCACTCTCCATCTTGATGAAGAATTCTATCATATTATGGTCGCTCATCCCCAAGGGGCCTCACAGAACTAGATTGCCAATTATAAAAGCAAAATACTGCGGATGCTGGAAATCTGAAATAAAAACAGTAATAGCTGGAAAAGTTGAGCAGGTCTGACAGCATCTGTGGAGAGGAAGACAGAGTTAACGTTTCGAGTTCCTATGATGAAGAGTCATACGGACTTGAAATGTTAACCTAGATTGCCAATTATTCCTTTCTCATTACACAATACCCCATCTAGGATGGCTTGTTCTCTAGTTGGTTCCTCAATGTATTGGTCCAGAAAAACATCCCGTTAACACTCTGGTAATTCCACCTCTATGGTATTGTTACTAATTTGATTTGCCCAATCTATATGCAGATTAAAGTCACCCATAATTACAGATCTTCCTTTATTGCATACATCTCTAATTTCCTGTTTAATGCCATTCCCAACATCGCCACTACAGTTTGGGGTTCTATATACAACCCCCACTAACGTTTTTTGCCCCTTAGTGTTTCTCAGCTCTGGCCATACAGATTCCACATTGTCGGAGCTAATATATTTCCTCACTATTGCATTAATTTCCTCTTTAACCAGCAATGCAACTCCACCGCCTTTTCCTTTTGTCTGTCCTTCCTAAATACTGAATACCCCTGGATGTTTAGTTCCCATCCCTGGTCACCCTGCAGCCATGTCTCCGTAATCCCGACTATGTCATACCTGTTTACATTTATTTGCTTAATTAATTCATCCACTTTATTGCGAATGCTCCTCGTGTTAAGACACAAAGCCTTAAGGCTTGTCTTTTTAACATTATTTGTCCCATTCCCAAAATTTTTCACTGAAGCCTTGTTTGATTCTTGCCCTTGATTTCTCTGCCTAACACTTTTCTTATTCCCCTTTCTGTCTTTTGTTCTTGTCCTTGATTCCCCTTCCTCTGACTCTTTGCATAGGTTCCCATCCCCTGCCATTTTAGTTTAAACCCTCCCCAACCACTCTAGTAAATATTCCCCCTGGGACATCAGTCCCGGTCCTGCCCAGGTGTAACCCGTCCAGTTTGTATTGGTCCCACCTTCCCCAGAACCGGTCCCAATATCCCAAGAATCCAAAACCCTGCCCCTCACACCATCCCTTCAGCCACGTATTCATCTGATATATCCTGCTATTTTTACTCTGATTAGCACGTGGCATTGGTAGTAATCCTGAGATCACTACCTTCGAGGTCCTACTTTTCAACTTACTTCCTAACTCCCTATATTCTGCTTTTAGGGCCTCATCCCTTTTTTTTTACAGACAGCACCTCCAAAGGTGCAGCACTCCTTCAGTACTGTACTGGACTGTCAGCCTTGACTTTTGTGCTTGTGTCCTGGAATGGGATTTGTACCTGAAACCTTATGACTTGCAGGTGAGAGTAGGACGAACTGAGCCACAGCTGATACACAGATCACCCACCACCTACAAACAGTACTTAGATTAATGTAGGATGAACCGGCTGAAAAAAAATATATACAAATTAAATCCTTAATGGACTTTATTGGAGGTTCAAATCAAGACCATCAGGCCCATCATTCAACCAATACCATCATTCAACCAATTCATTCAACCCATCTATCTCTCTAACCCAGGAAAAGGTCTCATGTTCTCGGATGGGGAGCTGGGTAGTGCAGTAGAATTGAATGTTTTCGGACCAACAGAATGAGATGGGAGGAAGTTTGGGGTCTCTGTGTGGGCATAAGCCCCTAGCAAACTAATTTGTACCATCTAACTGAAAAAATACAATAAGGAGAGAGGGTGCATTTCAGTCCTGACAGCGTATTGATTACTGAGAATCCCAGTGAAATGACTGCCTTTTGGGCTAGGAGAGACCTATGATGGTGGGACATTGTTTAGATTGATTCCAATGATGAGACTCTGTTTGAGAGAGATTCTAATGGTGAGATTCTGTTTGAGAGGGTTTCTGATGGTAAGACTATGTTTGAGAGGGATTCTAATCATCAGATTCTGTTTGAGATAGATTTTAATCATGAGATTCTGTTTGTGAGAGATTCAAATGGTGAGATTCTGTTTAAGAGGGATTCTAATCATGAGATTCTGTTTGAGAGAGATTCAAAGCAGTTCATTTGATTGGTACCACATCCACAAACATTCACTCACTCCACCACCAACACACAGTAGCAGCAGTGTGTACCAACTACAAGATGCACTGCACGAATTCACCAAGGCTCCTTAGACAGCACTTTCCAAACCCATGACAGCTACCACCTAGAACGACAAGGGCAGCAGATGGATGGGAACACCACCACCTGGAAGTTCCCTTCCATGTCACTCACCGTCCTGACTTGGAAATATATCACCGTTCCTTCACTGTCGCTGGGTCAAAATCCTGGAACTCCCTCCCTAACAGCACTGTGGATGTACCTACACCACATGGACTGCAGCGGTTCAAGAAGGCAGCTCACCACCACCTTCTGAAGGGCAACTAGGGATGGGCAATAAATGCTGGCCCAGCCAGCACAGCCCACGTCCTGTGAATGAATCTTTAAAAAAAAATTCTGTTTGAGAGACATTCTAATCATGAGATCCTGTTTGAGAGGGATTCTGATGGTGAGATTCTGTTTGAGAACATTTCTGATGGTAAGACTATGTTTGAGAGGGATTCTAATCATCAGATTCTGTTTGAGAGAGATTCTAATCATGAGATCCTGTTTGAGAGGGATTCTGATGGTGAGATTCTGTTTGAGAGGGATTCTGATGGTGAGATTCTGTTTGAGAAGGTTTCTGATGGTGAGACTCAATCCTTGAGAATGATTATCTTTTTCCAGACCGGTCCAGTTCAGGTCCCAGTGTTTCTGAATGCTGCAGTCGAAGGAAAAATGAAAATTATCGAGAAGTACCTGGCAGATGGAGGCAGCCCTGACGCCTGCGATGAGGTCAGTGCAGAACCCTCTGATTCATTTGAATCCCGTGTTCCCATCATAGCAGCTCGATCTATTCCTGGCCTCCACTCAGTACAGGCCAGCAAGGTCTCAGCATACCTGTGCAATGAAGAAGAACAATATCTTCTGCTTATCACTGCCAGCTGGTCAAAAACAACAACAACCTGCATTCATAAAGCACCTTCAATGTAGCAAAACATCTCAAGGCACCTCACAGCACCATTAACAAGCAAAACTTGATATTGAGCAATGTAAGGAGATATTAAGACAGGTGACCAAAAGCTTGGTCAAAGTGGTAGGTTTAAAGAAGCATCTTAAAGGAGGGGAGAGGGGTTGAGAGGCCAAGAGGTTTAGGGAGGGACTTCCAGAGCTTAGAAACTTAATCAGCTAAAGTAACAGCCACCAATGGTGGAGCAATGAAAATCCGTTAATTTTGTGATAGGCTGGAATTGGATGAGCGCAGAAATCTCGGAAGATTATAGGGCTGGAGGAGATTACAGGGATGTGGGGGGTGCGGCGAGGCTATGTACGGCATAAGGGCATTGAGTAATAATGGAGTCAGTCTGGCAGTGATGCTGCTCTGACACAACGACAGCTTGCATTTGTGTAGCACCTAATAATGGAGCAAAACAACCTAAGACGCTTCACGGAAACGCAATAAAAAAAGATGGAGCTCAAGACGTCTCAAAACACTTCGCAGCCAATGAAATACCTTTTGAAGTGTCATCACCGTTGTAATGCAGGAAACATAGTGGCCAATTTGCACACAGCAAGATCCCATGAGCAGCAATTTGGTAATGAGCAGATAATCTGTTATTTTAGTCATGTTAGCTGAGGAATAAAGATTGGCCAGAGGATATTGGGAACAACTCCCCTGCTCTTTTTTGAAATTGTGTCATTGAAGTGAATGAGCAGAGCATGATGGTGGTGGTGGGGGTGAGTGGGTTCAATGAGGGAGATGTAACTACAGTAACGCAACTTAACACCAGAAAAGAGTTGAACTTGAAAGCTATCCATATTGTCATAAACACCCAACTGCCTCAGTTGTGATTCTAGTCCCTCACTGCATGGTCAACTCTTAGTCTCTCTGCATTGACCATGCACCACCTCTTCATGAAATCAATCACTACTTAGGGGTCAACTAGAAATGGGCAAGAAATGTGTCTGGTCAGTGTTAACCCACACCCCAAGATCAGTTAATAAAAGGGGCATGAATAATCCCACAAATTTTCCTTGAAACTGGCTATATTCTGATGTGGAACGTGGACCTCAGTAACAGAAGGAACTAGTCGGACTGAATGTCCACTCTCAATCTTCTGGCCTGACTGTGTTTCTTTCATGTATTTTGCTCCATAGTTTAAGCGGACTGCCCTACACAGATCGTCTCTAGAAGGCCACGCTGACATTGTGACCAAACTTCTGGAAGGAGGAGCAACTGTTGACTTCAAGGACAGGGTGAGAGTTCCATTCTGCAACTTTACTTCGATCCTCCCAAGAAAGAGAGGCTTGCATTTATATAGCGCCTTTCACAACCATAGGATATCCTAAATTGTTTTACACCCAATTAAGTACTTTTTGGAGTGTAGTCACTATTGTAATGTAGGGAAATGGGCAGCCAATGTGCGCATAGCAAGCTCTCACAATCAGCATTGTGATAATGAACAGATAATCTGTTTTTGTAATGTTGATAGAGGGATAAACATTGGCCAGCCCACCAGGGAGAACTTCCCTGGTCTTCTTCAGAATATTGGTCTTGGGATCTTTTGCATCCACTTGAGGCGGCAGACAAAGCCTCAGTTTAATGTCTCATCTGAAACATAGTACCTCTGACAGTGCAGCTGTCCCTCAACACTCCTCTGGGAGTGTCAGCCTGGATTATGTGCTCAAGGCTCTGTGTTTGGGACTATAAGAATGGGCGGGTTGCTTTATAAGGAAAGGTTGGACAGGCTAGGCCTGTATCCACTGGATTTTAGAAGAGTAAGAAATGACTTGATTGAAACATATAAGATCCTGAGAGGACTTGACAGGGTGGATGTGGAGAGGATGTTTCCTCTTGTGGGAGAATCTAGAACTAGGGGTCACTGTTTAAAAATAAGGGGTCATCCATTTAAAACAGAGATGAGGCAAAAATGTTTTCACCCAGAGGGTCGTGAGTCTTTGGAACTCTCTTCCCGAAAAAGTGGTGCAAGCAGTCTTTGAATATTTTTAGGGCAGAGGTGGATAAATTCTTGGTAAGCAAGATTTGAGGTAACTATCAGATCAGCCATGACCTTATTAAATGGCAAAGCAGGCTCGAGGGGCCGAATGGCCTACTCTTGCTCCTTGCTCGTATGTTCGTATGTTTATATAGAGGCTGTGACTCATGCAGCAGCAAGGCTCCATCCCTTGATTGTAAAGATAGTTGGTGACTATTGGCACATTATTGGACTGTGTCTGTGTCTATGAGACCTGAGTAAGGGACAGTGGTTGGGACCACTCCTGAGTTAGGTCTTGTATTCACTCAACATTAACAAATGCACATTCTCCTTCCAGCAGAGATACTACAGAGCCCCAAGCATCGAGCATTCTTTTATCCAAGTTTGTAATTATCCACTAACCAGATCGATGCGGTTAGGGTGCCTTGCTAAGTCACATCTTTCAACTGGACTGGTAATATTAGTTTAGATTTAATTATCCTTCGATCAGAGAAGGTTAAGGGAAGGTTTAATGTAGGTGTTCAAAATCGTGAAAGGTTTTCATGAGAGTAAATAAAGAGAAACTGTTCTCACTGGCAGGAGGGTCAATAGCCAGAGGACATAAAGTTAAGATAATCGCCAAAAGAACCAGAACTGAATTGGTGGAAATTTTTTTTACACAGCGAGTTGCTGTGATTTGGAATGTGCTGCCTGGAAGAGCGGTGGAAGCAGATTCAATAGCAACTTTCAAAAGGCACTTGGATAAATACTTGAAAAGGAAAAATTTGCAGGGTTATGGAAAAAAGCGGGCGAGAGTGGGGCTAATTAGAAAGCTCTTTCAACGAGCTGTTACGGGCATGTTGGGTTGAATGGCCTCCTCCTGTGCTGTAAGTTTCCATGACTAATGTGCATTTGCTCATGGGTTTTGTGCAAGGTCAGGACAGGGACTTGGGTACAGGTCAACCTTGGGTAGAATCTATCCAGAATAGGGTTGCCATCTCTCTAGGCTTGTCCTGGAGCCTCCAGGACTTAAAGATCAACCTCCTAGACACTTGCAGTGAGCAAACTGGGAGAAAGATCACAACAGCATTAAAAAATGTGGTTTTTATCTATTTTCTTTGAGTTGGCAACCCTAATTCAGAATAAAGTGTGTTGCACAGGATTCTTTGAGACAGGAAGGGCCAGGGATACTGATATGATTTTAACACGCTAAAGCTGCCTTTTCAAACTTGGCTCCATGTCTCAGCATTGAGCTGTGATTTCAGTTATTGAACCAGAAGAGTTAGCCACAGTAAGTTGGCCATTAGATATCTAATTAATCTGAAGCTTTTCAGACTTGGATTTATTGTCCACCTCATCCTGTCCTTTTAGCTCGATTGTGCTGCTGTTCACTGGGCCTGTCGAGGAGGGAGACTGGAAGTGCTTAAGATCTTGCAGAGAAATGGAGCTGATTTGAATGTCATCGACAAGGTGAGGGATATGTCGCCAGGGCCTCGGCTGATTACAACGTCGAAGCTACACATGGTCAAAGACCAATGCTGAGATAGCCATTCTCAACCAGGGTAGTGCTGGGTGTGTCATAGTTAGCCTCAGCACCCTGGATAAGGAACTACAATAAAGAAAGACTGGGTCCTGCTCCTGACCGCTGCCTAGTGGACCATGCTGGAAGGTATATGCGGATGGGTGGGTGGGTGGGGTTACCAACCCACAGGATTGCCCAGCTGGAGTCTCTAGGAATTAAAGATTAATCTTTAGGGGAAAGCAAAAAATGCTGGAAAAACTCAGCTGGTCTGGCAGCATCTGTGGAGAGAGAAACAGAGTTAATGTTTCACGTCTAATATGACTCTATTTTGGAACTGTCCCACAGTCCAGTCAAACAGCAGTCTGCACTGTTTAATTCTAATAAGAAATGGGGGAAGCTATTGATTAGTATGATGTTCTAGTTGGCTAATCATTCAGATTGCTATCTCTTCCTTTGATTGCAGCTGCTCAGTACACCTTTGCACGTTGCTACCAGGACTGGACATGCAGACTGTGTAGAGCACCTCATGACTTGTGGCATTAACATCAACATCAAAGACAGGGTAAAGTTTACTTATTTTCTTGATCAAACACGTCTTGCAGCTGCATAATCAACTCTCAGGTCTCTGATCATCCCTCTCTGATACAGTCCTTCAAAGAGGCCCAGCCTAGGATCAAGTCTTATGGAGCTACTCCTCACTGGTCCTATCCCCCTAGTACTGCCCTAAAGGGTGTGCTGCTCCTATTGTAGCTCAGGTTGGATATAGTTAACTTCAACACCTCTGAGTCAGGTAAGGAGAAATAATCCAAAGTTTCTACTTCTAATCAGTATCCAATTCATATATTCCCATTGAGACTGCGCTGCTCTCAGTTGCGTTGACCCTTTTGAAACGAGTGTTCAAATAAAATAAGAAACAGGAAATCCTGGGATTCCAGAGCTGGTCCAATAGAGAAAAGACTGTTTCCCGTTTCTGTTGAGACCCAACATTGGAAATGGAAATCAGAACATATGCCACTTCTTTATAGGACTGAACAAAACACAGATAGTAAAATGGGAATAGCAGATAAAAACCAAGAATCAGGTCTCATAGAAAATTCCATGGAATTTGCAACACAGAAAATGCTGGTGTTTACTCAGCAATAACCTGCTCACTGATGCTCAGTTTGGGTTCCGCCAGGGCCACTCAGCTCCTGACCTCATTACAACCTTGGTCCAAGCATGAAAAAAATAGCTTAACTCCAGAGGTGAGGTGAGAGTGACTGCCCTTGACATCAATTTAGCATTTGATTGAGTGTGACATCAAGGAGCCCTAGCAAAACTGGAATCAGGGGGAAAACTCTCCACTGGTTGCAGTCATACCTAGCACAAAGGAAGATGGTTGTGGTTGTTGGAGGTCAGTCATCTCAGCTCCAGGACATCACTGCAGGAGTTCCTCAGGGTGGTGTCCTCGGCCCAACCATCTTCGACTGGTTCATCAATGACCTTCCTTCCATCATAAGGTCAGAAGTGGGGATGTTTGCTAATGATTACACAATGTTCTGTACCATCGCGACTCTTCATATATTGAAGCAGTCTGTGCCCAAATGCAGCAAGTGCTGGTCAATATCCAGGCTTGGGCTGATAAATGGCAAGTAACATTTGTGCCACATAAGTACCAGGCAATGACCATTTCCAACAAGAGAGAATTTAATGATCTCCCCTTGATGTTCAATAACATTGCCATTGCTAATTCCCCTACTATCAACATCCCGGGGATTATCATTGACCAGAAACTGAACTGGACTAGCCATATAAATACAGTGGCTATAAGAGCAGGTCAGCGGCTAGGAATCCTGCGGTGAGTAACTCACCTCCTGACTCCCTAAAGCCTGTCCACCATCTACAAGGCACAAGCCAGGAGTTGAATACTCTCCACTTGCCTGGATGAGTGCAGCTCCAACAACATTGAAGAAGCTCAACACCACCCAGGACAAAGCAGCCTGCTTGACTGGCACCCCATCCACCATCTTCAACATTCACACCCTCCACCACAGACGCACAGTGGCAGCAGTGTGCATCATCTACAAGATGTACTGCAGCAACTCAACAAGGCTCCTTCGAAACCGCTTCTAAAACCCTAAACTTTATCACTTAAAAGGACAAAGGCAGTAGACACACAGGAACACCAACATCACCCATAAGTTCCCCTCCAAGCCACTCACCATCCTGACTTGGAACTATATCACTACTCCTTCACTGTCACTGGGTCAGAATCCTGGAACTCTCACCTTAACAGCATTGTGGGTGTACCTACACCACATGGACTGCAGCGGTTCAAGAAGGCAGCTCACCACCGCCTTCTCAAGGGCAGTTAGAGGGAGGCATAAAATGCTGGTCTTGCCAGTGATGCCCACATCCTCCTGCTCTAATTGTCTCTCTCCACCAACCCCCAGGTTCCTGTGTTGCCTTTTCCCTCAGATATATATCAAACCTCTCCTTAAATACTCTCTACTTCAACCACTCCATGTCACAGCGAGTTCCAAAATTGATGTAAATGTTATTTAATAAGAATTTGGAAAGGGGCTGGATATCAATCAGGTGAAACAATGGTGTTAGAAAGACAAAAGGAGAATTAAAAGGCAGAAGAAATGGGTTGGAAAATATGGAGAGGTCAGATAAGGAGGTCTAAAATGTTACAAATAAGATTCTCATTGCCTTTTGTTCTTTGTTCTACAGGAGGGGGATACAGCATTGCATGATGCTGTCCGACTTAACCGGTACAAGATAACGAAGCTGCTCATTTTACAAGGAGCCAATTTGAGAGTCAAAAATGCGGTAAGCGTTCCTCATGGGATCTTTCAAGTTGAGAAGATTCTAGGTTTGAAATCATAGTATAGGAGGATCACCAAGAGTTGCGGGGCAGTTAATGGAAGTCAAGAAGGAATGGTTAGGTGACACTGAACTTAGGCTTAAATGGATCCTATGAGGAAGAGGAAGACTGAAAGAGGTCAGGACCATTGTCCTGAGAGCCTGGGTGAATGAGGTAAAGATGGTGCAAGTGTGCCTTTCTTTCAATGCACGGAGATTGGTGGGAGCAGGCAGAAGATGTAGAACACATTGTTAGCAGAATTATCAGGTACCTGATCCTCCACTGCCGGTGCAGTAAGTCTTGTTCATCCCTAACCTATCCCAAATTGCAGGGACAGGGTAATTTCCATATGGAAGAGCTATCCATGACATTTGTGGTCTAATTGGGAGAGTAAGGACAAAGCAGCCCGCTTGATTACCACCCAATCCATCACCGTGATCACTCACACCCTCCACCGCTGATGCACAGTGACAGCAGTGTGTACCATCTACAAGATGCACTGCAGCAACTCGCCTAGGCTCCTTCAACAGCACCTTCCAAACATGTGACCTCTATCATCAAGTATGAAGGCAGCAGATAAATGGGAACACCACCAGCCTGCAAGTTCCCCTCCAAGTCACACACCATATTGACTTGGAAATATATCGCCGTTCCTTCACTGTTGCTGGGTCAAAATCCTGGAACTCCCTCCCTAACAGCACTGTGGGTGTACCTATATCACATGGATTGTAGCATTTCAATAATGTAGCTCACCACCACCTTCTCAAGGGCAATTAGGGATGGGCAGCATGTGCTGGATGAGCCTGTGACGTCCATATCCCAAGGAAGAATAAAGAAAAGTAATACACCCCCACTTCTGCCAGCTGTTTGGTCTCACCACACTGCAGCCAATGAGATGAAACAGGGGTGGGACTTCTGATCAGAGATATCAACCTCTCATTCTCACATTTTCTGGTGACGTTTAATGGGTTCAACCATGGCTCATGAAACTCATGAGGGCGAATCTTTCTAGAGATCAGAGTGTGAAAGGTTGAAGGTCAAAGTCTGCAAGGTCACTCTGTGCAAATTGGCTGCCATGTTTGCCTGAGTAAAATCAATTCCTACACTTTATGTTTCCTTTTTATTTTAGCAGGGAAAGACTCCAATTGACCTGGTACAGCAGTGGCAACTCGATACCAAGGATGCACTTGTCCGTGCAAAATAGTAGCTAACTATAGCATTTGAGAGCAGAATAAACCTTCAAGAAGACTGGAAATATTTTTGGAACTGCTGAGCCAATACTTGGGTCATGTATTGTCTTCTATTTTCAATGGCCACAGGACACACATAACAAGCAGCTTAGTCAGTTGAAAGCCAAGTTGACCAGACGCTTATTCACTGCTGACTGACGTTGAGGGTTTTGGAAAGGGGTTGCGGTGGAAGATTAATAAATTTGAAAACCTAGAAGGAAGAAACATTTCGGATCAGTATTCTTATTTCCCAGTTTTTACTGGTGTTCCTTTTTAAGGTATACAAGACCAGCTCAGACTAATACTCTTATTTCCCAGGTTTTACTGTTTTTTCATGCTGGGAAGCAATACAAGTTCAGCATAATGCCTTCCAGAATAATGAAAAAATACTGTATGCCTGTGGTGGACAGGTGATCTCAACATCGCAAACATATGATGTCGTCTATGTTTTGATGAGTAGAGCTCAGAAAGCAGTGGTTCATGAAAAGCTACTTCACCAGAATGATATTTTGCGGTTTAAAGAGTTAAGTTATTAGGACACTTTGCATAAACTTGGCAATGTATTCCCTTGAGATTAGAAGTTTTAGTTATAATCGACTTGAGGTGATTCAAATAGTTTGATAGAGTAGATGCAGAAGAAACAATTCCCTCTGGTTGTGGAATCCAATTTTAAAATTTAGGCTAGGCATTTAGGGGTGGAATTAGGGTGTTGTGAAAATCAGGAATGTGTTCACCCAAAAAAGCTGTGGGTGTTGCAGGTCAATTGAAATTTTCAGGTCTGGGTTTGATGAAGTTTTGTTGAGTAAGGCTTTAAGGATAAATGGAGTAGAGGTGCAGATCAGCCAAGATCTAAATGAATGTCAGAACAAGTTTGAGAGGCTGAATAACCTCCTCCTGTTAATATATCCCTGTGAGCATTGAGCTGCTTGTAGCTATATTTTCAAGGTTGGTCCTTGTAAGATGCACCAAGTTAAGTAAATATGATGTATTACTTTCTGCATTAAAAATATATATTTTATTTGTCCAATTTTTTTTCACACTGAATTCAGGATTTTTGCACTTATTGAAGAGGCATTCAGAAATAACAGAACATGTAGAATGAGAAACACTGAATGAGAAACAGCTATTCAGCCCATCAAAACCATTTCTTTTCCAGAATAGGCACAACTTAGGTTACCATGGACTCTACTATTTACTCTCCTGGGAATGTTCTATATAAATAACTCTCAGATTCCTGAAGATAAAGAAATCTGAAGAATAGTTATTCATCTTTACGTCTCAAAAGGACATCTCTCCTCTTCCCTGCTCCACCAGCCAGGATTGTCCTGGAGCCTTCAGGAATTGGAGATTCATCTCCAGGCAGAAAATGACCGCAAGTGACATTTTTGGAGGAAAATCAAAGGGGGCATTAAAGAAATCCTTTCTTCTAATTTTCCTTGAACAACTTAAGTTATTGGTTGTAAAAGTAACAGAGATGGGAGAAGGAAAGCGGTTTGATTAACTGTCATGGTTCATCCAATTGGATAGCAAAGAATATTTGCTTTCTAATTGGCTGTGGGAAGGCAGTGCGCCTTAAGGATGGACCAATGGGAGTGTGGGGGTGGGATGGTTTGATGCGGGAAGTCACGAAATGGAACCTCCAACAATACACCCGAAGAGAGTTGGTAACTCTACCGCCAGCACAGGATCCACCACATCTTGAGAGTTACTTAACAACAGCTCACTTTAATTAGGCATTCCTCACACATTGAATCATAAAGTCATACAGCACAGAAGGAGGCCACTTGGCCCATTGTGTTTTGGTTTTTGTGCTGGTTCTTTGAAAGAGCTATTAAATTAAGTATCACTCCCTTTGATCTTTCCCCATAGCCCTGCAAGTGCCTCGTCCTTCAAGTATTTATCCTTTCAATTCCTTTTTGAAAGTTACTAGCGAATCTGTTTCCAATGGTCTTTCATTTCAGATCATAACAACTCAGTGCATTAAAAAACATTCTCCTCACCTCAGAATCACAGAATCACACAGTGCAGAAGAGGCCCTTTGGCCCATCGAGTCTGCACCGACATGTGAGAAACACCTGACCTACCTACCTAATCCCATTTACCAGCACTTGGCCCATAGCCTTGAACGTTATGACGTGCCAAGTGCTCATCCAGGTACTTTTTAAAGGATGTGAGGCAACCCACCTCCACCACCCTCCCAGGCAGCGCATTCCAGACCATCAACACCCTCTGGGTAAAAACGTTTTTTCTCACATCCACCTAAACCTCCTGCCCTTCACCTTGAACTTATGCCCTCTTGTGACTGACCCTTCAACCAAGGGGAACAGCTGCTCTATCCACCCTGTCCATGCCCCTCATAATCTTGTACGCCTCGAACAGGTTGCCCCTCAGTCTTCACTGCTCTAATGAAAACAACCCAAGTCTATCCAACATCTCTTCATTACTTAAATGTTTCATCCCAGGTAACGTCCTGGTGAATCTCCTCTGCACCCCATCCAGTGCAATCACATCCTTCCTGTAACGTGGTGACCAGAACTGCACACAGTACTTGAGCTGTGGTCTCACTAAGGTTCTATACAACTCCAACATGACCTCCCTACTTTTGTAATCTATGCCTCAATTGATAAAGGCAAGTGTCCCATACGTCTTTTTCACCACCCCACTAACATGCCCCTCCACCTTCAGAGATCTATGGACACAAACGCCAAGGTCCCTTTGTTCCTCAGAACTTCCTAGTATCATGCCATTCATTGTATACTTCCTTGTCAAATTACTCCTTCCAAAGTGTATCACCTCACACTTTTCAGGGTTAAATTCCATCTGTCATTTATCTGCCCATTTGACCATTCCGTCTCCTCAGGTTCTTTTTACCAATTATCCTAAATCTGTGTTTTCTGGTTACTGATGGTGTTGCCAATGGAAACAGTTTCTGTATTTATCAAAGCCCTTCATAATTTTGAATATCTCTATTAAAATTAAAAGACATAGACTTAAGGTGATTAGCAAAAGAACCAAAGCAGACATAAAAGAAACATTTCTTTAACGCAGTGTGTGTTAAGATCTAGCATGCACTGCCTGAGAGGGTAGCATAGGCAGGTTCAGTTGCGGTCTTCAAAAGGAATTTGGATAAATACCTGAAAATAAAAGATTTGCAGGGCTACAGGGAAAGGGTGAGAGAGTGGGACTAGCAGAATTGATCTTACAGAGAGCCGCTATGGATACGATAGGCTGAATGGCCTCCTTTTGAGCTGTAACCATTCTGTGCTTCCATAAATCTCCCCTTAGTCTTCTTTGCCTTAAAGAGAACAATCTGAGGTTCTCCGTTCTGTCCATGTTTCTGAAGTTGCTCATCCCTGGTACCATTCTTATAATCCATTTCTACAGCCTCTCCAAGGCCTAGGCATCCTTCCTAAAGTGTGGAAATGATCCTTCAGTTGAGGCCTAACCAGTACCAGATAAGGGTATTCTGGCGAGTTTTACAAGGGGTAGAAATGGAAGCCGATGATTTATGGAGAAGGAGGCAGCCATGGTCAAAAAATTGGGTTTTAAGAGGCTTTTGACAACAAAAACAACTTGTATTCATGTAATACCTTTGACATAATTAACAATCCTAAGGCACTTCACGGGAGTGTTATAGAGCAAAATGTAACACCAAGCTGCATAAGGAGATATTAGGGCAGGTGATCAAAAGCTTGGTAAAAGAGACAAGTTTTAAGGAGTGTCTTAAAGGAGAAAAGAAAGGCAGAGAGGTGGAGAGGTTTAGGGAGGGAATTCCAGATATTGGGGCCCAGCAGCTGAAGGTATGGCCATCAATGGTGGAGCAATTTAAATCTGGGATGCTCAAGAGGCCAGAATTAGAGGAGTGCAAAGATCTGGAGGACTGTGAGGCTGGAGGAGACTGTAGAGATAGGGAGGGGAGAGGCCATTTGGGGGGAATTTGAAAATAAGGATGAGAATTTTAAAATCCAGGTGTTACTTAACTGGGACCCTACATAGGTCAGCAAGCCCAGGAGTGATGGTTGGACAGTACTTTGTAGGAGTAAGGAGTGTGTTGGAAGAGTCAGGTTTATTGGCAACAAAGTTGTGGATGAGGGTTTCAGCAGCAGATGCACTGAGGCAGAGGTGAAGTCGAGTGATTTTACAGAGATGGGGTGGGGGGATGATAGTGTAGTGGTAATGTGTCTGGACATATGATCCAGAGGCTTTGGGAACATGGATTCAAATCCCACCATAGCAGCTGGTAGACTTTAAATTCAGTTAATAAATCTGGAATATGAAGCTAGTCCCAGGAATGGTGACCATGACAACTATCATCGATTGTTGTAAAAACCCATCTGGTTCACTAATGACCCTTTAGGGAAGGAAATCTGCCATCTTTTCCTGGTCTGACCTACATGTGACTCCAGACCCACAGTGATGTGGTTGACTCTTTAACTGCCCCCTGAAACGGCCGAGCAAGCCACTTAGTTCAAGAGCAATTAGGAATGGGCAACAAATGCTGGCCTTGCCAATGATGCCCACATCCCATGAAAGAATAAAGGAAACCAAAGCTGGTCTTAGTCACAATGCGGATATGTGGCTGGAGAATGCTTATCTTGGAGTCAGATATGATACCAAGGCTGCGAACAATCAGGTCAGCTGCAAGGAAAGGGCTGGAGTTGATGCCCAGGGAGAGGAGCTTGGGGCTGAGTCTGGGGTTCAGGGGTAGCAACTGGGGACAGGGGTTAGGGTTTGTGGTTGTGTGGTGGGGGGCCGGGTTTGTGGTTAGGTTTGGGAGGGGGGCGGTGTCGGGGTTGTGGTTAGGGTTAAGGGTTGTGGTTAGGTTTGGGGGGGTGGTCGGGGTTGTGGTTAGGGTTAAGGGTTGTGGTTGGGTTTGGGGGTGGGGGGTGTCGGGGTTGTGGTTAGGGTTAAGGGTTGTGGTTAGGATTGGGGGAGGTGGTCAGGGATTTGGTTAGGGTTAAGGGTTGTGGTTAGGTTTGGGGGGGGTGGTCGGGGTTGTGGTTAGGATTAAGGGTTGTGGTTAGGTTTGGGGTGGGGGGGGTGGTCGGCGTTGTGGTTAGGGTTAAGGGTTGTGATTAGGTTTGGGGGGGTGGTCGGGGTTGTGGTTAGGGTTAAGGGTTGTGGTTAGGGATTAGAATTGGGGTTGGCGCTGGTAGTAATGACGAGATACCGTTTATTATTATTGAAAACGAGTAGGTGTGTCTTACTGGCCCTAGACACGGTAATAATAAACCCTGGTCACTCTGTATTTATATTCTTAGATCTCCTGCAGGTTTAAGATAATTGGTAAAAGAGCGAGAGAAGATGAGGTTAGTTATGAATTAAACCCGTCAGTAAATTGACTGGAAATTCACTGAATGAGGCAGTATCTCGCCCGCGGGATATGTGCCAACTTCCAGCGCGTCCAAACTTTTCCCCCCAAACATTTGAAAACCACATTAAAAAATAAGCTTTATCCGTCGGGGAAAATCATTTCTGTATCTTCTTCTCTAAACTAATGACAATAATTGAAATCAAAATCACAAAAAAGTTTGTATGTGTGGGGAGAGGCGTGGTTAAAAAGACTAGCGGTTCCGGATCAGTACAGCGGTTAAATTTGGTTGGGAGTTGAAGAAAGGAGCAGAACTGCTCCTGGTTGAGATTATGTTTTGGAGGAAAGCGTTAGTCTGGAAATGTTTGGAGTGGAGGGCGTTTGGAAGGGGGTTCAAACAGGGGAGATGCGTCAGCTCTGGGAGTAGGCTGGACCTGAGGGGTATCTACCCGCCTATAGTTACCCCCTTTAACCAGAAGGGCCAGGTGGACTATCAGCAGCTGGAGAGTAACGTCCGTGAGTTGAGCAAGATCCCTTTCAGAGGTAATGTGTTATGTAAAATTTTGCATTTAAAAACAACAGTTTAATAAGGGGCACTGTGTGGCCGCTTGACTGATTTGGTCAGTATCACTCGCACCTCATGAGTTTGTGTTTGAACTCATCTAGCTCTCTGATGCCCATAGCCTAAGTTGTATCAAGTTCCATTCACACATGACCCGCTGTGCTTTCTAACCTCAGCTGGTTTCTGATCTGGCAACATCTCCAATCTCTCTGTTGTCGTGTCGCCACTCCCTATCTCTCTAACCTCCTCAGCCCCATGGCCCTTAGAGATCTCTGTGCTCCTCCAATCCTGGCCTCTTGTCAAGTCTGCCCTTGATCCACATTGACCCAATCCTGACAGCTATATACCTTGAAGGATAAACATGTCTTTACCAAGTCTTGCAGTGGGGTTGTGGGGGAGGGGTGGTGGACTACAGTGTGAGATCATACTCTGCAGGGTGGGAGGGTTTAATATTGTAGCTGTTCTCCACCACTGAGCATTTATTCCCCCCCATGCGCTGTATGTATGACCTCCAGTACCTTGCCCAAGTGAATCACAGAATCATATACCACAAAAGGATGCCATTCAGTCCATTGTGCCTTTGCCAGCTCTTTAGTAGAGCTATCCAATTAGTCCTATAGCCCTGCAAGTAATTCTTTTTATCCTTGTGTGAGTTAAAATGGTGAGTATTAATCTCATTTGATCCTTCTCTCAGCCAATGTCAGATGTTAGCCATAACTCAGTTGGTAGCATTCTTGCCTCACTGAATGAAAAACTTGAGAGTTGAAGTCCCACTCCAGAACTTGAGCTCAAGAATCTCAGTTGACAGTGCCGGTGTGGTGCTGAAGGAATGCTGCATTGATGGAGTTGCCGTCTTTTGGATGAAATGTTCAGCCGAGGCCCAGTCCAGCCTTTCGGGTGGACACAAAAGATCCCATGGCACTGTTTCGGAAAAAAGCAGAGGAGTTAACCCTGGTGTCCTGGCCAATATTTATCCCTCTACCAATGGTACCAAAAATCAATAAACTGGTCATTATCACATTGCTGTATGTGGGATCCTGCTGTGTGCAAACTGGCTGCCATGTTTTCCACATTACAACAGTGACTACAATTCACAAGTGTTTCACTGGCTGAAAAGCACTTTGTGGGGTCCTGTAGTTATGAAAGGTGCTATATAAATGCAAAAGTCTTTCTTATGACCAGGTATGTGTCCCATGCATCTGGAGGTCAGAGGTCACCATATGTCCCTTGTAGCTGAGGGTCGGGGTTACTAGTTCAAGATCTTGATTTGGAAAGCCTCTCACTGGCCCAACAACAATAAAAGCGACTATAGCGCCTAGGGCTGGAGTCAGCTAAGTCGAGGTAGACAGGGATACAAACTTGGGATCTTATGTAGCCCAGCTTCATCACCTAGATGGTTCATTGACCCACCAGCCATGCCGGTACCTCTTCCTGTCATATTAGTGGACCAGTAACTATTGCTGGCTATAGGCCACTGGTTCTGGAGGTTTAGGCTCCACTCCTGTTTTCTACGTGAATGTTTACACACAAGATCCTTGGACATTGAACCTGGTGAATTTTCCATTCTGACTGTACTCTTTGCCCACTTGTTTGATTTAATGTGTCACTAAAGTTCTCCAAATTACAATGTCAAAGGCCCTTTTACTGCAGAACATTGGCAAACCTACATCTTTTTTTTCTACCTTCGGCCACATTCTGGAATGTTTACAATTCAACCATCAGAGTTCTGGTGGCAACTGGGATGGAATTTCTTCTGCAATTTTAAAATTCTCGTCCTTGTGTTCAAATCCCTCTGTGGTCCTGGTCCTCTCAGCAATTTGCTACAGCCTTCCAACCTTCTGAGATCTCTGCATTTCTTCCAATTCTGGCCTCCTGCCCTTCCACTATTTTAATTGCTGCACCATTGGTGGCTGTGCCTTCAGCTGCCTGAGCCCTAAGTTCTGGAAATCCCTCTTTAAATCTCTCCGCCTCTCTCTCCTTTGAGACGCTGATTGAAAACTTACCTTTTTGACCAAGCTTTTGCTCGCATGTCGCAATATCACTTCATGTGGCTCAGTGTCAAATTTTTGTTTAATGACACTTCTGTGACATTTTGCTATGTTAAAGGTGCTATATAAATGCAAATAGCCGTTGTTGAGTTCCGCGAGCTGTTCTTAGGGTCGCTGGCTCCACGCGGGACTGATGCAGACCAGGTGTTTTTGTCGTCATGTCAGAAGCCAACTAATCAGAACACTGAGATTGAATCAGAGTCCAGTCAGGAGGCTGAGGGGAAAAAAAGGTGGAATGCCACATCCCAAATAGCATTCCCTGTCAGATTTTAAAAATGCAAACTCCGGCAATGTTAAAAATTTTCCAGGTATGTCCTGTCCACAAAAAGCAGGACAAATCCAGCTGATTACCGTCCCATCAATTTACTCTCAATCATCAGCAAAGGGATGAAAGGTGTCGTCGACTGTGTTTTCAAGCAGCACTTGCTTAGCAATAACCTGCTCGCTGATGCTCAGTTTGCGTTCTTCTAGAGCCACTCGGTTCCTTACCCCATTACAGCCTTGGTCCAAACATCGACAAAAAAGCTGAATTTCAGAGGATTTAAATTCAAATTTTAAATACATTCATGGGATGTGAGCATTACTGGTTAGGCCGGTATTTATTGGCCATCCATAATTGCCCTTTAGAAGTTGGTGGTGAGCTCCCTTCTTGAACTGCTGCAGTCTATGTGGCTTAGATACATTCACAGAGCTGTTAGGGAAGGTGTTCCAGGGTTTTGACCCAGCGACAGTGAAGGAACAGGGATATAGTTCCAAGTCAGAATGGTGAGTGGCTTAGAGGGGAACTTGGAACTTGAGAGGAACTACATGGACTGCAGCGGCTCAAGAACGTGGTTCACCACCAGCTTCTCAAGGGCAATTAGGGATGGGGAACAAATGCTGGTCTAGGCAATGATGCCCACATCCCATGAAAGAATCTCCCTTGATTTCCTTAGAGCCCAAAAATCTATCAATCTCTTCCTTGAGCATCCACAGCTCTCTGAAGTAGAGAATTCCAAAGATTCACAACCCTTTGAATGAACAGATCTTTCCTAGTTTCAGTCCTAAATGACTATTTTCCCACTTCTTAAGACAGGGGAACAGCCTCTCGGCATCTACCTCTAGGAATCTTATATGTTTTAATGAGGTCACCTCTCAATTCTTCTAAAATCCAGAGAGGTTGGCCCAATCAACTCAGTCTCTGCTCATGGTACAACCCTATCGTCCCAAGGATCAATCTAGTCATCCTTTGCTATGCTGCATCCAACAGGAGTATGTTTTTATTGCTGTGCCCCTAGGCAAGTGTTGCTGGCTAAACCAGCATTTATTGCCTGTCCTTAATTGCCCTTGTTCAGAGGGCATTTAAGAGTCACATCTAGGCCAGACCAAGTAATGACAGCAGATTTCCTTCCCTAAAGTGAACCAGATGGGTTTTTACAACAATCGACGATGGTTTCATGGTCATCATTAAACTTTTCATTCCAGATTTTTATTGAATTCAAATTCCACCATCTGCTGTAGTGGGATTCTAACCCTGGTCCCCAGAGAATTACCCTGCGGGTAATCCTTCTGGATTACTAGTCCAGCAACAAAACTACTATTCCATTGCCTCCTTCTATCCTTATCTTCCTTCCTTAGGTACAGAGGCTACAGTACTCCACGTGTGGTCTCACATGTCCTGTACAATTATAGCAAGACTTCCTTACACTTAAACTCCAACCCACTTGCAATAAAGGCCAACATACCATTTGATTTCCCAACTGCATACTGTATCTACATGTTAACTTTCTGTGCTTTGTGTACAAGAACACCCAAATCCCCTGAATTCTCAACAATTAATAGTTCCTCGCCATTATTTTCAGGTACCATGCCCTAAGAGGGTGTTGGTAACCGTGGATTTCCATTGGATTGGTCCATGGTTGTGCTTGGCAAAGTACTACAGAGGTTTGCCATTGCCTTCTGCAGTATGGCTGACCAGGAAACTCTCAACTCTTACCGCCTGCCATCAGGCATATTGGAAGCATTTACAGGCTGATAGTCAACTTGTTTGGCCATGGTATGAATGTGCCTTCCATGGCCATCAAGTCATGGAATGGGACTTGAACCCAGAGCTTGGGACACTACCATGAGACCTCCTATTCTTGCTATCCAAGTGAATAACCTCACATTTCCCCACATTATACTCATTTACCACTTTCTTGTCCACCCGCATAACAATTCTATACCCCTTTGCAGACTCTTTGTATCCTCCTCACAGCTCACTTTCCCAGCTATCTTTATATCATCAGCAGTAAGTGCTGGTCCAGCCAGCGAATCCTGCATCCTGGGAATGAATAAAAAAAATGAAATAAACTTGGGTACACTATACACTGACTCTTCATCTAAATAATTAGTATAAATTGTAAACAGCTGAAGTATTAGTGTTGATCCTTTCAAAATAACCGTTCATTCCTACTGACTGGGTTCAAGGATAGAAAACAATCAGTCCATGCTAATTGCCTCCAACCTATTGATCCCTTCTCTTATGCAACAGCTTTTCATGTGACACCTTATCAAATGCCTTTTGAAAATTCAAATATGTTACATCCCCTGGTTCACCATTGTCTATTCTGTTGGTCACATCTTCAATAAAGCTCTACCAAGTGCTGAGGGAGTGCTGCAATGTTGGAGGTGTCATCTTTTGGCTGAGACGTTGAACTGAGGCCTTGACTGCCCTCTCAGGTGGGTGTAAAAGATCTCATGGCACTAATTCAAATAAGAGCAGGAGAGTTCTCCAATCTGAGCCAATATTCAGCCCTCAACAAATGTCACTAAAACAGGCCATTGCTGTTTGTGAGATCTTGCTGTGTGCAAATTGGCTTGTGTTTCCTTGTGTTTACAATGATATCTACACTTCAGAAATACCTCATTTGGCTGTAAAGGAGTTTGGGATGTCCTGAGGTAGAACTGGACACCATATAAATGCAAGATTTTTCTGTTTGCAGGGCTAGTTGTTCAGGGCTCCAATGGAGAGTTTGTCTTCCTGACCAGTGAGGAGCGTGTTGAAGTTGTTCGCAGAGTGAGGCAGGTGCTACCTGAGGAGAAGCTGCTGGTGGCTGGATCTGGCTGTGAATGTAAGTGGAGATCGTGAACGTTCTGAGACAAAAATCAGATTGCTGCAGAGGACAGGTAAATGGTTCAGGATAGGGCTCTTCACCGGAGCAGGCTCAGTTAGGGCCTCGGCCTAAACGTAAAGTTGTGGATGAGGGTTTCACTGGTGGTAAGAGAGAGGTCGGTGCAGACATGGGTGATGTGATGGAGGTATAAAGAACCAGTCTGGCTAACCCAATGGATGTGACTGGGGAACGAACACTTCAAGTACTAGTGCACAGGGGAACAGAGCTGAGAGAACCGAGGCAATGAAAGATAGAGTAACACTCAGCCGTGACTGTGCTATTGGATTAGCTTGAGTGGGCCCAGTCCTTTTCTACCTGTAATTGCCCCTATGATTAATTTTCCAACAAATAAATGACAGCCTCAGTTATGGGTCAGTGAACATGATCCCGTTGCTGTGGCTACTGCATCACTGCAAACGGGCTAAGTGGCAATTTTGCTTTATTTTCCAACAGCCACAGAGGCCACCATTGCGATGACACGCAATATGGCAGAAGCAGGGGCGTCCGCAGTGATGGTCGTCACTCCGTGTTATTACCGAGGCAGAATGAACAGTGCTGCCTTCATACAGCACTATACACAGGTAACAGTGACACACATGCCTGTTTTAATAGAGAGCTGTTAATAGCAAAATGACATCTTGCTACTGCTCAGTTCATTTAGCCGAGACACTTTTTGGTGCCTCTTCTTGCTCTCAATCTTATTTTTTCTTCCTTACCCCACTGAAAACTGTTGGAGGAGCAACTTCCGCTGGTTGCCCTTTATACTGCACCAGCTCTCCCCAAGTAAAAAGCAAAATACTGGGGATGCTGGAAATCTAGAACAAAAACAAAAATACCTGGAAAAACTCAGCAGGCCTGACAGCATCTGCGGAGAGGAACACAGTTAACATTTCGATGACTCTTCATCAGAACTAAGGAAAAATAGAAAAGAGGTGAAATATAAGCTGGTTTAAGGGGAGATAGGACAGGTAGAGTTGGATAGAGGGCCAGTGATAGGTGGAGATAGCCAAAACATGTCATAGACAAAAGGACAAAGAGGTGTTGATGGTGGTGATATTAGCTAAGAAATGTGCTAATGGGGACATTAAGGGTGGAAAGCAGGATGAGCAAGGGACAGATAGCCCTAGTGGGGGTGGGGTGGGGGGAATCAAAATAGGCTAAAAGGTAGAGATAAAACAATGGATGGAATACATTTGAAAATAATGGAAATATGTGGGAAAAGAAAAATCTATATAAATTATTGGAAAAAGGGGGATCGGAAAGGGGGTGGGGAAGGAGGAGAGAGTTCATGATCTAAAGTTGTTGAACACAATATTCAGTCCGGAAGGCTGTAAAGTGCCTAGTCAGAAGGTGAGGTGCTGTTCCTCCAGTTTGCGTTGCGCTTCACTGGAACATTGCAGCAGGCCAAGGACGGACATGTGGGCATGAGAGCAGGGTGGTGTGTTGAAATGGCAAGCGACAGGGAGGTCTGGATCATGCTTGCGGACAGACCGAAGGTGTTCCACAAAGCGGTCACCCAGTCTGCGTTTGGTCTCTCCGATGTCGAGGAAACCACATTGGGAGCAGCAAATGCAGTAGACTAAATTGAGGGAAATGCAAGTGAAATGCTGCTCCAAGTACGTATGTGTGTGATTCTGCATGCTAATTGGCAAACGAGGAGATTTCAGTCCCCTCCCTCACTTCTTTTTCTCTCTGTAGTTTCTGCCCTCCCCAACTTCCTGCCTCTTCACACCTTGCCCCGTCCCTTCACCCCATGCTCTGTTTTTCTCTCTCTCTCTCACTCTATTGCATTCATATTTGCTCTGTTTACTGTGCTCATTTCATTCTTTATAAATCATGACTTTTCCCTTTTCTCCATCTGACTGCAGCAACTGCATCAGAAGATTTTAGACTGAGATCAAACTGAAGCTTGATGTTTTCTGCTGATTAGAGAGCTCAATTCAGTAGCAGAGTCCAAAAAACAAGTCAGCATTGAACCATCAGTAAATAATAAAAAAGATTTGCATTTCTATAGCATCTTTCATGACCATAGCAAGAACCAAAGTGCTTCCCAAAGTACAGCCAGTTAAGTACTTTATGAACTGTCATCGCTGTTATAACGTAGAAAACACAGCAGCCAATTTTGCACAGCAAGCTCCCAGAAACATCATTGTGATAATAATCAGTTTATCTGTCTTTTGTGTGTTTGAGGGATAAGTATTGATTGGGATATCAGGGTAACTCCCCTGATCGTTTTAAAAATAGTGCCATAGAATCTCTTAAGAGAGGACGGATAGGGCCTTGGTCTAATATCTGAAAGACAGCACCTCCAACAGTGCAACATTCACCCAGTACTGATTTTTATGTTCAACTTCTGGAGCATACAACCATCTGATTTTGAGGTGAGAATGCTACCAACTGAATCATGGATGATATCTCAGCACATCACTCTCTTCAGTTGTGAGTGTCAGTCAGCAGTAATGTGGTGAGCTTTAGTGTGGTACACCCATGTTGTTGTATGTCAGGTGGGGATCTTTAACCAATTACTCTCGATGTTTTTTTTTTAAAAATTCAGGTAGCTGATGCCTCACCTGTGCCAGTTGTGTTGTACAGTGTCCCAGGTAACACTGCACTGGAGCTACCAGTGGACGCCATCCTCACTCTTTCTCAACATCCCAACATCATCGGGCTGAAGGACAGCGGCAACAATGTAAGTGGTCATTGCCATTCTTGCTTTCTCTCTTGGGACTTGCAGGAAAAGGAGGAGGCCATTCGGCCCCTGGAGCCTGTCCCATCTTTCAGTTTAATCATGGTTGATCAGTATCTTAACTCCATCAACCCACCTTGGTTCCATAATCCTTAATATCCTTACTCAACAAAAATCTAGCCATCTCAGTCTTAAAATTTTCAGCTGATTCCACCCCTCCCCCCCCACCCCATTCTCAACAGCTTTTTGGAGGAGAGAGTTCCTGATTTCCACTACCCTTTGGGTGAAAATGCACTTCCTGACATCACCCTGAACTCTAATTTTAAGGTTGCACCACACTATGGGCAATAGCACCACTGACATCAGCCTCTTACTGATGTGTGAGACAACATTGGGATCAGTGACCAGCAGGAAGAGGCATTAGAGCGGAGCCTGTTTTTTTTTATTTGTTCATGGGATGTGGGCATTGCTGGCTAGGCCAGCATTTATCATCCACTCTTAATTGCCCTTGTTCAGAGTGCAGTTAAGGGTCAACCATATTGACATGAGTCACACGTAGGCCAGAGCAGGTAGGGGTGGCAGATTTCCTTCTCTAAAGGACATTAGTGAACCAGATGGGTTTTTAATGACAATCGGCAATAGGTTCCTGATCTTACTTCCAGCAGGAATTACTAGATGGTGACTGGGATAGGAACGCTCCCACTATTATTTTCCACCCCTCCTCTAGCCCAGGCACTGCTATGTTGCCTAGGATCAGCTAAATTGCAGCATAAAGAGCTAGGAGGAACTTTTGATGGTCTCCTTCATGACACTGTGAAAGCACTTCACAGCCAATATTCTTTTTATTTCTTTCATTGAATGTGAGTATCACTGGTGTGGCCAGCATTTCTTGCCCATTCCTAATTGCCCTTGAACTGAGTGACTTGTTAAGCCAGTGCTGGAGACGGTGACAATTGATGCATACAAACTGCAAATATGCAACAAGCTTATTCTCCTCCTTGTTTTCAATCCCTCCATGTCCTTGTCTCTCCCTATCTCTGGAACCTCCGACAACCCTCCGAGATAGCTGCGATCCTCCAATTGTGGCCTCTTGTGCATCCACAATTTTAATTGTTCCATCGCTGGTGGCCGTGGCTTCAGCTGTCTCGACCATAACATTGGCATCCTTCCCTAAACCTCTCTGACTTCATCTCCTGCTTTAGAACAGTCATTAAATCTGGAGCTGTGGGATTTTTGTCACCTGGTTTGAGACCCCAAATCCATTTCACTTGGATAATTATAGCATGTGCTGGATTCTAAACTGTGTAATGACCAAACCACAATGCCTCCCCTTTCATTGAATGTGAGAGTCACTGGCAAGGCCAGCATTTGTTGCCCATTCCTATTTGCCCTTGAACTGAGTGGCTTGTTAAGCCAATTCAGAGTCAGAGTCAGCCATTTTGCTGTGGGTCTGAAGTCATAAATGGGTCAGACCAGGTAAGGATGGCAAATTTCCTTCCCTAATGGACATTGGTGAATCAGATGTTTTTTTTTTAACAACATTCGATGATAGTTTCACGGTCACCATTACTGGTATACGGGGTTTTGTTTTATATTCCACCAGCTGCCATGGTGGAATTTGAATCCATATCCCCAGACCATTAGCCCGAGCCTCTGGAATACTAGTCCAGTGACATTACCACTACACCACCATTTCTGAAGTACATTTGAAGTTGTAATGTAGGAAATGTGACGGCTGATTTACACACAGGAAGCTTCCAGAAACAGCAATGTCATAAGAGCCAGGTAAACTGTTTTTCCTTTAGTGATATTGGTTGAGGGATAGTCATTGGCTAGGATACCAGAGAGAATGTGCCAGCTCTTCTTCGGAATATTGCCATGTACACCTAGAGGGCAGATGGGACCTTGGATTAACATCTTATCTTAAGGATGGCGTGTCTGACTATGGACCATTCCTTTTGTACTGCACAAAGTGTCAGTCAACCTTTTTGTGCTCAGCTCTCTGGAGTGAGGCTTGATTCCAAAACTTCCTGATTTGGAGGCAAGAGCGTTGCCCACTGAATCACAGCTGATTACACACAGCGTTTAAATCCTTGAGACCTTCAAGCTGTATCCCATGCCCTTTCTCACAAGTGGCAGAGGAGGGCAGACAGTTTTAGACAACACAAACCCTGCCCTAAATGAAGATGATTGGGGTAATTCCACCTCCCCTCACCGCCCCCACCAGTCAATCCTGGAAACCAAACTGCTGTAAATGACTGTCATTGGTTTTACCTACGTAATTTGTACAATGTAACTATCCTCCACTCACTGCCCAGGAGGAATAATCCTGCTTTTGTTGGAAGATGTTGCTGTTGTGTCTGTTGCAATTCTGTTTGTTGTAGGTTGTAGAGACTATTATTTAAATAGACTCTGTTTGTTTGCTGTTGAGTCCTGTTGTAAGTCCTACCCTGCCTCTAACTCATTGACTGACTAGCAATAGATACTGTTTTATGCTTCAGTTCATCTTCCTCAGGTTACAAGAATTGCACTGATAGTTCACAAAACCAGGAACCAGGATTTCCAAGTGCTGGCTGGATCGGCGGGGTATCTCCTCGCTGCTTATTCAGTAGGTAAGGGGCAACCCAGATGGGTGAAAGGGAGCTGGGGATGTGCTGGTTAACAGGTGAAGAGTATCATAACAGCAAGAAGTGAGGCTATTTGGCCCATCGTGCCCGTGCAGGCTCTTTGAAAGAACTATCGGATTAGTCCCATTTATTGCAAAAGTGTTTTCTGACTGACTCTGGAAATGTATCTTGGGGAAAGCACAGAAGCAGCTTTGCAGATCTGAGGCCTCTCAGCAGCTGGAGTTGGGGATCAATGAAATGGAATTTACATTCCTTTTTATAAATCAGCCTCCTGCTGGGCTTGTTCCTCAATGCTCGTCATGGAGTGGGGAGGAACAATCTCCAGGGACAGTGGCAGCTGGGGAGTTTGACTGGGATGATACACCTGTCACACTGTGGTTGATCTGTCGAGGTTTCAATTTTATTTTATTAAGGAGCAGCTTTTCCTTATCCAACATTTGTTACCTATCCCTAATTGCCCTTGAACTGAGTGACTTGTTAAGCCAGTCCTTGAGATGGTGACAATTGATGCATACAAAAATTGCAAATATGCAACAAGCTTATTCTCCTCCTTGTTTTCAATCCCTCCATGTCCTTGCCTCTCCCTATCTCCGGAACCTCCGACAACCCTCTGAGATAGCTGTGATCCTCCAATTGTGACCTCTTGTGCATCCACAATTTTAATTGTTCCATCATTGGTGGCCGTGGCTTCAGCTGTCTCGACCATAAGCGTTGGCATTCCTCCCCTAAACCTCTCTGACTTCATCTCCTGCTTTAGGACAGTCTTTAAATTTGGAGCTGTGGGATTTTTGCCATCTCGGTTGAGACCCAAACCTATTTCACTTGGATAATTATAGCCTGTGCTGGATTCTAAACTGAGGTAACTGTGTAATGACCAAACTACACTGCCTCCCCCACCTCCTATGTAGATTATAAAATAGTGACTTCACTTCAAAACCAAAAGTGTTCTGATAGAAAAATAGTGTTGTCATCAATTTGCACACAGCAAGGTCTCAGCAGCCATGTGAAAGACCAGATAATCTGTTTTCATGATGTTAGTCAAGGGATAATGATGTTTTGCGCCCACCTGAGAGGGCAGATGGAGGTTGGTGTCATGTCTCATTCAAAAGACAGCACCTCCAAAAGGGCAGCGCGCCCGCAGTACTTGTATCAGAGGTGTCAGTGTGGATCGTGATTTCGAGTCTCTGGAGTGGGTCTTGAATGCATTTCAACTTTCAGATTCAGAAGTAGAGTGTGAGCCACAGCCGACGTGAGGTTGTGAAAGTTGCTATGTAGATGCAAGTTTGTTTTTTTTCCCTTAGGAAACTGATTTTTCTGTCCCTGATTCTTCAAGGTGCTGTGGGTGGTGTGTGTGCACTGGCCAATGTGCTCGGAGAGCCTCTGTGCAACTTGGAGAAGCTGTGCCTCAGGGGGGAGTGGGAGGAAGCTCGAGAACTCCAATACAGGCTGATTGAGCCCAACACAGCAGTAAGTATAGCTTCAACCTTTCTTTACACGGTTTAAAAAACAGGGGCCAGGTTTTCATTGTTGGGTTGAGACCCGATATCAGGATAATTTCCATATGCCAGCCCTGCAAGGCATTGGTGTGACATGTGCTGTGTAACTTTTGAGTGAAAGGCCAGTTAGTTGTCAGGGCTGCACTCGCCATTCAATTATGGATGGTGATGGTTGGGTGAGGGGGTGGTGGGAAGGTGTGGGGGATGGTGGGAAGGTGTGGGGGGTTTGGGTGGGGGTAATCCTGATCGTGGAGAGCCAACAGAAGGTCCTCCAGCACTGAGAGCTGTAACTTGCTGATGCAGGTAACAGAAAGAGGGCGCCTCAAGATACAGGTGCCCTCTCAACACTTTTAAAATGGTTGAAATTAAAAATGGCTACAGCTGCCAGACTGCCATTGTAGAAGGGAGTCAGAGGCTGTAGGTTCAAGACCCACTCCAAGACTTAAGCAAAAAAATCTAGGTTGACACTCCCAGTGTAGTACATAGGGAGTGCTGCACTGAGAGAGACGGGGAAAAAATAAATCTGGTATAATAGATCCCATCGCACTATTGATGAAGAATGGGTCCTGGCCAATATTTATCCCTCAAGCAACATCACTAAAACAGTCAGTCTGGTCATTATCATGTTGCTGCTTGTGGGATCTTGCTCTGCTCTGTACAAATCAACTGCCGCATTTCCTACAACAGTGACGACACTTCACAAGTACTTTGGCTTTAAAGAACAGCTTGGGTAGTCATGACCGCTGTGCAGTTGCCACATGGGAAGAGGTCAGAGGTGGCAAATGTTTTACTTCCTGACCCCTCCAAAGCCTATTCATTACCTGCAAGGCACAAGTCAGGATTGAGTTGTGATGGAATACTCTCTGCTTGCCATGATGGGCGTGGCTTCAGTTTTGCTTCAGAAGTTCAGTTTCATTTAAGGAAAAGCAGCCCACCTTATTGGCACCCTGTACACCACCTTAAACATTCACACCCTCTACCACCGACACACAGTGACAGCAGTGTGTGCCATTTACAAGATGTATTGTAGCAACTTGCCAAGACTCCTTTGACAGCAACTTCCAACCCCATGACCTATACCACCTAGAAGGACAAAAGTAGGAGATGCATGAGAACACCAGCACCTGCAAGTTCCCCCCCAAGTCTCTCACCAACCTGAACTGGAACTATATTGGTGTTTTTTTTTTATCACTGCTGGGTCAAAACCTTTGAACTAACAGCACTGTGGGAGCATCTTCACCACAGACTGCAGCGGTTCAAGAAGGCAGCTCACCACCACCTTCTCAGAAGCAATAAGGGTAGGTATTAAAAATGACCCGTATGCTTCAGTTTATATTTTGATAAGAAGCTCCCACTCAGACATAACAGAGAAAGTGTTCTTATCTCCTCAGGTTACGCAAAAATTTGGCATTGCAGCCCTCAAGGAGGCGATGGAATGGTTTGGATATTTCGGGGGACTTTGCCGTGCTCCCCTGCTGCCATTGACCGAGGTAGAGAGAAAGGACTTACGGAATGACTTTGCGTCCAACGGCTGGCTCTGACCTTGTTTGCAGCAAAAGCCATAGGTCCTGTGCTTCGGAAGAAGTTTAATTTCTAATTCACATGAAGTTGAGGGCTGTTACTAATTCCTTAATCAAGTGCATGTCATCACACCTTTGCCCTGAACTTCATCTGCAAACTGGGGAACTGCTGCATTGAAATTATGTTTTAATTACATAGAATTTTACAGGACAGAAACAGGCCATTTGGCCCAACTGGGCCATGCTGGTGTTCATGCTCCACACAAGCCTCCTCGCACCTTACTTCCTTTCAACCCCCATCAGCATCTCCTATTATTATTTCTCTCATGTACTTACCGAGCTTCCTCTTAAATACCTCTATGCTCTTGATCTCAACTACTCCATATGGTAGTGAGTTCCACATTCTCAGCACAATTTGGAAAAATAAGTCTTTCTTGAATCCCCTATTGGATTTATTAGTAATCATCTTATGATCTCCTCTATCAAACCCCTTTAATAATTTTAAAGACCTCTTTTAGGTCACCCCTCAGCCTCCTCTTTTCTAGCCCCAGAGTATAACCTCTCAGTTCTGGCACCATTCTTGTAAATCTATTTTGCGTCTTGTCCGCTACCTTCAAATCCAATTTGTAATATGAAGACCAGAACCGGACTAGGTACTCTAAAATTTAACATAACTTCCCTGCTTTTCAATTCTATTTTAAAAATATGGTGTGCCCACCACAAACTCTACAGCACAGCATGGTCCCATCTGTGATCCTACACCTGGAAAATTCCTAATCTCAATCGTGCTGTCAGGGCAACTCAGCAACACCTGGCTTCTCTCCATTTAACATTCTTCAGAAACAAAATCCCAGACCTCAGGAACATGACACACCTAGTTTTACACCCAAGACAAAGAGGCCATTCAGCACATTACACCTGCACCCTCTATCTCAAAGAACAAGCCACTTTGCGATTGCCCTACCCCTTTCCCACATACCCTTTTTACTATATAAACCGTTTTTCTTCCACAGATTCTGCTTCAAAAACCTTTTCTAGTGAAGCATTCCATGGCCTAATGACCCTTCACAAAATAAATTCTCTTAATCTCTCCCTTTCTTTGTTTAGTAGTAATCTTTAAAGCGTCTGTCTTTCAGTTACCAGTTCCCAAAAGTGTAGATGGTTTTTTTTTTCCTCGATTTTCTTCATCAAAACTTTCAAACAAGTCAGTAGGAAAAGCAAAACTTGAGGGAGAGAACCTGCTGCATTCTTAAAAAACTATCTCCAGTCTTCTGGGCTTTCCCGAAGGTTCTCCAGTTCTCCTGCTCAAGGGTGTTCTCCACAATTCAGAAAGTAGTTGATCAGAATGCTTGTCCGCGATAAATCATAACTTTTATATTTAAAAAAAAAACAACAAAGTTCCATAGCTAAAACTTTTGACCCACAAAATGTTCCAGCACAGAAATAGGTCTTCAGCTCATCAGGTCAGAACTGGTGTAATCGGTTGAGTTTGTACTAGTCTTTGACGTGGACGGTGGAGTTGTGGTCACACTTTTGGAGCAAACTCCAAAACTGAAATGCCAAGGTTTTTTCTGTCATCAGTTCTCATAAGGGGCCCCTGAATGTTTGTGTTTAATATTGCAAAAGTTAATTCTGGAAGATTTCAGTCACTGTTGAGGCATGTGTCCCTGAACATGACTTCATTGTTACTTTCTATAAGTGGTAGGTTTTATGTTTTATTGTTGCTGAGTTTAGTATTTGTCCTGCTTTTCCTTTTGAAGGATTAATGGGTTTGGGAGTACAGCTTGTTTGTAATAGTGTAATAGATATCGAGGCTGCCCTTGAGGTTTAAGCACCTTAAATGGAGAGAAACTGCAGAGAAAAAGGACGGGGGCATTATGTCCCTGACCTTCTAGCTCACATGTCAGTGCTACAATGTGTCCAGTTCCCTTTTCAGGACTAAGTTCACGCCACACTCACTTGGCACATGTCCTGCAGTCTCTCATTTGCCAAGGATGTGGGAAATGGTCGTGTCACTGTTCACTGGCACTCAAAGTGAGGGTTCAGACATGTTGACTGGTCAGTGTAGAGGGAGCTTTACTCTGTATCTAGCCCCATGCTGTACCTGCCCTGGGAATGTTTGATGGGGACAGCACAGAGGAAACTATAATTGTATCTTAACCCAAACTGTACCAGGCCTAGGAGTGTTCGATAATGACACAAGGTATCTCGTTCTCCTTCTCTGTTCAAGTGTAAACTATCAATATAAAAAGAAAAGTGGTTTTGTTAAACCTTATTTATAATTGATCATCTTCACCTTTTTAATTAGTAACAATGTGGAATGTTTTAAAATATCACAAAATGCAAAATAAATATTTCATTTTGTTTAAAATGTCATATTTTATCACTATTTTCTCCCCTCACGCCAGTGTTGATAGGTCTACAACCAACTCTCTGATACCCTGTGTCCAGGTGTTAACAGTAACAACTTGTATTTATATAGCATCTTTAACATAGTACAACATCCCAAAGTGCTTCACAGGAGCGTTAAACAAAATTCAACACTGAGCCACCTAAGGAGATATTAGGACGGAAGACCAAAAGCTATGTCAAAAAGGTAGGTTTAAGGAGAGTTTTAAAAGAGGAGGGAGTGCTAGTGGGGTTTAGGGAGAGAATTTTAAAGTCCATGGTCTAGGCAGATGAAGGCAGGGTGAGCAATGGTGTGGCGGGTCCCAGGAAAAAAAACTTGCCCAACTTCACGGTGCACTTCTAAGAAGTAGAAATAAAGATTTGCATTTCTATAGTGCCTTTCCTGACCTCAGGACGTCAGCAAAAAACAATGAAGTACATTATAACGCAATGTATGAAACACAAAGCTAGTTTGCACACAGCAAGCTCCCACAAACAAGAAGCTAATAATGACCAGATAATCTGAGTGATATTGTTTGAGAGAGAAATATGAGCCAGGATACTGGGGAGAACTCCCTTGTCATTCTTAGAAATAGTGCCAGGCAGTTTAAGGCTTAATTCAAAAGACAACAACTCTAACAGAGCAGTTCTCTCTGGGTACTGCACTGGGTGTGTCAGCTGGATTTTATTCTTAAATCTCTGGAGTGGATCTTGAACCCACATTCTTCTGACTCAGAGGCAAGAGTACTTACTCACTAAGCCACAATTAAAACTACAAGATATCTGGTCAATTTGCTGAACTTGACCGACAACTAGCAACATTTTTTACTTGAGCAGAGTTTAAGGGATGACTTCATGATTACAAATCATTAGTAACAGAAGCAATCAGAGGAGACTAGGAAAAGAATTGCTTTCCAGATGCTTAGAATGTGAAATTTTCTGCTACAAACAACTTCTTGAAGCAGAATATAAATTCTTTTGAAAGGGATTACACAGTTGCTTGAAACAGGGATACTTGAAGTTTATGAGGAGCGAGTAGACGAGTGGGATTAGATTAGGTGAAAAGACACTGGAACAAACAGATCTATCCTGTTTCTCTGCTGGAATATTCAATGACTCCATTCTTAGAATAGTGTAATTGGGTCTTCACCGGTTTCCCCAAGGATCCACCACAACTGAACAGGAACACAGGGCCTCATCCTAAAGGACAGCACCTCAGACAGTGCAGCACTCCGTCAGTACTACAACCTGGATCAGGTGTCCAAATGCTGGAGTGGGTTTTAAATCCACGACTCCGAGGTCAGAATGCTGCTTAAACTGAGCCATCACCAGACTCGCCTGGCGAGGGGAGAAAAATTACAATTGAGAGAGAATAAGCAGTTATAGAGACCACTTTTATTGCATTATTTGGACAAACCAGTTTGTAATCACAATAAATATTTAATTGCACTTGAAAAATAAGACTCGGGGAGAAAAAAGGCAACACATGTAAGAATGTGAAGTTAATACATTTCCATAATAGATTTCAATCTCAGTTAAATATGTGCAAGAAAATCCACCAACTCCTCATGGATACTGAAGGCATGGAAGTAAATAGTCAAGTAATGAGAAAGCACCATGTTTCACTTCAACCTACATTGCGATTAATTTGGAATTTTTGACAAGTATGGTACATAAGCCTTCCTGCCTGTTTCATGCTAGATTAGGACATCTGGGCTAAAACAGGAACTGCAACCATTTAAAAAAAATAGCTTAAAAAGAGACCAGCCCTTCTTGAAACATAAAAGAAAGCATGCTAACGTATTTGCAATATGCTCCATCCATTACAAATCATGGCAGCAGCACATGAATGACCTCATTAGCAAGTCTTCTGCTCCTGAGATGGTTTTGATGACAATAGAGATTTGGCCAATACTGAGAACTGAGAGGATGGGGTGTAGCCAAATTAGCTGGTAGGATGTGGGATTGAAGCTGAGGGTTTTGTCACAAATCACTCCTGTTTTCTGCTTCATGCAAAGTATATAATGAGAGAGAGGGAACACATAGGCAAAAGCAAGAGGTACATAAAGAGAGTTCAGGCTATCGGTCTGGGGTTGGGTTGGGTGGGGTGGGGGCACTGGATAGTGATAAATAGAGTTATAAACCATCTCAAGCCCGAAAAGGTACTGAGGTCAACTGCAACACCCAACAACTTGGAACGGAGCAAACCTGGGATCTTCCAGCAGAAAGAAATAACACATGCGCAGCAACTGTTACCATCAAATGGACGGGGCGGGGGGGTTGGTTCACATGAAGCCAGTAAGATTTGGAGCATCATCTGAAGAACAAGATTGTCGTGCAACTACTTTACTGGCTCCATTTTTCCATCACAATAATAAATAGGTCACACGTTTAACATTCACAGGAATTTGCAGGTGAGAAAAGACCAAGTTCCATCTAGTTCACCTTCTACCATCCTGATAGTCGCATAATACAATAAAGGAGTTGTTGATTAATCATAGGAATCAATCGCTATCGATGAGTGCACAACAGACCCAGATATTTGGTGAGGAAAAGCCCCAGTGGTGGAAAGCTTTGGAAACCAGAGGTCTAAAGTCACCTCTCCGCCCATCCAGCACCTTCTCCCCATGCAAAGCTACACTTAGCACATGCCATGTCTCAAATTATTCATATACACTGTCTCAAATTATATCTGTTTGAGAGAGAAATCTCCCCAATTTTGACACATTCACTCCCAGTTTTATGCTTCCCTGTATCATACAGCAAAAAAAAGGCACAAAAATACAGCAGCAGCAGCAAAACAACACTACTTAAAATTAAAAAGCAGACAATTGCTTTGCAAATTTCAGTTCTCTTAAATTCACATTTCCCAGCAGCCTGCTCTGAAGGGAAGAATCTAGTTTGTTTTACAATCATGAGGTGCAGGGCTACTTTCTGACTTACATCGCACACACATTCCTCACCACCCATCAAAACAACACAGCAGTTATTATTTGCATAATTAAGGCATTTGACTTTTTTCCTTTCTTAAATCTCCACTGATATTGCCCCAGCTCAATTCCACCCCCACCCCACTCCCACTCATTCCTAGGCTGACCACAAGCCTCTCTCCACAGTTTAAAAGGAGCAGAGATGGGAGCAGTTTGGAATGGTGAGGGTAGCTAGGAGTTCCCTTTATTTCCAGTAGACATATGAGAGCATGGATGGAACATGGAAAGTGGGAGAGTGGAAATAAGTATCTGTTCAGACCCTTACACCCCATATAGTGCTGTCAAGCTGAGGGACTCACAATAACACGTTGCCGGCGGGGGTGGGGGGGGGGTGGGGTTTGTCAGCACGCTCAAGAATCAGATCACCCCATTGTAAGCGAGGTAGGAGGTAAATTCGGCTTCTACTAGTCCAATCGTGCATTGCCTAGATTAGGACCCCATTCAAATCGACATCCTGTCACGGCTTACTGGTAATTAAGGCATTTTTTAAAAAATTAATAAAGCAGGTTAGAAATGACTAGTTACATTACTATATACACAATGAAATAAAACATAAGAAATGCACAGCTGAGTCTGCCAATCTCTGAAAGAGAAAGATTGGTTAGCGTTTCAGCTGGGGGCTCATCAGAACCAAAGAATACTGAAGGCTTTCTGTCCATTTCACTTTGTTCTTTTTACACCTTTGAAAACACTGAATGGTCCAGGGGTAAACGGCCTGTGCAATTCTGACTCGTTAATACTGTAAGCTTAAACCTGAACTCTTCTGCAAACGGCAATTAAGAATGGGTCAAGTGTTAATTTTAAGTTTGAGATCGAAAGATTATTTGTTAACCAAAGTTATTAAGTGATATGGGGCAAAGGCATGTGTATGGAGTTAGGTCACCGATCAACCATTATCTCATTGAATGGTGGATAGGCTTGAAAGGCTAAATGGCCTCCTCCTGTTTCTATATTCCAATGGAAATACAACATAGGCTTGTTCAGTAAGTTGGCTGCTTCAAGGCTTCGCACAAACATTGCGACAGGTCGAAAACTAAACAAACGCTCAAGATGACACTGGATGCTGGCGAGACTAAACCTTGCAGGAACAATCACTCAGCACCAGCAGGCTGTGTCAAACAGACATTTAGTTCTCAGTAATTATACCAGCACTTGGTCAATAAATAACTATGGATGACGTAGAGGACTGAGTCAGGAGATGGAGCATCAATCAGATCAAGGTGTGACATTCTTAAGATGGAAATGAGGGGGCAAGTTCTACTGCAGGGAGTGGACATATGGACAGATGCTGAGAGGAGGGAGGATTATGTCATTTGGAGAGTTGTGTCAAGGCTTCTCTTCTTGCTAGAGGTTTCAGAGTGGGGCAGAGAATTAAACAGGGACAAGATTGGCTGCCCCTGGGTTGTGTTTGGTTAATAGCAACAAAAAATAGGGCATGGGGCAATAAAGGCACTGCAACCAAGGAAAGCATCATGCACAACAAAGTGTGGTTGTTGAACCGATGGTTCCAGAGGCGACCTTACTGAGGAGTACAAGAGACCTATACAATGCTTTTAAGAAATACCATGGCAGTAGGACAAGAGGGCACAGAATTGGGGATGTGAACAGTAGGTTTAGCAGGCAAAAGCCAGGTAGAATGTGTTTACAATTGTGGCAGGGGGGAAATCAAATCTGGAATGGATTGGTAGGAAGAGTGAATGAGGCCAGGATATGGGACTTCTTTACGTAACTCCTGGACGCCAGAGCACAGGGGTGCACAGCATGCTTCCCACCAAGCCTGGGGTCTCATGGTTTTACATTTTTTACTGGTTTGTCCCAATTGATATTTGTGGGTCGGGAGATTTGGGAAGGCCTGCTCTTAACGTTGCCTGCTGGTTAAATCCAAAATCAGAACGCCAAAGAGCTGCAAGCGTCACCAACTTAAATAGGTCCAGTGATGGGAAGAGATTTCAACTTTGCCCCGTACGGCATAAAGGCTCCATGGTACAGAACCCACAAAGACAAGTACCAGGACACTGATGCTGTATTGGGAAGATAATACACGGTTGGTCTCCCTGAATGACAGGTTAAGCTGGTCCCCATCAGGCAATCATGACATAATCAGTGACTCTAACAGCACAGGAGACAGCCATTCAGCCACTTGTCTCTCTGTAAGAGCTATCCAATTTGTCCCACTCCACACTATTTCCCCATAACCCTGCAAATGCTTTTCCCTCTTCAAGTATTTATACTAGAATTACTATTCTAGTAATAGAAAATTACTATTAAAAATGCTTCCACTACCCTCTGCAGAGAATTCCAGATCACAGAAATTTGCTGAGTATGTAAATTCTACTCATTTCCGGCTCTGGTATTTTTACTAATTGTTCGCTGGTTAGTCACCCTCTTGACTGTAGGAACAGTTTCCCTATATTTATGATATTCAAACTCTTCATAATTGTGAACAAATCCAATGATGCAAAATATCAACAATTAGTTGGAGGCTCAATTTTTGTTTGGTGGGGGATGGGCGAAGTAGTCAGGAGCTTATTGTGTTTGCCGCAGCATCACAGAAGATAAATTGGTCGACCAAACCAAGCAGTCAGAAGCCTCTATGTGGCCTCGGGATCCTCCCAGCTGCAGCCCGGGTGGGGAGGCCAGCGAGTCAGAGGGGAGATTCGAAGTACTCAGGGTCACCTTGAGAGAACATTTTCCTTGAGTCAATCTCCCCTCCAAATCACCTACTGCCTCCTCACTCACCACCCCCAACTGACCTGCAGCCAATACTGTCCCTATGTGGGGGTGGATGGCAGTGGCTGGATGCCAACTCTTCCCCCTACCATCGACACCCAGACTTCCCAAGAACTGCAGCTCTGGATTGGGATCTCAGCAGATGGAGCCTATGTGTCTCCCATTCCAAGCTGTGCTGCCCCCCCCCTCCACCATATTGTTATATTGACTGGGAAAGAAATGGAAGAGAGACCACATTTGGAATTCACAATTTGGAATTCAACAGCTCTGAACGCAAAGACAGCCTTTCCACGTTTTCCCACACAAATAGGACGAGCTGTTAAATTGATTTACACACAAGGAACAATTACAGGGAGAGACCCCGTGCGCTTTTTGCGCTTGCCTGCGCTCTCTGGATCACGGCTTGACACTTCTCCCGTTTAGACAGCCTGTTGTTCTCGAAGATGCCCTCATTTCTTGGGTGCCCACATGAGCCATCGGGAAACATTAACAGCCCTGAGTGGAAGACAGACAAAGTTACTTAAGCTCAAAGATGCAGATGCAAGGTTTAACAAGTAGGTAAAACCCTGTGACTTAGCAACCTAGGAACAGAAGGCCATTCAGCCGTTCAAGCCTAGTCCACCCTTCAATAAGATCATGATTGATCTGTATCCTATCCCCCCTGCCTAGGCTCCATCCATATCCCTTAATACCCTTGGCTAGCCAGAAAAAAAACATCGATCTCAGATTTAAATGACTAACTGAGCTAACACCTACTGCATTTTGTGGGAGACAGTTCCACACATCTACCATCTTTTGCGTGAAGAAGAGTTTCTTAACTTCTTTTCTGAATTGCTTGAATGATTTTAAAGGTCGGGGTTCCTTATTATACATTCTACCCGCAAAGAACACAACAGTCTTTCATTGCTTCTTGAGCAAGGATCATCCCACCCATTGGGCACTGGCTTGCAGGGTTATTAGAAAATAGATGGGAGGTATCCCAACCCACACAGACAGTCTCATTCCCTCCACAGTTCACCCCTGGTTGAGCGCTGAGAGTGGTTGGACAATCCAAACTAAATTACAGGTACTTTGTACCCACTTTATTTTTATAAACTATCCATTCATTTAAGTGTCCAGCCTCTCACTTCTTTCCCACCACGACCCTGACGCTCTACCATCCCACCAAGGATAAGTCCAAAGTCTCTACCATACCATAATTGCTGCGTTCATTAGTGATATCAACAAGTCAAGATACTCTGGATTGAATTTTCTGAGAAAATCACAACTCTTCAGCCATGACACACTGACAATCCCTGATTATCCCATGCACTTGTTTTTCTAATTCATTCTCAGCCTCTGGCAGAAGTGGCCCAGCGTTTCCAACCAAGGTGCAAAATATTTGTTCAGATGGAAATGGACTAAACTGGATTGGATTCGGTTAGACTGAGCTGAGCTAGGATGGGCTGTGTCACGTTAAGATAAGCTAGCCTGAATTGACTTTCTTAGGTTGGGCCCAGTTAGACTGAGAACAAAAGCAAAATACTACGGATGCTGGAAATCTGAAATAAAAGCAGAAAATGCTAGAAATATTTAGCAAGTCAGGCAGCGTCTATGGAAAGAGAATCAGATTTAACATTTCTGGTTCAATGACCCTTCATCACTGCAAGGCCATCAACCTGAAACGTTAGCTCCATTTCTCTCCACAGAGACCTGCTGAGTATTTCCAGCATTTTCTGTTTTTACTCCCCGCTGGATTGAGTTGAGTGGAATTGAGATTGCCTCTTACCGAAAGCTTTTCTCAACATACTCCAGAGATTAATTGAGTAGATCACTCCTTACCATATCCTTCCACACGTCCATTTTTGAACTCTCCTTCAAACTTCATCCCATCACATCGAGTGAAGACGCCAACTCCTTGGAACTTGCCCTGTACAAACTCTCCCTCATACCTGATGACGGAAACCACGCAACAGTGAGTTTTAGTATGCAAAGATACATTGCCCTTTCTTAAGCTGTCCATGTTCAGTTAGCTTTGCTTCAGTTTACCATAGTCCAACAACCAGGCGGTGTTACCTCAATCAGCCCTGAATCCCATCATGCATAGAATTACATTGAAGTTACAGCACAGAAATGGGCCATTCAGCTCAAATGGTCTATGCTGGTGTTTATGCTCCACATGAACTTCTTCCTACCCTACTTCATCTCACCCTGTCAATATAATCCTTCTATTCCTGTCCCACTCATGTACTTACCTAGCTTGCCCTTAAATGAATCTATGTTATGCTATTTGCCTCAACCACTCCATGTAGCAGCAAGTTCCACATTCTCACCACTCTGGGCAAAAAAGTTTCTCCTGAATTCCCTATTGGATTTATTGTAATGATATTTATAATGTCTTGGGACAGTTTGCTGTATTAAAGGTGCTATACAATTGCAAGTTGTTATTTATGAACCCTATTTTGAGACTCCCACAAGTGGAAACATTTCTCTACCTCTACTCTACCAAGCCCCTTCACAATCTTAAAGATCTCTATTCAGTCGCCCCTCAGTCTTCTCTGCCTGGTACAAATACAACGTTTATTCCAGTCAGCGGTGACACACTTACCAGATTGGGCTTTAGTTTTTCCTTAAAAAGGACTGTGTACCTCCCTACTGCATGAACCCTGCCACCGCATCAATACCCCCTGGCAGCTCAGTTGGTAAAGGTAGTGTGTAACTGAGCTTTACAAACCACAATGTCCCAGCTTGATTTCCAGACTGTGTTACTTCTAATGATCTCGTCCAATATGGAAAAAGAGGCACTTCAAATTACTTCAAGTATCCCCTGGGCAAAAAGCACTCAAGATCAGGCCCTGATCAACCTTGAGTGAAGGTTCAGGCATGTAAATGACCACAGATACAGGATTGGACGCAGCTGTGAGGTCCCATGCTGCAGAATAGCATGTCGATAGTCAAACGTGAAGCGTGTCCAGTTGCCAATATACCAAAGAAAAACCCATGCAATTCTTTCGGATGATGTTAACCTGAGGACCTGTCTGCCCTCTTGGGTGGATGTAAAAGACATTATTGGAAGAAGAGCAGGGGAGATCTCCTAGCTATTCTGGCCAACCAACATCTTTAAAAAGTGGATGGTCTGGACATAAGCTCATTGCAGCTTGTGGGTTCTTGCTGTGCACAAATTAGCTGCCAGATTTCCTACAAGAGTTTCTACATCCAGGGTGGCTGTGAAGTGCTTTGGAACATCTGAAGGTAATGAAGGTAATCTGAAGGCACTATATAAATGTAAGTCTTCCTTGATACCACTGGAAGGTAACTGGTGCAAAGACTGTGTTTTGGTGAAGCCCAACAGATAGGATCACTGTTTAAACTGGACTATAGAGTGCAGCAACACCTTCTGGCAAGAAGGGGAATAACAGTGCAGGCACAGACAACAACTACCATAGCTGTTAGATAAGACTGCCCAATACAGACATATAAGAGAGAATTAACTTTGAACGCCACAGAGAGGCGTATCTTAAGCTGATATTAGTTGGCTCTCAACAGTTTCCGAGCAAGTCGTCACTGATTATATATGATTATAAAAATATGCACAGTTTTTAATGCATCTATCATGTCATATGGCTCTGTCTGCTCTCTCACACGCAAATAAAAGGTCCCATGGCCACTATCTTGAACAGCTGTAGAGGAGTTCCCCCCAGTGTCCTGGCCAACATTTATCCTTCAACCAACAGCTAAGAAACAGATGACCTGGTCATTATCATATTTGCAGTTTGTGGAATCTTGCTGTGCACAAATTGGCTTCCACCTTTCGTATATTACAACAATTATCATCAAAAAGTACTTCATTGGCTGGAATGTGCTTTGGGATGTCCTGAGGTTGTGAAAGGCGGTGTATAAATGAAAGCTAATTCTTTTGTTTGAGATTTACTGGCAGAGTCAGGAAGTGGACAGCCTTTTCTGCCTGGACTGTAGTGCCTGTAGTACAGGGACATGATCTGTGTCTGGACTCTGGCTTACCTCGAGCCGTCAGAGAAGACCAGCAGCCCGCGGCCACTGAACAGGCCATTCTCAAACTGGCCAATGTAGCTGCTGCCATCCGCGAACCTCAGCTGCCCGATCCCATGCCGGCGACCTGGTGCAGTGGAAGGGTAAAAGGTCACAGCATGAATGATGTCACAGAGCATTACAGTTCCGTTGACAGTAGCCTGGCAACTCACTGGGTAAATGGCCATGTGAAAACCTGGAACTCACCAGCTTTGATCTCTAGGTTCATGCTATCTTAAATGGAGTAGCATTTGAGAAGTGCTACAAATTGGCCTCAATGCCAGAAGCTGGGTATTCTATGGCAAGTGGTTCACCTTCTGACTCCCAAAACGTCTTTCTGTCCATCTACAAATCACAATTCAGGAGTGTGAATGAATACTCTCCACTTGCTTGGATGGGTGCAGCTGCAAGAGCCCTCAAGAAGCTTGACAGCGATCAGGAAAAGACAGCGCACTTGATTGGCATCCCATCCACTACCTTAAACAACCATTCCCTCCACCACCAATGCACAGTGGCAGCAGTGTGTATCATACACAAGATGTGGTGCAGCAACACGCCAAGCCTCCTTCGACAGCACCATCCAAACCCATGACCTCTGCCACCTACAAGATTCCTAGTCAGTTAATCACGCTGAAATGACCCTGTGCTCGGCTAAGTCATGTTTTAGTGCAGATGGACTCCAGATGTCCGCTATTCAGCTCTGCGCTGACGCACTTGGCTGGAGTATTGGAGGGTGGTGTTAGTACCCAAGGCAACTTATACATAGATATGGGAGTTCTCAGGAAAGGAGTTGGAGTCAGGGGATGGAATGGTCAGCAAAGATAGTTAATGTCAGCAGCGTGAACACAAGGTCCTAGGAAACATGCCCCTTGCCCCTCCATATGCCCTGCACACCCACGTTAGTACTTGCTGGAGGCAGCAGTCCACTATATGGGTCCCAATCACTGTACAGGATGGGAAAAGAGGAATTTAAGCAAATATATTTCAATATTGTACTTTGCCATGCAAGTCCCATTTATCCATCACCCCTGTGCTCGTTGGCATGCAGTGGCTTCAGGTCAAACAGCACCTCGAGTTTAAAATTATCCTTACCTTGAAATCCCTCCTTGGCCTCATCCCTATCTCCATAACCCCATCTGGTCCAACCCTCCAAAATCTCTGCTCTCCTACAATTCTGACCTCTCGCACAACCCTGATTTTCATCGCTGCACCACTGGCGGCCATGTCTTCAGTTGCCTAGGCCTTAAGCTCTGGAATTTCCTCAAACCTCTCTTCTCCATTAAGACCCTCCTTAAAACCTACCTCTTTGATCAAGCTTTTGGTCATGTGTCCCAGTATCAAATGTGGCTGGGTATCAAATTTTATTTAATAATGTTCCGTTGAAGCACCTCGTGGCATTTTACTACGTTCAAGATGCTATATAAATGCAAATGGCTGTAGTTATCCACAAATTCACCATTTCAGATTGCTCCCACCACTGACTAGACAAAGAGTCCTTTACCCAGGCGTTATCAAAACTCTTTCTCTACTAACGGCTTTGGTACAGTTTGTGACGGTTAGAGTAGCACCACTCAGGAGGGTGTCACAGATCAAGCTGACTGGTGTGGAAGCTTCACTTCACCATTCATTTCAGATTACACAATTCTCACCTAACACATCCTACATGTCAATTGTGGTTCAGTGGGTAGCACCTTCACCTCTGAGTCAGAAAACTATGCCAGACATTTGAGCACAAAATCTCCAATGCAGCACTGAAGGAGCTTTACAATTTCACATTGATGTTAAACTGAGGTTCCGTCTGCCCTCTCAGGAGCTATTTCAAAGAGCAGGGGAGTTATCCCTGATGTTCTGACCAATATTTACCCCTCAAAACAACATCAGTGAAACAGATTATCTGATCATTTATCTCATTGTTGCTTATGGGAGTCTCCTATGTGCAAATTGGCTGTTATGTTTCTGACATTGCAACAGTTAACACAATGACACTTTGAAAAATACTAATTGTTTTGCGGTGTCCTAAAAGACGCAATATAAATACAAGTCAGCATCTTATACATGGTCACGCCCAGTCTCACTACTGTAATTTCCTCTAGTCCTACCTGCCAACTCATGACCTTGGGTCATTTGACTCTGGCTCCCTGTTCATCTGCCACCTCACCCCGACACCCTCCAACCTTTGGCTGTCTCACCACATTCTCTGGATTCACCCACTCCTTTCACCCCCATGAATTGTTTCAGGTCATTTACTGGATTAAAAAGGTGTTGTATAAATGTGCGCCAACATCACTGGGACCCCAATAAAGACCAGGAACTTATCCAGAGAGACAGGATAAGTGGCCTCAGTCACGCTTTGCAGGCTACACAATAGCAGACTGTACAGAGAATGACTTACCTTCCTTCCACTCCCCATGATACTCCTCACCACTCGAGTAGGTGAAGGTTCCTTTGATCAGCGTCATGTTCCAATCTAATGAAAAACAATAGTCATTCCTGTAAGTAACTGAGCTAAAGTTCCACACTCAACTCATGGTCTGCACTACTCTCATCCTGGTTAGTGGTAGGGGCACAACAAGCTGGCCTCAGTGATCCTGGATCAAGAGTAGAAAATTAAAACAAAAAAATCTTTCCCATTCCTGACGACCAAGCAATATTGAGGAAAAAAAAATCACTGGCAAAGTCAAAACTTCAGACGGTACAGTTATAACTTCAGGGCAGAGTATATCGTGATGGTGGAGTCACATATAGACCCTGAGGTCTATGATGAAGATGGTAAGAAGGATGTTAAGTTTTTCCATCTCTATATCTGTACCCTCTTCCAGTCTAAACCTTCTGAAATCTCTGCGCTCCTTCAGCCTTGGCTTCTTGCACATCTCCAACTTGTTTTGTCCTCCATTAGCAGCAGTGCCTTCAGTTGCCTTTAGATTTCCCTCCCTTAAATATCTCCGCATCTCTCTCTTCCTTGAAGATGCTGCTTAAAACCCAACCTCTTTGACCAAGGTTTTGGACACCTGTTGACTGATTCTACTCCAGTGAAACAGCTTGGGATATTTTATTATGTTAAAGGTGCTACATACATGCAAGTTGCTGTAGTGAGCCAGTGGTGTTTTTGCAATTATCTGACAGCTTCATGATGCCAAGGTTCTTTATTTCCCGATTTCTTTCTAAACCAAATGCAAATTGTCGAACTGTCACCGTGGATCTCAACTCGATCTCTGGATTACTCAGCCAGTAATATAACCTTTACTGGTTAACTGTTAACCTGTAGCTAGCTGCAGGCAGGAAATGGAGTCAGATATGTAAGCTGGTTTAAAAAGAAAAAAAAAACACTCAAAATAAAAGATGCAACTCAAAGCCAGGAAGGACCAGGTTCTGTGCCCGGGCCCCTCTCCCCAGCCCAGCCACTGACCCCAGGCCTTGCTCCCCAGCCCAGCTACTCTATCCCAGGGACCAATACCAAACTAGTTTCATCAACGACTAAATCTGTATTGCACCTAGTGTGCTCACACTTAAATAAAAAATAAATCTACTGTCCCTGCATTGGGGAACTGGGGAGAGGGGTGGGGGTGCAGGTGAGCGAAAGAGTACACAACGCTCCTGCACATCCAGTTTACACCCCCATCCAAGAGGGTAGGATTAAGTTTGACACTGTTTCCGCCAACTAATGCTGCAAGGAACCAAAACTTTCAAGAGAGAACAAAGACGGAACAACAACTTGCATTTATAGAACAACTTTAAACACAGTAAAATTTCCCAAGGCACTTCACAGGAGCATTATTGACCAGAATTTGGCACAGAGCCATAAAAGGACATATTAGGCGATCAAAGAGGTGGGTGTTAAGGAACTATTTAACAGGGGGGGAGAAAGAGAGAGATCCACGCGCAGGTTTAGGAAGGCAATTTCAGAGTTGCAGGCCTTCAATGGGGTAGTATATAGATTAATTGAATTTAAGAATCAAGATATGCTTTATGATCCCACCATTCAGTCGGTATTATTAGATATTACGGGACCCATGGGATTAAATGCAATAAATTCAAACATTGCAGTTCCTCCTGTTTATCACCTGAGGGAGCTCCATTATCCACAAAGTTTAGCTAAGGTGATTAGAAAAGTTATATTTATACAGCACTTTAACATATCCTCAGGACATTCTAAAGTGCTAAACCACACACCTAAGTGTGCAGTTCATTGCTTGACCCGTAAAATCAAAGAAAACAGCCAGATATCATCTCATGTTCTGTAGTCAGTTCTGTGATAATGGATGAGACCTTTTCTTGAACCCTGATATATCGCAGTGGGGATCTTGGTTTTCGAAGTGAGACTTCCTCAGCTGGTGTTTACATTCAGTATCAGCAACGCGAGGGGCCTGATAATAGTCTCAATTCAGGATGGTGTGTGACTTGGAAGGGGAACTTGCAGGTGATGGTGTTCCCATGCGTCTGCTGCCCTTGTCAGGGCCTTGGGAGGGGCTGCAGTGCATTCTGTACGTGAGCTGCACTGTCGACCACTATCTTAAGAGGAAAGCTTGGACAGGCTGGATCTGTATCCAGGAGAATGAGAGGTGATCCTATTGAAACATTTACGATCCTGAGAAGGCTTAACAGATTGGGTGCTGAGAGAATGGTTCTCCTTGTGGAGAGAGATTAGAACAGGGGGACACAGTTTAAAAATAAGGAGTCTCCCACTTAAGACAGAGATGAGAATTTTTTTCTCCCAGAGGGTTGTAAATCTGTGGAACTCTCTTCCCCAGAGAGTGGTGGAGGCTGGGTCATTGGATATTTTTAAAGCAGTGGTATATAGATTCTTGACTAATTAGGAATCAAAGGGAATAGGGGGGTAGGAGGGAAAGTGGAGTGAAGGCCACAATCAGATCAGGCATGATCTTACTGAACGGTGGAGCAGGCTCGAGGGGCTGAATGGCCTACTGCTTTTAATTCGTATGTTCGTATGACACAATATGGTGGCTGTGGAGGGATGAATATTTACAGAAAACGGGTTCTGGCGCAGGGAACGAGATGTGTAACCCCTTTTACATGAAGCATTATGGAATGGTACAGCACAGAAGTAGGTCTGTGCCAGCCCTTTGAACGAACTATCAAATTAATCCCACTATCCTGTCCTTTCCATCATAGCCGCACAATTTTTTTCCCTTCCAATAAACTTATCCAATTCCCTTTTTAAGTTATTATTGAATCTGCTTGCACCAGCCATCCACCAATTTATGCCAACTGAATGAAGAGGTAACTCAAAACATCCGATATGGAACCCAGAGGCCATGAAATACACAGAATACTTAATGGAATGGTATCATAGTGGTAATGTTACTGAATTAGCAATCTGGAAACCTGGACTAATAATCCAGGGACCAATCCAATCACAGCAGCTGGGAAACTGAATCAACTATAATTCCAGAATAACTAGCTTGTCCCAGTAATGGTGACCACAAAACTACCAGATTGTTGTAAAAATCCATCTGATTCCCTAATGTCCTTTAGGGAAGGAAATCTACTAACCTTGTGTGACCTATTTATTTCCGAGATCTCCATGCTCCTCAAATTCCAGCCTCGAGTATCTCCAATTTTACTCACTCCACCATTGGCGGTCACCTCTTCGGTTGTCAAGGCCCTAACTTTTTGGAATTCCCTCCCTAAATCTCTCCTCTCTATCTAACTTTTTTTCTTTAATATATGTCAAGACACAACTTAAAATTTCTCTCTTTACCCACGCTTTTGGTCACCGCCCCTAGTCTCTCCTCATGTGGCTCAATATCATATTTTGTTTTATAATGCCTCTGTGTTGCATTTTTGGAATACTTATATAAAAGTACTACATAAATAAAAACAGGTTATTGTTGTTGTTATTGTTATATGCCACAGCAATGTGGTGGACTCTTAACTGCTTCCCGAAATGGCCGAGCAAGCCACTCAGTTGTACTTGAGAAGGCGGCTCACCACCACCTTCTCAGCAGGAATTAGAGATGGGGTGTAAATGTTGGCCTTGCCAGTGGCACTCACATTCTCACAAACTCCACATAACAGCTAGAGAAAGAATCTGCATTGCTATAGCACCTTTCATAACCTTAGGATGACCAAGTGTTTCACAACTAATGAAATGTAGTCACTGTTGTAATGTAGGAATCGTGCAGCTAATTTGCACACAGCAAACTCCCATGAACAGCAATGTGATAATGCCCACATCATCTGTTTTAGGCCTTGGTTGAGGAATAAATATTAACCCAGGACACCAGGAAGGACTCCCTGCTCTTCTTCAAAATAATATCATGAGAACTTTTACACACACACTTCAGCAGGCAGGTTGGGTCTCAATTTTAATCTCACATCTGAAAGACGTCACCTCTACCAGCAGCGCTCCCTCTGTACTGCACTGGAAATGTGGCCCTGGATTATGTGCTCAAGTCTTTGGAGCAACAACCTTCTGCCTCTGAGGTGAATGCCACACACTGAGCATTTGCTGGCACCTCAGTGTACAACGCAAGAAGATCTCCATCCCTGATCTATGCTGAGTTAATTAATCTAATGGGGGAATTGACCACGGGATCCCAGGGCTAGAATGAGCAGGGGGTGCATAAATCAGCTGCAGCCAAGCGATTCTACTCCTAATTGTTGGCTCTGCTGGAACGTTAAATACTTGATCCTAATTAATTCACAGGATGTGGGCTTCGCTAGCTAAGCCAGCATTTATTGCCCATCCATAGTTGCCCTTGAGGTGGTGGTGGTGAGCTACCTCCTTGAACTGCTGCAGTCCATGTGGTGTAGGTACACCCACAGTGCTGTTAGGGAGGGAGTTCCAGGATTTTGATCCAACAACAGTGAAGGAACAGCGATATATTTCCAAGTCAGCATGCTGAGTGACTTGGAGGGGAACTTCCAGGTGGTGGTGTGCCCATCTATCTGCTGCCCTTGCCCTTCTGGATGGTAGTGGTCATGGGTTTGGAAGGTGCTATCGAAGGAGCCTTGGTGAATTCCTGCAATGTATCTTGTAGATGGTACACACTGCTGCTACTCTGCACCGGTGGTGGAAGGAGTGAATGTTTGTGGATGTGGTGCCAATCAAGTCCTGGATGGTGTCAAGCTTCTTGAGTGTTGTGGGAGCTACACTCATGCAGGCAAGTGGGGAGTATTACATCAGACTCTGACTTGTGCCTTGTAGATGGTGGACAGGCTTTGGGAGTCAGGAGGCGAGGTTACTCATCGTATGATTCCTAGCCTCTGACCTGTTCTTGTAGCCATAGTTTTTATATGGCTAGTCCAGTTCAGTTTCTGGTGAATGGTAATGCCTAGGATGTTGATAGTGGGGGATTCAGTGATGGATTGCCATTGAACATCAAGGGACGGTGGTTGGATTCTCTCTTGTTGGAGATGGTCATTGCCTGGCACTTGAGTGGCGCAAGTGTTACTTGCAACTTGTCAGCCCAAGCCTGGATATTGTCCAGGCCTTGCTGCATTTGGACATGAACTGCACACACACACACACAGACAGGAACATGATCAGGCTTAACTGTGATGGGCTACACAGCCAAATATCCAACAGACATTCATTAAACTTATGCATCAAGAATGGGCAAATAGTACCCCTCGGAACAGCAAGAACCTAGTGTGTCTTCTGTAGAAAAAATGCATGCACAAATAAATGGATCAATTTTGAGATAAGGCTTGGCAATATAATGGGCAGATGGACAAACCCTTGAATGGAGCTCCCCATGGAGAATTCAAATTCAGGGAAAAAAGAATGCAAAAAAAAAAAAACAGATTAATGCTGAAAATGCATAAATTGTCCCTTTTAAGTTTCGTTTAAAGGTGCCTACTCACCTTGCAGTGCTAAGCAGCCTGTGGATCATGCAACAGGGAGCCAGGTTCCCATTGATGAATATTCAGCTCCCAGGCCCTGCCTGAGTCAGACATGTCCTCCTGACAGGGAGCGCACCCCTCAACAACACGCGCTCTCATTGGCTCCCTCCCCGTCCACTGGCTCCGTTACCCTTAGCAACCACCTTGGATACCGCAAGCTGCCATGTTTGTGAGGGGCAGCAGTCACTTATTTATTTATTTCAAAGAATATTTATCGATAGAAGGAAGCAGGAAATTATGTTTCCTGAACTTATCTTCCTTTGTATAATTTTCTGACGAAAAGATGAAGGTTACAGCTGATTTTTTTTTGAAATTGCTAACCGGGAAAACGTCCATTTTTGTGCGTGGCAGAATTCGTTGGGGCTGTAAGTTTTCTGTTTTGATTTATTATTGATTGTTTTGATCGGTAAAGGGAATTTATTGAACTGTTCAGCTGGACTTTATACACAGATCTGCCCTGTATAAATAGTTTAAAGTGAAATTAACTCCTTTTGCCTTTGGTTTAAATGAAAACTATTAAAATTAAGACCGGCCAGCTCACCAACACAATAACAACTTGCATTTGTGTAGCACCTTTAACATGATAAAACGTCCCAATGAGCTTCACAGGTGCAATTTGACACAAGGCACACATGAAGACACACAGTAGACCATCCTGGATAGGTTTAGAGTGTCTTAATGAAGGAGAGATGCAGAAAGGTTTGGGGGATTCCAGAGATAAGGCTAAGGCAGCCTCGAGCCACACACCATTGCTATCCATAGAATTACAAATAGTTTCACAGCACAGAACAGACCATTTGACCTGGGCAGGTATTTATTCTCCACAAGAGCTTTCTCTTATCCACTACCCCATTGACATATCCCTGTATTTTTCTCTCTCATGTGGTTGTCCATTAAATATCTTAAATACATCCATGCTATGGTAAATGGTAGGGCACTGAGGAGGAACAAAGGGATCTGGAAGTTCAGATACATAGTTCCCTGAAAGTGGCGTCACAGGTAGACAAGGTTGTAAAGAAAGCTTTTGGCATACTGGCCTTCATAAATCAAAGTATTGAGTATAGGAGTTGGGATGTTATGGTGAGGTTGTATAAGACATTGGTGAGGCCAACTTTGGAGTATTGCGTGCAGTTCTGGTCGCCTAACTACAGGAAAGATATCAGTAAGATTGAGAGAGTGCAGAGAAGATTTACTAGGATGTTTCCGGGTCTTAAGGAGTTAAGTTACAGGGAAAGATTAAACAGCTTAGGACTTTATTCCTTGGAGCGTAGAAGAATGAGGGGAGATATGATAGAAGTTTACAAAATTATGAGGGGTATAGACAGAGTAAATGTGACTAGGCTCTTTCCACTTAGATTAGGAGAAATAAACATGAGAGGACATGGCTTTAGGGTGAAAGGGGAAAGGTTTAGGGGGAACATTTAGGGGGAACTTCTTCATTCAGAGAGTGGTGAGAGTGTGGAATGAGCTACCATCTAACGTGGTAAATGTGGGCTCACTCTTAAGTTTTAAGAATAAATTAGATAGATACATGGATGGAAGCGGTCTGGAGGGTTATGGACTAGGTGCAGGTCAATGGGACTAGCGGAATAATATTTTGGCACAGACTGGAAGGGCCGAATGGCCTGTTTTCTGTGCTGTGGTGTTCTATGGTTCCATGGTTCTATGTATCTCAACTACTCCATGTGGCAGTAAGGTCTACATTTTAACCACTCTGGGTACAAAAATACTTATATTGAATTCCCTACTGGATTTATTAGGAACCATTTACAACCTCTAGTTTTGCTCCCAACATCTTCCCTACATTCGCCTTATCAAATACCTTCATGGTTTCAAAAAGCTTTTTTCAAGTCATTCCTCAATCTTCACTTTTCTACACACCAGAGTCTCAGTCTTTCCTGATAGTTCTAAACTCTCAGTTTGATACTTCATGTACAATATCAGATGTTTTTGCAACATGTCCAATCCAGACCTGCTAAGCTGATGAAATTATCACTGATCTGGAGACTATTTTTGACCCACAAAGTTGTTGCAAAAGTACTCAGATACAAAATGAAATATGCATAAACTAGAAGAGAACTCCTTTATTCAAAAAGATTGGGGAGACAGAAAACAGGAAACTACAGGCCAGTTAGCTTAACATCTGTCATAGGAAAAGTTTTAGAAGCTATTATTAAAGATGCTATGTCAGGGAAGTTAGAAAAATTGAAGGCAATCAGGCAGAGTCTGTTTTGTGAAAGGGAAATCATGTTTAACAGATTTATTGAAATTCTTTGAAGGACTCATGTGCTGTGGATAAAGGGGAACTGGTGAATACTTATATTTCCAGAAGACAATTGATAAGGTGCCACATCAAAGGATATTGCAGAAAATAAAAGCTCATAGTGTAGGGGTATCATGTTGGCATAGATAGAAGATTGGCTGGCTAACAGGAAACAGAGGCTAGTCATAAATGGGTCTTTTTCTGGTTGGTATGTTGTAACAAGTGGTATGCCACAGTGATCAGTGCTGGGATCTCAACTTTTTACAATTTATATAAATGATTTGGATGAAGAGAAAGTAAGTTGTGAAGAGGATGCAAGGAGGCTACAAAGTGACATAGATAGGTTAAGTGAGTGGGCAAAGATCTGGCAAATGGAGTATAATATGGGCAAATGTGAAATTGTCCATTTTGGCGGGAAGAATAAAAAAGAAGCATATTATTTAAATGTGAGAGGTTGCACAGCTCTGAGATTCAGAGGGATCTGGGGTGTCCTAGTGCATGAATCACAAAAGACTACTATGCAGATACAGCAAGTAATTAGGAAAGCTAATAGAATGATATTGTTTTTTATGGGGGGGTATTGAATACAAAAGTAGGGAGATTATGCATCAGTTTTACAGGGCACTGCTGAGACCGCATCTGGAGTATTGTGCACAGTATTGGCCTCCTTATTTAAGGAAGGATGTAAATGTGTTAGAAGCAGTTCAGAGAAGGTTTACTAGACTAATACCTGGAATGGGTGGGTTGTCTTATGAGGAAAGGATGGGCAGGTTAGGCTTGTATCCGCTGGAGTTTAGAAGAGTAAGAGGCGACTTAATTGAAACATATAAGATCCTGAGCGATCTTGACAGAGTGGATGTGGAGAGGATGTTTCCTCTTGTGGGAGAATCTAGAACTAGGTATCAGGGTTTAAAAATAAGGGGCTGCTCATTTAAGACAGAGATGAGGAGAATTTTTTTCTTTCAGAGGGTAGTGAGTCTTTGGAACTCTCTTCCTCAAAAGGCAGTGGAAAAAGAGTCTTTAAATATTTTTAAGGCAGAGCTAGATAGGTTCTTGATAAACAAAGGGAGAAAGGTTATGGAGGTAGGACGGAATGTGGAGTAGAGGCCACAATCAGATCACCGATGATCTTATTGAATGGTGGAGCAGGCGCGAGGGGCTATGTGGCTTACTCCTGCTCCTAATTTGTTTGTTCATATGATCTCTAAAATATTTGCGGTCAACTTAGTAAACCATGCCATCCGCATTTCATGCCATTCATTCTTCCCTTGCCCTCCCTGTCATGCACATCCATCCCATTTCTTTCATCCCTCTTATATCATCCCCATCCCGTCCCCATCAAAACCCTTCTTCCTACGCAACCCGCTTTCCCATTCCATATCTCCCATGCCTTCCCCTTGCTTCCATGCCATCCTCCCCCCATGCTGTCCACTTCTCCCCACACATGCCGTTCCCCCCCACCCAGCCCCAATCCCTCCAGCCAGAGTAACTTTGCTGTTGGTCTACCCTGACCTTCTGCTGTTTTTTTCTGGAGCAACATATATATTAATGAATGTGATTGTTAGGAATTAACAATGGCTTGCATTCATGTTCCTTATTTGTCTTCAGAATGAGAGTTGCTGACAAGGCTGCCTTTCTTGAAATACTTACATTTGTAACTGGTGTCTTAATTGTAATGCCATCCAAGCACATTAAACATCACAGTTGGGCCGGGCCAAGAGCTGGGCGAGTCCAGCAGCTTTCATGGCCATTTTGTCAGTCTTCAGTCACTGAACCTCAGCAAAGATAAAACCAAAATACTGCGGATGCTGGAAATCTGAAACAAAAACAGAAAATGCTGGAAAAACTCAGCAGGTCTAACAGCATCTGTGGAGAGAAAAAAAAACGGTTAACGTTTCGAGTCCATATGACTCTTCTTCAGAGCAAAGCCTTTTAGCTCAGCAAAGATATATTGGCCTTGGAGGAGATGCAGAGCAGTTTCACCAGAATGATTCCAGCGTGTAAATGGTTAAATTATGAGGACAGTTTGTGGAGGGGGGTTCAACTGCTGGGTCAGGGTGGGGGGGGGGGCCAACTTCTGGGGCGGGGGCAACTGCCGGGTTGGAGGTGGGGGGGGTCAACTGCTGGGGCGGGGTGGGGGCTACTGCTGGGGGTAGGGTGGGGGCGAATGCCTGGAGGTGGACATCCAGTGGCAGGCTGGGGTGCCAGCACTCCTCACAGACCTGCAGGCTCTTCCCGCCTGCCTGGGTGTGGGTATAAAGGGCACCCTATTGAGCGGTTCTTCCCCTACTCCACCCCCAACAAGTGGTGACCTGGCTGCTTTCTGTTTTTATCATTAAAGTTATTAAACGTAGCTGTAAGGTCACCTCCTTGTTGAGGTGTTTACCTTGCAGCCAGGTGCTTTCTGAAGCAGCACGGCCTCCAGCTTCATGAGTCCGCAAACCCTCCCCTGAATCGGTACCTGTCACCAAACCAATTAAGGGCTTATGTGAACATCTTAACTTTAATCTTTCCCCGCGGAGGCAGGTTTCTAACTTGAAAGCAAACCAGGCTCCTGTTTCCCACCTCAAAAAAATCCTGCCCATGATCTTATTGTTAGTTTAGTACCCAAACACATGTCTCAGGATGCCCTCTGAGCATGTGTTATGATCTTGGACAAGATGGAAGATAAAGCTTCTCAACCGATTGTGATCATGCTTTTTTCCATGTTAAAGGCACTATAAAAATGTAAATTGTTATTGTTGAAAAAAGTCTTGTTGACCATATCTTTGATCTCCCCTTAAAGTCTTTCACTTCTGTTGCTCAGTGCCTGCCTCATCTGCTTGTAAAGAATTGTAAGGGCCCCCTTTATATGAGGAATATTACAACAGTCTGGTGCCAAGGGTTTGAGCCTGTTCCACCATTCAGTTAGATTTTGGCTGTTATGTGCCTGAGCATCTTTCATCTGCCTTCATTCCATAAAGCCCTGGTACCCTTAACCAACAAACAACTATGGGTCTGTTATAGCAGTTTCAATTGACCCAATGTGAACCTTTTTGCCTTGAGCACTGCTAGAGAGGAGACAAAATTAGAAAGAGCTAACATTTATACAGCATAATTCATGGCCTCTGGATGTCCCAAAGAATTCACAGCCAACAAAGTACTTTTTTGCAGTGTTGTCACTGTTGTAATGTAGGAAAGGGGGCAGTCAGTTTGCGCACAGCAAGCTCTGACAGACAGTAATACGATGATAAAAAACAAAAATACCTGGAAAAACTCAGCAGGTCTGACAGCATCTTTTCAACTGTATCCCTCTCCGCAGATGCTTTTGTTTTTGTTCTAGATTTCCAGCATCCGCAGTATTTTGCTTTTATCTTAGTAATACGATGTTAACCAGATATGGGGAAAGATACTGAACAGATAGTTCTTTCAGAGAGGTCACACTCAATTGACTTAATTGCTTCCTCTGCATTGCACAATTCTAGTCTCTATATTACGAAAAGGATACTGAGGCACTGGAGAAAGTGCAAAGAAAGGTTTACAATGATTATAGCAGAACTCAAGGGTTATACCAATCTGGACTGACTGAACAGACTGGGGCTTCTTTCTCTAGAAAAGAGAAGGCTGAGTTTTGACCTAATTGAGGTATTTAAAATGATAAAGGTGATTGATAGGGTAGATGCAGAGAAAATATTTCCTCTTGGGCTGAGTGTGGGGAGACTAAAACCAAGAGCCACCAGTATAAGATAGTCATTAAAAAATTCAATAGAGAATTCAGGAGAAATTTCTTTACCCAGAGAGTAGTGAGAAATTGGAACTTGCTACCACATGGAGAAGTTGAGGTGAAAAGTATAGATGCATTTAAGGTGAAGCTAGATTAGCAGAAGGATGGCAGTTCTGATGAAAGATCATCAAAGTGAAACATTAACTCTAGCTGGGATTTTCCGGTCCCACCCCTGGTGTGACCTGTCACAGGTGGGACAGACAATTCAGAGAGGCAGCCAAATGTCCATTGACTTTGGGCGGGACCAGAAAATCACGGTCTCTGTTTCTCTCCACAGATGCTACCTTACCTGCTGAGTATTTTTAGCATTTTCTGTTTTCACATAGAAGGATAGGCAGATAGGGTTAGATGGAAAGGGGAGTGGGATGAGGATCATGAGGAACATTAATACTGGCATAGACCAGTTGGACCAAATACTTGTTCCTGTGCTATAATTGCTTTGTAAGATTCCACAATTGTATATTTTAAGCTTGAAAATAAATAACATTTCCCATGTTAAGTAATTTGTGGAGCTGCTTTCCCTAACACCTGTCTTTTGCCAGGGTTGAGGGGGTGCTGATGGTGGGGTGATGCAGTGATTGGCTTCAGCAAATCCCTTTGCTACAGAGTGAGATATTTGATGTAAGTTGACCAAATAATATCAGTTATGCTACAGGTGAGTGTGAGCAATCACAGTTGTAGTATACATGGGTAAATGTTACCATTTATCATTTTTGGATACAGTATATGAATAATTTACGACATGGTGTGTGGTGAATTTAACGTTGCCTGGGAGGAATAGATGATTTTGACCTATGGTTCCCAAATCTCTCCACCACTGGGGGTTTCCCTTACCTCATAGACCTCAAAATTTCAAAATTTACTGATTATATCAAACTTGGAGGTGTGGCAGGCAGTGAAAATGATACAAATTGGCTGTAGCAGGGCTAGCAGAATGGGCAGGCAAGTGGCAGATGGAAATTAATGCAGAGAAGTGTAAGGTGATGCATCTTGGCAGAAGGGAAAGGGAGAGGCAATGTAGACTTAATGGCACAATTCTAAAGAGTTTGCAGGAGCAGAGGGACCTGGGGATACACACGCATATATTTTTGACAGTAGCAGGACATATTGAGAGGCTATTTAGCAAAGCAGTGGGATCTTGGGCTTCATAAATAGAGGCATTGAAGACAAAAGCAAGGCAGTTATGCTGAACCTTTATAAAGCTCGGGTTAGGCCACAACTACAGCACCGCATCCAGTCCCGGTCACCACTGTTTCGAGTTCAATGATTGCAAGGCTTTCTCAGTGTCTGTCTTCATTGAACTGATGTAAAATGGCAGTCTGCAGAGCTTCCCTCATGGCAGAGGTCACATGAGTACAGCAAGCCAGCTAGGACATATAGTAATGTTGCATTTCAAAACCCAAACATCCCCCTTTTCATAACAAACAAAAGACCCAAGCACCCCCTTTTCCTAATGAACAGAAGACACATTATTGTGCACGATCATGTGTAACTGTGAGTTACCCGTTACCCCCATACACCCACTGTTCTTATGCATTAACAGCTGTTTGTTCCACTAGCCAGTCTCGGCACCTGCATTGCATGCATTGTCTTTAAATCATGCAGGTCTCTTAATGGTACTTGTCTGCATTGTCATTGGCTGTTCATCTGGGTGATATTCCTTGTCTGGAGAGTGTCGATCCAGTGACACTTGTTGCAATGGTAACTGTTGTTGTTCCATTGCAGTTGTTGGGAACATGTGGACCTCTGGGATTGATGGTAGTTCTGCACTCAGTACAGCTAGTGAGACTCCTCCTTGACTGGCTGATTGCTGTGAAGCAACCGCTTTACTATTTGTGCGTACATGCCTGTGGTTGCAATGGTATATTTGGTCATTCACTTCTACCATGTACAATCGAGGTGACAACTTCTCTATGCATAGCCCATGTTGCCACAGGGATTGACACCTGTTGAGAGCGTTGAAGGTTTGCACCCTGATTTGCTCTGGCAATGGTTTGGCAGTCTTGTCAAAATGAAATTTGGCTTTCTGCCGTTTCACCTTGATTTTTTCACTCATGCCTGCACTTCTGGTTTCAGTAGCTTTTTTTGCTATTGGAATAGCAGTTTGTGTGCGTGTGACATTAGTCTTTGGACTGGACTACTTTCCATGACTTCAGTCGGTGCATTTCTCCACTCGAGGTTCGCCTTGTACACATTTGTGCTAGATTTCCCCGATTTCTTGATGATTCCTTTGGTGATTTTCACTGCCGCCTCAGCCTTTCCATTTGACTGGGGATAGTGCGGAGATGATGTATAGTGTTGAATTTCCTAATCCTTTGTGAAATGGTTGATTTCTTCACTCGTGAACTGAGGACCATTGTCACTCGTCACAATGTCTGGAATACCATAATGACTGAAGTGTGCTCTCAGGCATTCTATTTCTCCTTTTGTCATTGAAGTCAGCTGGTCTAGCTCCCAGTAGTCAGAATAGTAATCTACAGTGACAAGATAATCAGATCCTGCTATTGTGAAGAGGTCTACTCCTAGCTTTGTCTATGATCTGTCTGGGATGTCATGTGTCATCAATGGCTCTCTATAACTTGTTTAGCTCAGTACTTGTTATAAGCACAGCGCTGGCTGCAGAAGATCCACTGGAGTCACCAATCTGGCCTGCGAGGTGGTGGCAGCAGTGGTCACTGGAGCACTGAGGAGGTCAGTCATCCATTGCAGGAAGAGTACGAACGTTCTCATCCGTTCTGCCAGAGTAAGTTAACCACCTCATCATTCTCAACTCATACGCTCACAAACCCATCACACATCCATAGGGATCTCATACCTCAACAACACCACTAACTCTCACATCTCCATCAGGCTCATATCCTCTAGAACTCATGTCCTCATCTTGTCCATGGCTCTGCTCACTATACAAACATTCCACGCAGTGCCGTGTGTCCTGCTTACACTCTCTCCATCTGTTTTCATGCAGGAGAAGCCAGCTCATAACAGCAGGGAGAGGTCCCAGACTGGGGTGGAGTGGCCTACATTAGACCCCTCACTCACTTTGAGGAGTAGGCCATCACGCTGACTGGTGAGGACGTAGCATGCCTGCGGCAATGGTGAGGTCAGCGCTGAACACCCACGTGAGGATCCCGCACCACATCATCCCTCTCTCAATGCAACTGTGAGTGTGCTCTCTCCTGCTTTTGACTGTGCTGCCAAGTACAAATTATCTCTACTTTGGTTCACAGGGAGCTCTGCCAAGTGACCGATGCCGACAGCTAGTCAGTCCTTCAGCTCCATCCAGGTCCACACCCCCAGCCAAGAGGACACCATTGATGAGCTGGAAATAAGCAGCTTGGAAGACCTGTCATAGTGCTTACCCACACCATCCACCAGAACAGAGACACACATCTTGGCAGGACCTAGATCTAAAACAGGTGGTCACTGCACGGACATGGGTCCGCAGCAGAAGGAGGCAGGTTCAGCTGAGCTACCCAGCATTCGGAGGACTGCTGGGGAAGAGGCATCTGTGAGGTCTGAGTCAGATGGCGAGCCTTTGGATTCGGCCTTCCAACTCATTGTGGAGGGTCAGCAGAATCCGGGGGAACATCATGCAGAGCTGTTGGAAGCTCTCAACAGAGTGGCACGTGAGTCAGAGTGCATCCGCCTGCTCTCTGATGAAGTGGTGCTCACAAGTGAGTGTATGGAAGTTTCCATGGGAAGGATGGTGGAGGCCATGGTGTAGCAGAATGTGGGGATGCACGGAGATCTGCACACCATTGCGGTAGCCATGGGTGAGTTATTGCAGTGACAATGCAAGAGAGAAATGCCACAGCTTGATGTCCTGCCAGGTGCTCCTTCTCCTGAAGGAGTCAGGCTGCGGCCCTCAGGCACCTGAAGGGAGGAAGAGTGGCAGCTGGACACCTCTGGCTCATCCACTCAGAAATCTCAGAGGCTGTCTGCTCCCTCTGAGTCTCCTTTGCCTGTGACCCCCCTCAACCTCAGCCTCTGTCACCGCAGAGGAGCAGCTGGTCCACAGGAGGACAGCCAAAACAAGCTGGGGCCCTCAAGGCCTCAGCTCTTCAGAGGATGCATGTCAAAGTTATCAGAGGCAACAGGCCCAAATGTTGAATAGGCTGTCTCCACATCTACAGCAGATGTCAGGGCAGCACCTAGAAGAAGCGTCAGGCCTAGAAAAGTAGAGAAATTCTGATCACAAGTAGTTGCACAGGTGAACACATTTTATCGTTTTATAACCTGAAAATATATTCACTTTCCACTGAATAATGTGTAACGTTGTCTTTCAGCTTCATTTACAGGCTTTGCAAGTCCTTCCACTGCATTAACCCTCCCCCCTAGCACTTCAGCTGTATGGAGCCAGATCATGAGTGATTCTGGAGGGACAAGTGTGTTTGTGGCAGGGCTTTTCGGAGCCTTGTGCGACCACTCTCCCACACACGTGGAGCCTTCATCCATCACACTCATCGCTCTTTCCTGAGCATTTTCAATGTTGCCTGCTGGGGTTCTCTTTCAGTTGTCCACCTGAGCTGACCTGCAACTCCGCTCACCCGCTGATCACACTCCCATGCAGCACCTGGCCCCGAAGCTCTGCTCACTTTCAATTTCGATAGCCATGGTAGTCTTTAAAGTTTCTGATCAGCTCCCCTATCCTTTCCCCTCCCCAGTCATCCGTGTCTTTCCTCCCATCACTGTTGACTACCCCTGGCATCAGCTTACACTTCCCCATCAGTCATCCACCAACCCAAACCCTTTTCTTTCCAGGATGTCCAGGTGAACGTGCACATTCCACACCTTCCTGAGAATCCCACCTCCATTCACATTGACCTTCCCAACCTCCCAGGGTCCGTGTCTGCCTCTGAATCCCACACAACTGCCCTCACTGTCCCTTCTATCACTACTGACATACCCTCACCCTTCCACCCATCCAGCTCCCTCTGCTCCCTATCATACTCACCATTCACTCCTATCACATCCACCCTCAGTTTGGTCCCCAGGAGGCAGTCATTGAATCCACAGACCCCCCCTCCCTTGCACTGATACCTTCATACCCCCGCCTCCCAACCTCACCAACCCTCCCAACCCCAGCATACCTTTCTCTCCCAGTCACAGACCCTCCCCCCTGCTGCTGTACATCTTCCTCTTCCACTCACAGCTGGACTTTCCTCTACCCCCAACTCACTGATCATCCGTAGCAGCCAATGGCCAAGACCTCAACAGACACCTCCCATCCTCTGTGAGCTGCTACGCAGGGGAGCCACATCCATGAGAATCCACCCAGCATGTGATGCATGTGTTCCTCCAGGGTCTGGTAACTGTAGAGCTCCAGTATCATCTGCTCCTTGGATGTCTGTGAGCTGAGCAAGGCCCTAATGGTAAGTCCTGACTTCTGCACCTCACACTTGTCTAGATGTGTTCTGGGCCGGCGTGTTTTCCCACCAGCGTAACGGTAAATCTGACATGGGGGGAAGATGCTGATTGGGCCTTACTTTGCATCCCATTAGCGGGATGCAAAGTGGGTTCACGCCGGCTTCCAGCGGGATTGGCTGGAGGACATGATGGACACCATTGGATGATCCTGCTGTGCTTTCACGCCAGCATGAAACTGATTTTTGATGTTCTTGCCATATGGTCCCCCTCCCGCCACCATGACTCCCGACACAAATAGGACTGGAAAATTCTGGCCAGTGTCTCTACTGGGTTGATGACTTCCAGATCATGTCGAGCTGCTGCTGCACATTGAATCTGTAAAATTTCACATTCTATTGTAGCATCCTCAACTTTCTTTATGGGAAGCGCTGCTCTTGTTAGCATGTCTGTGGTGTACATCTGTTTCCCTTGCTTGTATGTCACGTCTAGGTGATATCTCTGTAAACAAAGTAAATTCTTTGCAGAGGCTTTGGAGCAGATAGCAGCGGCTTGAGAAGAATGCTTTGAAGTGGCTTGTGGTCAGACTCCACTGCTACTTTGTTTCTCCCAGCTATTGATGGAAATGCTCACAAGCAAAAACAATAGCTGGGTATTTTCTCTTGATCTGAGCACAGTGTTGTTCAGTTTGCATTAGTGCCCTGGATGCAAATGTGACTGGTCGTCCTTGCTGCATTAAGGTTGCTCCAACACCTGTCTTGCTGGTGTCACACTGCAAGGTAACTTCATCATTGATGTCATAGTACTTCAGCATTGGTGTTGTTGTCACTGTTTGATTTTAGTGAACGTGTTTCTTGTTCTATTCCTCATTACCACTGCACATCCTTGGCAGTGAGCTTGCGTAATCGTCATGCTCAGATGATAAATTGGGCAAGAGTTTTGTTAAGTATTTCACGAATCCAGCAAACCATTGCATTTCTTTCACACCTGTTGGTCCCTGCATCACTGTTACAACTTTCACCTTGTCAGGACCTTTTGTTGTCAATACGTGTCCTATATACTTGACTTCAGGCATCTTCAATTGCAACATCTTCTTGTTCAGCTTCGGGTTCACCTGGCGAGCCCTCTCTACCAGTCGTATTAAATTTTGACCATAGTCAGCTATAGCTTCTTCCTTTGCGTCTCCACATCCATAGACAAGTAGATCATTCACTATGGCTTCCACTCCAGGAAGATCACTAACTATCTCATGCTCTCTGTGTTGATACTCTTCTGGAGCCGTGGAAATGCCAAACGGCTTGCTCAACCATCTGTATCTCCCGAGCAACGTCCAGAATGTAGTTAGAAAACTGCTGTTTTCATCCAGCTTCACTTGCCAGATCCTTCACATCGAGGGTAGTAAAGATCCTTACCTTGGCAAGTTGTGGCAAAATTCCTTCAATGGCTGGCATTGGGTAGTGAGATCTCTTCAGCACTTTATTTAGATTTTTTGGATCTAAGCGTACTCTCAGGTTTCCCGGTTGTTTTTTTTTAATTCATTCATGGGTTGTGGGTGTCACTAGCTAGGCAAGCATTTATTGTCCATCCTGAATTGCTCTTGTTCAGAGGGCATTTAAGAGTGAACCACATTGCTGTAGATCTGGAGTCACAGATTTCCTTCCCTAAAGGGGGTTAGTGAACTAGATGGGTTTATACAACGATGGTTTCATGGTTAGACTTTTAATTCCACCATCTCAAAATCCACCATCTGCTCTGGTGGGATTCGAACCCGGCTCCCCAGAGCATTACCCTGAGTCTCTGGATTACTAGTCCAGCGACAATACCATTATGCAATTGCCTCTCCTGCTACCATGCTGCTAACCCACTCTGTAGGAGTTGTCACCTTCTTGATTACTCTCTTCTTTTCTAACTCCTCTATCTTGTCTTTATCTTGACTTGAGGGCAGCTGGAACTCTTCTCAGCAGATGCTGAATTGGTCTTACAGTCTCATCTACTTCTAGATGACATTCTCTAGGTAGACATCCCAACCCTGTAAACACATCTTTGTACTCCTCTAGGATCTGTTCGGCAGTCAATAGTTTTGTGTGCTGCAACCCATTGTAAATCTCTGTTTGCACATTCAGGGTTACCACTTTAAGCTTTAGACTTGCTTCTGTTGAGATGTGTGGCTGTGGTGTCCCATCAATGATCTGGAACTCTAGATCTTCCTTCTTGCCATTGTATTGGGCTCTCAGACTAATTTGTCCTCCCAGTATGTGTATTGAGCCTCAACCTTACTTTCGAGGGTTTCATTTTTGGATTGCCATGTTGAGCCATTTCACACAGGTCTGTGAAGTTCATGATGTTGCATGACACACTAGTGTCTATCTGACACTTCTTATCCACTTGATACTTTACTTCTGCAAAAGCATTGTAACAGTTACAAACCTTTTATCATCTATAGATGTGACAGAACCAATCTGTTGTATGGTGTGTAGTGCTTCATCAGATTCTTCTGCTGATATATTTCGTGGCCATCTGTATAGGCTTGTTTTGCTTCCTTCTATTCAAACACTTGTGTGTGAAATGATTTGGCTTCGTGCAGTGAAACACTGCTTTCCCCACATGGGCAATCTTTCTTTTCCCTTGTATAATGTTGTCCAGAGTATTTGCATTCTGCACTTTGTCTGCAATTATTCTGCTCTTTTGGCCTGTACTGTCTCTCAGCATAATGTATGTCCTGGTCTGCTCTGCCATACATGTGCTCTAGCTGATGTTTTACAACCTCTGTATTTCAACACACATCTATCGCTTTCTTGAGCGTAAGTTGCGCCTCTTTCAGTAGACTTGCTGTCACTGAGGGGTCTCGTAGGCCTAAGACTATTCAATCTTTAATCAGGTCATCTTTTAGCTACCAGAATTCACATGATTCTGCAAGCTATGTTACTGCAGTCACATACTACTCGTAAGCTCGTTTGTACCTTGAGTTCTACTGTTGAATACATAGCATTCATAAGTAACATTCATTCGGGGTTCAAAATGTTCATTCAAGGTGTTCAAAATCTCTGTTGTCTGTTTCCTTTGATCATCGGATAGATTTAGGGTGGAATACAATTTGTGGCAGGGCTTGGCCTAAATAGCCAAGTGGTTATGGTACTGGGTTTGTAACCCCAAGATCAAGAGTTCAAATCTCACAATGGCAAAACAATGTAACTTCATCTGAAATAGATGGAAAGGGGTTTGTACTCGAAAGAGTTACAATTTGTGGCAGTCCCTCCCCAGCAATGTTAGAAGTGTGGCTACTTTTATTGGCTGTGGCCTGTTAATTAAATCAGTTGCAAGTTCATAGTTTTGCCATTGCAAGTGGAAAAACTGCCAGCTGTACCATATATTGCCTTTTATTTCAACAGGAGCTGGGAGGGGGAAGTTTACAGCAGCCATGTTAACTTACTGAGTATTTTACCTGCAGCCTTCGGTTTGCGTTCACTTTTCCTTGCTCTTTTTCAGCACTTTTAGCAGATTTGAACATTTCTGTGTGCCTTTCTAAGCTATGTGTTCTCTGCAACATTTTCAGGGTTTCAATTCTATTTAAATCCACTCCTAATACCATTTTTCGAATTCAATGATTTCAGTACTTTCTCAGTACCTGTCTTTATTGAACTGATATAAAATGGCAGCCTACAGAGCTTCTCCTATGGCAGAGGCCATATGAGTGCAGCAAATCAGATAGGACATGTGGTACTGTTACCTTTCAAAACCCAAACAACCACACTTTGGGAACAATATGTGGGTCCTTGAGAGGGTGCAGAGGAGCTTTACCAGAATGGTTCCAGGGATGAGGGATTTTAGCTACAAGGTTAAGTTTGAGAAATTGGGGTTGTTCTCCTTGGAGCAATGAGAGGAGATCTAATAGAGGTGTACAAGAATATGACAGATTTAGATAAGGTAGACAAAGAAAAGCTGTTTCCACTAACTGATGGTACAGGAACTAGGCAACACAGATTTAAGGTTATGGGCAAGAGATGGAAGAAGAGCCTTTTTATGCAGCGAGTAAGAATGACCTGAAATTTGCTGCCTACAAGGGTGGTGGAAGTGGAGATGATAAATGATTTCAAAATGAAATTGGAT